>NC_141347.1:2416913-3034413 GCF_057382095.1 Aulonocara sp. 'chitande type north' Nkhata Bay | reverse complement strand
ATGATAGGGACTGATTGAAAATCTTGACAAAGACCCATGTCAGCTGGTCGAAATAGTTCTACCACACCATGCTATGATGTCTGCAAACACCTCACTTTAAGAATGGAGTTATGATATAGGCTTGGTATAGGATACCCATATCCAGAAGATTGCTCAAACTATATTATACTATTGTGAGGTCTTCTTGGTGATATTTATTAACTAATCAGTTACTAGTTTTTAACAAAGCATAGTGTTTAAGATACTTCCTAATGTGGAAACATCTAGGAGTGAAGAAGAAGAGGCTTAAGATTGTTTTTCTGAGAAAGGTAAGATAATGAGAAAATGACAGTAACTGAAGGAAATAATGATTTTGCATCAACATAATGTTCTTTGGATGCTGTTAATGCTCTTAACAGCATGCAATTAATATATTAAAGAAGCATTTTCCAACAATATATGTTGGATATATGTGTATATGTTGTGTATATGCTGCTGTTATTGTGTATATATTTATTTATATTTCTTCATACATTCTTATATAGTTCTATATTGTGTATTTTGTTGTACAGTTATTTTATTTTCAACTTTAATTTATATATTTTATCTTATTCTCCCAGTTAAATTTACCCTTCATTCTAATTTGTGTTGTACAGTTATTTCATTTTTAACCTTAATTTATATTTTATTCCTTCCTAGTTAATTTACCCTTTTTAATTTTTCATATTTATTTCCTATCTTATTCATAGCCTTTTCCTTTTTTGTTTTCTTTAGGTCACGAGCAGTTGTCCAAGCATTTCACTACATATCGTACTGTGTATGACTGTGTACGTGACAAATAAAATTTGAATTTGAATTTGAATATTTAAATGAATATGGGCTTGAATATTAAGCGCTGATCAAGAATTCACTTCTACCTGTTCCCATGTCATACAGGACTGGTACATGAGGCTGCTGGATGGTAATGGGAAACACGGCTTCATAGTTTTCAAACTGGAAGGTGACTAAACAAAAAAAAAAAAATGTTTAGGTTCAGAACAAGGGGGACTCACTTTTTCTTTCACAGTTATTTTAAACATGCATTAATGATCATGTGTAAAATGCACATTATTTTGCAAATTCAATTGTCATTTAAAAATGGGTGTTTATAGCGCTTCACATTTCTGACACATACCAAGGTCTCCAGTGTTTATGTGGTAGATGGTGCTGGTATAGGACACTTTGGCCAGCAGGTCATTGAGGACCAACAGGCTGCTAGACTCAATAATCAGTTTCGTCTCTCCAGAACCTGTGAATTAAAACCAGACAATTTTAAAGTAATATAATACTGCTCGTCATTTCTCAGAAAGGGCTTATAATATAATAGGAGTAGTCTTTAATTCAGAGTAATTTATTCTGGCTAATTAGGAAAGTGTCTTTCCTAATTAAATTATTCGCCCATCCATTCTCTTGCGCTTATCCTTATTGGGAGGTCGGGGTGGGTCGCCAGTCCGTCGCAGGTCTAACACATACAGACAACCATTGACACTCACATTCACAGGCAGTTAAGAATAACCAACTAACCTAACCTCAACCACTGCATGTGTTTGGATTCTGGGAGGGAGCCAGAGTAGACAAGAGAACCAGTGCAAACACAGAGAGAGCATGCACACTCCACACAAAAATACAGTAGATGGTGAAGATGAATTCAGGCCCTTCTTGTTGTGTATTTTGGGTTATAACAGGACCCGTAGCGGTCATGCCCAGATGCATTATGGGATAAAAAGCTTTAGGCTGTCGCTCGGGCTAGCTCCATGTTAAGTTATGCCGTTATAATAAATACCTCAAGTTACGTCGTGGTCATTGTTATACTGGTAACCCGGAGTGAAGATATAACAAAAGTGGCGACGAGGACGTCTGGACCGACGCTGCAGTCCGCTTGGAGTTTTACACTTTTTTTTCCTGCTGATGCCTCGTACTGACTTGGTGTTAGACGGCGCCGGAGGGAGGAATGTACAGCGGACAGGACGACGAAGGCAGACTCCGTAAGTGACGCTAACCAAAACATAAACGGGTAAAAGAGACGTTACGAAAAGGAACAGTTGTTAGGGGAAGAGTGCCATTCAACCAGGAGCCGAGTAATGGCTGGAGTTACTGGCCCTATCGGTCCCTTCGACGAAAGCACGGAGCAATGGAGCTCATATACGGAGCGTTTTGGATATTTCGTTGCGGCTAACGACATACAGGATGCTAAACTGGTGCCCATTTTTTTGAGTGTGATAGGCCCAAAGACTTTTACCCTGCTAAGGAGCCTGCTACAGCCAGCAAAGCCCGGCAATAAAAGTTTCACAGAGATCGTGGACACACTGACCAAACACTTCTCGCCCAAGCCCCTCGTGATCGCTGAACGGTTCAGGTTTCACAAGCGAAACCAAGAAGAGGGTGAGTCTGTCACAATGTTCGTTGCATCGTTACACAAATTAGCTGAACACTGTGAGTTTAAAGATGTTTTAAATGACACATTAAGAGACAGACTCGTGTGTGGTTTAAGAAATGAAGCTGCACAGAAGAAATTGCTCACGGAAAGTGACTTGACTCTTGAGAAGGCAATTAATATCAGTGTGACCATGGAAATGGCATCAAAAGAAGCCCATGCGCTACATGCTACAGACAGAGTACACAAACTAGACAATGGTAAAGCAAATGCACAGGGACCATGCTTCCGCTGTGGCAAGTTAGGACACCTTGCTAGTGATTGCTGGTGCAAAGAAATGGATTCCAACAACTGTGGAAAAAAAGGTCATGTAGCACGGGCATGCAGGAACAAAAGAACTCAAAGCCTGGAAATAAAAGAGGCACTGCAAGATTCAAAAAAGAAAGACATGTTCACACAGTTAAGCTTCATGAGGATAGAGCAAATGACTCCTCAGGTGAAGAAGTGTTGTCTGCAATAAATACTGTGCGAATACTGAAGGTGGATGAAACCTCAGATGGCTTTTGGGTCACGCCCAAACTGGAGGGACATGTTGTAAAAATGCAGATTGACACTGGGTCAAAAGCATCACTAGTGTCATATAATGTCTATAGGACATGTCTGAAGCACCGTCCACTCAAACCCTCCGACACAGTATTTAAAGGATATACTGGACATCGAGTGCCTATGAAAGGAATGGCAGAGGTGACTGTTCAATACAATGGCCAAACTGCTAAGCTGCCTGTGTATGTTACGCAGAAGAACTGCCCTGCTATAATGGGACGTGTGTGGCTCAAAACAATCAGACTCAACTGGCAAGGAGTGAGAAAGCTGTTGCATGGTTCCTCTCAGCTACAGGCCATACTGGGAAAACACCAGGAGGTTTTTCGTGAGGAACTGGGCAGCATGAAAAAAATTACAGTGAAGCTGCATCTCAAGCCTGACTCCAAGCCAGTCTTTATGAAGGCTAGACCTGTGCCGTACGCCATTCGGCCCAAGGTGGAGTCTAATTTAGACGCATTGGTCAAGAATGGTGTTCTGGAGCCGGTTACGACCAGCGAGTGGGCTACGCCCATCGTTCCAGTTCTTAAAAAGGACGGCGGAATCCGGATCTGCGGAGACTTCAAGGTATCCGTGAATCCTGTATTAACAGCAGAGCAGTATCCCCTTCCGCTGATTGATGACTTATTTGCTGGTCTGAGTGGAGGACAAAAGTTCAGCAAAATAGATCTCAACCAAGCTTACCTGCAAATGCACGTCGAAGAGCAGTCATGTGACATGTTGACTATTAACACACATAAGGGACTTTTCAGATTTTGCAGGTTGCCTTTTGGCATCACATCAGCTCCAGCATTGTTTCAACGAGCGATTGATCAAATCCTGAGGGGATTACCTGGTGTGCAATGCTATCTGGATGATATCCTGTGTACAGGAGCAGATGATGAAGAGCATCTGCGCAACTTGGATGCGACCCTTCAGAGGCTGAAGGAATACGGATTGAGAGTCCGTAAGGAGAAATGTGACTTTTTCCAGTCATCTGTGGAATATCTAGGGCACGTGATTGATGAAAATGGACTTCACACTGCACCTTCGAAGATCACAGCAATCGTGGATGCACCCCCACCACGAAATGTCAGTCAGTTAAAGTCTTTCTTAGGGCTGTTGAACTACTACGGACGGTTCATACCCAACTTGGCATCACTCCTGAAACCACTGCACAACCTGCTACGCAAGGAAGAAGCATGGGAGTGGACAGCAAGCTGCCAAGAGGCCTTTCAAAAGGCAAAGGATTCACTGACTGCATCTGAGGTGCTAACCCACTTCAATCCCAAGTTCCCAATTCAGCTTGCTTGTGATGCTTCTCCCTATGGGGTGGGGGCAGTGATTTCCCACATTCTCCCAAATGGCGAAGAAAGGCCAATTGCATTCCCATCAAGGACATTATCCAAGGACGTTGATCCAAGATGGCGCCGCGTATGGATGCCCTGGTGCTTCAGTGCGTTACTTTTGTTTTGTTTTTGTGCATAACTTCTGTGTCTGGGCACTCCTCTGGATATTCTTACACCAGAGAAGAGCTTCTTAACCACAGGACTACAACGCCTGTGGATTTATTTCCAATATTTGTCGCATCTGCGGCAGATTTACTGCAGACTCTGATCAGGAAAGTGAGACGCCGAAAGAGAGGTAAGCGAGCCGGCGCACTGGTGCGTCTGAGGAGACGTGGACTGCGAACTGCTCTTCCTGGGATCTTCCTTTCCAATGTACGCTCACTCAGGAATAAAATAGACGAGCTGGCCCTGATTAGAAGCATGAACAGAGACTTTGCCTCCTCCTGTGTCTTATGTTTTACGGAGTCGTGGCTCTGTGAGGACATCCCGGACAGCGCGCTCAAGCTGGAGGGCTTTCATCTGCTGCGCGCTGACCGGCAGGCCTCTCTCTCTGGTAAGACCAAAGGTGGAGGTGTCTGCTTCTACATTAATAGTGGCTGGTGCACAGATGTAACAGTGATTGCTCAGCACTGCTCTTCCTCTCTGGAATACCTTTTTATTCACTGCAAACCGTTTTATTCTCCGCGGGAGTTTGCTTCATTCATCCTGGCCGCTGTTTACATCCCGCCAGATGCAGATGCGCAGGCAGCTCAGTGCGCACTCGCGGAGCAGATACTGCACATGGAGCGGACATTCCCGGACTCTCTCATCATTGCTCTTGGGGACTTTAACAAAGCCAATCTGAGCCATGAGCTTCCCAAATACAAGCAGTATATTAAATGCCCGACCAGAGAGGAGAGGACATTAGACCACTGTTACAGCACGATCAGGGGGGCCTATCGTGCGGTGCCCCGCGCTTCACTCGGACTTTCTGACCACGTCATGATCCACCTAATCCCCGCGTACAGACAGAGGCTGAAGCTCTCCAAACCTGTCGTGAGGACCAAAAAACTGTGGAGCAACAAGGCTGTGGAGGAGCTTCGCACGTGTTTGGAGTCTACAGACTGGGACACAATGAAGGCTGCTTCTAACAGCTTGGACGAGTTTACGGACACTGTCACCTCCTATATCCACTTCTGTGAGGACAGCATTGTGCCATCACGCACCAGGGTGAGTTATAACAATGACAAACCCTGGTTTACTCCTAAACTCAAAAAGCTGTGGCTGGAAAAGAGAAAGGCGTTCAGAAGCGGAGACAGGGACTGCTACAGAGAGGCCAAGTACAGGTTCACTAAAGAAGTGGACATTGCCAAACATCAGCACTCTGAGAAGATGCAGCAGCAGATCTCAGAGAATGACTCGGCCTCTGTGTGGAAAGGTTTTAGGAATATTACAAACTACAAGCCTAAAACCCCCCACTCCACTGACGACTTGCTCTTAGCCAACACCCTTAACGACTTCTACTGCCGTTTAGACGAGCCATCAGGCAGCCTTCACACCTCCAACGGCCCCAACAATAGAGACACTTTGGACACTCATTCCCCCACCTCTCCCCCCTCCATAGAGCCATCACCACCTTCAAACACTTCACCTACAACACCCCCCTCCTCACCCCACACAAAAGAGGATTTCACACCACCTCCTCCCACCACAACTCTTCATATTCATGAAGCAGATGTGAGGAAGCAGTTTAAGAGTCTGAATGCTCGAAAAGCTCCCGGCCCAGACGGTGTGTCTCCTGCCACCCTCAGACACTGTGCAAACGAGCTGGCCCCAGTGTTTTCTGGCATTTTCAACTCCTCACTGCAGGCATGTCATGTGCCTGCCTGCTTCAAGTCCTCTACCATAATCCCTGTCCCCAAGAAACCTAGGATCACTGGACTAAATGACTACAGACCCGTGGCTCTGACATCTGTGGTCATGAAGTCTTTTGAGCGCCTGGTTCTCTCCCATCTCAAGACCCTCACGGCCCCCCTCCTGGACCCCCTGCAGTTTGCATACAGAGCCAACAGGTCTGTAGATGACGCCATCAACATGGCCCTACACTTCATCCTGCAGCATCTGGACTCCCCAGGAACCTACGCCAGGATCCTGTTTGTGGACTTCAGCTCTGCCTTCAACACCATCCTTCCAGACCATCTCCGAGGCAAGCTTTCCCAGATGAATGTGCCTGATCCCATCTGCCGGTGGATCACTGACTTCCTGACGGACAGGAAGCAGCATGTGAGGCTGGGAAAGAATGTCCCGGACTCCCGGACCATCAGCACCGGCTCCCCTCAGGGCTGTGTTCTTTCTCCTCTGCTCTTCTCCCTGTATACCAACTGCTGCACCTCCACCCACCAGTCTGTCAAGCTAATCAAGTTTGCAGATGACACCACCGTTATTGGACTCATCTCGGACGGGGATGAGTCTGCCTACAGGAGGGAGGTTGAACGTCTGGTGTCCTGGTGCAGCCACAACAACCTGGTGCTGAATGCCCAGAAGACAGTGGAGATTATTGTGGACTTCAGGAAGCACACAGCCCCACTCCCCCCCATCATCCTGACTGACACCCCCATCACCTCTGTGGACTCATTCCGCTTCCTGGGTACCACCATCACCCAGGACCTGAAGTGGGAGCCCACCATCACCTCTGTCATTAAGAAAGCCCAGCAGAGGATGTACTTCCTGAGGCAGCTGAAGAAATTCAACCTGCCAACACGGACGATGATGCAATTCTACACCGCAATCATCGAGTCCATCCTCACCTCCTCCATCACCGTGTGGTACGCTGGAGCCACTATCAGGGACAAACAGAGACTGCAGCGTGTTGTGCGCTCTGCTGAGAAGGTGATTGGCTGCAGACTCCCATCTCTGCAGGACCTGTACAGCTCCAGGACACTGGGGCGTGCAGCTCGGATCTCAGCTGACCCTTCTCACCCTGGACACAGTCTGTTTGACCTGCTCCCCTCAGGCAGGAGGCTCCGGTCCATTCGCACCAGAACCTCTCACCATAAGAACAGTTTCTTCCCCTCTGCTGTTGGACACATGAACAATAACCGTATGACTGTTCCCACCACTAACACATGACCCTACGCTGTGTTCACTGCATCATTCCATGTTTGGCACTGATCACCACCTGCACTCATGTATATATCATGTATATATCTATCTATCTACTTAGCACTTTTAATTCTTATTCTCATTTTTATTTTCATGTCTATTTAAGCGTAATTTATGACAGTATGTTTGCACTGAAGCACCGCAGCAATTTCCTAATGTTGTAAACCTGCTCAACATTTGGCAATAAAACCTTTCTGATTCTGATTCTGATTAAACACAGCAGAGTCCAACTATGCTCAGCTGGAATGAGAGGCGCTGAGCATTGTATTCAGTGTTCGGAAATTCCACCAGTACCTGTACGGTAGGAAGTTTACACTGTTTACTGACCATAGGCCTCTCACAACCATCCTGGGACCCTATACAGGGATTCCATCTCTTGCTGCTTCACGTCTCCAGAGGTGGGCGTTGATATTGTCAGGACATTCTTATGACATCAAGTATTGCAAATCGGAGTCTCATTGCAATGCAGATGGGTTGTCCAGGTTACCCCTTCCTGTTAAAAAACCCGTCTCTGACACAGTTGAGATCCTCTACTTCAGGGAGGTAGAGACAGCACCTGTTTCGGCTGTGCAGGTGAAAAAGGCATCCAGAATTGACCCTGTGTTGGCAGCAGTGCTGGACTGGATCATTAAGGGTCTGCCTGCAAGTAAGGGTGTAGACCTGAAGGCTTTCCTGGGAAAGCGGGTGGAGCTTTCTGTTCAGGCGGGATGTTTGCTGTGGGGGAGGAGAGTCATCATTCCCATGTCATTGCGACCAAAACTGTTGAAGCAACTGCATGCAGGACATAGTGGAATAGTGAGAATGAAGGAAATAGCGAGAAGCTATTTTTGGTGGCCAAATATGGACAAACAGATTGAGGAGATTGCTAAAAACTGCTCTTCGTGTCAGATGGTCCGGAAAAACCCACCACTTGCTCCTCTCCATCCCTGGGAGTTCCCACAGGAGCCATGGCATTGGGTACACATTGACTTTGCAGGTCCATACGAGGACAAAATGTTTCTTGTAGCTGTTGATGCACACAGTAAATGGCCTGAAGTGACCATCATGAAATCAGCCACCACTGAAAAGACCATAGAAGCTCTAGGAGAAATGTTCAGTAGGTTTGGATCTCCTACTCAGATAGTCTCTGACAATGGACCTCATCTGGTTTCACAGGAAATGGAGGCTTTCCTACAGGCTAATGGAGTGCAGCACATTACGTCAGCTCCATACCATCCTGCAACGAATGGTCTTGCAGAAAGGTTTGTTCAGACAATGAAACATGCACTGAAAACATCACAAGGCCAAGGAACACTGCATCAGAGACTGCACAAGTTTCTGCTTAACTACCGGAATAGTCCACATGCGACCACAAGGACATCTCCTGCCAACGCAATGTTCAAAAGAGATCTGCGCACTACCTTTGATCTTTTGAAACCCTCAACTGTGAAGGACACTGTACAAAAACAAGAGAAACAAATCATGTACAGGGGTCAAAAGGTCAAGGACAGAGTCTTCAGCACCGGCGAGTAAGTGCAGGCCAGGAACTACCGAGGAGTACACAAGTGGGTTCCTGCAACTGTCATTGCTCAAACTGGTCCAGTTTCATATACAGTTCAGGTGGCCGATGGAGTGTGGAGAAGACACGTGGATCAGCTACTCCGGTCCGCACCAGTGTCTGCAGAAGGGTCTTGCGGAGATCTTGGAAATGCACTCATCGACTCGGCAGCCCCTTCACACACACAAGTAGAGAACTCCACCACATCAGGAACAGTGGTTCCACCTGTAAATGAGACTGTAAGAGAGACTGAGACATCTTCGGTGTCAGGAACAAAGGCTCCACAAGAGAGCACACAGACTGATGTTACCCCAACAGAGAGCGGCGGCCTCCTGTTCGTCTGAGTTATTAGATGGCACCTGACCCAAATGAACGGGGCAGAATAATCCCCATGGGTCATGGGGGAGGTTGAGGTAGTCCACCCTCACTCCCCAAGATAGCAATTAAAAGAGTTGGTGTTGTAACCTTACAGTTAATAAGAGGTGAAATGTTTGTGAGGCTATTACTGTCATGTGCCAGTGAAGACTGAAGTTTGTGAGTAGATCACCTGTTTATTTCGTAGTACATCCTTTGTAAGAGGGGAGGAGATGTTGTGTATTTTGGGTTATAACAGGACCCGTAGCGGTCACGCCCAGATGCATTATGGGATAAAAAGCTTTAGGCTGTCGCTCGGGCTAGCTCCATGTTAAGTTATGCCGTTATAATAAATACCTCAAGTTACGTCGTGGTCCGAGTATCATTGTTATACTAGTAACCCGGAGTGAAGATATAACACTTCTTGCTGTGAGGCAACAGTGTTAACTACCACGCTAGCCCAGCCAAAATTAATTAGTTACTGATAATTGACAACAACAATATGAAGCCCTGAACTTTACCAAATAAGATTCATGTAAAACCACCAATACTACGCTGATTGAGGAGACACGATGTCTAAAATTGTATGGAGCTATGGAGGCAAGTCCAAGGGAAAACCATCATAATATAAAAAGATGTAATAAAAAAGGGTAGGGTTGCAGGGTAGTGCTTTTAAAAAAGTGTCAAGATACCTTGTAAGAAAAAGAACACATGTATATGTCTTTGTCTTCTAAATTTTATCACATTACTCTTTTATGAATTCAGTCTTTTGAGATTGCAATTTTTATTTTACACATGTTACAGGAAAAAAATTATAAAAATCTAAAAAAAAGTAATAACGGCTAGTTTAATGTGTTACTGACAGAAATAATGGAGAGCCAGCAATCTTTGTAGAACATAACAGATAATTACCACCTAGACAGTGGAAGGATCAGACACACTTTAGGCTGAGTACATGAAAACCCTTCATTGACCTTAATGTGTGAGTCAGCAGTGCAATCAACAACTGTTCAAAAGGACCAGTGCAGCTCTCCATCCACATTCCAATGTAAGGAACCAACACCCACTGATGTCTATAAATAAAGACCAGGGCAGTGGTGGAGCACGAGTCCCTGAGCTCTCACTCTCGTGCAGGTGCTCTGTGGCTGTCCTTGATGCAAGTAAAACTGTGTGTTTCTCCTCTCTGATTCTCAGCTGAAGTGTTTTAGAATACATCTCTTGACACAGTGTCTCACTCAAGTTAATCTGATATTTGTGTTTAGTCAAGACTCTTGCCCACGTAAAAGATCACTCATGTGTTTTGTGTTTGTTTAAGTCGAATTAGTCACTCACCCCAGTTTAAATTATTTGTAAATATCTTTAAGTCTTTAACTACTTCTTCTGCCTTGTTGTTTTGCCTGAGTCCCGCACTTGAGTTGTGTTACCATTTGTTTTCTAAACATAATAAAGTGTTTTGTGAAGGCACTGGAAACAATTCTTCCAAACACCAAACATGTATTCTATTAGACCACAATATTGTGTTCTGGTTTTAGCAAATAATTTATATACATTTAGAAAAAGAAAAAGTTCTTCTTCCATGGTCTCAATGAACTCCACCCCTACATTTTTGAATCAGCCACATAAGACCCACAACTGTACTTTGCTTAGCCTGCAACCTGTCAGTTGCCTCTGGAGTCCCACAGGCTCTACAAGCCGCAGCCCCTTGTTGCCAATTTAGAAATGCAGCACATGATCCACTCAGATTCACTGTTCCCAGCCTCCCTCAGAGTGCAGTTGAGGTGTGATGGGGCGTGGTTCGTGGCACACTGCGGTGGAGGAAAACACACCTGAGCTGCATGAGATCATCACGCCTCTCTCCATAAAAGAGTGAACTGGGGCCTGAGTGTTGTTATTGTGTATGTGTGGCTGGCAGGTGAAAAGCTGCAGCCAAGTGTAAAACAAACGCCAACAGAATAAAGAAGTGTTTGAAAGTGTGACAATGTGGTAGGATCTGCCATGCGTCTTCTACAGCTATTACTTCCAGGCTGGACTACTGTAATTCATTATTATCAGGATGTCCAAAAAACTCGCTGAAAAGCCTTCAGCTAATCCAAAATGCTGCAGCAAGAGTCCTGACAGGGACTAGAAAGAGAGAGCAGATTTCTCATGTTTTGGCTTCCTGTTAAATCCAGAATTCAAAATCCTGCTCCTCACATACAAGGTCTTAAATAATCAGGCCCCATCTTATCTTAATGACCTTGTAGTACCATATCACCCTATTAGAGCACTTCGCTCTCGCTCTGCAGGCCTACTTGTTGTTCCCAGAGTATTTAAAAGTAGAATGGGAGGCAGAGCCTTCAGTTTTCAGGCCCCTCTTCTGTGGAACCAGCTTCCAGTTTGGATTCAGGAGACAGACACTATCTCTACTTTCAAGATTAGGCTTCAAACTTTCCTTTTTGCTAAAGCATATAGTTAGGGCTGGACCAGGTGACCCTGAATCCTCCCTTAGTTATGCTGCAATAGACGTAGGCTGCCGGGGGATTCCCATGATGCATTGAGTTTTTCCTTTCCAGTCACCTTTCTCACTCACTATGTATTAACAGACCTCTTTGCATTGAATCATATCTGTTATTAATCGCTGTCTCTCTTCCACAGCATGTCTTTTATCCTGTCTTCTTTCTCTCACCCTGAAAAGGATAAGCGGAAGCGAATGAATGGAAAAAAAAAATGGAATAAATTAAATTACAGTGGGAATTGAAGATGGCCCCTGCCTGCAGCATACCCTCACCAGGTCTGTCCAGAATTTTCTGCCACAACTGATCACCAGGTGGTGATCAACTAGCGGCGCATCTCATCTCTGCACATGAGTGTCCATGACTTATGGCTGCAGATCTGATAATACGATTACAAAACTGACCATCAACCTTCTACATAGTGTTCTGGTGCCACATTCACTTATGAATACCCTCAATCGTGGTGTTATGTTGTCGTTAACACTGAAGTCCAGTAACAGAACTCCATTCAGATATAACAGCCTATTCCTCCCTATGACACCTCTCCAGGTCCCGCTATCATTGCCCATGTGAAGTTATGGAGTAGAACAATGGAATCCCCAGATGGCACACTCCCCAGCACTCCAACAAATGACCCCAAGAAGGCTGAGCACTCTGAAGTGTCATTTGGCACACAGACAAATGATAGTCAGGACCTTTTCCCCAACCCAAAGGCATAGAGAAGCAACTTCTCATTCATTGGAGAAAATCTCAATGTCTGGAAAGAAAACTTGTTGGAGGGTGGAGGATTCAAGTATACTCCCACCATGGTGGTAGTTGGACCCATGTAGCTTCTTTGGTCTGAGGCCTGCTAGCCTCCACGGGAAAAGCCCTGGCCATCAGGTGTGGCTAGAGAAATTTAACTCAGAACCTTGAGTCTTACACTCCAGGCCACTAAACTAAACCCAGTCATATTCCAAGAACACTGAACAAGAGGGGCGCTGCTGCAACAGCTGTGACCGGTACATACTGGGCCTGTAAGGCTACTCAGTCCTCTCAGTTTAGCTGGGGTACTGGGGTATTTAGAAATTAGAGGCAATTAGAACTGGGGGAGTCCCCTCACCAACTCCTTCCAAGCTCTGCACTGAAGTAATACTCATATGATCAAACTTCCTGTATTCGGGTGCTGGTCCCACAGATCAACAAGTGCAATCCCCTTAGTTCTGACTACCTTTCCTCTCTTTGTTACCATTCAAATAAACTTCTCCAGTTTGAATGATATTCCAATGTAATTGCTGTAGACGCTGTACTGGTATGGATCAGTGTATCAATGTCTTGTTCACTCTTGGCATATAGTTTACCTTACACCTAGCTTTTACTAGTCTTCCGCTGCTCAAATTTTCATCCAAAATAATTATATAAATATTAGCATTTTCTGTACAGTGTTCATCCTTCTATTGGGGACACAGGAACAAAAAACAATGAAACAAAGAGAAAAAAGCAAGCTAATAATATTCAATAATTAAAAATAACAAAAGAAAAAACCCAAACCAATGTTAATTTGGTACCAGTGTATATATAAATTTACCTTTGACTTGGAAACTCACCTTGAACAGTGGCCTCTGCAGTTGGAGTTTCTGTGGTTAGGACACCATTTGACACAGTTAAGAAAACCTAGAATAGAAACACATGAATAAACTAAAAAGCACTCTGAGTAATTTTAGCAATACCAATACTACTACCACCTCCACAAAACTGCACCACCACTCAAGCTGTCTTTTTAAACCAGAAGAAAGCTTTAAAGTGAGACGGAAACTGAGAACCTGATGCAAATACATATTTTTCAGCGTTCCTATAGTTTTATAGCATTCAGTGCATATCAGGTGCACTACACAGCCCAAAGGGTGTGTGGTCTGTCTTGTTAGATTGCAAAATAGTGGGAAACGCAAGTACGCACAGCTTCTTCAACTGAGGACAGTTTGAATTATATTGTGAAATCCACTGTCCTGCAAGCATAGGTTTCAGTGCGTGAATCTTAAAAGTAAAAATTTAGGAATATGAAATAAACCTGCCACCCCAACTTATGTAGAGATTGCAAGAGGGTGCTTTTAGACAAATGTCAAAGGCTAATAAAGTTAAAATCTATCATGTGAGCTTGTGCTGTTTGAGAAATTTCAAAATCAACTACCAAAAGGGGCTGTAATTGATAATTGGCAGCTATTATTGTAGTGGTAAGACTACACACGTAAGACTAGAACCTCATGGAAGAAAATTTATAAAAGCTTGTCGTCCTTTTGGTCATTGCTGTTTCAATGTACTGCTAGACTGATTTTATACATAAAAAACTGTACTAAATGATATCTCCATGCCCTGTTCCAGGTTCAAAATTTAGCCTATTTCTCTGGTCAATGTACAATAATGTCCTTCATTATTTCTTCTGGTCTAGTCTCAAGGCCAATGAACTAACAACTATAACAAGTATCTGTTGCTCATGTGATACATATCGTATCACAAATCAGGTGATTCCTGCTGTTTTTTTGAAAACTGCCACGTCAGCTAAAAAATGGGTGGAGTGCCCACTCTGGGTGACAACAAATTGTGGCAGGATCAGCCTGATATTATTTGTATCCCATACTGACTATGCAGATTGTATACCAAGCCTTGTTTGCCACACATGAATGCAATAATACATTTTTTGACAGTTGGTATATAGTATATAATTCTCTTGGCATAAAAATGAGAAAATGTGAACTTAAATTCAGAATATGATACTGGCTCTCAAAATCAAAGCATTTTCAGTAGCAAGCTCTATAAAATCCCAAGGTCACCCAATATGGCTGCTGTACATTGATTAAAAAATCATGTCAAAGAAGAAAGAAGTATAATTGCTTGTAATATTTACAAAAATCCCCAGATTTGTACATCAAAATTAGTGACAGTCTCAGAGGTGATCAGAGACAATTAATTATGTTTAACTTTTCAGTAC
Source organism: Aulonocara sp. 'chitande type north' Nkhata Bay (assembly GCF_057382095.1). Lineage (NCBI taxonomy): Eukaryota > Metazoa > Chordata > Actinopteri > Cichliformes > Cichlidae > Aulonocara > Aulonocara sp. 'chitande type north' Nkhata Bay. Next base: position 3,019,604 of record NC_141347.1, on the reverse strand, counting down.
AATTTAATTGTTTTGAACATCATTGCCTTTTATAAAATAAAATAAGCATACACATCTTTGAACTTTACAAACATTCAGCAGCCAACTTTTATAAACCAGCCAACCTCTACCATTCAGTCAGCCAGATCTGGGTGAGATCTGCCTGTTTCTAATCTGTGATATCAGACCAACCTTATAGCTCGTTCCTTCTTCAGCATGCAGAGCTAAACCTGAAATAAAAACTACCTTCAGTGTCACTTAGTCCTTCTACTCAAATACACATATTCACATCATCTTTTCACTTTACACCAGTGTTGCAAGGTGAGTTCTTGAGGAAACCTCAGCTATCTTTCACTCAGTTTTTTATACGTTTTAAAATATTACGGTTTTTGTGCAATTTTTTGTCCCATTAACATGATTGGGACCACACTACAAGTGTGGTTGCTGGTTTAGCTCGCTGGGGTGAGCTGTGTTTTAGCTAACTGAGATAAGCAGGCGTTCTGAGAGCGGGAGGCGTGAATTCCAGTCTTTCTCGTGGTAACATTTTTTTCAGCAGACAGTGCAGTTTCTTCTGCACACCGGTTTGGCTTGCTGGCATGAGCACCGTTGTAGCTCACTGAGATGAGCAGGCACCCTGACAACGGGGGGCGTAGGTTTGACTATCTGTGGCCTTTCAGCTTTTTTACCTCTTTTCAGCAGATAGTCCTGCTTCTTCAGCAGTTTTTCAAAGACCATTTCCACTACATGGCATTCACCTGCCATTTTCACAGGAAATGTAGCTTTTTCTAGCTGTTTTTTAAATGACTTAAGTTTACCTAGTCAATTGACTCTGAATCACCAAATAACTACTATTCTATTTGTATTTATATTTTTATAGGAACATAAAAACTAAAACATTGGTGACCGAAGCATATGTTGAGCTTAACATACCTGGTATCGCAGTTGCAGTCAAGGGTCGTACTATAACGCCCTGGATAGGATACTGCAGAGGAGAGTTAGGCAAAGCAAAAAGTAGCTTGGATAGTATTGAATTAGTCCTGTTGAAGAGATGGATTTGGAAAAAATTAAACAAAATAATTTTGAATGCTCAGTATGACACACACACACACACACACACACACACACACACACACACACACACACACACACACACACACACACACACACACACATTTTAATTCATTTATTACTGCACTGTAAGTCTAACAGTTCACGGAAAGCTCGCACCCATACATCCATCTTCTACCTGGCTTTGTATTGCTGGAACTCTTTAGCTCGTCGCTGCATTAATTCCTCATACTGGTCTTTTGGGATTTGGTCTTTGAGAACTGTAAAGCCATCAGGACAGGTGCATGGACCAGGTAAGCGATGTTGTGTGGGCAAAGATGACTTATAATTTAGAGATCCTGAAGGGTCCCTGTAATATGGAAGTCCTGAAGAGTCACAATTCAACATCAACATTTAAATGAACTACTACAGTCAAGTATAAAAGAAAGTATGTCCTTATATGATGTGATCCTTATGGCAGCCTCAGCATGGCCATCCTAGTCATCATTAGATTCCTCCTCATCAGTCATTTCTTGGTCTAGATTGCATGGATTATATTCTGATGCAGACAATTTCTCCTCTAATGCATCCCCACCGTCAGTTTCCTGGCATCTCTCGTCCTCACCAGTGTAGTGATCAAATAAGTAGTAAAGAGCCTCACTTAGGTTATATATCACCTTGTCATGGTGCTGACACCCACTGACCTCTGAGCAAGGCCTCAAAAAAGCATTTTACACCAAATCTACGAGAAAAGTTCAATGATACAATGATGCTGCCAACAGAGGAGTTGTTGGCATGGAAGTGAGGCTCTATTGTGCAAACATTTCCAGTGTAGTTGCTAGGGAACCCAGTGTGTGCGTGTGTGTGTGTGTTTATGGCCATCTGACAAAAGAGGATGTACCTGAACTCAGTTATTTACACTAATTGTTGTCTCCACTATTAATTTCTAGTGATTGGTCATTGTTGACCGGAAACAGTAAATATGCAGTGTTGAATAAAATGAATTAGTGATCATTCTTAAATCTCCCAGAAAATTTCTGAACATATATGCAGTGCCCTCTATAATGATTGTGACAAAGACACTATTAAATAATCAATACATAATTGACGTGCAGACTTTCAGCTTCTTGGGGCGATCGTGGCTCAAGAGTTGGGAGTTTGCCTTGTAATCGGAAGGTTGTCGGTTCAAGCCCCGGCTTGGACAGTCTCGTCGTTGTGTCCTTGGGCAAGACACTTGACCCGTTGCCTACTGGTGGTGGTCAGAGGGCCCGGTGGTGCCAGTGTCCGGCAGCCTCGCCTCTGTCAGTGCACCCCAGGGTGGCTGTGGCTACAATGTAGCTTGCCATCACCAGTGTGTGAATGTGTGTGTGAATGGGTAGATGACTGGATGTGTGAAGCGCTTTGGGGTCCTTAGGGACTAGTAAAGCGCTATATAAATACAGGCCATTTACCATTCTTTTCAAAGGGTCTTACAAATATTGTGCACGGGTCACTTTCAGCACTGTTTTAGCTACATCACTTTATCCTTCTCACTCAGTTGCTTCAGTCTATCTGCCATGAAAAGAAAAATGTATAACATACAAGTTTGAAGAGGACAGTTTGTCCACACACACAGACACACGATACAGGAATAATTTACCTTTGTTTTGATGTTGGAAGATTGTTGTTGGGTAGCTCATTTGCCCATTTACACGAATTCCCCATATAGAATGCAAACATGATGAACAGCACACCAACAACAGCAAATGCAAAAAGCTTTGCGTTTGTATAGATATACATCTGTTAATACACAGAAATACACATTACAGTTGGTTAATTAGCAAAGGCAAAATCTTTAACATCTAAATAGTTAAACTTCACAAATGGACATATCAGTCATATAAAATCTGTTATGTCTTGACTCACATCTTAGATATGACCGAACATGTATAAAATTAACATGAAAAATGGCTTTCTTTTAAAAAATGTTTCCTTTGCGTCTGTAAAAAAGTCCATCCTCCATCTCTCAGTTGAAGCTTTCGGTGTAATTGCCAAAAAGGAATTTTCAGTATTTGCCAAAAAAATTTAAGCTGTTGTAAATGACTTGTTGACATTTAGATGTCCTTTATTTATTTGGTTGAACAGTCTCATTTACATTAGAATTGTTTTTTAGTTTTTTGTTTTTGAAGAGTGAGCTGGCCAAGAAGGCAGCAGAAATTGAAATAAGAATAATATAGCAGCAGCATAATGATCAGGGGTGGGTTTTGATTATCGATTTATCGATTAAAATCGATTCTAGCATGGATAACGTGATATTGATTCATTAAAATCCTGAACCGATTTTTTAATATAAATTTAATTTGCCTGAAAAGCCAGAATCTCAGGTTAAACCTCACAAAATGTCAACAACCACCAAACAGCTAAAACAGTAAATGAGAGCAGGTACGCGGATTCTGCACAAAAACACAAAGCACGGACCCGCCGACGCATCAGAATCAGTGAGATGTCGCCTTTCTCACCCGACGGCACGAGCATGTCGTCGGGGCTGAAAGCCGACAGCTCGCTGATTCTGATGTTTCAGCAGGTCTGCGCTTTGTGTTTGTGTATTTTTTGCGCTAGATTCTGAGCTGCAGGTTTTATCTCTCTCCAACCAAAATTCAATGAAACAGCAGCAAATGAAGCAGCAAACTACGCTTCACATTTGATAAACATCGTCATGAATTCCCTCTTACTTTTCCTGTTTTACTTCCACCATGATAAAATCACACTTCATGCACAGCTCTCTCTCTCTCTCTCCCCCAGTGTACTTCAAGAACAGTTTCCCAATCTAAAAATCTGTTTTCTTCATTATTCACTTGCGCACAAGTCTACCGTTGTTTACAGCGCTGTCGGCCACTGTTTTTTTTCCTTTTAAGTACTTTCGAAAAGAAAGCCTCATTTCCGCTGTTTAATAAGCTACTGAACAAATTTAAACTTTTTAAAATTATGCAAAATTGCAAAAAGCATGGCTGTGTCTCTAATAAAACCTCTGTAACTTTGCTCTGCTTCACTTCAGCAGCATCAGGTAATGTTCATATGTTGATTAATGGTTTTCTTTCATTTTTGATCTACTGCAGAATATTTTTATAAAATCCCAGGAAAGGAAAATTACCTTCATGTTTTTCTGTTTTATCCTCAGCTACTTTGACACAAAAGCATCTGCTGTGATGCTCACACCTTTGATAAAGTCTTGCAAGTGTCAGCTTTCTTTTTATAGATATAAAAATATGGAAATGTACTGATAAATGATCTGAATTATAATATTTCTGACTGAGGCAAAATGTCCCCGATTCAAATCGAATCGAATCGTGGATCGAATTGATTCTAGAACTCAGTGACAATACCCAGCCTTAATAACGATAGTGGCCAGAAAAGACTGAATTGAATAAAATTTAGATACAATATTATGGAATAATAAGGATTGCAACAGAAATTATTTTTTTTATTTTATATATAAGCCCTTTGTAAACCCTTTGACTACAATCTGTTTACCAATATAAGCAGAGATATTACACATGAAAAAAACAAACAATACAGAAACACTGGAAATCACATTTTGACAGTTTATCGCCTGTATCTTCAATACTTTAAGTCCTTTTGGCTGCAAAGGGGCTCATGGGATTGGAAAAGATTAGTCCATTAGTCCAGGCAGTAGATCACAATTAGCGCCATCTGCCTGTGTTCAGACAAACTGCAATTTTAAGGCACTGGATTCATCTTTGCTTTGCCTGTTTGAAAATAAATTAATTTGAACTAAAATAATTTTGTTTTTAACATTGCAAACTAGGTCTGCACAAGTAGGATCAAAATGATAATCACAATTATTTTGGAAAAATATTAATATTTTTTTATTATTATTATTTAACTATGATGTAAACATAATACTGCTTTCACATCTTTATATTGGGACACACATTGCTTAAAAGAGAATAATTGTTAAACAATATATCATAATCTAACACAAAATTCAATCAACAGGCCACCAGTGTTGGGACTAACGCATTATTAAGTAACGCGTTACAGTAACTACGTTATTATTGTGGTAACGAGCACGGTAACTAGTTATTATGCCAAAACCGGGAACGCGTTACTCGTTACTGGGGTTTAGATAGGCTCGTTATTCGTTACTTCGTGTGGTGGCTATCACGGAGCTTCCACAGATTCAATAACATTAGCAAGTGGTGGAGGCCAGCAGGTGGATGAAGGAAAAGGGAGGCAAGAGGAGAGACCCGAAGCGGCTGCTAGTCCGAGAGTGTCAGGTGAACTGAACTTCAGTTAAGAAGTTATGACCTGCAGTCCATCTGAGTCAGATATGAACCAAGTTTAGGTGGAGTTTATTTTCGTTATGCTGACTTTTTCGTGCTGGGTACTAGCTAGCATGACGGAGTTTCTATACAGCTGGGTGGTGCTATGTTACTGATGTTGAACTTTATTTTGTTCATAAGGTTAATTATTAGAGTTGCCAACCGTCCTGTAAAAAACGGAATCGTCTCGTATTCAGAGAAAATATCATGCGTTTCGTATTGAGGTGAAAAGGAATACAGTTTGTCCCGGACTTCAGCTACAATGAAAAAGACACAAAGATGGATTTATTCTGTGTTTACGTTGCACAGCTGCCTCTTCTACTCTCATCCTCTCCCCCTCCCTCTCCTGTTTCTACTTCAATCATGAAACTGATCAATGATCAGCTGATCGGCTTTTCTCTCTTGTTTATTTATCACCCACTTTGCGCCAGAAAGAGGAAACCAGTGGATGTCACGCTAAACAACAGCAGCACTTTTAAGCTGATCAGCTGTTGTTAGAATTTATTTAATATTAATTTCTAGTATCAGCTGATGTTGGCTGGAGCCACAGCTGTAAACCTGCTGGTCATGATATCGGTTTGGTTATCTGGTGAGAGGGAAACATGAAGATGAAACCAGGAGATGTCCTTACTGAATCATCAGAGCTGTGATGGAGAAACAGGTTTACCTTTTAGTTAACATGAATGAGTTGAAGGGAAGTTATGAACTGTTTCTGAGAGACAAATAACACCAGGATCCTTTTCTAAGTAGCTGACAGCTGGTAACTGTGCAGGGGCGGGTCTAGCAAAGTGCTGCCAGGGGTCAATGTAGGGCATTAAAAGGGAGAGGGACACAAGGAAATACTTTCTTATTCTCATTTAAAATGTCTCACTTTTAAAAAAATAATTATCTGAGTCTTGCAACAAACAATTGATAGATTGATACATATATACCATCAGAACAGTGTACATCACTGTCACAACAGTGTTTATTTTCATTCATAGGCTTTATGATTTTTCCTATAATGGTGGGCCGGTCTCTAGTCAAAATGCCCGGGACGATTTTTTTGTCCCAGTCCAGCTCTGTATGCAGCTCATCTGCAGTCTGGTGTTACCTACATCTTCCTATTCAGAAGGCAGAATTTCTGAGTTCTGAGTACAATCGAAAGCACCACGACTGCAGTTTTTGTGATGGATGTAAAAAGCAGGCTAGGATAGAATCAGGCGTGGGATTTCTCTCGTGGAAATATGCACATTATTTTTTCCTTTCTATTGGTAGGTGGCACAGTGCACTTGTGGCAAGTAAGCAAGCTAGAAGGCAATCTTGCTGGGTATCCAGTTACGGAAGCAACACATTAACAAGAGAATTCTGAGTAAAACCAAAGTTACTCTCCCTAGTAACTAGTTACTCTGAAAGTAACTTGAAGTAACTGAGTTACTTTTGATAGAAGTAACTAGTAATGTAACTAAGTTACTAATTTAAAGTAACTTACCCAACACTGCAGGCCACTGCTTGCACTCTGCAGTCCTTATTATCAAAACCAAGTTTATCACAAAACCATAGTGATAAACTTGATCAGCTTGGAGGGGGAGCAAATTTACAAAGACAATACATTCCTAAAATCATTCCTAAATTAATCCTAATAAATTACAAGTCTTTGCAGATTAATAAAAAAGTTTATTCACTTGGTGTACTTAAGTGTAAGTGACTTAGACTTTACTCTGCAGCAACGCCATTCTCCCTTTTAAGCCTGAGCACAAGTGCAGCCATAAGAGCAAATTCATAAAATCTTAAAGACATGGCTATCGTCTATCATCGCTTCCTGGGAACTACTTAGAATAGTTTGCTTCCCTACAAACAGCAAACAGTAGTGCTTAAAAACTTTTTTTGTTAGCATATGTATTCACGTCAGTGTATGACACATGTCATCAATCTATTATTTATTTTCCATGAATCACCTTGGCACAGGTGTCTCACTGTAGTTTAGGTATGTGGATGGATGAACTGGTTCTTATATAGCCCTTTTCTACTCTTCTGAGCACTCAAAGCGCTTTACACATTCACCCATTCACACAAGCACATTTTTAGTGCTTTCTAACTAGCATTCACACACACATTCACACTCCGATGAATGCATCCGGGAGCAATCTTGCCCAAGGATTAGAAATAAGCTAGACAAGCTAGACAAGAAGCCCTGATAAATAGGGATGGGTATCGAAAACCGGTTCTTGTTGAGAACCGGTTCCCACTGTTTCAATTCCTTGGAATTGTTTGCCATTTTTGCAAACGATTCCCTTATCGATTCCAGTCGCCCCGAATGACGTCCCCATGTTGCGGAGCGTCATTTACCTGGCAGGAAACATGGCGCTCAAAAGTTTGGTTATACTTTATGAGAACGGATGACAACAGGGTAACTTGCAATACTTGCAAAGTAGATATTTCGTTTAAGGAAGGAAACACTACGAATATGCAAAAGCATTTGCTCACAAAACACGCGATAACCTTAAATGAATGTTGTGTTTTTAACTCCGCTCCGGACTCGTGAATCTCAACCCAGCAGCAGCGGTAACGTTTGCACGTCCTCTCACTTCCTATTGCAAAATGGGAAACGGATTTATCAGTTAACTTAGACCAAAACTTCTGGTCTCAGATTTGCTTATAGACCTTTCATCTAATTAGAAATCCCAGTCTTCAATTAATTCAATACAAAATACTACATAGAGTGCACTATACAGGTCATCGGATGTTCAAGATGGGTTATACGTCTACCAACAACTGCTCACACTGCCAAACCAATTCACCAGACAATTATATCCACGCTCTTTGGTTCTGTCCAACAGTTCAGAGGTTTTGGCGCGAGATATGTGAAGACTTATCGAAGTGTCTGAAATGTAACATTCCAACTTCCCCTTTTAGTGTGTTTGTTGGGCAGCTTAGATAATGTCACTTCAGAAAAGAATATAGCCCATATGATCTTCACTGCCCTATGCATAGCCAAGAAAACAGTCCTCATGAACTGGAAAAATAAAAATAATCTTAATTCTAACCAATATAGAAATTATCTATTAGATTACATTAGTCTCGATACAGCCTCTGCCACCACATCAGATCAATTGCTCTGAGCTCCTTTGATCAGCTCCATCACCTAGTGGGGGTGGGGGGTCATAGTTTGGTCACACCTTCGCTGTTGTGATTGTTGTGGGGGTAGGGAAAGGCTTAGGGCGTCGGGGGGTTCCCAGGAGCATTTTCCTTGGAGGGCTCAGTCTGGGGTTGTGGTCATGGCCTATTAAGGGCTCTGTTGGCTCTTAGGTGACGGTTTCCTCGTGGCTGCGTGCAGCGGGGCTAGGGGAGGGTCTGTGCTGACGGACGTGGGTTAATGACCTGGTAGCCTGGCTGCCCCTAGGTGGGTCCGGGACGGGCGTGAGGCTCTGGGGGTGCTCCATCTCTGGGCTGGGGCCCTGGCTGGGCCTCAGGGGCCTGGGTCCTGGTTGATGTGTTGCCGGCGTTGTGGGCGGGTGGGTGTATGGGGGCCCGCCAGTGCATCGAGCCACCTGGGGGCTCTTCAACTGGTGGTGGTGGTGGGGTCCCGGGCTCTGTGGGGCTGGGCGGCGCTGCTATGATGGGCCTCAGTCCAGATGGGCCTGGGCCCCCTTTCCCTGGCGGGTTGCAGAGTATGGGGGTGCCTACTTGGGTCAGTGGGGGAGCTGGCCCCAGGGAGGGGTCACTTGCCCCTCCCTTCCTTCCCTCCTCATCTCCAGCTGCCTCCCTCTTCCCGCTCCACCACAATCACCCACACATGCAGGGCCCTGGGGTAAAGGTGTGTCACCAGGGTGCAGAGGAGGCTACCCCCCCCACAACAGTTGCCCATAGTGGACCTCATCACAGCCACAGAATCTGCCATACGGATTAATAAATTATCACAGACAGAAGCAGAGCAAATCAGGATGAAAGTCTCAGCCACCCTCTCCAATGCCAAAGTCCCTCCATCCAACCTCACAATACAAGAAAAGAAGGCCGTCGCTTCCCTGAGCAAAGACCACAACATCACTGTTTTACCAGCTGATAAGGGAAGATGCACCGTGGTCCTAAACACTACAGATTACCACACAAAGATCACTACTCTCCTCAGTGACAACAATACCTACGAAGCCTTAAAGCGAGACCCCACAAGCAGCTACAAAAAGAAAGTTATAGCTTGCCTTCAAGACTTTGAAAAGGACAAAATCATTGACCGCCTTACATATCACCGCCTTTACCCAGGGGATGCCATACCCTGCATTTACGAACTTCCTAAAATCCACAAGGAAGCTGTCCCACTCAGACCCATAGTCAGTAGCATAAACTCAGCAACTTATAACATTGCTAAACACCTTGCTACCATCCTTGCTCCTCTCGTGGGGAACACCCCACACCACATCAAGAACTCCACCGACTTCACCGACAAGGTCCAGAAACTTACCCTGGATCCAGATGAAACCATGGTGTCCTTTGATGTAGTCTCTCTCTTCACTTGCATACCCACCACGGAGGCCGTGGAGACTGTCAGAAAACGACTACAAGAAGACAGCTCCTTGGAGGACAGGACCAACTTCACACCCCATCAGATTTGCACACTGTTAGACCTCTGCCTCACCACTACATATTTCAAGTACAACGAAGGCTTTTACAGACAAAAACATGGCTGTGCCATGGGCTCCCCCATGTCACCTATTGTAGCCAACCTTTACATGGAGGAAGTGAAAAGGAAGGCTCTTGGCTCTTTCAAAGGAAGAGTACCCAGCCACTGGTACAGATATGTAGACGACACCTGGGTCAAAATCAAGACACAAGAAGTGGAATCCTTCACTGCGCACATTTACGCTGTGGATAAAAACATCAAGTTCACCAGGGAAGACACAAAAGACAACTGTTTGCCTTTCCTGGACTGCGCCGTGCACATTGAAGAGAACGGCAACCTCAACATCGAAGTTTACCGGAAGCCCACACACACGGACCAGTACCTCCTCTTTGACTCCCATCACCCTCTGGAACACAAACTTGGAGTAATTAGGACCCTACACCACCGGGCAGAACATGTTCCCTCTAAGCCTGAAGGAAAAAAGAAGGAACACACACATGTAAAGGAAGCACTCAAAATGTGCGGCTATCCTAAATGGGCGTTCTTAAAGTCAGCAAAGAGGCACAGAAAAGAAGACCAGACACCAGCGAGGGAGGATAAGAAGGACAGACGCAACAACATTGTCATCCCCTATGTAGCCGGTGTATCAGAAATACTTAGGAGTTTTCTCCAAGCATGACATCCCGGTGCATTTCAGACCCAGCAACACGCTCAGACAAAAACTGGTTCACCCGAAAGACAAAACGCCAAAACACAGACTTAACAATGTGGTGTATGCTGTACAGTGCAGCGAGGAATGCTCAGACCTCTACATTGGAGAGACCAAACAGCCACTTCACAAGCGCATGGCACAACACAGAAGAGCCACCTCCACAGGACAAGACTCAGCAGTCCATCTGCATCTAAAGGTCAAAGGACTGAGAACCTTCACAGAGATAAAGGACACTCTTTCGAGGATGCCAATGTCCACATTTTGGACAGAGAGGACAGATGGTTTGAAAGAGGAGTGAAAGAAGCATCTATGTCCACTGTGAGCGACCATCTTTGAACAGAGGCGGGGGTTTACGACACCAACTCTCTGCCATCTATAATCCAGTTTTGAGATCCCTTCCCAGACGCCTTAACGCCCACTCACACCCTGGGCCATCTGACCTCAGGAATTCGCATGATAAGGTGGGGCCAGGTTTCACAATGAGCTCACCTTAAACTCTGGCTGATTGGGACCCACACCCAGTTTCACACCTTGGCTCAGGCGATTAGAGGATCATCAGGGGTCCTTTTGTCCCTCTGTGGGTGGAAACTCCCACTAGGTTTATATCTGGGACTCTCCACCATTTGACCTTAGAAATGAAGAAGCTTCTCGGATGAGAGGTGAAACATCTTCAAGCAACTTAAAGAAGTCCAGACGCTTTTCTTTGCAAGCTCCTTTGACTACGATGACCTGGATGACTGAGAACCTTCCCAGACATAGTGTCTCTCTATGTCTGTCTCCACATTGGGTGAGTGTTGAGTAATTGCATATGAGAGCATGAGGGTGGGGTCACTCTGGCACAGCTGGCTGCCAGCGGAGCTCACGGGCGCGTCACTGCAACTCCCCCTGGCTTCTGCTCCGCGGCTGCTGAGTGAGCTCTCATCTGGGGCTCTCCTCAGCTCTTTCTGGGACAGTGGCGCGGCTGCCCCTCTGTTGGTCTTCCTTGGTCTCTGGATGTCTGGAGTTTTGATGTCCTCCATACCTGCTTCATGCCCTGGTGGACGGGGCTGTGGCCCCCCCACACCCTCTAGCAGATCATTACATGAAGGAACCTTTTAAAAACAAGCGCGTTCATGCTCACAGGTATACTCACGGGTGCTCACACACACAAACTACACCCTTTTTGGCTCCTACCTCAAAGCACACTGTGCACTGTCGATCTTGCATGCTGCACAATAATGTTTACTATTTAGTATTTACTTTTTTCTTTCTCAACAGGTGATCCAGGTGATTGATATATGTATTTTTTTTGTCTGCTTATTTTGTTGGTTTTTGTTTTTTTCCCTTCATCCCCGTCCCTCTTCTCTGCTGTTTTTCCCTCTTTCTTTCCCTCTTTTCCTCATTCAAGTCTGTCCCGTATCTAACAAGTGAAAACAAAAAATAAAATAAACAATAAAAGGTGAATCAAATAGATCATTACGGCAAGGCTGGGATGGTCCATTTGGTAAAGTAAATCCCTTGGGCATCTTTCTTCGCCTTTAGACAAGAATTCTGATGGCAAAAAAACCAAACGGGACAGGCAAAAAAAAGAAAAAGGAAATAAGCTTGACACAACACACCTATAAGCTAGTTTTGAACAGAACATTACACACCACATACCTCCATGCTTCAGTGCCTGCAAATAACATTGTATTTGCTAAAGAGGTGTGTCTTTTCTTCTTTATAGGCTTTAATCCTCTAACATCTTTTAAAAAATACTCTCCCGAGTCTCCACAGATGAGGGAAACAATAATGATCAACATAATTTACATCAACAAAACAAAAACTATTTGCAGTTTTACTTTTTTTAAGGCACACCATGATATTAAGGTTTAAAAAACTACTTTTATTATTGTGGCTGCATATTTATTGGAGAAAGACAATTCATATGAAATAAAGATCCAGGAATTTAGTTTTAAGGTGAAACCTCAGGGGAGAGCCACTCTCTCTTGCTTGCCTCAGTGATACAACTTTTTATGTGTAGTGTTAGTCAATCACCATCTTCTGAAGCTTGTTTTCACCATGTTTACGTCCCTAAATGACTGAACAGATAGGTTAAATAGCTGTCAAACAGGTGTACCTAATAAAGTATATAAATATAAATGTATGGGCTCCTTTCCCTTTTGTGCTAAAGAACAATTTTCATAATGAAACGAACTAATGAATACCACAGCGCCAGAATCAGAGAGTATCGGAAAAATTAAAATTAACATAACTTATTTATTTAATTACAAAGATATTGGGTTTTTATTCTTATGGTATGACAAAAGTATAGAAAAAGCAAATTTCCTACCTCTTCTTCCAGCTGTTTATGGAGCCACAATAATTTAAAAAAAATTATTAGCGAGTGAAGAAAAACTGTTCTTGGAAAGCTTGAACAACTTCTAACAAAATCTATGAAAGGTGCAGTGTTTTTCTTTTGAGTTAACTGGTATCACAGTGGACAATAAAGCATTAGATAAAGACAGGAGGCGGAACCACTGAGCAAGGTTGGAAACAGCAGAAAAAAAGCTCAACCAACTGGTACATGCACAGATCTCCACCCTTCATTAACAGAAATAAAAACCAAACAACAAAACCAAACAAAACAAAGAGAGGTAAAAATATGTGCAAGTAAAACGCCTGCATTTAATCATAAGTTTCTCAAAGAGGGAGTGCAAGTAGGAAACTTGTCCATAGACAATTTACTGTCCATAGATTTTACACTACTTTTATTTATTTATTGTGTGGATGCCTGAATATTTTTTTGCAATATTTTTTGCCCATTTCTGCCATATCATCAGTGGCATCACTGATTTTCCTTGCCGGGTTGACCTGTGTTTTAGCTCAGTGAGTTGAGCATCCGTTCTCAGACTGGGAGGCCCGGGTTCAAATCCCGCTTATGGCAACATTTCTTTCAGTTAACAGTTAAACTTTTTTAACTCTCTTCAACACAAATTTCAGCTTTTTCACCCCTTTTCATTAGAATTTTAAGTTTTTTCACCACTTTTCAGCACAAATACTAGCTTTTTCAGCTGTTTTCAGCAAAAACCTCTTTTCAGCAGAAATTCTGCTGATTGAACTCTTTTCAGCAGAAATTCTACTGATTCATCTCTTTTCTGCAAAGTTTTCAGCCTTTTCACCTCCTATCAGCACAATTCTCAGCTGTTTCTGCTCATTTCAGCAAAATTGTCAGTCTCTCCACCTCTTCTTTGTGAGAATGACTTTGGCTCAGTGAGATGAATCCCACTTATGGCAACATTTCTTTCAGTTAACAGTTAAACTTTTTTAACTCTTTTCAACACTGATTCATCTCTTTTCTGCAAAGTTTTCAGCCTTTTCACCTCTTATCAGCACAATTCTGAGCTGTTTCTGCTCATTTCAGCAAAATTGTCAGTCTCTCCACCTCTTCTTTGTGAGAATGACTTTGGCTCAGTGAGATGAAAAGCGGCTTTGAGACTGGGAGGCCTGGGTCCAAATCCCACTTATGGCCCACATTTCTTTCAGTTAACAGTTAAATTTTTTTAAACTCTTTTCAACACAAATTTCAGCTTTTTCACCTCTTTTCAGCAGAATTTTCAACAAAAGCGATTGAGAACCACCAAAAGGCACTTCGGTTATGAGTCTCCAGATGAGCCCATACAAGATGCACTTAAAAAAATGGAAACCACATTTTTTAATGTGGTAGTGGATACAGCCATCTCTTCACTTGATGAGAGTGAAGAGATGGCTAGCCCGACGTCCTGGGGCTAGCGATTTTTCCAGGCTACCAAAATCTATCTCTGCCCTGCCCGTCGGGCTATCGTAGGAAGGAAAAATATATGTCAATGCTTTTGCATTCTTTCGGAAATGTAGCTGGGTAATTATGTCATTGGCATCGGTGAGCCACTGTCAATATGTGACATATTGAAATCGCGTTTGAATTTGCGCTTGTTTTTTTGCTTTCACTTTGCAATTATGTGTTATGCAACTGTGTATAGAGAGCGACAGCACTGATTGGTGAGTGATGATAATTTGCGCACCAATTCCTCTGACATCGTCTTATCAATCGTTAGCTTACTATGCAAACATGACAAGTGAAATCTCCTGCAGCAAACTTAAACATGTGAGAGGTTGATCACGCAGAGAATCGCTGGCCGTTATGTGTGTGTGTGTGTGTGTGTAAAAGCAGCAGGATTTATATTTTAGTTCTGCTGAGCCAAATAAGACAGGTCAGAGTGAAGAAGTGACAGCCAAAGAAAAGCTTACCACAAAACGGAAAAGTTATGACAAATCAGACTATAAGGCAAAAAGAAAGTGCAGCTTTATGGTTTCATGGACAAAAGAATTTCTGTGGCTGCAATGACGAGCTAAATAACCAGGGCTGCACATAAGTGGTCCGCAGGTGCGCATTCGCTGTCAAAACAAAAGACACGCACAAGATAAGAAGTTGCAACGCGTGTTTGCGTACATAGGATTTTCTGGAGGAGGACAGACATTTGTTTAGAACCCTTAAAGATGTCGAAGAAGCTGCTTTAAGCTCCTTTAAGCTTGGTTTTCCTCCACCTCCAAAGAAATGTCAGAAGGAGTCCGAACCACAAAAGAAGCGCGTATTCTCGGAAAAGTATAAAAAAAAGTATATAAAATTAACCCTTATGTTTGCCTAACTACAACAATTTTGTCTATGAAAGCATTCTGTGTAGGGGTTTGGATAGTGTTCTGCTGTCTGCATCTCAGTATTATTAGTTATCACTTGCTGTTGTTTATGGTATCTAATATTTATATTTCAGAGCTATGGCCCAGCAGCATGACCATTTCAACAAAGATGTTATACTACTTCCAACTCCATCATGGGGAGTAGTGTGCAAACAAGGTTCAAAATTACGGTTACACAAACATGGGCACATCCTCAGTGCTTTTGAATTCCAGAAGACCTGGGACAACCAAACTGTCGTGAAACACCTCAAGGAAAGCTTTGGTGAACGCATTCCAGAGGATGTCAGGTAAAATACTATTGTTTATTGTTACTGTGTGTATTCATGTAATGACTTGTACTTAAAGATAATATACCAAAGTAAAGAAGTTTAAAATATTATTCATCATTATAAAAACATATGACTATACCAGTAGAATTTAAGTCATAAAAGCATACACACAAACAGAACAATATATAATAAAATATTTAACCAATACTTAAAATATTTAACTAATTAGCAATTGCTGTTGTCCCTATTTATTTTTTGTAGCCTCGAGTTTCTAATGGCTTGTGGCAATAAGCTGGTGTCTCCAAAGCTCCAAGTTGGTCAGGAGCTGAATGGGATGCTGATCCTAAAGGTTTTTAAAACCAAAGCCCTCTATGTAAGGCCATCAAGGACACTTTTAGTAAGTTACTAAAAGAATGAAAAGTAATCATGATTTGGGAAAAAACATGTCAACAATTGGGCTTCTAGCAAAATAGAATATATTTATTTAAAACAAGTGTTTGGGAGCAATCAATATTGATATTTCTTATTTTAATCTTTTTAAGATAAGCTATAATTACTTGCTTTTGATATATGTTTTTGGTCTTTTTCTGTTGAAGAGTGAATCAGATGAAGACAAAGATCCTTCCCACATCAGCTCCAAATCAGCATTAAGCAGTTGTGCAACTGATAAGGACAGTGACAATGATTGTTTTGAAGTTGATAGTTCAAAAATCCAACAAGACATGAGCAGCCAAGTCACTACAAGGTTAAGAAGTCATGTTAAAGGTGATAACCCTGGCACTAGCAGTGATGAAGAAGATGATACTGGGACCAACTGTATTCGAAGGAGTGTTGGTAAAAGGCAACGGGCAAAGCAAGGAAGTGATGGGAACAGCATTTGTGATGAAGGCTACATGGCAAGAAGTGATGACAAACCTAGCACAAGCAGTCACAGCAGAGATTTCAATGCAAGAAGTGAAGACATCCCTGCCATGAGCGTTAAAGATGAAGATTATTCTTCATATTTAACTCTCGTGGCATCGCTTTCTGGCGATTCTTCAGATGATGAGGATTTAAATCAAGCTATAATTGCGAGCTTGGAGAATCAGATGTGAGTAACAAACATACAGAATTTGAGTTTGAGACATAATTTGGGCTTTCCAGAATTGTCAAATCAATATAAACCTTTAAAGCTTTAACTCTCTATGATCAGTGTGACACATATTCTCAAATTCTGTAACATGACTACATGGCTGATATATTTTATTTTCTGTTTTATTTTCTTTTTTTAGTGCAGAAAAAGTCCCTGTTCAAGAGATACTGCTGGAACTATCGAAATGAGCACAAAACAGCAGTGCAAATTTAATATAAATCGCTCTGCTGTGTGGGAGGGAGCCTTGCGTGGTTTTCAAAGGCTATCTTATGATCCCAACTTGATGATCTGTGTGAAATTCTCAGATGATATGGGGAAAAATGAGGAAGGGGTTGATTTAGGTGGGCCGAGGAGGGAATTCTTGAGACTATTGATGGACACCATTGCCAGGTCAGCCATGTTTGAGGGGAAAGAAAACTGCAAGAACTTGGCTCTTGACAGTACTGGTAATTACCTATTTTTCTAAGATTAATAGTGGGAACTGTTTAACTGATATTTATTTTTACAGGCAACATTACTGACAATTTTGCTTTTCCTTTTATTCTGTTGCTTTGCAGCTCTCAGAGGGGACTGGTACTACATCTCTGGGAGAGCCATTGCAGTGAGCTTGGTACATGGTGGTCCACCACCTAACTTTCTGTCACCAACAGTATTTTCCCTTCTGGTTGGAAATTCAGCAAATCCAGCCCTGGAAGACATAGCTGACCTGGAACTCTTTGAAAAAGTCCGAAAGGTCTCTATATGTTTATTTTATAAATCTTATAGTGAATTGAAAATAGTTTGTGTTCCAGTTTTCTTTTGCAGGGAATGTTTATCCGGATCAGTCTGGCCATTGCTGAATGCCAAGTTTTTATATTTTGCTGCTATATTAAACTAAGATTCAGTAGATAAGGGTAGACGAAAGAGTATATTTTCTCATTTTTTAAGCACATTGTAAACATATTAAAAAAATATGTGTAGTCATTTGACTTCCAATGTACGCGCGGGCATATTGTGATTGTGTAGACCACTGGTGGCTGGGTTCCTTCTAATAGGTTATAAGACTACTGAGTAACTTCCATAACAAGCCCTTCCTCTGCTCTTTGTGATGCTAGATATCTCAAAGTACAACCCTTGAGGACCTTGAAAAGTCAAAAGAACCTCTGCTTGATTACTTGGCCAATGCAGGATGCCTGAGGCCTATGCGTTCACTAAGAGACAGGGATCTGCTGGTACATGATATTGTCATGTTTCAGGTCATACACAGGGTTCAAGGTCCATTTCAAAGGTATTTTGGTATTCTGTGTTTTTCAGATTAATTAAAATGTGATAAAAATCTTACCTATTAATCAAAATGGCCAGTTAATAACCTAGTATAACTGATTGTGCCAAATTGATAATATACAATTAACTTAGAAGCATGAAATTGCAGAATTATTGAATAAAATTTCTTTGTGCTGTTTATCCAGATTTTGTGAAGGTCTGAAAACTCTTGGGGTTCTCGAGAAAATGAGGAGGCATCCAGACAGTTTTCGCCCTCTGTTCTGCTATGAGCCACATATGCTGACTGCTGACCAGGTGGATGATCTTTTCAACATTCATCTATCTCCAGAAGGAAGCAACAGAAGAGCTGCTGAGGAGATGGTTGTTACCTTCTGGAGAGACTATCTCCAAGATGCAGAAGGTAATTGTCACTTTAGTGCACAATAAATAGATATAACGATTTATAGGTTAGCATTTCTGAAATCTTTATTTTAAATAGCATACTCAATAACAATAACACCACATTACCCTCTTGGTTGTAGTAACATTTTTACATAGTTCTTTGAGACTATTGAAAGATGAAAAGCATGCTCTATAGTCATTGCAATAACAGTCATTAAGATTCTTGCTTTAGATTTGTACTCACTGACAATTTATGTTGGCCAAATGAAATAACCTTTTAACACTTTTTTCCTTCTCTGTTTTATGCAGAAGAAGGAGGACCTTCCAAATTACAGAAGATATTGGCCTTTGCAACTGGAGCAACTGCGGTGCCACCTATTGGCTTTTCCCCAGCACCCTCGATTGAGTTCATTCATAGAGGAGACGATGACTTCTCTTCTACACCAATTTTCCCTCTTGCCAACACGTGTGTTAACTGCATTAGGCTGCCACTGCATGTTTCATACCAGCTGTTCAAGGAGAAGTTTGATTTTGCATTAGGTAACACTTACGGCTTTGGCAGGGTATGAACACATTATGCTGGAGGAGTTTGCGTGTTTCTCTTTTGTATTGGTCTCTCTATTGATTCAAAGTGAGTATTGAGTATTAACTTGTTAAGGTTTTAATATTTCCAAATTTACCTGCCTCAGTCAAATTGATGTTTTAAGACATCAATTTGACAAGAAGTGATTGTTCTTCAGGATTCATACAGGTAGATACCAATTGTTTAACAGCTCGTCAGAAGTTAATTTAGATTGTTGAGTTTGAATATAAAAAATTTGTGTCACTTTACTCATTTCATGTGTATGTCCATCGGTTTTTGATTTGGTTGTCTTTGTGTCTGTTTATTCTTCTGCCTGTGTCAGTTTCTGTTTGACAACAGAGCTGTCATTTTATCATTTTAAAGAAACTGGTTTCAATATGTTAGTTTCGATCACATATGTTTTCTGAAATGTTTTTTTATATATCTTTTTTTTATTTTTTGCAAAATATTTTATTTAATGTAGAAGGTGTAAAAGTGAAGAAAACACATCTATTCCATGATTTCCATCATTTTCTAATGGATTCACTTGTTGAATTATGTTCATTGCAGTCTCATTTATGTTGATGTCAATATCTGGAATAATGACATTATTGTTTGTTTGAAGTTCTGGTAATGGCCCTTCTTCATCAACGCCATAATAATTATCAACATGAAAAATGTCATTTATAAACGACAGGATTCCCACATTGTTTGTGACACCTGTATGCCACAGCTGAAGAGGGGTCTGTCCTCCTTGTGTAGAGAGACCATGGTTGTTCCACTGATTGACAAATTCTGTTAATGCTCTTTCAATCCTTGGCAAATAAACATAATGCAGACAAAAAAGATGTAGCTCATTCAGTGAATCCAACATACCCTGTTCTTCCATAAAGTTAAAGATATTTATAAAGTGTCTTGATACAACTCTGTTGAGTTCTGCCCACAGTCTTTCAATTCTTTGGTTATGTACTGAAACACCTGTAATAACACTGCCTACTCCTCTTCTCTGTAACATAAAACGAGCAACCTGTATATTTTCCATACCATGATCACACCTGACCCTTAAGGGCAAACCAAAGTTTTGTATTCCTTCCAAAAATAATGACAAGACACTTGAGGCTCTGTTATTGGATAAGCAACGTAAGTATATGATAGTTCGGCTGAAGCCATCAACACAGCCATGCAGGACCAAGCGCCATCTAATCAACTTGTGGTTGCCGTCAAAATGCCTGTTGAGAGATCAGAAAGCATTACTACAGTTCCACATGTTTGTTCATATTATTTAGTAGTGAATTCCTGACCCTGTACTTAAACAAAAACTAGAGGTTTCATTTTGTACATTTACTTCAACAACAGCACACCTCTCTCTCTCTCTCTCTCTCTCTCTCTCACACACACACACACACACACACACACACACACACACACACACACACACACACACGTGCTTACACGTGCACACACATACACACAGTGGCATAAAATGTCTTTTTCCACACTACGTTTACCTGGCACAATTGATGTTAGAGATTAAAATTGTGATGTAAAATAAAGGATTAAACAACTCAACAGTATATACATTAGACAACATCTAAATTGATGTACTATGAATCCCCCAAATATTTAACATACTTATATCGATTTCAGTTTTTTTGGTTATTGTTATTTTTTTTATTATTATTATCTTATGCTGATCATATAGATTAACTTCAGTAATGTTTTGAATGAAGGACCATTAATTTTGATGTATTGTGTTAATACTTTTAAACACAAGGCCTGACCATTTGTTTCAAACCAGTGAACTTACCATAAGTGGTTGGGGGCCTGAACACTATAGATCCTTCGCCTTATCGCATGACGACGTCTAAATGCACGTCCAATAGGATCCACTTCCTGTAGACTTTGTCTGACCCTCCAACGTTGAACTCTTAAGCCACGAGATCTCAGACTTCCAAGAATGTATACTTCCCCTGCATTTGGAGTGTTCTGTAGGATATCCGTCACAAGGCCATTCAGTTCTTGATTTGAAATATCCACATAGCTTAATGGCTCAACTCCCAAAGTTTGTCTGTGTCTGTACAGGGTTCTTCGACTTATTCCAAAGCATGATGCAATTCTCTGCCATGTCATACCAATGGAAACAAAGTGAGAAATCTGTTCAGCAGATATAGTGTATCGTGGCCGACCTGGATGACCACTCAAGGTGGTTGGGGGTAACAATCTGTGGGTCACATAAGCAGATCTCTGTCTAGCATCATATTCATGTAGCAAGCTGCAAAAGCATCTATACAAGGATTGTAGTAGGTTGGTGGCAACCCTATTATTGGGATCATATCGAGATACAGCAGCAAGAAATTCTGATAGAGTTCGTGTATGATCATCTAGCTCTCTATAAAGCCGCTCTTGTCTGATATTGTCCGAATTTTCATTTTGGAGCGCCCCAATACATTGCAGAGCACAAGTAAAAAATCTTTCAACATCTTCTTCATTGGTTCTCACCTCAAAAAACAAAGTATGTAAAAATTGACAAGGATCTGATGTAATTTCATTGTAGATGAGGTACTGTCAGACACAGTCTTTCAATTCAATTCAATTCAATTCAATTCAATTTTATTTATATAGCGCCAAATCACAACATAAGTCGCCTCAAGGTGCTTCATAGATAGAGAGAAAAACCCAACAATCATATGACCCCCTATGAGCAAGCACTTTGGCGACAGTGGGAAGGAAAAACTCCCTTTTAACAGGAAGAAACCTCCGGCAGAACCAGGCTCAGGGAGGGGCGGCCATCTGCTGCGACCGGTTGGGGTGAGAGAAGGAAGACAGGATAAAGACATGCTGTGGAAGAGAGACAGAGGTTAATAACAGATATGATTCAATGCAGAGAGGTCTATTAATACATAGTGAGTGAGAAAGGTGACTGGAAAGGAAAAACTCAATGCATCATGGGAATCCCCCGGCAGCCTACATCTATTGCAGCATAACAAAGGGAGGATTCAGGGTCACCTGGTCCAGCCCTAACTATATGCTTTAGAAAAAAGGAAAGTTTTAAGCCTAATCTTAAAAGTAGAGATAGTGTCTGTCTCCCGAATCCAAACTGGAAGCTGGTTCCACAGAAGAGGGGCCTGAAAACTGAAGGCTCTCCCTCCCATTCTACTTTTAAATACTCTAGGAACAACAAGTAGGCCTGCAGAGCGAGAGCGGAGCGCTCTAATAGGGTGATATGGTACTACAAGGTCATTAAGATAAGATGGGGCCTGATTATTTAAGACCTTGTATGTGAGGAGCAGGATTTTGAATTCAATTCTGGATTTAACAGGAAGCCAATGAAGGGAAGCCAAAACAGGAGAAATATGCTCTCTCTTTCTAGTCCCTGTCAGGACTCTTGCTGCAGCATTTTGGATTAGCTGAAGGCTTTTCAGTGAGTTTTTTGGACATCCTGATAATAATGAATTACAGTAGTCCAGCCTGGAAGTAATAAATGCATGAACTAGTTTTTCAGCGTCACTCTGAGACAGGATATTTCTAATTTTAGAGATGTTGCGCAAATGGAAGAAAGCAGTCTTACATATTTGTTTAATATGTGCGTTGAAGGACATGTCCTGGTCAAAAATGACTCCAAGGTTCCTCACCGCGTTACTGGAGGCCAAGGTAATGCCATCCAGAGTAAGAATCTGATTAGATACCATATTTCTAAGATTTTCAGGGCCGAGTACAATAACCTCAGTTTTATCTGAATTAAGAAGCAGAAAGTTAGCGGCCATCCAGGTCTTTATGTCTTTAAGACATTCCTGCAGTTTAACTAATTGGTGTGTGTTATCTGGCTTCATGGACAGATAGAGCTGGGTGTCATCTGCATAGCAGTGAAAATGTATGCTATGTCTTCTAATGATACTGCCTAAGGGAAGCATGTATAATGTAAACAGAATTGGTCCTAGCACTGAACCCTGTGGAACTCCATAATTAACCTCAGTGTGTGAAGAGGACTCTCCATTTACATGCACGAATTGGAGTCTATTAGATAGATATGATACAAACCACTGCAGCGCAGTACTTGTAATACCTACAGCATGTTCTAATCGCTCTAATAGGATATTATGATCAACAGTATCGAACGCTGCACTGAGGTCTAGCAGGACAAGCACAGAGATGAGTCCACTGTCAGAGGCCATAAGAAGATCATTTGTAACCTTCACTAAAGCTGTTTCTGTGCTGTGCTGAGCTCTGAAACCTGACTGAAACTCTTCAAATAAACCATTCCTCTGCAGATGATCTGTTAGCTGTTTGACAACTACTCTTTCAAGGATTTTTGATATGAAAGGAAGGTTGGAGATTGGCCTATAATTAGCTAAGACTGCTGGGTCTAGAGATGGCTTTTTGAGTAAAGGTTTAACTACAGCCAGCTTGAAGGCCTGTGGTACATAGCCGATTATTAGAGATAGGTTGATCATATTTAAGATCGAAGAATTAATTAATGGCAGGACTTCTTTGAGCAGTTTTGTAGGAATGGGGTCTAAAAGACACGTTGATGGTTTGGAGGAAGTAATTATTGAAGTTAACTCAGAAAGATCAATTGGAGAAAAAGAGTCTAACTTAATATCAATGGTACTAAGAGTAGCTGTAGATAATATTACATCTGTGGGATGATTATTGGTAATTTTTTCTCTAATGATAAAAATTTTATTTGTGAAGAAGTTCATGAAGTCATTACTAGTTAACGTTAAAGGGATGGTTGGCTCAAAAGAGCTCTGACTTTTTGTCAGCCTGGCTACAGTGCTGAAGAGAAACCTAGGGTTGTTCTTATTTTCTTCAATCAGTGATGAATAGTAAGATGTTCTGGCTTTGCGGAGGGCTTTCTTGTAAAGCAGCAAACTATTTCTCCAGGCTAAATGATGATCCTCTAGATTTGTGACACGCCATTTCCTCTCCAGATTACGAGTCATCTGCTTTAGGGTACGTGTTTCAGAATTATACCACGGAGTCAGGTACTTCTGATTTGAGGCCTTAGTTTTCACAGGAGCTACAGTATCCAGAGTCGTACGTAGTGAGGAGGTGAAATTATTAACAAGATAATCGACCTCTGTTGGGGTAGCGTTCAGATAGCTGCTTTGCTCTGTGTTGGTACAGGGCATTGGAGATGATAACAGTGGGTGGATTATATTCTTAAACTTAGTTACAGTGCTTTCAGAAAGACATCTACTTTGATAAAGTCTACTCTTCACCGCTGTGTAATCAATTATTGTAAAAGTAAATGTTATCAGGAAATGATCAGACAGGAGAGGGTTTTCAGGAAACACTGTTAAATGTTCAGGTTCGATGCCATATGTTAAAACAAGATCTAGAGTGTGATTAAAGTGGTGGGTGGGTTCTTTTACATTTTGAGAGAAACCAATTGAGTCTAATAACAGATTAAATGCCATGTTGAGGCTGTCATTTTTAGCATCTACATGGATGTTAAAATCACCCACAATAATTATTTTATCTGAGCTCAGAACTAAATTAGATATAAAGTCTGAGAAATCAGACAGAAACTCTGTGTAAGGCCCAGGTGGACGATAGATGATAACAAGTAAGACTGGTTTCTGAGTTTCACAGCTGGGGTGGACAATGTTAAGCATCAGGCTTTCAAATGAATTAAAAGTCTGTCTTGGTCTTTCATTAATTAATAGGCTGGTGTGAAAAATTGCTGCCACACCGCCCCCTCGGCCTGTGCTTCGAGATTTCTGGTAGTTAGAATGGCTCGGGGGTGTTGATTCATTTAAACTAACATAATCATCCTGCTGCAACCAGGTTTCTGTAAGGCAGAGTAAATCAATTTGTTGATCAATTATTAAGTCATGTACTAACAGAGACTTGGAGGAGAGAGACCTAATATTTAATAATCCACATTTCACTGTTTTACTCTTTGGTTCAGATGTGGATACTGTATTGTTCTTTCTTTGTGATTGTTTATGTTTAAGTTGTTTGTTGCTGGTTTTTAGTTTGTTTTTTGTCTTTTTGGAAGCTGACACAGTCTCTATGGAGATGGGTTTTTGGGGGGGTAGCAGGAGGAGAGAAGCTGCAGAGAAGCGTGTAAGACTGCAACTCTGCTTCCTGGTCCCAACTCTGGATAGTCATATTTTGGGGGGTTTAATAAATTTGTCCATATTTCTAGAAATGAGAGCTGCTCCATCCAAAGTGGGATGGATGCCGTCTCTCCTAACAAGACCAGGTTTCCTCCAGAAGGTTTGCCAATTATCTATGAAGCCCACATCGTTTCTGGGACACCACTCAGACAGCCAGCAATTTAAGGAGAACATGCGGCTAAACATGTCACTCCTGGTCTGATTGGGGAGGGGACCAGAGAAAACTACAGAGTCCGACATTGTTTTGGCAAAGTTGCACACCGATTCAATATTGATTTTAGTGACCTCCGATTGGCGTAACCGGGTGTCATTACTGCCGACGTGAATTATGATTTTACTGAATTTACGTTTACCCTTAGCCAGCAGTTTTAAATTTCCTTCAATGTCGCCTGCTCTGGCCCCTGGAAGACAATTGACTATGGTTGCCGGTGTCTCTAGCTTCACATGTCTGAGAACAGAATCGCCAATTACCAGAGTTTGACCCCCGGCGGGTGTGTCGCCGAGTGGGGAAAAACGGTTAGACACATGAACGGGTTGGTGGTGTACCTGGGGCTTCTGTTTAGGACTATGCTTCCTCCTCACCGTGACCCAGCCGCCCTGATTCCCCAGCTGCTTGGGACCTGCCGGGGAACAGCTAGCGGGGCCTACGCTATTTTCGGCTGCACCAGCTACAGGGGCCTGGCTAGCTGCGGGTGAATGAAGGGTGCGAAGCCGAGTCTCCAATTCAGTAATCCTGGCCTCCAGAGCTGCAAATATGCTACATTTGTTACAGATATCATTACTGCTAAAGGAGGCCGAGGAGTAACTAAACATCTGACACAATGAGCAAGAAAGTGCAGGAGGGACAGGTGAAGTAGCCATGGTGCTAATGAGTCGGCTACGAGCTAAGCTAGGCTAGCGAGACAGTACAGAGACAGTGAGTGAATACTTTGGCTATAAATTAGGTAGTGAGTACACAGAAAGTGTGCTTCGGAGGAAGCACGTGAAGATTATACTATGAAAGAAGAATGTATTTAAAAGTTGTTAATTAAATCGCTAAGCAAATAAGCTACTCAGAAACACCACTGTGTTTGAGCAGGAACAGGAAGTGATACTCTACCACAGAGCGAGCGAACACCAAGTGACAGCGCCACCAAGAGTCACCAGATTATACGGGCAGCTAGCATAGCATAGCATGCCCCGACTTGTTGCAATAGGCTGCTACCCTACAACAATGTTTGGATAGTCACTGATGAAGGCAAAAGATTTTTCAATTATACCTCTAACAGACTGTTGTAGACGTCACCGCGGTGTTAGCTGTGCATTAATGTGTTATTTGTTTTTCCTCACCTTCCTGTGCAGCTGAAATACCTTCCTGTTCAATTGAAATCCTCTTGGTTTTCATTAGTGTGTGTGAGAGCGTTTCAGTAGTGTGTGTGAGAGCGTTTCAGTAGTGTGTGTGAGAGCATTTCAGTAGTGTGTGTGAGAGGTAAAATTTCAGTTGTGTGTGTGAGAGTGTTTCAGTAGTGTGTGTGAGAGCGTTTCAGTAGTGTGTGTGAGAGGTAAAATTTCAGTAGTGTGCGTGAGAGCATTTCAGTAGTGTGTGTGAGAGCGTTTCAGTAGTGTGTGTGAGAGCGTTTCAGTAGTGTGTGTGAGAGGTAAAATTTCAGTTGTGTGTGTGAGAGCGTTTCAGTAGTGTGTGTGAGAGCATTTCAGTAGTGTGTGTGAGAGCGTTTCAGTAGTGTGTGTGAGAGCGTTTCAGTAGTGTGTGTGAGAGGTAAAATTTCACTAGTGTGTGTGAGAGCGTTTCAGTAGTGTGTGTGAGAGGTAAAATTTCACTAGTGTGTGTGAGAGCGTTTCAGTAGTGTGTGTGAGAGGTAAAATTTCAGTAGTGTGTGTGAGAGCGTTTCAGTAGTGTGTGTGAGAGCGTTTCAGTAGTGTGTGAGAGCATTTCAGTAGTGTGTGTGAGAGGTAAAATTTCAGTAGTGTGTTTGAGAGCATTTCAGTAGTGTGTGTGAGAGGTAAAATTTCAGTAGTGTGTTTGAGAGCGTTTCAGTAGTGTGTGTGAGAGGTAAAATTTCAGTTGTGTGTGTGAGAGCGTTTCAGTAGTGTGTGTGAGAGCGTTTCAGTAATAATGTCCCTTACGGCACCTCATACTCACGCACACACACACACACGCACGCCTGTGGCCATCTCCCTTTACAACTCCTCCATCTAACACACTGTAAACACTGCAATAGGTAGACCCTTTTTACACACGCTCTTTTCCACTCTGTAATATTCTTGTCAATTTTCTTGATATGTATTTATAATCACCTCTGTTAATCCTCTGTTAAAAAGGTGCTTGTCTGAATGGCTCAATCCGGTCGTTAAATCTGACATCACTAGCTGTGTCTGGGCCTAAACTCTGCTGCAGGTCCATATATCAAACGATCACTATGGCATTACTGAGAGTTGAAAAACTGTCTAAAGTCTTTCATCTTTAATAAAATGATCAGCGTTCTGCTCTACCAGGTGTAACAGTTGAGTTTAACATCCAGGCATCCATGAAAACAGAATTTATGACATTTAACGGAGTTAGAAGTTAGCAGGGAGTTAGCTCGCTAGCTTCTATCTAAATACAATATAGCATGTCCTGACTGCGGGGTTTGGAAACAAATTAAAACGTACAGCTCTGCTATCACTTCCAACATAAATGAAGACAGAAAACAGCAGTGACGTTTGTAGGGTTAGTGAAGTTTGGCTAGCTGGTATATGATGTGCTACGTGACCGCTAGCGACACAGCTATGTTAGCATAATATAAACAAGCTAACTTTTTTCCACTCGATAAACGTTAACGTGAGTGTTCTCGGTGGTCAGGAACAAATGTAATCGCATGGCAGGATGCTGTAAAAGGACCAAACTTCAGCCAGGAGAACAACTGAGATAATCCATCCACAATACGAGGTTAGTCATTCATGCTGGGCTGTAGTTACATCCCAAGGTTTTAAAAACTGAGCTTAAATAAATGATTAACAGTAATAAAAGCCGAGGGAGGTCACAGTGATCACTGACTGTTTTAGGAGCTTTTTGAGATTAAATAGAAGAAAATACAAAACATTAAACATGTTAACAACACAAAAGCCATATTAAACGCAGACTACTTTAGGCCCGGAAGTAGGATTCGTCACGTCATCACTTAAACTATAGCACACGCGCCTGTATCTCTCATTGGTGTTAAAGCAGGGAAAACTTTTTGTTATCAAATGCTGAATTTATCCACTGCTGACTCTCCAGCTTGCAGGACAATAGGTGAAACGTTTGTGAAAACAGAGAAGAAAATAAATAAATAAATAAATAAATGAAGACAGAGAGAGTCTGGTATGACCAAGCAGTAATCAGACAATAAATTTAGTTGGTAATATAATAAATTGTGAGATGTTTTCTGCTTGATTGATGCAGCACAAGTAATTTATTGTATGAAGGAAATTCTCTTTTGTGGTAATATTTTGAATGTGACCTGTCAACTTAGCGCATTATAAACTGATATGCAAATTAGTTGATACTAGATTTGGAAAAATGACTGGATTATAAAATAAGTGAATAAGATGTAACAGAGGGTTGTGTGTGGAGGAAGGTTTTATGGTGGCACACATCTGTTTACGTGGGAGAAAACTCCTTACGTGATATGACATTTAGCAATTTGCAAATTGTGATGTTTACAGAACTTTTATTTTGAAAGGTCGAATGTAAGGCGGAAGGACGAGATATAAAAAGGGAGACAACAGAAAACGGTAGATGAACAAGTTAATGCTGCAGACTGTGTTGCCGCTGCAAGCCTGAGAATTAAAGAATGGAACTGAGAAATACTGAAGGTGTCATCATTAATGTTTGAGGCATAAAGATGTAGCCGGATGGGCTACTCGCCCTTCTTTTTCTCTCTTTCTCGCTCGCTCTACCACCTTCGCTCTCTTTCCGCTGCACTGGCTCCTTGTATCGTGTGATTGGGTTAATTAGGAACCCACCTGCATATTGATTACAGGGTGGTGTTTACCTGTATAAAGGGAAGCCGTTTTTTTTTTGTTGGATCATTCCTCCCGAGCTTCTGGTGCGATACAGCAGTAAATGCTGGCCTATTGGTTAATTTACCGATACGATCGGATTGTGTGACTGCTACAAGTAGGCCTCCTTTCGACCTCTGATTTCTCTCAAAAGTCAGTAACTAGTAGTCATAATTCTGCGGCCTGCTTCCTTCCCATACGGAAAAGAAATAGTAAAAACTTATATGTGATTACTCATGAAAGTGGCCACTTTCATGAGTAAATCATATAAGGCTTACATGATTTACTCATGAAAGTGGCCACTTTCGCATTACTTTCATACATTGTTTTAGTAAGTATCCAAAACATACAAGTTTCATTATATAATTTTTCAAGGGATCTTATATCTGTTTTCACACTTATATGCTTTTCATACAAGTTTCACACAAGACAGATTCAAACTTTATAAGATTTATATATATCTTTTCCATATGGGTTACTCCAGCTGTGGTGGAGAGACGCGTGAGTTGCGTTCACCGTACAGTACAGCGCCTCCAGTCTTGGGGTAAGCCGCTTATATTATAGCTGCTAGTATTTGTAAATTAGACGATTAAGGTTATTGAAGGAAACGGTTTCCAGGGCCTAATCCGTGGATCGGCTTCCTCCGAGGCGTGGACGTCTATCAGCAGAGAATGTACCTTCACCTATCAGCAGAGAATGTCCCTTAGTCTGTAACACAGTCAAATATATTCTCAAGTAATATTCAAGCATGCCATTCAGCGTGTTAGTACGAGCTCGGGAGCAGCTTGGGAGAACAAGAAAACAGAGACTGCTTTAGATTGTCTTCCCAAAGTGACTCAACTTTATTCACAAGTACAACAGTTTATATAGAGGGTAAAATTCATGAGACAGCAGATTTATCAGTTTAAACCAGTACAGACCAAGATAAGGCAGCGTCTTCCTGCCCTTGGGTGAAGAAGCATCCTTTGTGTAGTGTATCAGTTCAGCTACAATTGTGATTATCTCAGCGACATATTTTCAAGGCACAAAACGAAGAGTTCTTACATTAGTGAAATCTGAAACAAACCATCTGGCCTTCAACAGGCGTCTCCTAAGAGATTTAGAAACTAATGTAGCTGAGGGAGTGATCTCTGTGGTATTTCAACCTTGTACCAGCCTGTGATTCTCACACATCAATTCTTGGGTCAAAGAGAAAAATAACTAAAACAAAGGGGCCTTATTGAATGACAGAGTTTTCCTGCATAATGTCACTATAAAACAATATCCAGTAAATGCTCCCATGGTACTAAAATACCTAACAGTTATCTTTGCCTTTTTTTGTTTGTAGGGTTTGATTGCTGCCGCACGTCCTCAGGGACCAACTCCCTGATTTTAAGCAAAGAGTCGAGACGCCTGCCTAGCTGCTGTCTTGTCTTGCCCTGTTTTATCTTGTGTTCCGATCTGTTGGCCGTCCAGTTTTGTTCCTGCTGCTGGCCTCTCCTCGCCCCTGGGGGCTTCGGGTCTCACGTTAAGCCCCTTTTTGGACTATCGTTTTACTCCAGCTTTCGCGGCTGGTCGGGGCGATCTTCAGCTGCATATTGGGCTGGTGTTACAAAAACTGGTACCATCTCTCCCTTTCCCTCTTCCAGTTGTGGAGAGCTGCGCGAGACTGAGTAGGGCTACGGACAATCGGAACCAGCACCATCTGTGGGCTGGCTCGCAGAGCACGAGTGTTTCCAATCTGTGCTCTGTGGTGTGTATGTGGGTCTCAGTTTTCCTTTTAATTTCTTTTTTTTAGTATATAGAGAGCCTTTATGTCCCATGTTTTGTTTTTTGTTTTTTTATCCTGTTTAATGTGTATATCTTGTGCTTTTATTTCAGTGAACTGAGGATCTACCAGCGGCCGTGGGACCTTAGGTGGCGGGTGGTTTTCCACACTTTTGTTGTACAGCACCAGGTTAATAGACTATAGTGGGGTTTTTTGTGTGGTTTTCTTTTGGTCCACCGCTGCTGGTAAGTCACAGTTGTATGTTTATTTTTTTGTAATTTGGGACACTATTTTAGACATTTAGTGCGCTGTCTTTGTTGTTTTGTTTTTATTTTTTTTTTAATAAATAAAATGGTGTTAATACATTGAGCCGGCCTCAGTGTGCATCCCTGAACCTGTGCAAATGTTGTTGTTTTTTAAGTTCATATTTCCTGGGGGCTAGAATTCCCCCAGGTGGCGTTGTCATTTTATTATTTCTTTTATAACCCCGCCGACCACTTGGTCACATAATTGGCGTTGGTCGACAGGATGCACATTTGAGGTAGATGTTTGGTCTTGTAAATAGTTTTTTTTTTTTTTTTTTGCAAAGATCACAGTTCACCTGTTTGAAGGCTCTATTTGTTTTAGAGTGTGATTATAGACAAGACAGCAGTATCCAGGTAGGAGGAAGAGTAAAAGGATTTTAGCACCTTGCTGATTTAATTTTCCTTTTTTTGGTCAAAATTTATTATGGAGGAAGAATTGCAGCAACTTGGAGACTTGGTAGCGCAGTTAAAGGCAGATAATGAGCAATTGCGCCGGGATGGGGGCGCTGTGCTCGAGTCTGGTGGTGGTGCCGCGTCGTCCTCCTTCGTACCAGCTGGTTGCATACCAAATGTTGGTAGCCAGGCCGCCGTTACAGAGCGTTTGGTGGTGGTGCCTAGGGACCGTAAATGTCCCATGTTCAATGGCAGAACGGGCATCAATATAGCTGAATGGGTCGAAGAGGTTCAAGCGTGCATGCGTGCCCGGCACCTGTCTGTTGCTGATCAAGCTTTCTTTATTTTTGACCATTTAGAGGGAGAAGCAGGGGAGGAGATCAAATTTCGCCCTAATTTAGAGCGAGGGGATCCTGCTCGGGTGTTGACCATTTTAAAGGAACTGTATGGTAATGCGAAGTCCTATGTCACTCTGCAGCAGGCTTTCTTTTCGAGGAGACAGCCGGAGGGAGAGACTTTGCAGGAGTTTTCCTTAGCGCTAATGGCTCTGATGGAGCAAGTAAAACAAAGTGCACCTGATGGTATGCGTAACGCAGAGGTGTTGCTCCGAGACCAGTTTTGGAGGCCTTACATCAGTGTCACCAGTCTGCAGCCCAAGCCCCAGAGGACCCTGTCGGTACCGTTAAGGTACAGGGCCCGCGGGCTGTGCGGATACCTGGTGGCGTCATGCAGCTGGTGGCTACCACCTGTTTTCAGCAGTTGTCAGGTCAGGTTGTGCTTTTTGAGCCTTCTGAGTCCGGGTTGCCAGTTGGGTTGCTGGCCTCTCCATGTTTGGTCCAGGTGGATAAGGGCGTTGCCTACATCCCAGTCACCAATGTGGGGACAGCTGAAGCTGTTCTCCACCCGCGGACCTGTTTGGGAGTGATAAGGTCTGGGTCAATGAGACAAAGGAACTGGAAACCTACAGACTGTCACGGCTGCCGAGGCGAGCCGCGTGGTGTTGGAGGAAAGGAGGACTCAAAATGCAGGCGATGCCTGATGATTCGAGTGATGTTTATTTAGAGGGTGGTGTAGTGGCAAACAGGCAGCGAGGGATGACAGGGGACTAAAGAAACCTAACTGGAAAAACTAAATAACAAACCTGAGAACATACGAAACGGGGAGAAACTTACATAGAGACACACCTACATGCACACTCACTTACGTGCACTCACATAGACATACGGGTACGTGCACACACAGGCATTCACAGGCTGGTGCATACACACAAACACAGAGTTTGCAGCATACCATGGGGGGTTTTAGGATGGGGTCACTTCTACAAAACTGAGTGAAACAGACAAAGGGGTTGAGATCTGCAGAGGAATTCCGGGGTCCTGTACATCTCCCTTCTAGAAGGTGTAATCAATAAGTGTGGATTAATAAAAGTGTTGTGAATTGACTGCTGAGTCCCGGTGTTCTTTCTGGAGGCCTGAGGAATCTACAAACCGGGGGAAAACTGTTTTAAGTTAACAGTGTCTAACAAAAAACGTCTTTGCTGAAGTTGCAGCTGGTTTGGGCCATCATGAAACTCTAGTATAGTCAACACTGCGGTGGAAAATACTGCTGCATACTGTAAATCTGACCCTCTGTCAGCACTAATGTCTCAAATGGATTTCAGGTCAAAGTGCAAAAAACATTTGCATAATTACTAGTAAGTCTGATCTTGTAACATCTAAGGAGTCAAAAATATAGTGTCAGAGTTTCACTATATGTTACTATTGTGATCCCACATGGTGAAGATGGCTATTTCACCTCTGCCATTCATTCATGCAGTGCCTTGCTCTGTTTGACTCATTAGATCTGTTTATAAAGTAAACAACACCACTCACCTTGGCAGATGTTGGCAGGGAAGCTTTGAAATTCACTCTGGTTATGATCCATTTACATCAAGACTAAAAAGACACCAGTGGTGATTCAGAAGTTGATTCAAAACCTGCCACCAATGTCCTTAATGAAATAGATTGATAGCATTGGCATGCTATCCTACAAGTCATTTAAATTGTTCTACAATTCCTTCAGTACACAAAGCAGCAGCGTTCAAATGCAGTCTCATTTTGAATGACGGCTTCTGTGGCGTCCTCGAAAAGAACTGTACTGCACTCTTCGGCATAAGCGACTGCCAGCAGAAAAGAAACTTTCTCTGTTACAAAAGGCCTTAAATACATTTAATTAAGTACTGTACTCAAGTAAAAAATGTATATATCTGTACTTGACTTCCCATCTTAAGACACTTGCATACAGTAATCCAAAGCAGACGCCACAGACGAGCAGGATTAAACAAAAATTAACCTTTTTTGGGGGTTTTCAGTGAGTCAAAAGGCTACGTTCACACTGCAGGCGAAAGCGCATCAAATCCGATTTTTTTGACCCTATGCGACCCATATCCGATCATGGTCTGACAGTGTGAACGGCACAAATCCGATATTTTCAAATCCGATCTGGGTCACTTTCGTATGTGGTACTGAATCCGATACATATCCGATGTTTTAGAAAGCGACTGCTGTTTGAACGGTCAAGTCGCATTAAATCCGTTTTTTACGTCACTGACACGAGACAGACGCCAATTATCAGCGCTGGAGAAGACATTGTGAACCCTTCCTGGCCATCCCGTGTAGATGTCAGTGAAACTGTTGGGAAGACAACGTTGGAGAAACGTTAACATTTTATTTTTACTGTATAATCTGCAGAGTCTGACAGAAATCTGCAGCTATCCTTTGAAGCAGCGCTCCTCTAAAACAGCAATAAGGATCATTATTAGGTTATTTACATTATTATGTAAATAACAAAATAACTTAAAGCAAAAATTGGGAAACGTAAAGTCAGAAACAAGTCTTTATATTAAGGCCATCAGTCAAACAATACTGTTGCTCTGGGTCTAAACAGAGCGCGTTGTGTGTGACGTCTTCTTCTGTGCATGCGGGCCGCTTTGAGGGTTCACACTAGAGCACGTTTGCTGTCGCATTTTATTTGTAGTGTGAACGAGCAGACAAAAAAATCGGAACTGAGCATTAAGACCTGCAGTGTGAACGTAGCCTAATTCCAGTCAGTACGCTGAAAAAGTGTAATGGAAATGTGTTCATTCTGTTAGAATATACACGTTAATAAATGAATGTAATCCTGAAGAATCTCACTTAAACAATAAGTCATATATAATGTCTTCTTATATGTGTAACTTTTGTAAGCACAGATCTTTTAGAGCACTTAGCACCAGGTTGTGGAATGCTTTGCCTCATTACGTTACCTTGATTGCATTTATTCTTTTAAATAGCAGCTTAAGACTCATTTATTTAGACTGCATTATGTTTTATGTAAATGTGTTTTATATTATTTTGAAGCACTTTGTGATTCTTCTCCTGTGAAGACTGCTATATAAATCAATAAAGTAAAGTAGTTTTGTGATATCGCAAGTAAATGCTGGACTATCAATAATTTAAAATTGCTTAAAGTCAGTGAAGATGTTAAATAAAGCTTAATGTGCAGCTAAGCAATTATTTATATCTTTATATGCAGTGGTAAGGGAGCTTTCACTGCTTTAAGGCTTTTCAATGCATAGGTCAGCTTGTATGTCTTCTGAAAAAACAATTTTCACAGAACTAAACAAGAGAATGATTCTGTTGTTTAGTCAGAAAATCAACAGAATGACTGAAAAAAAAAACCCATCTCCTTAAAAAATAATCAACTTTCATCATGCACATTCTTTGGGTTGTCAATGAGCTGACTGGTGCAGACCCATACCAACTGTGGCCAAATTCGAACACTTTAAACAGAAAGAGCTGAAGAGCTGCGACAGGGAGCTGAGAGGAAGGGACTTCAGTGGCAATGATCAGTTTCTCATAGAGATCCTGGAGCGACGCAAGGCAGCGACCAGAACACCAGGCCATGGCTCTACTGAATTGGGTCATCTATCCACATTAATTCCATTTTCTTATGTTCTCCTTTCACTCTCTTTTTCTCCTGATTTAACAGAATTGTCTGCATAGGACAATTCTGTCACAGCTGCCGAGGCAAGCCGTGTGGTGTTGGAGGAAAGGAGGACTCAATTCGAGTGATGTTTATTTACAGGGTGGTGTAATGGCAAACAGGCAGTGAGGGATGACAGGGAAGTAAAGAAACCTAACTGGAAAAACTAAATAACAAACCTGAGAACATACGAAATGGGGAGATCAGAAGAGAGCCGCAGACGGGGAACACAGACGAACCGGCAACAAGCAGGAGAACACACAGGGCTTTAATGCACACAGCAGTACTCAGGGGATGAGAGACAGGAGGGCAACACACCTGGAAAAGTCAGAGCTGATGGGACAGGGGAAACGTAAACTGAACACGCTCACACGAGACAGGGACCTTCAGAATAAAACAGGAAACTCAGACACAGAGAACCAGACAAGACGCCGAACTAACTAAACAGATTCACAAACAGACAGTGTGACGCCATAGACAGACAGAACACAGAAGTGGGACCAGGGTAAGCACAGAACAAAAACCTAACAAATGGCAAATCATAACAGAATACCTAAACAAATACATAAACAAAAGCATAAAGAAACACAAAACACTGAGTCGGCAGACTCAGGACCATGACACAGACATTCTTAAACAATACATGAGTGATTTTGGTCTTTGCAATGCTTGGCATTCACATCACCACACTCTCTGTCTCCCTGTCTCTCTGCAATTTTCCTACTATAACTAAGCATTTTATTCTATTTTGTGTAGTATTTTATTCTACTGTATATAGTATCTTATTCTGTTTTTTATAGTATGTTATTCTATTTTATCTTATCCTATTCAATTGTGTTTTTCTTAATTTTTACTGCTCTTATATATACTGCTCACTCACATCTCAGAAAGTGCTGTCAATAAGCTCCATTCTTTTCCTCTATGGCCTCATCTTGTGGCCATAGTTGGCTATTGTCACTGAAAGCTGCACGTACTTGCTCATGTGCGTTGTGGTCGTTCACAGTCAAGTGACTGTATGAGGCAACCTTCCGATTGCTCAGTTTTCACTGATCTGCACTTCATATGGATATTGACATTTAACCATGCCATACAGTGCTCAAGCCTTTAAAATTAGCAGATTGTTTTTCTTATTAATATTTTATAATTAAATGAATAATAACACGTATATAATATACTTCTGAGCTCCTTTTCCATTGATATGTGGTCCTCAAATGAGAGCCACTGCAAACACATGATTTATCGAATATGATGCAAAAGATTAAACAGAATGTAAAATATTTCAATTGAGCTGAATTCTTAACATATGCATTAGTAATATTAGTCCATTTAAGACTGATGATTATTCTGCAGAAGCATCCTTTTTAATATTCGACATTTCATTGAAATTTTTCAGGTTGTTTTTAAACTGTGTTTTATTGGGGGGTTTTCCTTAAAGGAATGTTTTCAAAAATTCCTCCACCACATTGTTTTCTATAACGCTTAGGCTGTTCCTGTAAGGGTAGTTCATTTAAGCTGGATAAACAGGTTTCCTCAGTGGTTAAATCCCAAATTTCAAAGGTCAAACACTTAATGCTGTACAAAGATCTTGAAAAACTGATACATGCCTTTTTGACCTCCATATTAGATCATTGTAACTCGCTCTACTCTGGAATCCAACTTGCTCACTCCAACGATTACAGCTCGTTCAAAATGCTGCGGCTCGTCACCTAACCAGGACTAGAAAGTTTGCCTCTATGACTCCAGTGCTCTCTGACTTACATTGGCTGCCTATTAAATTTCGTATTGATTTTAAAATTCTGCTGCTTACTTTCAAATGCCTAAACCTAAGGCATTTGAAGTTATTTCATATTCTTCCCGCAGGCGATACGGTCTCTCAATCACACCACCACACAGTACTGACCCACACATATGGTTCTTACACACACACTGGACATTCTGGACTTTGGTTTTGCACAACACTGGACATTATATTCTTCATTTCCAGTTAATACTTGTACAGCTGCTGTTATTGTGTATATATTTATTTATATTTCTTCATACATTCTTATATAGTTCTATATTGTGTATTTTGTTGTACAGTTATTTTATTTTCAACTTTAATTTATATATTTTATCTTATTCTTTCCCAGTTAAATTTACCCTTCATTCTAATTTGTGTTGTACAGTTATTTCATTTTTAACCTTAATTTATATTTTATTCCTTCCTAGTTAAATTTACCCTTTTTAATTTTTCATATTTATTTCCTATCTTATTCATAGCCTTTTCCTTTTTTGTTTTCTTTAGGTCACGAGCAGTTGTCCAAGCATTTCACTACATATCGTACTGTGTATGACTGTGTATGTGACAAATAAAATTTGAATTTGAATTTGAAACCACCTTGGCCCTGACTGTCTCACCAACCTCCTCAGTCTCTATGCTCCCAGCTGTTATTTACGATCATCTGGTCAGTTACTTCTGGCCCAGCTCAGGCACTGTCTGAAGACTAGGGGTGATCGTGCTTTTGCCTCTGTAGAACAAAACCTCTGGAATAGTCTTCCCGCTACCGTTTGTGCCTCTGACTCCATTGAATCCTTTAAAGCACGTTTGAAAACTTACCTATTCAACCTGGCTTTCCGACTCGCTAATTCTCACCGCTCATTAATTGCTGTATTGCTACTCTCTCTCTGGATAATCATGATTCCTGCCTATCTCTACTTACTGATGATTTTGCTTGTTTCTCTATTTTACCTTGTTTTAATGACTTCCTGTTAAGTGTAATCATTTACCTTTATTCCTTACTGTGAAGCACTACCCCCATGCTATATAAATAAAATTCTACTGTATTGTATTGTATTGTAATAAAGTACTTAGTAGTTTATTACTATTTAAATGATGTTAGGACAGAAATATTAGCTTCTTTCATGATGAATTAAGTTCTAATTAAGTTTCCAGTAAAATGATTAATTGCAGCCACAGATTCCCAATTCAGATTACCTTCAATGCAATAACTTCTATTTTCAATCTTTGCTTCATTTAAACTGCATCGTACTTATATCGATATGTTGTGATGGAAATTCCTTTTTCTTTTATGTATTGATCATGTATGTTAACAATGGTATACATATAGAGGTATTAGTTAAAGAGATGGAAAAGAAAGCATCATATATGTGTTTTATATTTTATTCTACACATACGCAATTAGGTATTGTAAGTTAGACTGACACATCCAGGCACCATGAGACATTAGGCAGATAGCAAAAGCCTTCTCCTTATCTTAGAGAGGAGGGGGCCTTGAGGGAACGATTCAAGAGGTAAATCTTTAGGTGACAGTTAAATGAAAAACAACTCTCACTAGGGGAAGGGGGCATAGGATGAAGTTTTCCTGGACCCTCTTTCCTACTGAAACACCTATTTCACCTGAAAGTAAGTTAGAAGCTTAAAGTAACATTTACATAATGCAAAACACTATGTGACTCTGTGAAATACTGTAAATGATCAGTTACTTAGTTCAACCATAAACATTTGCTTAGCAGAAATTCTAAACAGAATCAGATGCTGAATATTACAGGAACTGGCTTCTCTGTTGTGGTCACTGAATGCTGCTGTATTTTCTTTTTTGGACATTCTGATGGTGAACAGTCAGAAAACACACATGCAGTAATTGGTTTGTATTACGATCTAAGTCAGACTGCAGTTTTTGTGCTTTAAAAATTAAAGGTCTTATAATTTATATAACAGATACTCTCGAAGAGTATCTTATTTGAAAGTGGAGACAAGATTATCCACTGATCCAATTCACATTACCTCAATATTTTCTTTGAAGCTGGATTCAATTTAGATTCTTTCATCTTTTCTCTCCACGATAAAAAAAATCATAGAACATAAAATCAGTCTGCTACAGACCCCTAGTCCCACCAAAACATTCAGCTTAAGAGGAAACTATACAGTACATTTTCCCAGAAATAAATGTGGTTCAAAATATACATAATATGCTTGAATAACATGTCTGAATGTATTTTACCTTGTGTATTACATACAGTTTCTTCAAGGCCAGTGTACAATATACAGTTTAACCTCAATAAACCTAAAATTCAAGTACATACAATTGCCATACTGACAGTTACGGCAGTTATTAAGATGATTATCTAAATTGCATGTGACTGTGTTGGAAGAGATATAGCATAAATGCCCGTTCATCTCACGAGACCTGTTGTATGTATTCATTTAAGTAAGTTTTTTTTTAAATTAAGAATGTTTTAATTTGGCAGGAGCTGTAGGGAGATGTTTTTATGAGACAGAAGACAATTATATGCTCCAGTTACACTTTAAAAATTTATTATCAAAATGGTTCAAATTTAAAATACGTTTTTCATGGCGCCGTGGACCTCCTCTCTCTGGCTCAGAGACAAAAGGCTGCAGTATACACTTTTTTATTGCATGTCACAGAAACATGGTATTAACATGATTGATCAAAACAGTTTAGATTGGCCTTATGTCTGATATCAGCTCATGTTTGTTCTTCTGAAGCTTTCTGGGCATCTCATTATATGGAAACGCCACTTCATCCTTCTGTCAGCAAAACTCCCGTTGCCATGACAACCATCTCTGGTCCTCCGTCAACCTGCAAAAAGATCCAGAGAGCTTTTCCAAGCCCAGAAATTTACAACCATGTTTATCTTCTGGTGCTTTCACTAGAGAGTCAACCCACCCCCTCAAATTCCTTGGAAACAGGGCCTCTCTCTGTAATGTCAAATAATATCAGAGTAGCAGTCCACCTCCAAAACTAGATGACACAATTGCTACATAGTGAAAGACAACAAAAAACGTTTAACACATGAGAAGAAATCTATTTCGGTATTCTTGTTCCGGTCTCGTCCTCGCTCCCATCCTCACTTTCCAGGTTCACCAACATACTCCAACAATGGGCATCTGAAGCTGTGTATTTAAAAATTAAGGAAAGTACGCAATACCAAACACACCTTTCCTCTCTGCCAGAAGCATGTCTAAGACCTTCCTCAGTGACGTGTATACAAATTGTTCAAATAAACCTGAAATTGTATGTTAAGATTAAATTAGCCAATTAAACATTACAGTGGACAGAGTTATGAAGATCAGACCTAATAAATAAACTGCTGGCTGGCAAATGCCATTCATTCACTGTAAGAAAGGTCATTGGCAAAAAAAAAAAACCAAAACAAAATCAAGTCATTAATTATCCAATAATTGAAATTATCCTACTGGACCAGCTCAGAATCTCATCTCTGATTTTTGCAGATGATGTGGTTCTGTTGGCTTCATCGGGTGAGGGCCTCCAGCTCGCACTGGAACGGTTCGCAGCCGAGTGTGAAGCAGCGGGAATGAGGATCAGCACCTCCAAATCTGAGGCCATGGTTCTCAGCCGGAAAAGGGTGGAGTGCCCACTCCGGGTCGGGGATGAGTTCCTGCCCCAAGTGGAGGAGTTCAAGTATCTCGGGGTCTTGTTCGCGAGTGATGGGAGAAGGGAGCCGGAGATCGACAGACGGATTGGGGCTGCAGCTGCAGTAATGCGGACGCTGCACCGGTCCGTCGTGGTGAAGAGGGAGCTGAGTGTAAAAGCGAAGCTCTCAATTTACCGGTCGATCTACGTCCCTACCCGCACCTATGGCCACGAGCTGTGGGTAGTGACCGAAAGAACGAGATCGCGGATACAAGCAGCAGAAATGAGCTTCCTCCGAAGGGTGGCTGGCCTCTCCCTTAGAGATAGGGTGAGAAGTTCGGCCATCCGGGAGGGGCTCAGAGTAGAGCAGCTGCTGCTCCACATCGAAAGGAGCCAGCTGAGGTGGTTCGGGCATCTGACAAGGATGCCCCCTGGGCGCCTCCTGGGTGAGGTGTTCCAGGCATGTCCCACCGGGAGGAGGCCCCGGGGCAGACCCAGGACACGCTGGAGAGATTATATCTCTCGGCTGGCCTGGGAACGCCTTGGTGTTCCCCCGGATAAGCTGGAGGAGGTGGCTGGGGAGAGGGAGGTCTGGGCCTCTTTGGTTAGGCTGCTGCCCCCGCGACCCGGCCCCGGACAAAGCGGATGAAGATGGATGGATGGATGGATGGAAATTATCCTCTTAAGCAACAACGCCCCCATATACGGAGCCAAAAGGGAGGAGATCACATTTAGGGTTAGGTGTGCGTGCTAAAGAGGTTAAGTTCTTTAAAATAAAACTACAGATCTCGCGTCTCCCCTTCATAACCACCTTACTATCTATCCTCATTGTTGGCAGTCCGAATCAGCTGCGAACATCTTCCTCCTGTACAAAATAAATGCAAGCCCACCACCTCTGCAACTCCTCTCCTCACCAGATTTGTGACCTTTAGCGTGGAGTGAATAGTTGGTGTGTTGTGTATTCATTGTTTTATTTTGTGTGTTTGTGACATTCATTAGTACCCTCACTAAGGCAGGTTACAGTGTAAACACTGTCTCCAGGTGGAGCACAGGAGTGATACACCTCCTGTTTTGTATATGACTTTATTGTTTTAAAAATTTGGGCTTAAGTTTTCAAAATTTAGAATTTCAAGTTATGAAAATAATTTACTAAACACGTCTGTGGATTTTACAGTTAAAATCAAAATACAACTACTACTAGGATTTTGGTTTTTTGTGTTATTTCAGATCAGTTGTGTTAATAGAGTATGTCGATGAAAAAATAACTGTAAATTCAGACACCTGAGGTGGAGCTGAAAAGAATGACACTAAGCAAGGCAAGGAAAAAAACAATTTGAAGGTGAAATACACATGTAAAATCAAAAGTAATCAATAATGGCCAATTATATTTTGGACCTCAGAGGGTTATTATGTTTATGGGGCAATCACTTTTTTTCCACAGAGGGCCATGCTGGTTTGGATGTTTTTCCCCTTAATGATAAACCCCTTAATTTAGAAACTGCAAGAATTAGGTGACACAGTCTGAGTGCAGATCTTTATCCACTTGGTAGAGCCCCAGAGCTAAACATGTAAAAGCAGGAAGTTGTTTTCAGGTCTGAAAACACAGCCTTCTCTGAGCTCATTACAATAAAGCATTTAACCAGAAATTCATATTAAATTAATATCACAGCTTAAAGTGAGGGCATTCACATGGACAGAATCACACCCCCAATTACAGATACTGAAAAGGACTTCCCACATAATCCAGGAGTTAAACATTATAACAATAGCCTACATGAAGTATTAAACTTTTTGGAATTAAACTATTGTGCTTGTTGTGCACATTGTTTTCCTGTATGGTTAGAGTAAGGGTGTACTTTTCCAGATATGGCTCTGATGAGTCATACAGGAAGCTAGCATAAGTACAAACCCACCACAAGAGAGATGGCTCATCAATGGTTACAGTTCTTTTTTCTTCTTAAAATTAAGTTAAAGTACTTCAAGCACCAGCACCCATTTGCTTTTCCTAAAACAATTGTGCCTTGTGTAGGCTTTCGTGCAGAATCCATGCACATACACAGTCAGGGTGCTCTGGAAAAGAACTGGAGGTTGTAAAACAAACAAAAAAAAACAGTTGATCCCGTTCAAGCAACCATAGACAACTTTGACATCTTTAAAAAAAAAAACCTGATATAGAACATGGAACTGTAAACAGCATAAAGAACACTTCACAGAAAAACACT
The DNA here is from genome assembly GCF_057382095.1 of Aulonocara sp. 'chitande type north' Nkhata Bay. NCBI lineage: Eukaryota > Metazoa > Chordata > Actinopteri > Cichliformes > Cichlidae > Aulonocara > Aulonocara sp. 'chitande type north' Nkhata Bay. Next base: position 2,976,438 of record NC_141347.1, on the reverse strand, counting down.
TCATTGTGGAGCCTGGTATTACATGACGATAACATGACAGCTTTGGGGAGAGAACACGATTGCTGTGTTGTCATATATATATAACACTAAGGACAAAGAAAAACAGTTTAAATGGTAAATTGACCGTTTTTTATGCGTAACATTTACATTTAACCCTTATCTTCATGCCGATATTGCATGCAAATGAGCAACATTTCATCTTTTAAATACAATGCTACAAGCCTGGTAATCTGAGGGTAGGAGTCAAATATTTACTTTGCATGCACGCACACACACACACACACACACACACACACACACACACACACACACACACACACACACACACAAACAAAACTGGGTAACAGCCAGGAATCTTGTGGTGTGGGTTTAGGGTGAAGGCTAGACTGGAGAAAAGAGCCAGGGTGCTCAGAATTACTGTAACAGAAGAAACAGGAGTCAAGGGGTGTTCTAGACACTGATCCAGGGTGAAACAGACAAATTGTGAACAGTCCGGGTTAGCAGTGAGTCAAGATTGGAGATCTGAGCTGTTCCAGTGAGTTGGGCAGGGAGGCAGGCAGGAGCATGAGCAGTGAAGCTGCCGAGCAGACCAGTGACTGAACAGAGATTTGGTTATTGGAAGTTAGAAGCTGGAGATCCAATGAACTGGAAGAAAACAGCACTCACCCTGACCATGACAATTTGTATGCACAGAAAGATTTTTGAAAGACAAAAAGCTACAACTGAATAAATTGTGTATAAATGTATTGGATGTACACATTTGTAAAATAGCTGTACATGTAGTCATATTGCTTCAAATTTGTTTGTGGATTGGCGCATGCATTTGTTAGTACTCAAAAGTTACACAAAAATTTACGGTACACGTTTGCAAAGATTATTTTAAGCTTATGGATCATATGGTATGCATTCATAGCCATTTTGGGTGTAAATATCTCTCCATAGTAATGTAGCATGGGGGACATGCAGGCTCAGCAAACACATGGATGTGGGGTACATGTAGCCACTGCACAGTGGAGTCTGGGTGGGAAGCCAACTGTTGATCCCAGTGTTGGTGTGAAATGTAGGATACATCTGGGCACCGCAGTGTGTGACCCAGGCAAGGATGCTGTGGGCAGATCAGTTTTGGTTGTAGACTATGGGCTCAAATTGTACAGGTAGAGCTGCTCCAAAAACCCACAGAGCCCAGCAGCCAGCGCAAGAAATTCTGGATCCTTTGCTTTTAGTTAGCAGTTAGCATTAGCAGCATATCCTGCGTCGGCACTGTGACTCACAGCAATGGTCCCGGGTCAGCCCTGACTTTGTGTTAAACTAATCCTAAAGTAATAATGGTATTTCTAACCACTGATATACCACAACTTTATCCTTTCAACAGCTGCTGAAAGTTATTGGGACCTAACTGCTATCGGATATTTATATAGAGATCCTCCAGCTTCAAACTGTATTACCCTTCAAGGACCTGCAGTTCAAAAAAGCGCCCTGCCGACAGCCAAACCCATCTGTTCTCTGATTGGATTGTTAAATTTGTGATTGACATGACATTGACCAATCAGATGAAAGAAAGAAAAATAGGGTCAAAATTCGTCATTGTAACTTGCAGTTTCACACGTTTTTTTTGGGCTAAGTCCACACACAAATCTTTTTTACACACACAAATCTTTTTTACACACACAAATTCTTTTCACACATACAAATCTTTTTTACACATACAAATCCTTTACAAGTACAAAAGTGATTTACAAGTACAAAATATTTATGACCACAATTTGAGCCCATAGTAGACAACTCCAGAGGAGAAAATCACGTCCTGTTTAAGGAGCCAGCTCAGACTTATAATAATAATAATAATTCACAAACCAAAAGCTCAGTCTTGATGACCTGCTCTGACATTGGAAGGAAAGAAGGTGATGCGTGGGTTTGCTCACTGTGGAAACAGAGTTAGGCTTTGTTTTTGGTTTCCCCCCCATTTCCTCCCTGTTGACATTCTGAGCTGGAGCTTCTGCTTCAACCTGTGGTGGAGTTCCTGGCAGCTCATTCCTTCCTGCACCTGTTCTTAATGAAGGAACCCATATTTGAGGGGCCGACAGGAGCCACAGTCCTCTGCCAGATAATCCTCTCTGCTATGTCAACAGTTAACCCTGTCTTGTTTTTGTTTAACCTTAGTATATTATTGCCATTTACCCAGATTTTCTGCTTTCCACACAGGAACTTGTCTGAATTTACTGTTGGAAATTGGTTTGCTTAAACCTCATGTCACCTGTGCACTGTGGATGCTGCTGGGACCATTCCCTTTAGCCTGCTAGCTGAAACCTGTAAAGAAGGAAATCACCAGCTAACCACCTCCCTGCCCACTCTCTCTCTCTCTCTCTCTCTGTTCCATTCCAGGATCCGTGGACCGACCACGGCTGGACCCGTAAACCTTGCAAATTCTCTCTCATTTTTTAACAAATAAATCAGGTTTATGGTCAAGTAGAGGTGGCGCGTTTGCAGTCTGCTCCAGTCCGGGGATTGCCTGTCTGTCTGTAGTGAGCTCTGTTTTCAGAGTGACGCGGTTTGTAAAGAATGTGGTTCAACAGTTTGTGGAAAAACTCTTGCTTGTGCCTTTAGTGAAACTCAATCAGACAAAAGTGGTGCAGTTTCTAGACGTGGTTTTCACATCTTTATTGATGCACCAGACAGATAATATATTTACGAAACATTTGGTGGTAAATGTGGTAGGCATGCAGTGAGCTGTTCTGAAAAACAGGATCCATTGTGGTTGCAGTATCATTCGCATGGTTCAAATGTGCTGCATGCAGATGAAACAGAAAATGTCAGTGAAATGTGTTTCTCCCTTTTAATTCATTTTTCCTCATGGGTGAACATTAAAGAAATCATATGTTACATTCATATGTGAATCCAGGAACTTGCTGTTTATGTAATATTGTGAGGATTATTAATGTCTGATAACAAACAAAGTGTTTTATGAAGTTAATTTTATTTTCATGCAATACAATGTGATTTTTATGAGATATTCAGAATCTTTGATGCAGTTGTTAACATATATTATAAGCACATAAGCTGATAAAATCAGATATACCAGTGTTAAGCTAGTGCTGTATCAACAGTCTGATGAGGATCCCACCCCCATCAGACTGTTTTTCGTTAACTACACCCCCTCAGTCACTGTACACAAGTGTCCAGCCCCTGAACTCTTAAGAGGTTTTTTCAAAACTCAGGCTGTTTGATTTCGTGGCTCCTTAATGTCTTGGATATTTATGCTGAATAAATGAGATAAGAGTGAAACTTTAGAAGGAAGAAATGGTAAGACATGGATCATTTCTATACTGTAGCCAGTGGTTAAATATCATAGTTTTGTTCATTCTGTTACCATTAACACAACAATAAAATTTCAATGACATATGACATAAATATACATAAATAAATGTAAATGTGAATTCAGTTAATTATGATATTAATTATAATGTTAATTTATTTTCATCTCTTATATGACTACTCCTGATTTCTGTCCAAAGAAATAAAAAGTATATAAATAAGAGTTTTGTTGTAGATATCATCCACATGAAAGTTAACACTAAAAGAAAAAGGGAAACATTTGTGCAGACAAGGGCAGATGATTATATATTATATTTAGTTTGATTAATATTTTCTTCAGTGCCACATGCCAACATAATGGAGCAGTTTCCAGGGGGGTTATGACCCCCCCAATAATCAGACCCAACCAATATAACCCCCCCAGTAAAATTATGAATTATCTTGCATAAATAGGCTGTTGATTTTCTTTACTCGTTTCAGCTATTACCAGCAAAACAGTTGCATGTTTAATCATCTGGCAATTTAAAAAGATTTATTTATTTATTTAGACAGAGATCTTGACCCCACCAATGTTCAGCACAAAGTTACGTCCCTTTTAGTGAAACTATATAAATTTGATACATCAAAGGCAAAAGACAAAGTGTAGTCATTTTGTTGCTGTGAATATTTTTTATATAAATGTAAGGGGAGTTAAAATGTCAGGATTTTTAGATGTTCGAACATTGTCTCAGATTTCAGTGTGTGAAAAAATGCTTTTCAAGTTGGTTGATGCACCATTTTTTAAGAATATGTGTATTAAGTATTGATATATGAAGCAATCACTCTTGTGTCCAAATTTATTACTGCAAAATTTTTATGTAAATGCATTGGGTATGCCAGATATTGACTCTCCCTATACCAGATGCTGACTTTGCATCTTTAGTACTAAAATAAATAAAAATAATCTGCCACCTGACAGCTGTTGGGGGCAGGAGCATTAGAACTGCAATCTTTGCCCTTAGGTCCTTTGCTAGCAAACTGTCTACAACGTGAGTTTGTGTGTGTGTATGTCCGCAGATGTCATTGAGTAGCACAAGGCTCCAGCTGGTGGCTGTTACTCTGATCATCCTGATGGTTTTCTATGTCATATATTTCTCTAACGTTAATGAAAATCTGTTCAAGTTTTCCAGCGCAACAAAACTAATGTAATAATTTGTATGTGTGTGTGTGTGTGTGTGTGTAAATCCCTCCTCTTGTATATTTGGCAGTGTTTGAAAGTGTTTTCATTAAATTGCCTTTAACACACACCACACGCACATGTAGAGTGCTTTGTATGACCACTTTGTGTGTTTTTGTTGCTGACCAGAGGTGAAACTGCATTTTATTTGAGGAAAGTTGGTATACTTCTATCCAGATGAAGCAACAGTCTTGTTACCCTTAATGCATCATTAAAATACTTTTTAGACTAGTCTCCCAAATTCCCATAAAATCTGAACTACTTGATTTAAATGACAATGTGATATAGAAGAGAATTTTGACCCTTTAGGAGTTCTGTATTTCCTTTGTTCTTCAGGTCAGTTTCTCCTAGGAACTTTTCATTGGCTCATCAATGTACCTGCCCTAAAGGCTCAGAACTTCTTAAAGATTATATAGCCAAGGATCAATACGAAGAGCTTGTTAAACGGCGAGCTAAGGACCTCCAACAGTACAAAACCAGGTAGAGGGTGGATGAATGAATGTTGTGTACTTTAACAGTAATGCAATGGCATTTGTAACTGAACATAATCAATTGGTATCTTTGTAAACTGTAATTAATGTAGACACATTTGGCATTAAATATTACGCTTTGGGAGTGAGAATGTGTTGCACTTCAACAGCAGAGTTGCTTCGCTTGGTGCAGTCGTGCAGTCTGTCAGTGTTAATCAGAATCAGAATCAGAATGGGGTTTATTGCCAAATGTTGAGCAGGTTTACAACATTAGGAAATTGCTGCGGTGCTTCAGTGCAAACATAGTGTCATAAATAGCACTTAAATAGACATGGAAAAAAATAAAAGTAGGGATAAGAATTAATGCTGACAGCACTAGTAAAAAGGTGATACCTGTTTCTATATCTACCCACATTTCATCTCTTCATCAGGATGGTGTCTGCTGAACTATCCAGACTGCTGTTTGCTTCGCCTAACTCTCCTCTGCAGTATCCTATTCAAGGTTATATAGTACAGCCTTTGACCTCTACTCTCATACCAGGTATGCCAAGCCTAATACAGTATATGCAACAGACAAGTTTACCAGTGGTCTGTATTGTTGTGTATGTGCTGTATATTCTGTTGTGGAAGTTTTCCATTTAAATAAAGCCTGCAGACGAGCGGTAGCTAACATTCTTTAATCAAAACACACAAAGAACAGACAACCAAGCTTGTGGAGAGCCTACATGACCGCGGGACAGACGGTCAGCAGAGTCTCTCTGAGCCTAACATGGCTCTCAGTTAAATACCTTCTCCAGGAACAAAAGAAAGTACACAGCTGCTTCACACCTTAAGGTTCACACTCCCTTGCTACCTCCCAGAGTCCTCGAAGAGACAAAAGACTCTTCCTGTGGAGTTGTCTGCTTCCCCCAACTTCCTTACTAGACCCCCACCATCTGTCTTACTGTATGGGTGTGGAACATGTTTAAATCTAGTGGCACCAAGGCATCATACAATAAAATAATGTGATTAATACATAAGTAAAAGAAATTCCTATACAATCCCTTTCTAGTTTATTAGAAAAATGGTTAATAAATGTTGATCTGAGACTAAATTTGGTGGTATTTCTCAGATTATTAAGTAAACTTTAATACCTCTGAATTAGAGTCATTAGTGAGTCAAATTAACATGCAATTTCAGGAATTTTCCACGTTTAAAACATAATTAAAAGATAATTAACCAAGAGTGATAATGACCAGCAAACTTATACCTCAGCAAATGAGATGGCAAAATTAAATCTGTATTACAGCCAACATATTCACAGACAAGACAGTTGCATGGGGGTTTTAAGTAATTCATGTTGATCATTTATGCTTCAAAAACGTGTCATGGAGTCTTCCCATAAAAGGACAATGTAAAAGTAATGTCATTTTAATTTCAGGTTTAGGGCTGCATGCAGAAAACAGAAGCAGCTACAAGGTTGGTGTTTCTCCCTCACAGCTAATATGAACTGTACAGGTTGGCTGGTTCATACAAGATGCCTCCTGAACATATACATTTCAAACATTAAGGGCCCTGATTCCCTGATTTTGTGATCAATGTGTGGGGCTGACTTTAATTCAGCTTTAGGATAAATGAAAGAAAAAACACAAACCTCATTTATGGTCTGATGTACAGTATAAACTAGCATCTTTCTTTCCATCTTCAATAGGTATTCCAATGTTACACTGACATAGCATAATTTCATACACAGTTTATTTTTTTTGTAGACGACTGTATAGGATATTCTGGGGTAGGCATGGATATCAATAAAGTATCCATTATTATTATTATTATTATTATTATTATTATTATTATTATTATTATTATTATTATTATTATTATAATATTCTGAGTGCTTTTTAAATTTATTCAGGCCTTTCTTTTGTAGGTATCTTTAAGTGTGTCTAAAGGCATCCTGACCACAAATATTACACCTGAACAGACAATCATCAAAGGTGAGATTTAGTAAATAAGTGACTATATTGTAGGGGGCATTTTTGTTGGATTGGTTTTTGGACCACACGCCAGATTAGCAGCAAGGGTCAGAACTTTTCAGCCATGTGGAGAAGAAAAACAATCTCTTACAAATATGAAATATAAAACATTTACAGCAGTCTTGTCATGGGCTGGGTCTGGGACCCAGCATTTTCTCTTCATTTTGCATTATTGATATGTACTGTAGAAGACATGCTAAGTTCTTGTTGTTTCTATCATTAGTTAGGATTGAGTTGTTTTGTATTTTGAAATTCTTTAGTCCTTGTTTATCTAGATCCTGTTGTGTCATCACCCCTTATGTTCCAGTCTCAGTGTTGGGAAGGTTACTTTTAAAATGTATTCCATTACAGAATACAGATTACATGCCCCAAAATGTATTCTGTAACGTATTCCGTTACGTTACTCAATGACAGTAACGTATTCTGAATACTTTGGATTACTTAATATATTATCGTGCTTTTTACAACAACGTGAATGTACTATTGCTGTGTGATTTATTACTATTACTGAAAGTCCGCGACTCCGAACTGTAGTAAAGGGACCTCTGACTAATACGGCGGGGTCCCTGTCGGCTCGTAGCCGAAAAATAGCTTTACTTTGTTGTGTGGGTCAACTTTTCTTGCGAGAGACAGAGAGAGGCGTTGAAAGGCTGCTCCAACGGAACTTATTGTTTCGGAGGAAAACACGAACACGGTCTACAGTCGAGTCTTAATAGCTTACTTACAACTGGGCTCGTCAGGCACTCTTCTTGGCTGCAGTGGTTATTATTATATTTACATGCTTCCAGCTCCCGTTTTTGCTCGATGACAACTCGTACTTTGCCTTTTTCTCCCTCCCTCGCTCACAGACACATTAACGTGTATGGCAGTCTGTAGCACCCTCAAGGATTGACGTACGCACGATGTAGTTATAAAACAGGGTTTATTCTGGTCTTGGCAACCCGTGAGAACTGCTCATAAACATAATAAAACATAAACATCACATCAAAATGCGCTCTTGTACGTAATGTCAATCAATCAAAAAATCCTTAATTACAGAAAATAAACCATTTAAAATACACAAACCTCGTGAGCTGACATCCAGGAGGTGCTAAATAGTCCTTTATGGCCTTATTGCCTTATCTTCCATCTTCTTCATCAATTATTTCACTCTTTAAACAATATTTTCTCCATGTGTGGAGCTAACTGTGAGTTGCAGCATGCAGACACCATGTGCGCTAGCAAAAGAAAAGTGGCTGGGTGGAGACCCAAACAGCAAAGCTGTACCCTACACAGTTCACCACCAGAGGGCGCAAAGGAACAAAATCCAGACATACAGCTTAACAAATATCAAATGCAACAAACATCAAATGCAAAAGACCGTTACACTCCCACCAATCACTTGTGATTAAAAACTATGAACCTATGAACTAATGAACGGCTTTTGAATGAACTATCGTGAATTATCCTTTAAGCAGAGTGCGGTGGAGAATCGTCTTCCGCTTCCATCAGAATGACTGTCTTCTGAATGGGTCTTTCCAGGTGCACAGGTTTGGAGGTACGTTTTCCTGCTCTATCCAGGGTTGGATCACTCAGCAGCAATTTCACCTTCCTCACTTTTCCATCCTTTCCAGGATACACTTCAATGATCCTTGCCAACTTCCACTGGTTGCATGGAGTTATCTCATCCTTCAGGAGGACAACATCATTGATCTTAGCATTTCTGTGCTCTTTGGTCCACTTCTGTCTGCCTTGAAGATTTAACAAATACTCCTTTTTCCACCTTGTCCAGAAAGTGTTGGCAAGTAGTTGAACACGACGCCACCTCTTACGGAGATAAAGATCTTGTTTCACAAACCTTCCTGGAGGTGGAGAGATGATTGTGGACTTCATGGTTAGTATGTGATTCGGTGTTAAAGGTTCTGGGTTTGATGGATCACATAGTTGGTCAGTAGTCAATGGTCTGCTATTAATCACTGCCATGACTTCATACAGGAATATCCTCAGAGAGGAGCTGTCGAGTTGTTTGGCTGATTGTTCCAGAATGGACATGAGAACACTTCTTATGGTGCGAATTTGTCTTTCCCAGACACCACCCATATGACTAGACGCTGGGGTGTTCATGAGAAACTCACAGTCCAGTTTCCCTAGCTTGGCTTGATCCATTTCCTTAAATGCTCCAATAAACTCATTTCTAGCGCCGACAAAATTCGTGCCTTGATCGCATCTTATCTGGCGAACTGTACCTCTGATGGCCATGAATGCACGTAAGGAGTTGATGAGGGAATCTGTAGAGAGATCGTCAAGCATTTCAAGATGCACTGCTCTGGAGCACATGCAAGTGATTAGCAAGCCATAACGCTTTAGCTCCTTGTGGCCTTCTTTGACATAAAAAGGACCAAAGCAGTCCATCCCACAGTAGGTGAATGGCGGTGTGGTCTCCATCCGATCCTCTGGGAGGTCTGCCATCTTCTGCTGCTCTGTGCGCCTTCTGAACCTTCTGCATTTTACACATTTATAGATGTAAGATGACACAATCTTGCTGCATCCAAGAATCCAGAATCCATTAGCTCGAAGTTCATTCATGGTGATCCCTCGTCCTTGATGGTATGTCTTCTCGTGATAATGTTTGACCAGTAATGCCGACACGTGACTGTCTCTTGGCAGGATCGCAGGATGCTTGACATTGGGGTGCAAAGCTGCATGTGTTAAGCGTCCGCCTACCTGAAGAATGCCTTGGTCATCAAGAAATGGACATAACTTGTGTAACTTGCTAACCTTGTCTTTCATCTGCATCACATCATGATGTTGCAAGGTTCTTATTTGCTGAGCAAAGGCTGTTTCTTGAACCATCTTTATGATTGTTAACTCTGCTTCCTTTCTCTCTTGTAGGCTACTGATGTCGTGTGATCTACTCTTGTGATGCTTTGCTTCTTTCACATAGCGCTTGAGTCTAGCAACTGCCTTAATCATCCTCGACCAGTGGGAAAACTTGTGTAAGCGATCTAACAGTGACCTTTGTTCCTCCCCTTGTATCTTGTGGACTTGAACCTTCTTAACCTCCGGGTCACTGGTTGATAACTCTCCCACCTTAATTTCTCCACTGGGTATGACCTTCTGCCAAAGGAGGTCTGGGCCTTTGAACCAGTTTGATGCTACAAGTTGTTCTGCTGTGAGACCTCTTGAGGCGTGGTCCGCCGGATTATCTTCGGAAGGTACATACCTCCATTGGGTTGAATCTGTACTTTGTTTGATGCGTTCCACTCGGTTTGCAACAAACACATGAAATCTTCTGGCTTCATTGCTGAGGTATCCGAGTACCACCTTCGAGTCAGTCCAATACCTTTCTTCTGAAATTTCCATTTCCAATTCCTTTTTCAGCATGTCACCAGTGCGCACAGCAACAACGGCCGCCGACAACTCAAGCCGAGGTATAGTTGTGACTTTGGTTGGTGGAACTCTTGATCTTCCCATCACCAATGGGCAGTGGACTTCACCAGTTGTGCTTACTGCTCTGAGGTAAGTGCACATTCCATATCCAGATGCACTTGCATCAGAAAAATGATGAAGTTCGTAGTGGTGTGCCTTGAAGTTCGAAGGAATGTAGCATCTGTGAACCTTTATGTCCGCAAGGTTTCCCAGGTCACGCAACCAATACTCCCACTGAGGTCGAAGTCTGTCAGGTAAGTTATCATCCCAACTGAGTTTATCTCGACACATTTGTTGCAAGATCTGCTTTCCCAGCAGAATGAAAGGTGACACAAACCCAAGTGGATCGAACACAGAGGCGACTGTGGCCAATACTCCTCTTCTGGTGAGCGGTTTTTCCTTAACAACTACTCTGAACTGAAATTGATCTGATGCCACACACCATTGTACGCCAAGTGCTCTTTCCATATGTACTTCACCGAGTGCCATATCTAGCTCTTTGGGAGCTGCAGCGCATTCTTCTTTCGGAAGCGAAGCTAGAACTTTGGTGCTGTTTGAGATGAACTTGTGCAACCGAAGTTTGCCCATGCTGCAGAGTTTGCGTGCTTCATTAACCAGCTGTATTGCCTGATCTTCAGTGTCAACACTTGCTAGTCCGTCATCAACATAGAAGTTGGTGAACTTGATGGTTTCTTCATTAAAACTTCCTTCCCCTTCAGCTGCAAGATGCTTGAGGCCATAGTTGGCGCAACCTGGAGAAGATGCTGCTCCAAATAGGTGTACCTTCATCCTGTAGACAGTGAATGGAGTTTCAAGGTCACCGTTCTCCCACCACAAGAACCGTAGGTAATCTTGGTCACAAGCATGCACATGGAATTGGTGGAACATGCGTTCGATGTCACACATGAAAGCCACTGGGCCTCTTCGGAAGCGACACAAGACTCCGAGCAAGGTGTTTGTTAGCTCTGGACCAGTGAGGAGATGGTCATTTAAGGAAGCGCCTTGGAACTTGGCAGAGCCATCAAAGACGACACGAATCTTTCCGGGTTTTTGTGGATGATACACACCATGGTGTGGGATGTACCAAACTGGTGTCTTATCAATGTCTTGCTCTGTGACCCTTTCAGCATCTCCATGGGCTAGGATCTCATCCATGAATTTCTTATAGTCCATGTAGTACTGCTTGTTACTCTTGAGGCGATGAATAGCACATGCCTTGTTGTTTGGCAGGTTCGGCCTTTCACTTGCCTTTCAACAAACATCAAATGCAAAAGACCGTTACACAGTCCATTCTCCCTGCAGCACGGACTACACTGCCCATGATGCTACATTCTTTAGAGCTATGCTTGTAGCATTCTTCCTGTTAGCTTAGCACAACAACAACAACAACAACAAAAGGCGCTCTCTCACCCAGGAAACACACGGTCGCAGAGAGAGAGAGAGCGTCGCCCTGTAACCATGGGAACCGTAACGCTGCCGCCTAGAACAACAGAACGTAGCTGTCAAACAAAACCCAAACAGTCCTGACCCGCGACAAAATGAAACAGGAAAGTACCGCAGTGTAATCCATTTATTTCAACAAAGTAACTGTATTCTGAATACCACCTTTTTAAACGGTAACTGTAACGGAATACAGTTACTCATATTTTGTATTTTAAATACGTAACGGCGGTACATGTATTCCGTTACTCCCCAACACTGTCCAGTCTCCCTTGTTATCAAGTCAGTATTGTCTGCCTCCTGTCTTATTTTGAAAGAGCCTGGTTTTCTTTGTTCATTGTATTTAGTTTCACTTCCCCTGTCCCATTATTAGGTTCATGTGTGTCAGCTGTTTCCCTATGTGATTCCTGATCCCCCCCCCCCCTTGTGTGTTTTTAGTCTGTGTTTTTCATTGTCTTGTCTTTGTCAGAACGTCTGTGACACCACGTCTAGTCATAGCACTCATAGTCACAGTCATCATAGAAATCATAGTTATCATAGTCATCGTGATTAGTCACAGTTATCTTGTTCCGTTTTCCCAGTTTAGTTTAGTAGCAGTTTAATTTGTCGCCCAGTTTGCCTCGCATTATTTTGTATTCATGTTTATCAGCTAAAATAAAACGTCTCACTTTTGGTTTAACTATCCGCTCTATCTCCTTTTGTGTCTGAACCGGGGTCCTCGTTCTCACTCTTGCACAATCAGCAGGTGTGGATCTAGAGAAATTTTCTTAGGGTGGCAGAGAAATCAAATGGGGTGGCAAAATCAAAGCCTTCTTTTTTCAAACACATATGCAGATGGTTACAATGTTGTAATGGTTCAAATGCATTAAGTATACACGCTTTTCATATAAATGTAATCTATAACTTAATTCTTTTCTGTAGCCCACATGATTAAACACGTTAGTTTGACATAAAATTCACATAAAACATGTGAATTTTGTTTTTATGTACTGTAGGTATATATATATATATTAGGGGTGCAACGATACACAAAATTCACGGTTCGGTTCGGTTCGATACTTTGGTGTCACGGTTCGATATTTTTTCGATACAAAAAAATGTTCATGCCTTTTTAATTTGTCATTTATTAAAATTATAAATATATATATTTAACTCAAAAGTACAGTTTTTAAATTTAACCCTAACCCTTGTGCATGTTTTTTATTTTGACAGTGAATACGCACCTGCGGACCATTTATGTGCAGCCCTGGTTATTTAGCTCGTCATATTGCAGCCACAGAAATTCTTTTGTCCATGAAACCATAAAGCTGCACTTTCTATTTGCCTTATAGTCTGATTTGTCATAACTTTCCCGTTTTGTGGTAAGCTTTTCTTTGGCTATCACTTCTTCACCCTGACCTGTCTTATTTGGCTCAGCAGAACTGAAATGCTTTTACACACGCACTCACATAAGCTCAGCGATTCTCTGCGCGATCAACCTCTCACATGTTTAAGCTTGCTGCGGGAGATTTCACTTGTCATGTTTGCATAGTAAGCTAACGATTAATAAGACGATGTCAGAGGAATTGGTGCACAAATTATCATCACTCACAGATCAGTGCTGTCGCTCTCTATACACAGTTCGCGCGATTGCAAAGTGAAAGCAAAAAAACAAGCGCAAATTCAAACGTGATTTCAATATGTCACATATTGACAGTGGCTCACCGATGCCAATGACATAATTACCCAGCTACATTTCCGAAAGAATGCAAAAGCATTGACATATATTTTTCCTTCCTACAATAGCCGGACGGGCAGGGCAGAGATAGATTTTGGTAGCCCGACTGGAAAAATCGCTAGCCCCGGGACGTCGGGCTAGCGATTTTGCGAGCCCTGTATCTGATTGAGGAATCACTCATCTTTGGAAAAGAGAGTTTATTACAGAGAAATGTCTCTTTCCAAAATAAAAGCTATACTATCCGCTTCTTCTGGGCTATATTCTCAGCAGCATATTAAACATATCAGGTCCCCATAAGGAGAATCATGTGCTAACATCTGTCTAAATGACTCAGGTAAAGTTTGTAGCATGCGTGCTTGTTGTTTTTGTCTTTGCACTAGGATGATGTTGGCGTAAATGTGCAGTCATATTCGTTGTGTTCCCACTAGTGCTTTCAGGTTAACCTCGTTAAAATGACGTTAACGCCACAACACGGCAAATCTCCATTAACGAGCTACCGCCGATCGCCCCGTGCATGGGGCTAGACGGCCAACACGTTAACGAGCTAAGTGCGCTAACACACTAGCTCCCACCCATGTAATTGAGCATTGCATGGCACATCCAACATACTGTTTTACTTTAGTCCATGACGCGCTTACCTTCAGGGTCATACATCACATGAAAACCAAAATAATTCCAAACGCCAGATCTGAATGAGGGTGGGGGAAGTTCAATTTGCCATGTTGCAAGGAGAGCTTAACTTCTGTCTCGCTAGCTTGCCCTGCGCTCTTCCTTCTGACAATGCTGTCTGTGTGGAGCGCTCAGTGGATCTGCACTCGACAGTGCAGCCTAGGCGGAGTAGTCGAACGCAGATTCACTGAGCGCTCCACACAGACAGCATCGTCAGAAGGAAAGTTGATAAAATAAATTACAAATGTTGTATCGTTCGATACATATGCGTACCGAACCGAAAGCACTGTATCGAACGGTTCAATATCGATACGAATATCGTTGCACCCCTAATATATATATGTATATATATATAATAAATATGTAGCCCAATACGTATAAAATCCAGAAAGCTGCACAACATGGGGCGGTTCATTTACAAACACATGTCTATCTTAAGTTTCACTGGTTTTTTGTTAGAAAAAAATCTAATTTTTGCATGCTTAATTTACACAAAATGTCAGAAATCTGCACCGTCATGAACAAAAGTTTAAATGATTTAACCCTCTGAGGTCCAAAATATGACTGTTTATTTTTGACTCCTTTTGATTTTACATTTGTATTTCACCTTTAAATTGTTACATTTTTTTCCCTGTCTTGCTTGGTATCATTCTTTACAGCTCAACCTCACATGTATTAATTTTGTTGTTTTTTTCATTGACATACTGTATTATCACAACTGATCTGAAATCACACAAAAAACACAAAATCCTTTTCACACATTTTGTAAACATTTTCAACTATTTATCTAAAAATACACCTGGAATTTTTTACAATTTTGAACAACCATTTAAAAATATTACTCTAACTAAAAAGAGAGAACAATCGAGTGTCAAAATAAGATGCCCCACAAATTATTATGTGTTTGTCGGACACAAGACAGAGGAGAACCCCACAGGGATAAACCCTGCAGGCCTGACAACAGGAGTTGTGTCACTCCTCTGGTTTTCTACCTGGTCACAGTGCTTACATTGCAATCTGCCTTTATGACAGTCATTAGTACCCTCACTGACACACAAATTAAAACAACGACTACACAACACACTAACTACACACTCAAAGCTAAACGTCACAAATCTCCCACATCTAAAAACTCGATATCAATATCTCTCTCTCTCTGTCACTCGCTCTGTCTCGCTGCTGTCATTTCCAAAACTTTCCCCTCTTCCTATCTGTCCTTAGAAAATGCTTTAAAAGAAAACAAAACAAAAATACAAAACAAAACATGACAATAGTATTTAGAAAAAAGCATGGCTTATATTATATTTTTTCTATCATAACTCTGAATTTACTGGCCTGTAATTAAAATTTAAAAAACGGTGTATACTTTGAAGTCCGAACTTTCAACACGGGCTGAAAGACTCAGCGTGGCTGCAGCTTGTTGCTATGTCAGCTTAAATCAGACATGTGATTTGGAGGTGCAGCGTGCCTGTGGACCACAGAGGGTTAATAACACTCACCTTCATTGTGTAACAACCAACCACCTGTGTGAAATCTGAAATTCCCATGGTGTTCTTCGAAATGTGCTATGGGCTGAACCTCTTGTTAATGGTGGAGGGGGGTAACACTATGCAGTATATTCATTTGTAGAATTTATATTCACTGCTAACTGTAACTGTGCTCAAAGTGTTAATGCTATCTTATTTTAAAGCACAACACTGTCGTATGCAAAAGTAGGGTGGTACTTGGGGTGGCAAGAGATCATATTAGGGTGGCACATGCCAACCTTCTAGATCTGCCCCTGACAGTCAGCTCCCACTGACCGTGACTTGAGAACTTAATGATTTTAACAATCATCAGATATTTCTTGTGTTATGAAACAAGCAATAACCTTGGTAATGCGACACCTTTTTATAGGCCATCACTTGGTACTGAGGATTGGCAGGGTTGCTTTCTAATTACTGATAGATTTCAGCTGGTGTCATTACTTTCCATGCCTTCTTGCACCTCCCTTTCTTCTTGTGTTTAATACTGTTTCCCTGTATTAAACTCATTATTACACATCTTGATTTACCTTCCTGTTGTATTTGGGTCGAACCTGACCCATTTACAAATTAAAACACTCATTTGATTACCTCAAGGCCTTATGACATCCTCCACACTATGCATTTGAACATATAAAAGTAATGAGTACCTCTTTCATTTCAGTGTTATGTTAATTTAAGAGCTGTTAAAACAGACCAGTCAATTGTTACCGGGAACACTAAAGTAAGGGGGGTGGGGATGCACACAACAGGAGGGTTTATGGACAGTTCTAGTTTCTTTGCATATATCGATTGGATATGTTACATCTGGTACATTAGCATTATTTTTCATAATTATGTTGTATGAGAAAGCAACATACAACACTAGCAATTTGTTTATTTTTCTCAGTGTTGTTGTGAACTCACTGACTGCTTTTCAACTTTTTTTTTCTTGAAAATGTGTCCCGCCTTTAGTTGTTATTTAAAAGATATAAGAAAGTGTGATTTCAGCTAGGCAAAAAGGCAGAATAAACAGACCTTGTTTGAATTCATTTTTATATAATCTATATAGCTTGTAGGGTGTACACTTTGTCATATTTATTGACTTTAAAACTTGAACTATTAATCAAGTCATTTTAGTGCTGTTGTGAAATTTTGTGGTTTGAATTAACAGGATCTGGTAAGAACAAACTGATTATCGAGTCTCGCAGCCTGGTGACCCTCAACAACTTGCTAGCCAAAGTGTCCTATACCA
This sequence comes from Aulonocara sp. 'chitande type north' Nkhata Bay, assembly GCF_057382095.1. Classification (NCBI taxonomy): domain Eukaryota; kingdom Metazoa; phylum Chordata; class Actinopteri; order Cichliformes; family Cichlidae; genus Aulonocara; species Aulonocara sp. 'chitande type north' Nkhata Bay. The sequence continues at coordinate 2,959,434 of NC_141347.1, read as the reverse complement.
GCACTGACTACCACATAAACACTGGAGACCTTGGTATGTGTTTAAACAATGTTAAATGAGCTAGAAATTTGAAATTCTATATGAAAATAAAGTTTTGCATGAAATTTGATTGTTTCTGAATTCCGTATGTCATGTCCAAGCAAAATGAAAGCAAAAGTGAAATTAGACAAAGTGTTTTCCAGTTATGCAGTTTGTGTGCTGTTCTAAGGTTTATTGGAAAATCAGTGACTATGTTTTGTTATGTTTTTGTTTTTTCTCTTTATACAAGAGTGTCCTTTGCACTGTATTTAATCTGAGCTTTTTGTTTTCTGATTTTAGCCACTTTCCAGTTTGAAATGCATGAAGCTGTGTTTCCAATTGCCATCAAACAGCCTCGTGTACCAGTCCTGTATGACATGGGAACAGGTAGTTTGTTCTTCCTAGGAATTAAAAATCTCTGTGATGGTACCATGTATTGATTCCTGAAATTATGGCCAACTTAGACTGCCTTCCTCCAATGAATGAAATGTTTCTAACTTAATTCTGTTTTCAAGGTTCTTCACTAGAGGTGTACAGTCCTTTCAAAAAGTAGTTGCACCCTTCCTGATTTCTTATTGAATATTGTTTTGCATATTTCTCACACTTAAATGTTGCAGATTATCAGATAAAGGTTAACATTATTTACAAATAATCTGGGTAAATACAAAAGGCAATTTTTAAATGTTGAATTCTTTCATTATTGAAAAAAGTGATCCAATCCCTTTTGGTGTTATTGGTGCTACTTAGTTGAGGAGCGTGGCTGAAGAGTTTAAAATATTACTCTTTTTGGGTCACAAAATAAAATTAACAAATTTTCAGGCGAGAATGTAGCTGTGTCAAGTTCAAATATCTGCTCGATTTATCAAGACATCGCATATTTGCAAAAAGTGCTCCGATGTTTTCGGAGACGTCTGTTACCGACCAGCTCGATAGCTGACTGGGTGGTCAAGGCTAACTTGAGCCGGCGAGTACAGTGAACTCCCGACACATCATTTTCAGACCCTCGCGCAGTCTTTCACTACTCAGGTTAAACATGATATATAAGTCACTTGTTGATTAAAAATGTTATTGTTTGGTGTTTTTCAGTGTTTTATTTGTTCCTCAGTAAATCAGTTTAGCTGAGATTAAAGTTTTTTCACACAGCTCAATAAACGTCAAACAGAAAACTGATTAAACAGAAGTGTGAGATGGTTGAGAATTTACTCCAATATTCTGTTATATTTTAGATAGCAAGGAGCAGATGGCTGAGTTTATTAAACTCCACCGACACAGTGACACAAATCTGAAGACTAGACCGTCCCATTTCACAGAATCGCACTTCTGGCCTTCTCGGACCTGGCCCACATAGACTGCAAAGGCAGGGTCCTCCAAAGGATGCAGCCACTGCATTGGGACATAGCCCATAGCCCAGGTCTACCCCCCCCCCTTAAGAAGTGAAATCAGTATTTAAAAACTCAATTTTATATCTGAAACATTTCATTGTAGTGAATGGGGACAAATACTTTTCCATGGCACAATAGGTGAGAGAAGGATGCACATAGAGAAAAGTGTCCTACGATAACTCATTCTATGCTGTAGCAGATCACCCTACTTTTTCTTGAAATAAGTCTTTGTTTGCTTCTGTCTCTCAGATATCAGCTCTCAAGTCACCATCACAACAAAAACTTTCCAGCGCTATAGACACTTAAGAGTGTTGCTTGACAGCATCCGGCAATTTTATAGCAACGTAAAAATTATTATTGCCGATGACAGCTTTGAAACGGAGCACATTACTGGAGAAAACATTCAACATTACATTATGCCTCCAGCACAGGTATATACCTACATTCTTATGGACTAAACTGACTATACAAAATTTAGAACATATGTCACTTTACTTTAATTCTTGAAATTTTCTATAAAATCTGATAGGAAAATAATTCAGATTTCAGATGCATTTAAAATTTTATTAGCTAAACTTCTGTTACTTAGTTGTATCAAGCATGTTAAATTGCTGCTAATCTAACTAACTATATAAAGAATAAATGGACTGCAGTCACATGTGGTCACCACCACAATTTAAGGATAAATCTGAAATCAGAATTAGAACTCTTATCATTTGCATTAAGATGTGAAAGATGTTTCCTTTCTCAGGGCTGGTTTGCAGGCAGAAATCTGGCTGTTTCCCAGGTAACCACCAAGTACTTCCTGTGGGTGGATGATGACTTTATGTTTTCAGAGAAGACGAAGATAGAGAACCTTGTAGAGGTGATGGAAGCGATGCCAGAACTTGACGTGGTGAGAATGAAATGGCTCCTGTTTGGGTTAATTTACTTCTATTTGCTTTATGGGATACAGGTTGCAACCAAACATTAAATATACATAGCTATTTCTGTAATTAGGTAAAAAAACCTTTAACTTTAACTTTGTAACTTAGTTTCTTTTTACCCTTTTAATACACTGATTGGCGTTCTTATAGACTTTACTCTTTCCTTGACGATGATTTATCTGATCTAGTTACAACATTACCAAATTAATTTAGTTTTTTCCAAAAATTTTGATGCATTTTTTTTCATTTAATTAAATCAGTTTTAATAATAGTTAACAGCTGTCATGTTACGGCTGTGTGCAGGCAGGGATTGGACCTAAACGTAAACTCACTGACACATAGAATAAACTCAAAGCCAACTAAACTGGGAAACTAATAGAACTAATGCACACGAGGAGACACTGGGGAGCACACAGTACGAGGGACAATGTGACATGTAACTGAGAGAGACTCGGACATAAATACCCAGAAGGTAATGAGGAAAGTGGAAGCACATGGGGAACACAGCTGAGGATAATTACATGTGACAGGACAGGAAAGACATGAAAACTGACAATGCTGACACCAGACACAAACCTGATTCGGGCGATCGTGGCTCAAGAGTTGGGAGTTCGCCTTGTAATCGGAAGGTTGCCAGTTCGAGCCCCGGCTGGGACAGTCTCGGTCGTTGTGTCCTTGGGCAAGACACTTCACCTACCGCCTACTGGTGTTGGCCAGAAGGGCCAATGGCAGCTGTGGCTACAACTGTAGCTTGCCTCCACCAGTGTGTGAATGGGTGGATGACTGGGTGTGTAAAGCGCTTTAGGGGAGGCAAAGTGGGGGACTAGTAAAGGCGCTATACAAATACAGGCTGTCATATACTGGGTTGCCTGTGTCGAACGGGTGGGCGTTGCGGCTTTACGCCACTAGGACATGCTTTGTGGCAGGGCTGTCTATGTCCAGATCTTCTCTTAGCTGCCACACCCGTTGTTGTGCTGTTATAACCCATGCTGGATACACGTTCAATAAAGCAGCATCACAAGAAAGCTACCGAGTGGTCATTCTACATGGTGTCAGAAGTGGCCCGGACCATCGCCGGAATAACGCCATAAGGGAGAAAACAGAAGTTTAATCCCCCGACAAGCTTCCCCTTCGATAAGCCGACGGAATGGCTCGACTGGAAACAGCGTTTCGAGCGCTACAGGATCGCAACGAAACTCCACAAAGACGAAGGACAAGTACAGGTGAGCTACCTAATCTATGCGATTGGGAAATGAAGCAGAGAACATTTACAAGTCACTCACCTTCGCCGCCGATGAAAGTCGTGACAACTTCGCCGTCGTAATGAGGAAGTTCGACGAGTATTTTTCCCCGCAGCGGAACATTATACATGAAAGAGCATGTTTTCACCAGCGTGTCCAGCGGCCAGGCGAAACGGTGGAGAGTTTTATCCGAGCCCTGTATGACCTCTCAGAGCACTGTGAGTTTGGTGCATGTAAAGAGGAAAATATTCATGATCGTATTGTGGTCGGGATACGAGACAAGGACCTCTCCCGCAGGCTACAACTGATGAAGGACCTCATGTTGGCACAAACGACCCAGATCGTCAGACAGTCAGAGGAGGTCGCAGCGCAGGTCAGCTTGCAGGGAGATGCTGGAGGCTCAGTACAGGATGTACGGGATAAACGGAAAAGCATGGACTGGAAATCACAACAACAGCGAGGCAGGCTACCCGAGGAAAAAAAATGGGCGGGGCGTGACAAGAAATGCATTAAATGTGGGAAGACACAGCATGCCAGGGATGAAAGGTGCCCGGCAGCAAAATCTGTTTGCCATGGCTCCCGAAAAATTGGACACTGGGCCAGGGTGTGTCGTAACACCAGATCAGTGAATGAGGTTACAGAGACAGAGAAAAGCAAGCAGGCCTCATATTTTCTAGGCTCAGTGTGTAATGCAAAAGGAAATAGTGAAGCATGGACTGTGCAGTTACTGCTAGACTCTGCCCCAATAGAATTTAAGATTGACACAGGAGCAGATGTCACTATCATAAATGAAGATACATTCCACACACTTGCTCATAAGAGAACACTAGAGCCTTCTAATCTCCCTCTAGATAGCCCCGGAGGAGAGCTGTTATGTCTCAGCTACTTAAAGGCCACAATACGTTATAAAGGCAAAGACTACCTGTCCAAGGTGTATGTAGTTCGTGGACACAGAGTCAGCAACCTTCTCAACCGCTCCTTGTCAGTGCAGATGAACCTGGTGAGAAGAATTGATGAAGCAACGATCACACTCACCAGGAACCAACCACTTTACGGTGAACACGGAACACCAAAAACTGAACCAGTCAAAATTCAGTTAAGGGACGATGCTGTGCCATACGCGGTGCATACGGAACGCCGTGTGCCTTTCCCCATGCTGCAGAAAGTGAAGGAGGAACTACAAAGAATGGAGAACCATGGTGTCATTGAGAGGGTGACCCAACCTACCGAATGGTGTGCCCCAATGGTGCCTGTCTTGAAGAAGACCACAGCAAAGGCCAGGATCTGCGTCGATCTGACAAAACTGAATAAGTCTGTCAAAAGAGAGCGCTATATCTTGCCTACCCCTGAGGAAACCATGTCCAGGTTGAGTGGGGCAACGGTCTTCTCCTCGCTGGATGCAGCCAGTGGATTTTGGCAGATCCCTTTGCATCACGAGAGTTGCAAACATTCATCAGGCCATTTGGCAGGTATTGCTTTAACCCTTTAAGACCTACCATAGAACCAAGTCCGCCAGAGCTTATATTATATTTTTACATGCTGTGGAGCCATTTTTTGGAGCATTTCAAGTTGCTATACATCAATACAACCATTATAGCCCAGATTTTAATAATATGTATTCATTAAGTGCATAGTAATTACATAAATTGCAAAAAAGTGCAATAAACTACAAAAAAATTGAAAATCGTTTTTGATTTTTTAACATATATTTGTAGTTAGAGAAATTTAAGAGGCTTATCCCTCAAAACTGTAAATACAAAAAAGTTGCACAAAATAGTTTCCCACCACAGGAAATTTATTTTGAGTGTCTTCATAGTTTTATTTTTGAAATACACCAATTTTTATACACTGCAGGAAAAACGAAAATAAATATTATACTGCAAATTTGCAAAAAAGCAGCATATGCATCAAAATAAACTATTTCCAGCAGTGCAATATGAGTCCTGAGCATCCCAGAAACGACACAGAAAGTCATAAAGTCAAAGATAACTTTTAAAAAGAGCAGTATAGGCCCTGAGGCCCTGATCGCAAAAAAGACTACATTTCCGCGAAAATGACGTCACTTCCGGTTTCGGCCAGGTAATGGCGGAAATGCAAAAGTTCGCGCTGACGTCTATTCCAACGTAGGAAGTGTTTTGAACAGCTGATCGGACCGGCAAAGCGTGTTTCTGGAATATTATGTTTTTGTTCCTGCAAGCGCTTTTTATGCAGTTTTTGCAAAGCTTTATGTGGAAGGAAACCATGACCTAGGACAAGCTGATGGCACAATATGTAAGTACAACTCCTCCGGTTTCATATGCAAAAAAAATTTTTGCGCTAGCTTACGTGGTTGCAGTGCTACCGGGATTTAAAAATAGTTACGCATAACAGAGCGTTCCCGCTCCGATCGGCTCTAAAGGGTTAAGAGGCTGCCCTTTGGGATAACAAGTGCACCAGAGATCTTTCAGCGAAAGATGTTGGAGACCTTAGAGGGGCTCGAAGGAGTGGAGGTCTTTATGGATGACATCCTGGTCTATGGGGCCACCATGGAACAACACGACACCTGACTTGAGGAGGTCCTGCAGCCTATTGGGTTAGCCGGATTGAAGCTCAACCGAGAGAAATGCTCCTTCAGACAGAGCCAGCTTCGCTTCCTAGGGCACCTGATCGACTATTCTGGGGTCAGGCCAGACCCTGAGAAAGTGAACGCCATTCTTCAGCTGCCGTCACCAGAAAATGTGCAAGAGCTTAAACGGATCCTAGGAATGGTTAATTACCTGGGCAGATATATTCCTGCTCTTGCCACAGTATGTCAGCCACTGTACGAGTTGCTTAAAAGCAAAAACAGTTGGACCTGGGGTCACCCACAGCAGGCAGCCTTTGAGAACATTAAGAGAGCGCTTACATCAGCACCTGTTCTTGCCTTCTATGACGTCAACAGACTCACAGCCGTATCTGCCGACGCCAGTAGCTACGGGCTTGGGGCTGTGCTGCTTCAGCTTCATGGCGCAGAGTGGAAACCTGTTGCCTACTACTCTAGACGCCTCACGGAGGCTGAAACACGCTATGCACAAATCGAAAAGGAGTGTTTGGCAAGTGTTTGGGCCTGTGAGAAGTTTGATAAGTATCTATGTGGCTTAGATCGCTTCAGGCTTGAGACCGACCATAGACCTTTGGTGCCCCTGGTCAATAGCCGGGACCTTGACAATGTTCCATTGAGGTGTCAACGCCTCCTGATGAGGCTCATGAGGTACAAGCTGGAGGCCGTCTATGTCCCTGGCAAAATGCTTGTCATCGCCGATACGTTGTCACGGAGTCCACAGACTTGGGCTGAGGATGACACTAGCACTTACACTGAAGTGGACTGCTACATAGCCACCGTGTTACAGGGCATTCCAGCGTCCCCAAGCCGAATGGAAAGCATTAAAGCAGCCACTGCAACGGATGTTGAACTACAGACTGTCATCACGTACATACATGAAGGGCACCAAGGCCTCACCAAGTGCAGGGATAGGGCTAATTCATTCTTTAGCTCCACTGAGCTAAAGAGTGCTGCAGTGCCACACATGTCTGGCACAGAGGCCAACACAGACAAGGGAGCCGCTCATCTCCACACCTTTGCCGGATCGTCCATGGCAAAGGATAGCCCTGGATCTCTGTGAACACAACCGGAATAATTATCTTGTTGTGTCGGACTACTACTCACATTTTCTGGAAATACTGCACCTACCATCCACGACCAGTGGCCAAGTTGTTCAGAAACTGAAGTCGACCTTTGCTAGGTTTGGGATCCCTGACGAAGTGGTGAGTGACAATGGCCCTCAGTTCTCCAGCTCTGAGTTCCAGGCCTTCGCGAGAGAGATGGATTTTGCCCACATAACGTCTAGTCCCCACCACCCACGGGGAAATGGTCACGCGGAGAGGGCAGTACAGATTGCAAAGAAAATCCTTCGACACAACGACCCACTGATAGCACTAATGTGCTTTAGGTCTACTCCCTGTACCACTACAAGCTTCAGCCCAGCAGAACTTATTATGGGGAGGAAGACCAGGACAACCCTGCCTACCTTGGAGAAGAATCTTCAACCTAAATGGCCAAACAAAAGAGAGGTTAAACGAAGGGATGCTGGTCAGAAGGCCAAGCAGGCGTTCTACTTCGACCGCCGCCATGGTACTAAGCCCCTACCTCCACTCCATCCAGGGGATGCTGTCCTAACTACGCTGGACAGGGAGAAGGCTTGGGCAACACCGGCCATCATCTCCAAGGAGAGCGACACTCCGAGGTCCTATCTCGTTGCCACACCCCAAGGTGCAGTGCTGCGACGGAACCGCCGCCATCTCCGCCTCGAACCATCTCCACGGGCTATGCCACAACCCCTTCCAACACCCACTGTGGACGCTGAGGAGCTGCCATCTCAGTGCGCTGGTGCGTCCACTCCAGAAACCTCACCTTTGGCCCCTAGTCTTCCCCCAACACTTGCACCCACTCACGCCGACGTACCGGATCAGTTACACATGAGGTGCGGCCGGGTACGCAAGCCAGTCAACAGGCTGGATCTGTAGACACTGGGGTAATGGGAGAGAAAGAAGGACTGGGGAGTGGGAATGTTGTATTGTTGCTGTTTTGCACTTATGTTTTCAGCTGCAACCAATACTGCTGTTACCTGGTTGACTTAATTACCTTAAATGGCCTGTATTTATATAAATGGCCTGTATTTATAAAGGTTTACCATGTTTAATAAGTCCTGTTTTGTGGACACTGCCCTTCAGGCCGACAGTAAGCCATTTGTGCCCGGTCCTTAAGAGAACCGCCCAGAGGCTATTATAGTGTCACATGTTATCATTGTGTCGTTGCTGTTCTATTTGGGGTTTGTTATTGGAAATAACATGAAAAGGGGGGGAGATGTCATATACTGGGTTGCCTGTGTCGAGCGGGTGGGCGTTGCGGCTTTACGCCACTAGGACACGCTTTGCGGCAGGGCTGTCTATGTCCAGTTCTTCTCTTAGCTGCCACACCCGTTGTTGTGCTGTTATAACCCATGCTGGATACACGTTCAATAAAGCAGCATCACAAGAAAGCTACCGAGTGGTCACTCTACACAGGCCATTTACCATTCTAAATAATTAAGGTAATAACAATACAATGATCAAGAACCAGGGTGAAAATTTGCATATATTTGCATCACTTCTGTGGAATTACAGAAGTTAAAAGCTGAACATGTGCAATAGCACGTGCGCAGTTGAAGTTGAAAGCAGGTTAAAGCAAGTTTCACAGGATGTTGGGTCGAGCTGAAACAACCACAGGCTTCAGTGTGAGTGCTGCAGTGCTGTAGAATTCTGAAACCAGCCATTTCCTCAACCTTCTCACGCTATGAGGCTCACTGAGCTGTCAGCATGACTATATGTGCATATGTCTGTGTTTTCATGACTAGTAAAAGCGCTATACAAATACAGGCCATTTACCATTCTAAAAAATTAAGGTAATAACAGTACAATAATCAAGAACCAGGGTGAGTAAAAGATACTTCTATTAAATTTGCATATATTTGCATCACTTCTGTGGAATTACAGTAGTTAAAGCTGAACATATGCAATAGCACGTGCGCGGTTGAAGTTGAAAGCAGGTTAAAGCAAGTTTCACAGGATGTTGGGTCGAGCTGAGACAACCACAGGCTTCAGTGTGAGTGCTGCAGTGCTGTAGAATTCTGAAACCAGCCATTTCCTCAACCTTCTCATGCTATGAGGCTCACTGAGCTGTCAGCATGGCTATATGTGCATATGTCTGTGTTTTCATGAAGCCTTTAAACCACTAGTATTGTCTAACTGTAATTGTTTCACAGCAGACTGATCAGTGAGCGTGATTCTCTGTTTTAGAAGGCATTTGCATTTTCTTTCTTTTATTGGTGAGTTTTCTTCTCCTCTGGGTCTATTTACAGTTTAGTATAAAGAAGAAGTTAATAAAAAGAGACAGGATACTTGTGCAAAAAATAGAAAAGAACATACTGTATAACACCTGAACTGTGACCATGCTCCCCCTTGTGGTGGCTAGTGGGTAATACACCACACTACAATTACTACTACAGGTTTTCAGCCATCATTGTATGTATTAACAACCAACACACACATTTCACACACATAAAAACTTTTTTAATTGTAATATGGAGGTAAAAAGGTTTTACCATACACATTTAGGGACAAATGTGTGGCTGCTCGTCTATAAGTTTGTTTCTGTTTATATCATTTCTGACCTGCATCATTTACAAAAGTCGCACAAACCAGGTTTTCTGCACTGTCACCTAACGCTCCCTGAAATACAATAACTTCATAAATGACTTCTCTGATTTTTTAGCTGGGATTATGCCCAATTGTGCTGTTAAGAGGGAATGTCATCGAGCAGAACAAATGTGATGGATGGTCCCAGCACGGAGCCTTGAGGAACTCCACATAGCAGCTCTGTGGATTCAGACTTAATCTGGTTTGCAGACACATTAAAACTCCTATCAGATATGTAGGAAGAAAACCACTCTAAAAGAGACTCTGCCGTGGTTTTTGTTACAGCCTCCAAGAGACTTTCCCAACGTGTAGTAATCCAACTGCTCTCAGAACTGTTCGGTCCAGTGACTGCTGTCAAACAAATCCTTTTTATGCTGACACAGAGAAACTACCAGCTGACATAAACACATCAGGTTTTTATTCTGGGTTAAAATTAGTATTAGTATTGATTAAAAAAAAGACTTAACTAATTAATTTCACAATTTTCTGTAATTGATCGCGATTAATTGCAATTACTTGATGAATAGCGTGGCTGCAATGACACTTTTTAAACTTTATATTTAAGCTTGTAACAAACATTTATGCAATATAATGAAGTAAATGGAGAATAAACACAAAGAATGTGTGCTTAAATTCAGAGAGAATTTGAACAGTTTTCTTTTAGCACAGGTTCTCTCCTGTGAAATACAACTTTTTTTAAAACCTACATACTAATGGCTAAGTATACACTTATATATAATATATATATTAGTGCTCTCAAACAATTACAATTTTCAATCGGATTCATCACAGGGTTACTGTGGATTAATTTTGATTAATCATGATTAAATATAATTCATTTTTAATCAATATTAATTGCATTTCATTTTGCATGAGCAAACAGACTGGAGAAAAAAGCGGAAAATATACGCACTTAACATGTTTATTGACATCTTGTACATTCATGTTAACAAAAAACTCTGTAAACATTTATCCTCTCTCGCTGTCACTCTTGCAGAGTCACTTCAAGTCCTTGAGACGAGGAACCAAAGCTATGTAAAGTGCGTGTTCTCAACGACATTAACAGGTGTGCAGTTTGTTGCAATCCACTTGGCAAATGTGTCAGTCAATATGTTCGAGGCAGACTTACTGAACCCCCGATGCTTCGTGAGTGGTTTGTCGCAAGTTGGGTGACGCGTTAGCCAAAGTCCTAGCAGCATCCCCGGCTAATGTATGCTTCGCATCAATGTGATATTTTAAGCTGCAAGTGCTTTGGTGAAAAGAAAATTCCTTCTTGCACAATGTGATTGATTCAGCTGCCCAGCCTCGCTTCTGTTAGTGCGCCCTAAGGCAGCTGTGGCTACAATGTAGCTGCCATCACCAGTGTGTGAATGGGTGGATGACTGAATGTAGTGTAAAGCACTTTGGGGTCCATAGGGACTAAGTAAAGTGCTATACTAATACAGGCCATTTACAATTTAATTGGCCTTGGTTATGGCAGGTTAAGACTCTACAGAACGTTGTAGAACCACATATCAAAGGATTTAAGTGAATCTTTGTATATATTTGAATATGTGTGAATAATTCTGACCATCTGTCAATTTGAGAAAAAATAATTAAAGTCAAACCAATTCTTTTGTTAAGTAATTATAATTTTAAGCTGTACAGTCATTCCACCCAGTTAAAACATCAGTCTACAGAAATAATTAAAGGCTCAAAATTATTTTGGCATTCATGCCCAGGGTGGGCATTAATATCTACAAAAACGTGTGCAGTGAAGTTCATCCTCTTCAAATACTTCTGTTATTGCTGTTATTGTTAATAATCTAGTTCCTTTATACTGCTGTCTTCTGTCAGGGCTGGCTCATTATATCTGTACTGTTCACTATTATTTCTATTGTGCTGTAAGCCTTTGGATCTCCGCCTTCCTTCTCTTCTACTTCTTAAGTAGCTTCCTTCTAATGATATCATAGCACTAGAAGTACTTTCCGACCAGTGTGGATGTTGGTCTGCTTATCTATAGTTCCCACATGTGTTGCACGTTTGGTCTGCTTATCTATAGTTCCCACATGTGTTGCACGTTTGGTCTATTTTTTTAAGATAAAATTCTGGGTATTTTCTGTACTATCAAAGTAAAGCCAAGCAGAGATGTGATATTCTGGTGATGGCACTGACCTTTGTGTATTCTGCAAAGTATTGTGCTCATATGTTTCCCGGAGGTTTGGCTCTTAGGCCGAGTTTAAAGTGCATGTTTTTGTGCATTAATGTCTCTTCAAACCACCAGATGGCAGAGGTGAGTAAACATTAACAGACGAGGATGGATTACTGCTGTTCAAGCTGAAGGAAGTCTCATCACTAAGCACGCCAGAAGCAAAACCTCAATTTATATTTATATTTTTAACATGTACCATGATCTTATTCGAAGACACCATCATGCACAAAGACATAATGTCATTTAATTTTACACATTCAGTCAAAGTTTCACATGTAAATTTGTTCATTAAGAAAGCTGGTGTACTGCACTGCTGTTGTGAATAATCTTAAAAGGAATTAGTTAAAAATTTACACCAGAAGGAGACATTAGCTTTGCAGCAAGATGCCTTTGTGAGGCGCCAAGCTGTTTTCAGTATTTTATTTGTTTCATCATTCTTTATAATATGGTGAATTAAAGGCATCTATCAAGACCCATTGAGACTTAAATCTGAGCCAAACATTAAGGCTGTTGTTACGTTGTTAAAAACACACACAGACACACACACAACCATTAGGTTTTTATTCTTGGTTAAAATTTGTCATTAACTTGACTTAGCTGAGGTTTGTTTTTGCTCCCCAGATGTCTTGACTGACCCTTACTTCCTTGTGTGTATTTAAAGTCTCTCTTCAGTCTTTATCATTCCACTTATGGGCTCTATATTTCTTGGTCTGTTTATTAACCCCTTTTAATGGTGCATTTTGAGTTGCTTTGCCTGCTTTTGAGCCTTTGCATTTAGGTCCGTTTGTCCTGCACACCATGGTAGTTATGATAGCATAACGTATCATATAACTCATAGCTCTTGTCAAACAATGTCGAACAGGTTAGATTTGGTTTGGCTTAAAATTCCTAGAGAACCACAAGATTTTGCATATATTTGTTGAGATAATATATATGTAATAATAATTATTATATTTTCATTCACTTGCTGATAACTGTAAACATGAAAAACTATATTTATTAATGGTCCGAGAAAGAGAACAGGCTGTGTATTATGAAAATACCATGTTCTTTTTTCAAGATTGTATTAGACTTGGGAATAATTACTTTTCAGGGTTAAAATATGAATATAATATATAATACATGTAAATAACAGTTGCATTTAGATTTTTTTGATTGTGTCTGAAACGTTTACAATTCAAACACCTTTTAGATAATAATTAATGGTGGAGTGCCCACTCCGGGTCGGGGATGAGTTCCTGCCCCAAGTGGAGGAGTTCAACTATCTCGGGGTCTTGTTCGCGAGTGATGGGAGAAGGGAGCCGGAGATCGACAGACGGATTGGGGCTGCAGCTGCAGTAATGCGGACGCTGCACCGGTCCGTCGTGGTGAAGAGGGAGCTGAGTGTAAAAGCGAAGCTCTCAATTTACCGGTCGATCTACGTCCCTACCCTCACCTATGGCCACGAGCTGTGGGTAGTGACCGAAAGAACGAGATCGCGGATACAAGCGGCAGAAATGAGCTTCCTCCGAAGGATGGCTGGCCTCTCCCTTAGAGATAGGGTGAGAAGTTCGGCCATCTGGTAGGGGCTCAGAGTAGAGCAGCTGCTGCTCCACATCGAAAGGAGCCAGCTGAGGTGGTTCGGGCATCTGACAAGGATGCCCCCTGGGCGCCTCCTGGGTGAGGTGTTCCAGGCATGTCCCACCGGGAGGAGGCCCCGGGGCAGACCCAGGACACGCTGGAGAGATTATATCTCTCGGCTGGCCTGGGAATGCCTTGGTGTTCCCCCGGATAAGCTGGAGGAGGTGGCTGGGGGGAGGGAGGTCTGGGCCTCTTTGCTTAGGCTGCTGCCCCCGCGACCCGGCCTCGGATAAAGCGGATGAAGATGGATGGATGGATGGATAATAATTAATGATGACAGCAACCTAGTGGTTGTCATGAAAAATGATATCTACATCAGAGTATTTATTAGTAAAGATTTGATTTGTAATGTTCTCTGTTCTTGTTAGGTTGGTGGGTCGGTGAAAGGGAATCAGTTTTACTTTGCTCTCATCTATGAGGAAGGAGATGAAATTGAAGGTGGCTGCCTTTACAGGAAATCTGGAGGGAAATTTCAAACACTTCCTGGTTACCCACAATGTTCTATGACCAATGGAGTTGTCAACTTCTTCCTGGCACGCACAGATGCCGTGCAGAGGGTGGGCTTTGATCCTAAGCTCCAGCGGACAGCACATTCAGGTAAGTCCAGACCTCATCAAAGTTTGAGTTCTAAGTGGCAATTAAAGTTTTTTACCTTATGGGGAAAATGTCTCTTTCTTTCTCCAGAGTTCTTTATGGATGGTCTGGGCACTTTGCTAGTTGCCACATGTGGTGATGTTTCCATTGACCATCAACTCACAACATCAGAAAACAAGAGTCCTTTGTATAACAAATTTAGATACCCTGGACAAGGTGATGTTGAGTTCAAACTGAAGCTTCACTTTTACAAAAATCATCTAAAATGCATTAAATATGGATAGAGTACCAAAAAAATGAGAGTCACTGGTTTTAGAACATTTTGTTTCTTTTTGTTTTGGATGTTATTGCCACAGTGAAAGAAAATAAAAACAATGATACTCTGGTCTTCCTTTCACCATGTATGACAATTTGTTATTTCTGTCATTTCGTTCAAGTGTTTAATTTGGATAACTACTGTATGTGAAAATTGTAATGTCACTGCCACTGACAATTGTTTCTAAATTTTTAACACTGGTATTTTATTTATTGCTTCTATTTAAAATTTCGTTTTATTGTCTGTGAAATGTTGTTTCTTTAATCCAACTATGTAAGGAACTGAAATCAGGGAGTACTGTTTCGCTGAAAGGATGTCCATCGGGGCTGAAACTCGTGGCAGCAAGTGGCCTGGGCCTATGTATATTTATATATAAAACATAGGTGTACACCTTGTGACATCAATTTGATTGATGTCCCCAGCCTTGACCTTTTGACCTTACCGGAAGTACTCCGGAAGTGTCTAATCGAATCCAGATGTGTGTAATATGATCCATAAGCGCGACGAATTGCATCCGGTGAGGGGAGGGGGTTACTCCGGCAGTGTCTAATCGATTCCATATGTGTGACTAATCGCATCCGGTGGGAAAAAAGGAGGGGGTTTGTGGAGGGAGGAATATAAAAACAGAGGGGCCGGCGCACACTTTTCTATGTGCAGACAAGATGGAGCCTTTCACTCTGCACCCCTGCGTTCCTCTGTTCTTGGACGGGGAAGAGATCTGCTCTCCCGACGCCGTAAGCATGGGAGGCAGCAGAGCGTTCTCACTCCCGAGGCGTAACATGTCGACGTTTTGTCACGTCCCGCGGCGTTCCTGAGGAACGCGAAAGGAGACCTTCGGCGTTCTTATGGTACGCGGCGGGTTATGGCTGGAATCCAGTGAATGACACTCCCGCGGTAATAGACGTTCCAGCCCTGTATTCCAGCCCTAAACCTAACCTTATCCCTAGCCCTAACCATAACCTTATTCCTGACCTTAAGCAGGTCTTTAATGATGTTAAATAGCGTGTTTCTAAGCGATTTGAAGAAAAAGAGCGAACATGTGTAGATTCAGTCCAGACGGTTCTCATATGTCCTCTTTTTTCCGAGGTCGTCATTTAGGAACGTGGTGGGTAGCCGAAAGCGTAATATGGTGACGATTTGTCACCTAGCGTAAAATGTTACGCTTTGGGAGTGAGAACGGGTTGGAGGCAGCAGCAGCGACTGGTCCTCATTAGTGATCAGCAACACCCCCGTCACTGTCTACAGTAACAGATGCGATGCGGCTGATTTCATATAGGTCTCAACTCCTTGTATGTGTAAAGTAAGCCTTAGTGGAAAAAAAGCACATATTCAGAACTCTATCCTAAATAATTTTATTAAATCACCCCGATGAGCTATTTTGGTTTTGTGCAGCCACTCCTTTTCAGACCAAAAGTAAAGAATTTTTCTTCATTTTTTGAGCTTCTTTTACAACAGGTTTTCTCATTAACAGAAAATAGACAGAATTCCCAAAAGAAAACGGCCTTGTTTTACGTACATCAAGAAGGAATCAGATGACCGTCGGTTCATCCCTGTCAATTACCTCCGAGAGATCGGGATGCGGATACAAGCGGCAGAAATGAGCTTCCTCCGAAGGGTGGCTGGCCTCTCCCTTAGAGATAGGGTGAGAAGTTCGGCCATCCGGGAGGGGCTCGGAGTAGAGCAGCTGCTGCTCCACATCGAAAGGAGCCAGCTGAGGTGGTTCGGGCATCTGACAAGGATGCCTCCTGGGCGCCTCCTGGGTGAGGTGTTCCAGGCATGTCCCACCGGGAGGAGGCCCCGGGGCAGACCCAGGACACGCTGGAGAGATTATATCTCTCGGCTGGCCTGGGAACGCCTTGGTATTCCCCCGGATAAGCTGGAGGAGGTGGCTGGGGAGAGGGAGGTCTGGGCCTCTTTGCTTAGGCTGCTGCCCCCGCGACCCGGCCTCGGACAAAGCGGATGAGGATGGATGGATGGATGGAGATCGGGATGCTTCCCCCGTCGGGTACCATAAGCGTATAAGAAAAAAAACCCAGAGAATGTATTATTTGTGTAAGACTGAGAGAGAGAGAGAGAGCGAGAGAGCGAGAGAGAGCGAGAGAGCGAATCGATCAAACTTTTCTACAACACGTTATACCACTCCAGCTCAGGAGAGGCGATTTAGCATGGACTGGCTGGATGACTACGCCGGATGGAAGCATAACCGGAAGCATGGCATGGACTTTCCCTTTGACCTTCATTCAGCTCTATGATCAGCCGTTAAATCTTTCCTCAATATTGCTGTAATGTAGAGCTTGGCGATATATCGAGTTTTTAAAACATATCGATATATTTTTATACGAGATATAAGATGTGACAATATCCTTTATATCGATATAGTCTATGTTACGTTATAATTATAGTTGTGGAGCCGCAAGTTTGCCTCTCTTTCGTCCACTTTTGTCTCTACGTAACGTTACTCCGCCTCGCCTTCACTGAAGACAACTCCCCCTCCTCCCCCATCGCTTCACGTGCAGGCAGCGACGAGATGGACACGGCAAATCTCCGTTAACGAGTTACTGCGCATCGCCCCATGCGTGGGGCTGGACGGCGTCAACGTGTTAACGAGCTAACCATGCTAACGAGCTAACCGCGCTAACCCTAAAATCCTTTCATTCTCTCAAAAGTAGCGCCTTATGTATGAATTCTGGTTGTGCTTGATGGCCGCGAACCGATTTTATGTGGTACACGGCGCTCAGCAATCTGTCAAAAATGTTTGAGTACAACTTTCGTAAGCTACGGAGCTGCACCGCTTGATAGTTTGTCGGCGCATTACGGCTACCGAGGAGCTTTGCGGAGTGATACGTACTGTGCTTCAACGTAATATTACCGTATTGTGTGTGTATAAGGACCATAAATGGCACCTGTAAGAGACACGGTTATGAAGCGGATTTCAAACTCCAGGCTGTCAGTCACACAGTAAAACTTGGGAACAGAGCAGCTGTGAAATCTGTCTGTCTTTGTTATTACGCTCAGCGTCTTTTAGTTTACATTTTGACTGCACAATTGTGAGCTCTTTGTTTAGCACAAAACAACATTGTTTTATTTATGGAGCATTATTATTTAATGAATGCTCATAATTTAATTTTGAGTAATTTTTCATGTACATCTGTGCTGTATGTTAATAAAAGTGCCTGTGTGACATCTGGGACACAGCTTTGACTAAGAACTCTCTTTTTGTTCTTACTTTATGGCTTAAAAAAAATATCAAGATATATATCTTATATCGCCATCCAGCTAAAAAATATCGAGATATGAATTTTGGGTCATATCGCCCAGCCCTACTGTAATGTAACACCAAAGTTAGTATTTTAAGATCAGACAGGTCCCAAAACATTCCTTAGACATTCCCACAGTCATTGAATAAGCATCTGTGGCACAAATAAGCTTCAGGGACTGACTTGTTTTTTAGAACCGACATTTGACACTTGGATGTTGGCTTAATTTTTTATCCAAAGAGAAATTTGACCCTAATAAAAAAAAAAAACACAATACTGTGGTGAATACTTACCTCAACTTTGATGGTTTTTTTCACAGCTACTGTATTTATCTTGAAAAAAAGTGTTACAAGGACACATTGGACATTGCAGAGTACATGAATGGGAAGTAGGAATCCCCCCCCCCCCCCCCCCGACCTTACACACACACAGCACAGACATCACATGGGGATACAGGTCAGAGATCGGTAGCGTTACAGAAAATAAAACACTGAAATATACACTACAATGGGAAAGTACAAGAGGAAAAAGAAGAGACCTCTACTCATGCTGGGCTCCTGGGAGGACAGCATGAGAACAGGAAACAAAAAAAACTCCTCTGCACAGAAAAGCACATAAATGTCCACAGCACAACATTATGGAACACGTGACAAGCCACAGGGTCGGGTGGGGGGTGAGGAGTAATCCGAAGCAAACACAGCAGCCATCCTGCACTGTGCTACCATTCCAGCGCGGGCTCAGACCCGCCATGTTCCCAGGAGGGAACAAGCATCGAAGGCGTTAGGAAAGGGAGGGGGGATGAGTGTGTGCATATCAGTGTATATGTATGTGTGTGCGTGTCCAGAGTTCAGCTGAGACAGTGTCCTTCGCCCTGCTAGGCTAAGTAAACAGTCTTCCAGCCAACCCAGGTCACCTTGCATGGAATGGGAAGGAACATACTAAACACAGTCGTTATCAGGGAGATTTTGTTCAGCTCCAGCCTTGCGACCGCAGCTGGCTCCGAAAGGGTATCCGCATGAAGTGATGGTGTTTTTTACTTTAGTGCAAACATCTCATATGAATTTCAAAGGAGTTCTACAGTCCAACACTGGTCTCTCAATCTCCCGTTGGAGAGCCGCAAGGTTCACCATACTTGCGTTCTGTGATGTTGTCATTTCTTGTGCTCAAGGAACCGATTCTGAGAACTCACGGCAGTGAGCCTCCCCGAGAAAAGTGCGTCCGCCTTCGTCAAGTGCTTTGTCAGTGTTTACTCAGCATTCAAGGACAGCAATATTTGCATAGTATTTTTACTGACATATAGTGCACATATGTTTTGGGCAAAAACATTTTTTAATATTAAAATACGAACATTTGTAACAAACAATTGACAAATTAGCCAATGCCAATGCAAAACTTTATCTGCCTGTTAAAAAAAGAAGATAATCTTCTCACAAACTGGTGTTTGATTTTGAAACAGGAAAAAAGTGGGGAAACAACTGAAAAGACTAACATTTGAATAAAACCTGAAAGCAAGTAAATACTTTCTATGCTGCCTTATGGTAAACTTTGGTAACAAGTAACAGTAACAACACTGGCTGATGATGAATTACAGTCAGCTGGTATGGTGACACTGCCAGTATTAACCTGCAGGGCTGGACCGGGACAGAAAATCGGGCATTTTGACTAGAGACCGGCCCACCAGGTATTAAAGCCATAAAGCCTTTGAATGAAAACAAATGCTGTTGTGACAGTGATGTACAGTCTTTTTGGTATATGTATGATTTCTATACATTTTACATCAGATAAAAACTTTGGTTGTAAGATTTAGATAATTATTTAATAAAAGCGAGACATTTTAAATGAGAATAAGAAAGAAAAGTATTTCTTTGTGCCCCACCTTTCCCTGTTAATGCCCTACCTGGCCCCCTGGCAAAAATTTCCTAGACCTGCCCCTGCACAGTTACCAGCTGTCAGCTGCTTAGAAAAGGATCCTGGTGTTATTTCTCATAAACAGTTCATAACTTCCCTTCAACTCATCCATGTCACCTAAAAGGTAAACCTGTTTCTCCATCACCTGTTCAGCTCTGATGATTCAGTAAGGACATCTCCTGGTTTCATCTTCATGTTTCCCTCTCACCACATATCCAAACCGACATCATGACCAGCAGTTTTACAGCTGTGGCTCCAGCAAACATCAGCTGATACTAGAAATTAATATTAAATACATTCTGACAACAGCTGATCAAGCTTAAACGTGCTGCTGTTGTTTAGTGCGACATCTGCTGGTTTCCTCTTTCTGGCGCAAAGTGGGAGATAAACAAACAAGAGAGAAAAGCCGATCAGGTGATCATTGATCAGTTTCATGATTGAAGTAGCAACAGGAGAGGCAGGGGGAGAGAATGAGAGGAGAAGAGGCAGCTGTGCAGCGTAACGACAGAATAAATCCAGCTTTGTGTCTTTTTCCATTCTAGCTAAAGTCCGGGACAAACTGCGTCTCTTATCAGCTCAATACGAAACGTGTAATATTTTCTCTGAATG
Organism: Aulonocara sp. 'chitande type north' Nkhata Bay; assembly: GCF_057382095.1. Taxonomy (NCBI): domain Eukaryota; kingdom Metazoa; phylum Chordata; class Actinopteri; order Cichliformes; family Cichlidae; genus Aulonocara; species Aulonocara sp. 'chitande type north' Nkhata Bay. The sequence continues at coordinate 2,939,120 of NC_141347.1, read as the reverse complement.
AGGGACCATTCCATTTTTTAAGGAGCCGTTGGCAACTCTACTAACTAACCTTATGAATAAAATAAAGTTCACTATCAGTAACATCATAGAACCCACCCACCTAAAAACTCCATCAAGCTGGCTAGAACGCAGTACGAGTTATTGCAACTGACGGTAAAAAGTCAGCACAACGAAAATAAACTCCACCTAAACTTGGATTATATCTGACCCAGATAGACTGCAGGTCATAACTTCTTACCTGAAGTTCAGTTCACCTGACACTCGGACTGGTGGCTGCCTCGGGTCTCTCCTCCTGCCTCCCCTTCCCTCATCCACCTGCTGGCCTCTGTGGAAGCCCCGTCATAGCCACCACCAAACAACTGATTTTTTTACACATCGACCTGCATCTGGCCAATCCACCACCTCTCATTGTTCATGCCATTACAAAAATAAATAAAAAATAAGTCACCGGGCATATCCCCGGTATGCCCGATGGCCAGTCCAGCTATGTTAACCTGCAACCAAATCTACAGCGCCATACAGCAATTTTACAACTTAGATTATATCTTATAACTCATATGTTAGCTGCCCTCAGTAGCATACTGTCTGAAATATTCGACGGCTGCAACAATTCTTTAAGTGTTATTTTTTCCTTGGGATTCTAATTTCACCGAAGTTTACTAAACTCAACAAACTTAATATTAGTTACCGGGACAGTTATTCTGTCCTCATTTTCTTTCACCGAAAAATTGTTTCCTGCGGTGCCGTCTTTCGTGCTTGGCTCTCCTACCTTTGCTAATGTGATGCACATAGCGCAGAAGCCGATGCTGCATTCACTTACACTCGGATGTCTGAGCTTCACCGTGAAAACATGATCGTACATTTGATATTTGATTGAATTTTATTGTTTTACCTTTGGGGTGGCCAGTCTGGTTGGGGGGGTGGCCTGTGCCCCCCCCCAGGCCACCCCGCTGGACACGCCATTGAGAACAACTCGAGCATCTTTCTTTTGGGAGCCAAACTAGGGCTTACAAGTTTGCCGTGCAGATCCCAGCTTCATCCAGAAAGGCTCCCGTGCTGTCATCGCTGTGGACCGGCTCTACGTGGACGGACAGCTCTACCGCGACCCCGGCACCACACCGTGGTTATATTGACTACACTCCAGATAAGAACCCGCTACACTCTTTTCTTATTCATTCACACTTTCTCCTTTAACATGGGTTTAACCTAGTAATATCAATATGATGTCATAGCAGATATAACACCGTCACCCTCCGTCATTACTTTAATTGGAATGTTTCCGTTTCTTTTCTTTTTTTTTTTTGTTGTTGCTCACAGTCAGTGTTGGGGAGTAACGGAATACATGTACCGCCGTTACGTATTTAAAATACAAAATATGAGTAACTGTATTCCGTTACAGTTACCGTTTAAAAAAGTGGTATTCAGAATACAGTTACTTTGTTGAAATAAATGGATTACACTGCGGTACTTCCCTGTTTCATATTGTCGCGGGTCAGGACTGTTTGGGTTTTGTTTGACAGCTACGTTCTGTTGTTCCAGGCGGCAGGGTTATGGTTGCCATGGTTACAGGGCGACGCTCTCTCTCTCTCTGCGACTGTGTGTTTCCTGGGTGAGAGAGCGCCTTTTCGTTGTTGTTGTTGTTGTTGTGCTAAGCTAACAGGCAGAATGTTACAAGCATAGCTCTAAAGAATGCAGCATCATGGGCAGCATCATGGGCCGTGCTGCTGGGAGAATGGACTGCCATACACGTTATGGGTCTGTGAGCGCGAGGAGAGAGAAAAAGGGGAGTGAAAGGTACGAGTTGTCATCGAGGAAAAACGGGAGCTGGAAGCATGTAAATATAATAATAACCACTTCAGCCAAGAAGAGTGCCTGACGAGCCCAGTTGTAAGTAAGCTATTAAGACTCGACTGTACACCGTGTTCGTGTTTTCCTCCGAAAACAATAAGTTCCGTTGGAGCAGCCTTTCAACGCCTCTCTCTGTCTCTCGCAAGAAAAGTTGACCTACACAACAAAGTAAAGCTATTTTTCGGCTACGAGCCGACAGGGACCCCGCCGTATTAGTCAGAGGTCCCTTTACTACAGTTCGGAGTCGCGGACCTTCAGTAATAGTAATAAATCACACAGCAATAGTACATTCACGTTGTTGTAAAAAGCATGATAATATATTAAGTAATCCAAAGTATTCAGAATACGTTACTGTCATTGAGTAACGTAACGGAATACGTTACAGAATACATTTTAGGGCATGTATTCTGTATTCTGTAATGGAATACATTTTAAAAGTAACCTTCCCAACACTGCTCACAGTTCACGTGGTTTCTTTCTTTCTCTTGTCTTTCACTGCTGTGATCACCTACTTCCCCACTCACCTACAAACAACACCCTCTATTTCTCCATATTTTCACACCACGATCACGAAAACACATCCGTTCAACGGCAGCACATTTACAACTGCCTCACAGCACGCACAGACTTGCAGGACACATAAGCAAGCCACGCTTGTTCATATTAGTGAATATTCACACACATAGTCAGACTTATGGAGCCTCTCACCACACTTTTTTTTCTCTTTCTATTTACAAACAAGTGATGTTTCCACATTCTCTCCACCTGTCTAAACGAAACACCCAGCGTACATCATTAGACATACACACACAATTATGGGCACGCTGAGGTTTGTCACATGGAATGTAAATGGAGCTGGCTCCAGAGGAAAGAGGTTAAAGATATTTAACCAGCTTAAAAAACTACAGGCAGATCTTGTTTTATTACAAGAAACTCACAGACCTGTCACAGGTTTAAACGAACTTAAAACACCTGAGTTTCCTAACGTGTTTGCAGCCTGTTATAATTCTAGACAACGGGGAGTAGCAATTTTAATACATAAAAATGTTAATTTTACAGTACTCGATACAGTTATAGATCCAGAGGGCAGATTTCTAATTATTAAACTATCAATATTGAACAAAAAACTATGTATTGTAAGTATATATGGTCCAAATGTTGATGAACCCTCATTCTCCCACGGATTTTTTAGTGCACTCTCTGAACACCTCGATTGCACACTCGTTCTTGGCGGCGACCTCAACCTTGGACTAAATGAAGAAATGGATAGGCTCAACACAACAGGAACTCAGCGCAACTGTCAATCCACAAATATAATCAAACAGTATATGACCGACTTTGGCCTTTGCGATGCATGGCGCTCCCTTCATCCCAACAGTAAGGAATATACTTTTTTCTCACATGTTCATCACTCGTCTGGATTATTTTTTGGTCAGCAGCTCACTGCTGAGTGACATTTCAGACACTGAGATTCATCCTATAGCTGTCAGCGATCATGCTCCTGTATCTTTAACACTAATGCACAAGAATAATACTACGCCAAGAAAAAACTGGAGATTTAATACATCACTGCTTAAAGATGAAGACTTTATTAAATATTTTAAAAAGGAATGGACTTCATATAGACATAGACACCTGACTAGAAGCCGCAGGTGTTTCAATGTTGACTTATCATATGTAAGAGAATATGCACAAAGGGAATTGTCAGGAAAGAGATGGCTGTTTGGAGACACACCCCTTTTATTAATATTTTGAAAAACAAGTTATGGGTACATATTTGCATAACTTTTTATGCAAAGTACAAGTAGCGGTAATTACAAGTACGAAACATGTACTGTGCTTCATAAATGAGTAACAAATGTAGTACATAACCGCACCTGACTAAAAGCCGCAGGGTTCAAAGCTTGTGCAAAAAGTAGCGGCTTATAGCCCGACAATTACGGTAGTTGTTTTCTTAATAAGTTATTTGGAACATCATCGCAACCTGTCAGCTTTTTATTGAGGATTTAGAAAGTTGCTGGTGGCCCGAGTGTGTACAGTGGGGTGTTGTTTTTGTCACATGGTGAAAGTGACCTCATGGGGAGCAAAGAGAACAACTGAACAATTTGGGGATTCACAGACTTTGGAAATCGCTTTAAAAACAATTAATAAAAATTGTTCTGTGTGAACTAAAAGCTCAAATATAAACCATCCTGACACACTGACACAAATGATCTGCTGTTTATAAGCAGGGCAGTGTTTTCATGAGCCTGGGTGAAGGTCATTTGCATGAGTTTAACCTCCTGGTCAAAAACTTGCATGACTCTGTTATCACTGTAACTTTCTTCTGTTTATTTATTCATTTCTGCTAATTGTAGTAGATTAATATGTTGACCAACTGATTCTTGGCCTGAATGTTTGAATGTTTGCAGTTTCAGGTCCTACTGATCAGTTTTAAGTACTGTAGAAAGTGAGCAGCAATTTAATCAAGTCCTGGGATGAAATGGGACAAAAGGGTAATGTGACAGCCACATTAGTTCCCTTCCCTCGTTTAACAATGTGTAAGCAAACTGCTTTAACCTGCAATTTACTGCATGTTGTTAGGCTGCATGGTACAACCACAGGCTGCTAACCACCCGTGGTGATCGAAGGTTTTGAGGTCTTGTTCGAACTACTGATGAAGTTTTATCAAAGCTTGTTAAGTTTCCCAACCACATTTCATCCCGATGGTCCAAGGCTTACATCTTTATGCTCACAGACGTACTTCTGTAATTAATCAGTGACCGATTTATTACTTTAAGTTACAGTGTGAGGGGCATTAATGAACATAAATCAGATTTAACTGGATTATGTGTTTAGGTCAAGAGACACAGACCTTCATCTTTAAGAGGCTCTTCTTGAATGTCTAATCACGATGTTTGTGTTTGTCTGCAGCATCACTGCAGCAGAGAGGGTATAACACAAGGCCACAGTCATGTGGTATTCTTATTCTTATATATAAAAAGGGTTCACAACTGAAAGTAAAAAGTAATACAGTTAATGCACATTCACATTAGTCGACATAAGCATAAAGACAATGTAAATAAGATATGAAAATATTTTAAAAGGTATTATTTTTCATGTTGCATCAGTGGTTGTCATTTTATTCACGAGAACTGCGATCTGTACAATACTAATCGGCTAGTTTCTGGGATCGATTGGTAGTGTCTCCAATCTCCACTAGGGGGCTTTCGCACATTCTCCTCATTGCATTAAACTACTCTGTGAGATAACAACACAAAATCACTCTTGTGATTCTTTCCTTCCTGTTTTCAGGGGTGTAATAATGGCTGCATTCACTGAGGAACGTAGAGGAACAGTTAATATATGACAGCCTATATTTAGTAACATAGGGTCAGTGCAACACAACCAGGCTTTTTTTTACATCAATAGCTCAATTATGTCCAGCAATATTAGTAAATGGCCTGCATTTGTAGACCTGGAAACATTCCTCACAGATTTAGTTTCATATTGGCATGATAGCATCACACAGTTGCTTCAGGTTTGTCGGCTGTGCATCCATGTTGCAAATCTCCTGATCCACCACATGCCAAAGATAATCTGCTGGATTGACATCCGTTATAAGATGAGTATACTGTGGTCATAAAACGATGGACATGGTCAGCAGCACAGCTCAGAGAGCTTGTACCTCTGGAAAGGCCACCTGAAGTTTTCACCAGCGAGTTAGAAAGGAACGGAGGGTTCCTCAAACAGTGTTTCCTAGTGTTTCATCAACAAAGTAGAACTTATTCTTCAGACTGTGCAAAATTTGCTTTCATGGTTATCCTGCTGCGAGGGTGAGCTCTGAGATGGGCTGAAGCCATGCTGAAACCAAACCCAAATTTCATTGCAAAGTGTTTATGACAAAGGATTTAGCTGATGCTGCGGGCAAGAGGCTTTTTACCCTTAACCAAAGTGAGAGGAGGTTTAGCTCTTTATCTCACACCTCATCGTCCTTATGACTGCTCCATTGACTCGCTTACTGCTCCTCCTTCACCTTCCAGTAATCAGTATAATTTTTAAACCCACATGGGTCGTTTCGGTTATTTGAAAATAGCATTTTCAGCAAACGCACCAGGAGTCTTTCAGGCCCTGGTCAATGACAACCTTTGTGACTTCATCATCCACATTTTCTTTATTTCAACAATATTCTTAACTTCTCCCAGTTGTTTTATACCTGTCAAGTCCTTCTCAAATGTCTCCTAGAAAAAAACATCTCAATTTAAAAGGTGAGAAATGTGAATTTCATGTTGATTCAGTGTCATTCCTGGGCTTTATTGTTGAAAAAGGTCATTTAAAAGCACACTCAGTCAAAGTGGTTGAATGGCCAGTTCCCTCAAACAGGAAGCAGCTTCAACAATTGCTGTTTTGATGACTTTTACTACCTTTTATGATTTCAGAAAAATAGCTCTATTGTTATCAAATTCAAATTTTATTTGTCACACACACAGCCATACACAGTATGAGGCAGTCCTGTTTCAAATTTCCACCAAATATACTTTTGTGCTTGTTTGTGCTGTGTTTCCTCAGTGGATGCAGATGGTCAAAGTCTGTGTTTTCAAATATGTAGAGTGTCATTTCTCTACATAACACAGAAATAAGAATTTACAAATCAAACAATTATTCAGAAACAAAATGTGCAAAACCCAAAATAAACGAATCTTCAGTTTAGAGCAAAGGAATCATCTATTAATGTTGTGGAGTTGTTAAACACACACAAACTGCTCTAAGATGAATAACTCGGTGTGGAGATCAGGGAAATATTTTACTGCTGCTATTCATAACCATCATCATTACCATTACATTAATTATTATTTCATCAAGTGCAGTGTTTTGTGTTGTTTCACTTTAAATTTGTTTAAAAGGAGAAAGCTGAAAATTTAAATAGTTAAAAGTTGAAATGTAAATAGTTGGTTTTTGTATTTTATAGTTTATTTATTACATTTTAATTGAAGTGAATAAATAAAAGTGTATTTACGCTGGCCCCTAGAGAGAAAAACTGCAAATCACGTACAAACTCCGAAACACGTACCAATTGCAAAGCACATACAAACTGCAAATCACGTACAAACTCTGAAGCACGTACAAACTGCAAAGCACGTACAGACTGCAAAGCACGTACAGACTGCAAATCACGTACAAACTCTGAAGCACGTACAAACTGCAAAGCACGTCGTACAAATTCCAAAGCACAATGGAAGTGCTCCAGGATGCCGGGGGCAGTTTTGAGCTTTTGTTACCTAGTGGCTACATAAGCCAGGAAGTAGTGGTAGTAATAGGTAAATGAAACTTTTTCTTAAAATTATTTGAATATATATATATATATATATATATATATATATATATATATATATATATATGTGTGTGTGTTTGTGTATAAATACACAAACAATAGACATATGCTTTCAACTATGTAATTTAAGTTATCTATGTAGCTCTGTTTACTTTATTGATCCCTAGGGGTATTATATTGGTTACAGTGCTCCAGTACAAACAGTAACAAAAATAGACCATACAAGAAGTAAGAAATAGCACAATATATATATATACATATAAGTCACTTACTAATAAATATCTGAATAAGAAAGAAGAGCATTTGCAAAAAGGGTGTAGCTATTGCAGTATATAGTGCGTTAGGTGGATGAGTTGTACAGGGAGATGGCCACAGGCAGGAATGATTTCCTGTGTCATTCAGTGGTGCTTTTTGGTCATCTCAGTCTCTCACTGAACGTGCCTCTGTGGCTAGCCAGCGTGTCATCGAGTGGGTAGGAGGTTTTTGTGCATCGACGATTCCTGGACCCTGTGGATACCTGCCTCATCGCTCCTTCTTGACCCCTGTCCTCCTCGGCTCAATGTGCGCCAAGTGAACCCCGCAATCTGAGGCCTCTGTGTCGGGCTCCCTGTGCATTTTATATTTATATATATTTTTTTGTAACTTATTATTTAACTTAGTATACAGCACTTTGTTTTCAGCTGGGAGTTGTCTGAAAGTGCTATATGAATAAATTGCTTGCTCTCTTGCTTTTGAAAAATGAGCTTTAAAATGAATAGTGGTAATAAAAACGGAGACAGGCCAACAGTGATCACTGACTTTTTTAGGGGCTTAAAGATTAAATAGAACAAGATACAAAGCATTAAAACATGTTAAAAACACAACAGCTTTAATAAATGCAGAGTCGTTGGGACCCGGAAGCAGGGTTCATATGTCATCACTTAAAGACCGGATATCCCACCTGCTGTGAATGTTTTAATGCAGTACAGCTGTTATTATTATCACTTGTCACATCCTGTTTATGACAGATAAAACAAATAACATTCATATAAGAAATAAAATTGTCTGTGTAAACTGATTATGGTGTTAAATAGGCCTATATTACTGTACTTTAATGTCGTTCATAAGGGTGGTACTTTAAGAGCCATATATTTTATGAGGTGGTACTCATTGTGAAAAGTTTGAGAACCACTGCCTTAGAATGCTCTGGTTTCTTCAGCGGTAAAGTAATCCAGTGACAGCTGTCAGTATTGCCACTGTTGCACAGCAAACAACAACTGTTTATAATGAATTCAGCAAACTTTATTTTTCAAATTTTAAACAAATACAGTTTACATTTCTATCGCTGCCACAGTGTAACTTGGTTTACTGCAGTAACCTGAAGTGTCCATCAGAATGACCAATCAACTTTGTCGATTTGCGAGTGTAGAGAGCAACCCACGAGAGCGTGTAACTGAAGCAGAGTTAGCTACAGGAACTGTAGCTTCTTTGTCTGTTGTTGAATTTACGCGCAAGGAATTTATTTGAAATTGAATTATTTGGTCAGATTATCTTTCTGAGTTGATTTCCTGTCTTCCCACATTCTGCCTGCAACACAGCTGATCCTTCAAGTACTGTTTTTTTATTCCATTTTTTTGTCTCCCCTTTGACATCAATTAATGCACGTTTGTCAGAATTTTGTACAGAAACTCAGTGAAGCCTGAATGAATTTCATGAGTGGAATCTGTCTCGCACATTTCTGTTTATGACCATCATATTTTCTCAGAAGATGCTGTTTTCCAGTTTGTGGATACAGACATTTAAATTAATTATTCTGTCTTTCAGGTGTCACAGTAAGCACCATGGTGGATTTGCACAAGAGAATCTATGGTGGTCAAGACTGTCAAAATGAGGGTCACTATCACGTGAAAGTTATTTCACAAAAGGATGGAATAGAGGGTTACTGTGGCGGCTCACTGATCCATCCACGGTGGGTTTTGACTGCAGCTCACTGCCAAAAGAGTGGATGGTGAGAAAATTATAGTTTCACATGAAAACATTAAAAATTAATTTAAAGATTGGCTTGCAATATGTCTTAAAATACTGAAGCAAAAATAATTGCCAATATTTTTTCATAGCAATAATATGATAATAACAACACTGCTCATTCTTATTTTTAGCAAGCACAGTCGCTATTTCAGTCACTATTTCTCTTGTGCAGGAAACTGAGCGCGATTGTTGGAGTCCATCCAGATCCAGGACAAGTCCAGAAAGTGGCAAAGAAAAAGATCTTTAAGACGAGCATCTGGAAGACAAATATCTTAAATATCTTTAATAGAAAAAATGACATCATGCTACTGAAACTGTCTGAGGCACAGAATGGGAGTGTAGCCTTACCTGACTGTAACAACCCTCCTCATATGTGAGTTATCATGAAATTAATAAGTTTGAAATATTTATTCTTGAGATGCTGATATGAGATGCTTCAGGTTCTTATATTATTGTTTTAATTTATTTTATATCTAATGATTACCTGTGCCAGATGACTGTTTTTTCTGTATGTTTTTTTTAAATTAAATGTTATATGATAGCTGACTCTTTAACTTTGTATTGCAGTAGTCAGAATATCACATACTGTTTTTAGCTAAATCACACAGCTTCAATAACATTTCTGTATTTTTAGCATATTATTATGATGTACTGGGTTGGCAGCCTTTTCAGAATTTAGTCTCCCTCTTCTGGGCGACTGGCTTCAGAGTGGTGGACAGTGAAGCAAGGTTAATCTGTTAGTGATGCACGCTGAGCCTAATTTCTTTTCAGTGTTTCAGGTGGCTCTCTTGTTACCTGGTAAGATCACCATGGAAATATGCTCCTGTTGAGATTATGTTCAGAGTTTTGGTTTAAAATGAACAGGAAGCATCACATTTGAATTAGTCATTCAATTTATAGTATGCTTTAAGCATGACATAGATTGTCTGCTGAATTAATACGTTTTATGTAAGCAACTTGTTAAGACATACATTACTAACACCATCAGTTTAGGAGCAAACAGGTTTGGCTTGAATCTGCTCCTCAGTCTGCTTCACACTGCTGGAAATGCAGCTAATAGAACACAGATTAGAAAATGTATCAGTAACATTTGTAAACTATGTATCAGCTGCTCAATCTATAAATTCCAGTTTGATCTGGAGCCAAAAGAAAGTGACTTCCTGGTCTCCTTTATTAAGCCATGGGTCAAAGTGTTGAACACAGTGAGTGATCTGTGGTGTTTAAATGTATTCCGTTTAAATTTTCAGATCTCCAATGTGTGGCTGTCATGTTGAGTTAAAAACAGCAGCACCGATAGCACAGTGATGATCAAATCAGGGCTCTGCAACATTACTTTTTCTTTGATTTGGAACACCAGCGTTGTATTTTGCTGTTTATTTATTTATTTATTCATTTATTTATGTATATAAAACACACACACACATCTCTAGGGTTTACAGAAAGTGGTATGAAAAAGTAACATATCGAGCAAGTAATATTTCTCTGGATGAAAATGCCTCGTCAAGATCACAATGGCCAGACTGCTTTGAGCTGAGCGGAACAACAACTCAAATAACCACAAAACATTGTTCTTTGTCAAATCGGTTTTTAATTAGTAATTCACTCACAATCAAAATAAAACTATAGAAAGGATGAGAGCCTCTGCAACCACATTTGTACAAAGTAATAAAAAAAGAACAATTTTAACAACATTGGTTTTATTAAAGGGGGTCATTATTCAGTTTGTGCAGCTAGTTTTAAAAGTTTGAACTTATCTGAAAATGGAAAGGGGTGGGGCAGGGCGGTTTGATGCTAACAGTTGTTGAGCTCAACTGTATCAGTGTGTGATGAGTTCATGTAATGAGAAAATGCCTCCCCCTGTTTTGTACACTAGAACAGCGGTCCCCGACCTTTTTTTGCGCCACGGACCGGTTTATGCTCGACAATATTTTCATGGACGCCTTTAAGGTGTCGCGGATAAATACAACAAAATAAAACCAGTACCGGTACCAACACCCCCCCCCCCCCCACCCCCCCCAATCTATTGATAACACACCGGAAAAGACCCATGGAAACCGAGTTAACGATAAAAACAATAAAAAATAACGATAAAAACCCTGAAAACCATAAATTTCACACCCGAGCCTCAACTCTCGCAGCCCGGTACCAAATGACTGGCCCATAGGTTGGAGACAGCTGCACTAGAATGATAATTTTGCACTTTGTGTGGATACAAGTCTCTATGAGCTTACTATGTATCATTTTGATTAGTTATTACTTCAAGATGTGGTTTAAAGTTATGATGAGGAGGAAACAACTCTCAACTTCAGATCATCATCATCATCAATGTCTCCTTCTCGGCAGTGTTCGCGTAAACCGGCCTAAGTGAGGACTTCGGACTCTCCCTGCCTCCCCGTCCTGCGACCTCCTTCTGCTTCGTTCTCCTGCTCCTCGCAGGTGAGCGCTTTGCCGGATGGGCCTTGGGTTAAGCGTAAATGGGCCTAAGTGAGGACCTCGGGCTCTCCGTTGCTCCTCGTCTTCCTTGCTCCTTCTCCATCGTTCTCCTGCGCCTCGCTAGTGAAAGAGCAGCTGCTTGGCCTGCCTATTACGCGAACACCGCCCTCCAGTTGGACCTCAGGCTCTCCAAGCCTCCTCGTCCTCCTTGCTCCCTCTACATCCTTGTCACGCTCCTCGCTAGAGTATGCTTAGTTTTGCAGAGGGTGGGTTTTGCGAAAACCGCCGTCGGTGAGGACATCGAGTTCTCCGTTGCTCCTCGTCCTCCTTGCTCCTTCTCCATCGTTCTCCTGCGCCTCGCTAGTGAAAGAGCAGCTGCTTGGCCTGCCTATTACGCGAACACCACTCTCTGTTTGGACTTCAGACACTCCTTGCCTCCTCCTCATCTATGCTCCCTTTACATCGTTCTGATGCTCCTCGCTAGCGTACACATAGGTCTGCGGAGGGCGGGTATCGCGAACACCCCCTTCGGTGAGGACCTTGGGATCTCCGTTGCTCCCTGTCTTCCTTGCTCTCTCTCCATCATTCTCAAGTGCCTCGCTAGTGAAAGAGAAGCTGTTTGGCCTTCCTATTACTCGAACACCGCCCTCCAGTTGGACCTCGGGCTCTGCGTTGCTTCTCGTACTCCTTGCTCCCTCTACATCGTCCTCAAGGGCCTCGCTAGTGAAAGCGCAGCTGTTTGGCCTGCCTATTACGCGAACACCGCCCTCCCTTTATGCTCCTCGCTAGTGTATGCTTAGGTCTGTGGAGGGCCGGTTTCGCGAACACCCCCTTCAGTGAGGACATCGGGCTCTCCGTTGCTTCTCGTACTCCTTGCTCCCTCTCCATCATTCTCAAGGGCCTCGCTAGTGAAAGAGCAGCCATTTTCCTTTCCCATTACGCGAACACCGCCCTCCGTTTATGCTCCTTGCTAGCATACGCTTAGAACTGCAGAGGGCCGGTTTCGTGAACACCCCCTTCGGTGAGGACCTCGGGATCTCCGTTGCTCCTCGTCCTCCTTACTCCTTCTTCTTCGTTTTCATGCGCCTCGCTAGTGAAAAAGCAGCTGTGTGGCCTGCCTATTACGTGAACACCACCCTCCAGTTGGACCTCGGGCTCTCAGTTGCTCCTCATCCTCCTTGCTCCCTCTACATCGTTCTCAAGTGCCACGCTAGTGAAAGACCAGCTATGTGGCCTGCCTATTACGCGAACACCGCCCTCCGTATGGACTTCAGAAACTCCTTACCTCCTCCTCATCCTTGCTCCTTCTACATCGTTCTCAAGAGCCTCGCTAGCGTACGCTTAGGTCTGCGGAGGGCGGGTTACCTGAACACAGCCTTCCGTTTAGACCTCGGACCCTCAGTGTCTCCTCATCCTCCTTTCCCTTTTTTAAAACATTTTCCTCGCTCTCACGTGCCTCGCTGGCGAGCCCTTAGCTTTGGGGAGGGTGGGTTTCGCGAACACCCGTCTGTGAGGAACCCAGTACCTCCTACACACACACACACATACAGGAGGCAGTGAGGAGTAGAAGGAGGTTGTTGCTATGCCTGCGTCGCGAAACCAGGGCTCATTGTGTGTGCGCCCGGAGCAGCTACGGGGGAAACACATGGGACAACCGACCAGTTTGGGGCCATGGTTTATTCAACGTGTATTTTCAGTGTGGTTTAACTTTTTAATCTGATCTGAAATACTTTCCTTGAATGTGCCTTAATTTCACCTCTTTTTTCTTTCTTCTTGTCACGGCTGGCGTGGTGAGCCGTGTGGTGTAGGAGGAAAAGGACCCAAAATGCAGGCAGTTGACTGGTGATGAGAGTGATGTTTTATTTACAGAAGTGGAGCGACCGAACAGGCAGTGAGAAAAGACGAATGACTGAAAAAACCTAGACTGGGAAAACTAAATGACAAACCTAAGCATGAAACGGGGAGCGGAGAATGCAGAGAGCCGTAGTTACACCGAGAAACACAGACGATCCGACAATGAACAGAAGCCAACACACATTATAAATACACACTAGGTAATGAGGAGATGACATGCAGGGGTGGACACAGCTGACACTAATGGACATGTTGAGAAGCAGACCTACAAAGTAAAACCGGAAACACACAGACTGTTTTACAACAAAAACGCAGGGACCTGAACAGAGCACAGAGGGGAGACACAGGTAGGGATAATAAACACGACAACCAACCCAAAGAATTAATACAGAATCAGAATAAACACCAAACACAAGATGAACCCAAAAAGAAACACAAAACGCTGGGTCAACGACCCAGGATCATGACACTTTTCTTAGGCTCTGCGACCCGTGAAGAACTGAGACTCCTTCTGGTCGGTAAAACAGGATCGGGAAAGAGTGCATCCGGAAACACCATCCTGGGGGATGCGAACGCTTTCAAAGAAGACGTTTCGCCTGAGTCTGTCACCGACGGCTGTCTGAGAAAAGAGGCAGAGGGCGAAGACGGAAGAAATATCGCTGTGATCGACACTCTGGGGCTGTCTTTTGGATGAAATAGATGAAATGGTGGATTTCAATGGAGGAAACCACTACACCGACGAGATGTATAAGGCGGCCCAGAAGAAACTCGAAGGAGAAAGGCTGAAGAGGAGAAAGGAGGAAGAACAAAGAAAAAGGGAAGAAGAGGAGAGGATCGAATTGAAGGAGCGGTGTAAATTCTTCCGCCTCGCTTCCCTGGGATTATTTGGCACAGGAGCATACTTTACATCTTATGTTCTCATGGGGCTCGGTGGAGCCCTTGGAAATTCTCAGTTAAAGACTGAGAATGTGAGGTGGCTGTAGCTCAGGTGGTAGAGCAGGTCACCCACTAATCAGAAGGTCGGTGGTTCGATCCCAGGCTGCCTCCTGGCTGCATGCCAAATATCCTTGGGCAAGATACTTCACCCGTTGCCTCAGAGGGCCCGGTGGCGCCAGTGTCCGGCAGCCTCGCCTCTGTCAGTGCGCCCCAGGGTGACTGTGGCTACAATGTAGCTGCTATCACCAGTGTGTGAATGTGTGTGTGGATGGGTGGATGACTGGATATGTAAAGCGCTTTGGGGTCCTTAAGGACTAGTAAAGCGCTATATAAATACAGGCCATTTACCATATCTGCTTCTGCGGTGGCCTGGTGGACAAAACATTGGTTAAGGGTTCCCCGAGCTTTCACGCCCCTCATGTTCTTCATGTGCCCACCACTAGAAGCATGCCTATGGAAAAAGTGCACCGGCACTCAGTGCAGTGCGTTTTAAAGGTGTTATCGTGCATTTTCCGAGCCAGGTGTTTTCCTTTTCCCCTCCCTGTACTTTTGCAGCCTTTTTTTTTTCTTTCTCTGAGCGATCAAACATTGCTGCTCTAATGCTGGGCTCACACTGTGCGATTTTTGGCCCATTTTGAGACGATTTTTGAGTCGTGCGACCGATTTGGTGATCGGCCCGATTTTGGCCTTCATCGTGCATCGTGTAGTATACGTGGGGTAACGAGAAGCGATTAACACCTCACGACCAGCTCCCGATCATCAATCACGCGCAAACACGTAAACGTCGGTGAAAAAGACAGAGCAGCACGGCTGTGCAGCATGTGATCTGGACACAAGCGATGGAGGCACAACTTGTAGAACTTTAGAAAGCTCATCCGAGCCTTTTCGATGTGGCATCACAAAATTATCATGACCACAACAACCGTGAAAATAGTTGGATTTACATTGCTGCTCAATCACAGCTGCCTGATCAATGTTTTTCATTAGCAATTTAGCAAAGTTGATGGTGGTGGTGTGTCTGTGTGAGTGAAAGACAGAGAGAGAGAGTGACAGATTTTCTGTTATAACCTTCATTTTATGGAGGCACAGTGTGAGCACTCAGGTCGCATCAGAGCATCGGGCGGTATAGTGTGAGACCTGCATCGTGACCTACCAACTTCTAACCTCTGCGAGTCAATCGTGCAGTTTGAGCAGGAGCTGAATAACGTGACTGAAAAAATCGCACAGTGTTTGCCCAGCTTTAGGTTTACTGTCGTTCGAGCCAATATGGAAAAGATATATATAAATCTTATAAAGTTTGTATCTCTCTTGTGTGAAACTTGTATGAAAGAGAAAAGCATATAAGAGTGAAAACAGATATAAGATCCCTTGAAAAATTATACAATGAAACTTGTATGTTTTGGATACTTACTAAAACAATGTATGAAAGTAATGAGAAAGTGGCCACTTTCATGAGTAAATCACATATAAGTTTTTACTATTTCTTTTCCATATGGGAGACTTGCACCGCAGTGTCGGCGTTTGTTTCCCTGTTGGCCATGCTTGTTGTTGTGGTCATCTGTTGTCTTCCGGTATTTTCTCCGTAAGCAACCTTTCCTCGACCAATGAGATGAGCGGTAATCTGAATTGTCATACTCGAATTGTCATTAGTGTGGTGTCAGCTCATTGGTCACAAAGCAGGAGAGGGGCTGGGAATTATGTTTTCAAACAAAGCGTTAATTCCATTAAAAGTTATAGACTACTTTTGATTCTCACTGTATTACGGGACAAAGTGCGTCCCTTATTAGCTCAATACGGGACGTGTACTTTTGTTTCTAAATACGGGACAATTCCGTTTTTTAAGGGACGGTTGGCAACCCTACCATCGACCCACCGAGTAAATGCCTGGTATGCCCGATGGCCAGTCCTAGTGCCTAGGGTTGCCGACTCCTGCTGTAAATGTACAATTTTCTTTCATTTATAATATTCCTATTTCAATGTATTATTTGCATTAAATCTATGAACATTACCAGGAAATCACATAGCAATCACAGCAATAACAACTTTTCAATATATTCTATTATTTATTGTGTTTAGTCTCAAACTCACAGCCCCCGGGCCACTTCCAGCCCGCACCTCCCCTTCTTCCAGCCTGTGAATTGATGTAAAATATATAATGCAATTTTGCCCTTGAAGTTACTTTTTGGTTTTTTTCTGCAATGAAAAAAAATATTAAGTAATTTATCATTTAAATTTCCAAAGTAAGTGCAGTTTTTGACTAGAGCAGGGCAAAGAAACCGCA
Source organism: Aulonocara sp. 'chitande type north' Nkhata Bay (assembly GCF_057382095.1). NCBI lineage: Eukaryota > Metazoa > Chordata > Actinopteri > Cichliformes > Cichlidae > Aulonocara > Aulonocara sp. 'chitande type north' Nkhata Bay. The sequence continues at coordinate 2,922,450 of NC_141347.1, read as the reverse complement.
GCAGCTGAAGAAGAAATGGTAATATTAGCAGAAGAAGAAGAAGAAGAAGCAGAAAATGTTGCTTTCCAAACCTAAAGGAAAGTGGATGACGTAGACCGATAATTTCAAGAAAGATGGACTCTGCAGTATTTTTTGTGAGTTTGGTTGAAAAGCGACCTGCCTTATATGTAAGGAGAAACTTGCTGTACTTAAGGAATATAATCTCAAGCCATGTTTAGTCGCATGAGACTAAACACGTTGAATTGTGAGAACAACAAGGGAGATGACAGGGGAAAAAAATTGGCCAAACAGATATAAAGAAGGCTACCAAAAACTACTAGAACCTTTTCACAAAGTTTATGCCGACACTGATTTTCCCATCCAAGCAAGTTATGGGGTTAGTGAATTAATCACTAAAGTGGAAAAAGCCAGAGGGGCAGTTTCTGAAGGATTGTACGTTGCAGGGTTGCTGATATGATCCTATGTCCTGAAAAAAAGAGCTTGTTCACCAACGATGTTGTGTCAGCAAACACTGTGCCACTGTGCAGATTAATGCATTTAACAAGTAATATCTTTGTAAGACTTACAAAGTGTCCAAACCTTGTTAGCTCAGTTTGGCTGTATTCAAACAAAACAGCAACTGTGAATGTAATCTTGACAAAACATACTTACAATAATGTGCGGTACCTTAAATGTTTCAGTGTAGGGGTCCAGATGGAAAACATAAGTTGTCTTGTTGTCCTCAATCAGAAAAAACAGCATTTTGTGGAACAGAAATCAGCCTCTAACTACATTAAAGCTGCTTCCTGGAATACACCTCAGTACATTTAGAGTTACAACTGTTTTCCACTGGAGGGAATCAAAGTATATTCTTTGTTGAAATGCATCGCATATAGTCAATGAAACTCCTTGAGCAAATCCTATATATAAATAGAATCTGTCTATCTACCTATCTTAAAGACACAGATTTGTCATCTATCACATTAATGGGGTTACATTAATAGATTCAGGATTAAGTTAAAGTCTTAATTCAGCCTGACAACCTGGGGGTGGAAACTCCAGTCATTCTGTCTTTGTTGTTTTCAGCATATGATAACGTCTCCTTGATGGCAGCAGGTAAAAACGTCTCTTCCTGTTTGTGAGGCAGTTAGATCCCCAACGGTCTCCGTATTTATTGCATGTATTTGCAATAAATGTGTCCTCTGCTTAGTGACTGAAAACTAGTTTGGGAGAATTATAGATTTGCTTTTAAACTCTGAAAAAACAACTTTTTTTAATAATCCAAAAACTGCTATTCTATGAGCAAATATTTAGATGTTGTGTGTAGCAGGATTACAGTTGGGCTTCTTTACCTTTCCCTATAGCTAAGCAAAAAGATTAAAAAAAATCTACTTAATTTGCAAAGATAAGTATTATAGATACTTATCTTTTATACTTATCTGCAAAACTTTCTTTTATAAATCTTTTATTTATAAAATATGTTTCATGCCATGCTTTGTATGGTAGGAAGCAGATTCATGAGTTTGTTACATTTGGATTTCTGTTTGAAATCTCCACCCTGATAGGTTAGGGTGGTTGTTTTGTCCAAGGTTCACTGTTGTCTGGGATTACCAGAAGAGAAAAAGACAGCCCTCTTTCCTGTATGCAGTGCCGATGGTGGATGACCTCCAGTTTTCACAGAATTTCAGAGGTTCCAGTGATTCCTGCTGATCAGCGAAACTTAAAAAGTGGAAACGGTAAGAAGACATTTCTATACTATTATTTTTGTTCTCACTGCATTCTCTAACCTCAGTTTCTGTGTATTTATAAGAAGCATAGCATCGATTGGTTTTTCTCATTCAAATACAAGAATTACAGCTGAAAATTATGCAAATCTAATGTATTTTTACTAACTGTGAGCAACACAGTGAAATCACATGAAATTAGATAATTATATAATGGCATTTAGACTAAATTCTGAATTCACCATTACTTCCGTGGTAACAAAAAAACAACACCTTTGTCTTCCAAGATGACTAGTTCCTGGTGAGTAATGTGAAAGGTTAGCATTCACTTTAGTGAATGTTTAACAAGGTGTGTACTTTCATAGAATTAGATTGCTCAATGTGAATCTTTGTGTTTATATGTATTCTTTTACATACTGATCAAGAACTGCTCTTAGAAAAACTAATAAACAAAACAAGAATAAAATCAAGCAGGTTATAAAGACTTGTTGTCAGTACGAAAAAACTGCACTTGGTTCTTTAGTTTTGCTTAATTTCAAAATAGTCTTTTTCAATCACTGGTTGATCTGAGCTCAGAGTTCAAGAGGTCTTCATTGCGTAGCTGTTTGAGGCAGTTACCCCTCTATAACATCTCTGCAGAACACATGGCAGGTTGCTCAGAGTAAGTTCTGACATGTTCAGGGTGAATGTAACTGAACGCTGGTCCACAGAAACATTTGGGTATGTAAGTTCTTTAAAAAGCAAAAAAAAAATTTATATGCAGCCATTATGAGCAGAGAGTACAAACATGTGGATGGATTGGCTGTTTTAGTTCAGTGAGCGAGTTATTTGTAAACAAAACAGTTTTCACTAGCAGTCAAAAATGAATGTGTACACTTATATCTGCATTTTTATTTTGTTAAATATGAACAAAATTATAGCAGAAGCGCTGCCACGTATCTGGTCAGAAAGAGAGTACCTATTTGTTTATTTAGTACTTCAGATAAAGGCAACACTACGTTTTTGGAAATATTTGTGGGTGTTTTCCTGTTTGTTTGTAGGGTTGTTTTTTTTAAACTACTTGAACACTAAATTGGCCCTCACGTGAGATGACATTGCCAGCACTCATTTAAATTTGAGACCCCTAGACTAGACACTTCTGTTATTTCCCTTCACTGTATTAGCTTCCATGTTGCAGAAATTAACAAAACACATTCATTTTCACAGGATAATGTTGGCTAAGATTAAACACATCACATTATTAAAGATTATAGCAATTTACTTGAAATGATATCTATAGTAGTCAAAGGAGCTTGCAAAGAAAAGCGTCTGGACTTCTTTAAGTTGCTTGAAGACGTTTCACCTCTCATCCGAGAAGCTTCTTCAGTTCTAAGGTCAAATGGTGGAGAGTCCCAGATATAAACCTAGTGGGAGTGACCCCCCACAGAGGGACAAAAGGACCCCCTGATGATCCTCTAATCGCCTGAGCCAAGGTGTGAAACTGGGTGTGTGTCCCAATCAGCCAGAGTTTCGGGTGAGTTCATTGTGAAACCTGGCCCCACCTTATCATGTGATTTCCTGAGGTCAGATGGCCCAGGATGTGAGTGGGCGTTAAGGCGTCTGGGAAGGGATCTCAAAACTGATTATAGATGGCAGAGAGTTGGTGTCGTAAACCCCCGCCTCTGTTCAAAGATGGTCGCTCACAGTGGACATGGATGGCTTCTTTCACTCCTCTTTCAAACCATCTGTCCTCTCTGTCCAAAATGTGAACATTGGCATCCTCGAAAGAGTGTCCTTTATCCTTAAGATGCAGATGGATGCTGAGTCTTGTCCTGTGGAGGTGGCTCTTCTGTGTTGTGCCATGCGCTTGTGAAGTGGCAGTTTGGTCTCTCCAATGTAGAGGTCTGAGCATTCCTCGCTGCACTGTACAGCATACACCACATTGTTAAGTTTGTGTTTTGGCGTTTTGTCTTTCGGGTGAACCAGTTTCTGTCTGAGTGTGTTGCTGGGTCTGAAATACACTGGGATGTCATGCTTGGAGAAAACTCTCCTGAGTTTCTCTGATACACCGGCTACATAGGGGATGACAATGTTGTTACGTCTGTCCTTCTTATCCTCCCTCGCTGGTGTCTGATCTTCTTTTCTGTGCCTCTTTGCTGACTTTAAGAACACCCATTTAGGATAGCCGCACGTTTTGAGTGCTTCCTTTACATGTGTGTGTTCCTTCTTTTTCCCTTCAGGCTTAGAGGGAACATGTTCTGCCCGGTGGTGTAGGGTCCTGATTACTCCAAGTTTGTGTTCCAGAGGGTGATGGGAGTCAAAGAGGAGGTACTGGTCCGTGTGTGTGGGCTTCCGGTAAACTTCGATGTTGAGTTTGCCGTTCTCTTCAATGTGCACAGCGCAGTCCAGGAAAGGCAGACAGTTGTCCTTTGTGTCTTCTCTGGTGAACTCTATGTTCTTATCCACAGCGTTAATGTGCACAGTGAAGGATTCCACTTCTTGTGTCTTGATTTTGACCCAGGTGTCGTCCACATATCTGTACTTTGGGAAGGAAAAACTCCCTTTTAACAGGAAGAAACCTCCGGCAGAACCAGGCTCAGCATAACTAAGGGAGGATTCAGGGTCACCTGGTCCAGCCCTAACTATATGCTTTAGCAAAAAGGAAAGTTTGAAGCCTAATCTTGAAAGTAGAGATAGTGTCTGTCTCCTGAATCCAAACTGGAAGCTGGTTCCACAGAAGAGGGGCCTGAAAACTGAAGGCTCTGCCTCCCATTCTACTTGTAAATACTCTAGGAACAACAAGTAGGCCTGCAGAGCGAGAGCGAAGTGCTCTAATAGGTGGATATGGTACTACAAGGTCATTAAGATAAGATGGGGCCTGATTATTTAAAACCTTGTATGTGAGGAGCAGGATTTTGAATCCTGGATTTAACAGGAAGCCAATGAAGGGAAGCCAAAACAGGAGAAATCTGCTCTCTCTTTCTAGTCCCTGTCAGGACTCTTGCTGCAGCATTTTGGATTAGCTGAAGGCTTTTCAGGGAGTTTTTTGGACATCCTGATAATAATGAATTGTAGTAGTCCAGCCTGGAAGTAATAAATGCATGAACTAGTTTTTCAGCGTCACTCTGAGACAGGATATTTCTCATTTTAGAGATGTTGCGCTGTTCAAATTCAAAAACATAGTTAGCAGGCCCATAAAAGAAGTCAACTAAATATAACTCTACGAAAAGTAATTTCCAGAAACTTAAACAAAACAAAGTGAGACATAACTTAACTCACAAACTGACCTAATTACAAAGACACATGAGGGTAGCTTTAATAATAATTTGGCCAAACCATTAACACACAATAGGGGGAAACAAAACAAACACTAATATTAACTAAGCACAGAATAACCTAACTAAACCTAAAACACCCCTGCTCCTGGTAAGCCCATGGTTGGTCCTGTTGAGCAGGCATTTTGTTCCCAGAGTCCTCAGCCACGCCTTTTGCCCAGACAGGAAACAGCCACCGCCCAAACCCAGGTAACTCAAAGAAAGAGAAACATAATTAATATAACAAAACATTTTAGAAAAACCACACAATGTTACTATGTGCGCGCCTCATAATACCAGTGTTAGGTTTAACCAAATGATTAATGAAGAAAACTGCAAAGCAAACTAATAAGGTAAAAAAAATGGACTAATTTACCCCTGTGTGGCTGATGGCATCACATGCGCAAATAGAAGAACGCAGTCTTACATATATGGAGATACCCCAAAAACAATTTGACGAGTGGGACAGATGGATCTCACGGTTCGTCTGGAACGGCGGAAGACCGAGGGTCCAGTACAAAACGCTGCAATTGAAAAAAGAGAAGGGAGGGAGAGCTTTGCCGTGCTTACAAGATTACTACTACGCCGCACAACTGAAGCCCCTGGTAAACTGGTGTTCCCCAAACTATGAAGCTAAATGGAAAAATATGGAAATTACACAATTAGACTTCCCATTACAGTCTCTTTTAGGAAATAAGAACCAAGCTGAAAAATTTTACAAAGATTTGAACCATTTGACCCGGTTCACCCTGAAACTATGGTTCAGGGTTGTGGGGAAACTACAAATAGAAAAGCAGGCTAAGACCTTGAATTGGATAGCTTATGACCCGGAGTTTGTACCTGCCAGGCTAGGGCTGCTCGATTATGGCAAAAATGATAATCACGATTATTTTCACTGAAATTGAGATCACGATTATTTGACGATATTTATTTAACCCTTTAAGACCTACTATAGAACCAAGTCCACCAGAGCTTATATTATTTTTTTACATGCTGTAGTGCCATTTGTGGGAGCATTTCAAGTTGCTATACATCAATACAACTGTTATAGCCCATATTTTAATAATATGTATGCATTAAGTCCATAGTAATTACATAAATTGCAAAAAAGTGCAATAAACTACAAAAAAAATTGAAAATCGCTTTTGTTTTGTTTACATATATTTCTACTTGGAGAAATTTAAGAGGTTTATCCCTCAAAACTTTAAATACAATAAAGTTGCAAAAAATAGTTTCCCACCACAGGAAATTTATTTTGAGTGTCTTCATAGTTTTATTTTGGAGATACAGCAATTTTTATATACTGCAGGAAAAACAAAAAACAATCCTATGATGCAAATTTGCAAAGAAAACAGCATGTGCATCATTTCACTGTGGGAAGTGTTACGAACAGCTGATAGGAACGGCAAAGCGTGTTTCTGGAATATTATGTTTTTGTTCCTGCAAGCGCTTTTTATGCAATTTTTGCAAAGCTATATGTGGAACGAAACCGTGACCGAGGACAAGCTGATGGCATAAGATGTAAGTACAACTCCTCCGGTTTCATATGCAAAACAAATTATTGCGCTAGCTTACACGGTTCAGGTTCTACAGGGATTTAACAATAGTTACGCAAAACGGAGCGTGCTGCTCTGACCGGCTTTAAAGGGTTAACAATGACTTTAAAAAAATAATATAAATTAGTGTGCAACACCACTGAAGTTTTTTTTTTTTAAACTCTCTTTTCAACCAACGGCAGTCACTCTCCAAATAACTTCTGCTTAGCTTTCCGAGCTTCCCTCGGGTCCTCTTAATCAGCGGTCTCCAACCTTTTTTGCGCCACGGACGGTTTATGCCCGACAATATTTTCACGGACCGGCCTTTAAGGTGTCGCGGATAAATGAGGGAGGGGCTAATAATCGGCTCAGTCATTTTTAATGATCGTTGAAAGCCCAGATCGTAATCGTGATTAAAATTCGATTAATTGAGCAGCCCTATGCCAGGCTGGATGGGACCTTTAAACAGTGGACTCTGAGAGGAATTACTTCTTTTTGTTCACTAGCAACAAATGGGGGATTCCAAAGCTATAAAACCATCTCAGATACATACGGATTGGCAAAGCACGACTTCTTTAGATACTTGCAGGTCAGAGACTATTACAACAAGACGTTGCTAATCAGAGATGAAAACGAATACAACCTAATTCATATCTTTCAAGAGGCATACGAGAGAAATGACTCTAAAAAGATGGTCTTGAAAATATACGGTAGTATACAAGCCTCTAAAAATCACTCTACGCTGTACATTAAGCATAAATGGGAGAGGGAATCAGGCTCACGAAATTCGGAGGACAGCTGGTGGGGAATATGTGAGTCTCAGGCTACCACTGCAAATTCAAGGTCCTTAAGAGAGTTTGGTTGGAAGAATGTAGTGAGATTCTTTAACACTCCTAAACTCACAGCTCGGCAAACAGGCTCACAGAGCCAGGGCCTATGTTGGAGAGGTTGTGGAACCCCTATGGCAAACCATTTTCATGTCTTCTGGGCCTGCCCAAGGATTCAGCCATATTGGGGGGAGGTGGCCCTTGAGATAAACAAAATAATTGGGATTAAAATAGACTATTCATTTGATACGTTGTATCTTGGCAAATTGCCTACGGCACTCCCAGATAAAGATATTTATTTATTGAAAATACTTTTGGCTGGCTGCAGGAAGGCCATAACCCGTAGGTGGCTAAAGGCAGACCCTCCAACTCGGGCCCAATGGCGTGGGATAGTGGAAGAAATTTTTGGAATGGAAAGGCTTACCTTTGTCCTTAGACTCGAGCTCGAGAAATTTAAGAAGCTCTGGGAAAAATGGGTTGTGTACTCCCCTTTGTACTGAATAAATGAATATTACCATGATGTAAGTAGATGCTATTACTGGAACTGTGAATGTCTCCCATACTGACCTTAAGTTTTGTATTCCCATACTGTAAAATGATCAATAAAAAGTTATAAAAAAAAAAAGTATAGCCTTATTTTTCGGACACTATTCTGAGCTCACGTAAAAAAATTGAGACCACGTAAAAAAAAAATTTGCAGGTGTACGCAGGGCTCTAGACTAACTTTTTGCCATGGGCGTACCGGTACGCCTAACTTTAAAAAGTTAGGCGTACCGGCACAAAAGTTAGGCGTACACAAATTTTATAATAATTTATATAATATGTGTTTTTCTGGAGACACTGTGCTTTTTCAGCATTCAAAGATTGATGACACCGTGTCAGAGCACTGGCTATGAATTTCAGAAGGATCAGGCCTTAACAGAAAAGTTAGCAATAGTTCTTTTCCTATTACAGCTACATCCACTTCTGTCGTGCCTAGGCTGCTCACTAGGGCTGGGTATCATCACTGATTTCTATAATCCATTCGATTCCGGTTTTCAAAGTCCCGGTTCGATTCAACTTGGCCTCAGAAAGTCAGAAATATTATAATTCTGATCATTTATCAGTACTGACTTCTTCAGAATTGTGAACATCACAGCAGATGCCTTTGTGTGAAAGTAACTGAGAATAAAACACAGAAAAACATGAAGGAGATTTTCCTGGTCTGGCTTTTTATAGCAGATAACCTTAAAAATATTCTACAATGTTCTGCATATAAAGTTTAAATTTCTTCAGTATTGAACAACAGAAAAAACAGGCTTTCTTGTCCGAGGTCATTTAAGTGAAAACAAGAAAAGAAAAAGACAGCAGCCACAGCGCTGTAAACAACGGTAGACTGGTGGGTAATAAGCGAATGAATAATACAGAAAACAGAGATTGGAGACGGGAAACTGTTCTTGAAGTATAGCGAGAGATAGAGAGAGAGCTAGCTGTGCATGAAGTGTGATTTTAATAGTCGTGGAAGCAAAACAGCAAAATTCATGACGACATTGATCAGATGTGAAGCGCAGTTTGCTGCTCCTTTTGCTGCTGGCTCGGTGGATTTTGGTTGGAGAGAGACAAAACCTGCAGCTCAGAATCAGCGCAAAAAGATGTAAACACAGCGGACCGGACGCATCGGGATCGCCGAGCTCCGACAGCGTGTCCATCTACGGGCCGTCGGGTGAGAAAGCCGAGAAAGACAAAGTTGATTCTGATGTGTCGGTCCGTTCTGTGTTTACGTCTTTGTGTGGAGTCCGTGTACCTGCTCTCATCTGCTGTTTGGTTGTTGTTGAAATGGTTTTGTGAGCTTTAATCTGAGAATCTGGCGTTTCTGGCAAAACACGGTTATATTTAAAAGTCGATTCAGGATATAATGAATTGATGTCGCTTTAGTCAAGCTACTCACCTCCCACTTCCACCTGCACTTTCAACTGGACCACGGCCAATCAGAGAGGTCCCGCCCCTGACTATCTCTTTTTTTTTTCTTTTTTTTTTTGTGTCCCATTTGGATCTTTAGCCATCAGAATTGTTGTCTTAAGGCCAAGAAAGATGCCAAGCGGATTTATTTTACCAAGTGGATCATCATGGCCTTGCCATATTGGTCCATTTGATTGACCTTTATTATAATTATGAATTTATTTTATTTTCAGTTCCTACAAACGGGACAGACATGACTGGGGGATAGGACAGGGAGAAAGAATGAAAGAAAGAGAGGGAGAGAAAGAAAACCAAAGGGGAGAAGAGACGGTGAGAAGGGGGGGAAGAAAAATAAAAACAAAAACCAAACAACAAAAAAAAAACAAAACACCTGGGTCACCTGTATGGAGAAAAAAACCAGAAGAGAAAGCAAACAGCTGTGTGAAGGACCAAAAAGCTCTCCAGAGAGTGATCCGTACAGCATTTGCGACCAATATGGTCGCAGTCTAGAGCCCTGGCACGTGTTGCATTTCGAGGAGAAATTTATTTTGAACGAAGAAAAGCTCAATTTAAGTGAACAAAATTCATTGCTGCGTGCAAAAAATGTACTTCAGTGTTTGCTAGTATTCATATACACATACAATAGCAGGCAGCCCCTCTCCCTCAGTTTTTGCATTTGCATTTTGCTGAGTTTTCTGCGGACCTGCTCGCAATGTGTTGCTTGCAGTGTTGCCAACTCCTCAGTAAGGAAAATCGCTATTGGCTGTCCTAAAAGGCGCTAGAAGTCGCCAAATGATGTCATCGCCTAATTTGCATAATTGGTCATGCTAATATTATTGTAACCTACGCTGTTGGAGAGAGAAATAACATCGTGGGAGAGACATGAAGTGAGTAAAAAACGTCCTAAATGCAGTTAGAATTTATTTAGAACTACAAATTAAATTTCTTTTAGCAATTATTGTTTTTTAATGTCACAATTCCAACCCTGCACCTTTATCCGGGCCTGGACCGGCAAAAGTGACCCGAAATTGGTACTTTGGTGGAGTTACTTTGTGTGTGTGTTTATAAGTAGTTTTAAACCTTGTGATCCACAAAACAGCATAACAGTAAAGGAAGAACTGACTGCGTTACAGTCAGTGCGGGAGCAGCGGCTTCGCTCATGCGCGATTCATTTGCCGTTTGGACGCACAGGTGTGAACGTCTCCTGCCCTGATAGCAGCTGGGGGAGGACTATCCTCCACCTGTGAGTGCTTTGGCATGGGTGAGGTGCCCAAGGCAGCACCGCTGCTTGTTGAGAGTAAGAGCGATACGCGTTTTCACGTCAAAAAGTCGTCATAAATAAGTCTCCAATAATACCAGAAAAAGTCGCCAGAATAGTCGCTTTTTAGAAAAAAAGTTGCTAAGGGGGTCTGAAAACTTGCTAAATATAGCGACAAAGTCGCTAAGTTGGCAACACTGGTTGCTTGCGCTCTTAACGCCGTTATATTTGTGCCACAAAACCAACCAATCACAGACTTGGATGCAAATAATTCTACAAATAATACATTTTTTGCACACGGCAATTAATTTTGTTCACTCAAAATAAATCGTCAAACACTTACACTTGCAATGTTTTTTTTGGTTTTTTTTTACATGCGCTCAAATTTTTATTTTTATTTTTTAATGTGTGCTCAGAATAGTGGCACAAAAATAACGCTATAGTTAAGCTAATTAATCCAGGGAATAACACAGACATGCTTGGATGTCCACTTATATTATAAGGGGAACATACCGAAAAATTTTCTAATCTTCACATTCACCATCACTGTATTTGAATGCGAGTTTTTAATTACCTTTTTTACACTGTTAAATATAGTTTCTACAGCCGAAAGGCAGTAACTACTATGGCTTGGTACACCCAGCCTGAAGAAAAGCTGTCGGACTACACTTTGTATGTCTTCTGACTCAAACTGGGTCTCTTCCACAAAGTCCTCATCTACAAACTCGAACATTGCAACTAACAGCTAGATTTTCCCGTTTTAGTGCAGCTAGCCAAACAGCAAGTGGCCAATTGCCGCTAAGAGACAGGCCGTGAAAGTGGACAGCAGAGGATATCTCTGTTTCTTAGCGTAAAACTCATAGTTGCAGCCAGGGACAACACAAAACGGATTCCCTTAAACTGATTTTTAGTTTTAGTGTCCTTAATTTCCTCTGAGTTGAAGTCTAAAGTCTATTAGCTACCAACTACATGATGTCACGGTCTGTACTGAAAGAAGGTGGCGCTAAACAGGTTTTTAAAACTTCAAGGACTTATTTCTTAAATTCAGTTTTGTCAGTTTTTGACAACTATTGCTTAAGACCACTTTAAAAATGACAAGAAAATCTGGCATCACTTACTGGATGCTTAACAGCAAAATATTAAAGAATGAGGGATGGATAAAGACTTTTGCACAGTACCATATAGATATCCTGATCTAACTTCAAATCCTTATGAATTGTTACTTTGTTCTTTCTCCATGGCTCTTGTTTATTTATTTATAGTTATAGATTTTAAAATGTTTTTCCAGATTATAATGGATGTGCCTGCGTTTCTGTGCACCTCTACAGATGTTTGTATTTGACAGATGGAAGCTCCAGGTGGTTTCTGCTGTGTGTGTGATCGTTGTGACCACATCCTATTTTATTCTGACGAGAGATGTTATCACTACACCAAAACTGAGGTAAAACTCAACCTCCGAGAAAGATACAGTATGCTCCTTATGCATTTTAGCAACTTTTTAAGTCCAAATACTTGCAGTTAGTGGAGTTTGGGTAATTTGTGCATCTAAATTGCCCATAGGTGTTGTCTGTTTTTATAGTCGTGCAAATGTCTTCATACATGTACACGATTCTTCAAAGATCAAAAAATACAGCATGAAAAGCACATACAGTGGCTTCATTGGACAAGGTTCGTTGTTTTTAACACTCTGTTTCACATCAGCTCTTTGATGTATACGTATGTTACAATTTTGCTCTTTTCTTGCTGACGGACCTGCAGTTTAATCCTGCTTTAATGGGAAATTGTGTCTTGTAAGGAAGCTCTATGAAGATCCTTTTTAGCAATATTTCTTCCTTAACTTTTTATTCCAGCAAAATACTGTGGATGATTTTCTGCCTGTGACTGATTACTGTGATTAATTAATGTGTGGAGTCTTTTGTGCCATGCATCTCCAAGTTTCATTTCAAATTCAAAATTTCTGAATCACATTTAGATTCTGTATGATTTGGCCATCATGGACCACTTGCTTCAAACAGCATGTGGATATGTTTCTCTACAGAGCAATAATAGGCAAACGTTCAGTTTACCCTTTGTCCTCTTTACTATCCAGTGCCAATAGTTACCAGGTACTCTGCTCCAAAATTCTGCTTTTTGATTCTGATAGATCTAATGAACAGTGTATTCTTATCATTAGATCTAAACGTAAAAGTGTCTATATCTGTTCTGTGAACTTAAAACTGATGAAGAGAGAATTAGATATTTTCCTTGAGCACTGCTACTAGTGAGCACTAGTGTTTCAGGTTATGGGTTTGTCTATTACATGATCTGTTTATTGTATTTTTGCATTGCTGTTACCGGTGGTCAGGTCTCCCTTGTAAGGAACCCAGTTGTACCTTTTAAATAAAAATAATATAAAGAAACAAAGTGATTTTTCTACAAGACTGTGGAATATGGCATGTTTTTTTTTTCTGAAAACACAAATATTAAAAACAATGATACCCTGTTTCTATCATTACTTCAGATGTAATTTAGTTTCATAAACCAGGTTTTTTTTTGTTAAACTTTAATATCAGTCCATGAAAGTACATCTCCAAACCAAATGAGGTTTAATAATAATCGTTGTACTAATTATAGTTATACAGTTGTGTGGCATAGAATGAGTGTTAGGCTTTAAAGACATCTGATATACCCTCACCCTTCTACCCTTCCAGTTCATCTCTCCCCACGCATCTTCCCTCATCTGGTCCCTGCACTTGTCCTGCTGGCTCAAGGCTTCTTAAAGAACACCTCCCCAAGGATCAATATGAGGAGTTGGTGCAACGGCGAACTAAGGAATTCCAGCAGTACAAAGCCAGGTAGATGGACGGAGTTCACTAAACTGTTAATCGTTTTTGTCAGTGTTATTTTAGCAGGACAACAAAGAATGACGCAGTACTTTTTTTTGTTTAATTCAGACACCAAAACTATTTCCAGCAAACAGTTCTTCATTTAGAGATTTCAGTCTAATCTAATAAGTAGGTACAATTTACAGAAGTAGAAGGTTCTTGCACACAAGCTTCCTCATGGAACCCAATCCAGATGTGGAGGTTATTTCTGAGTCTGGTCGAATTTCATTTTTAATTTAGCCTATTTTTTCCTTCCGACCTCTGTTTGAATTATGAGAATGTCCTTCTTTTATTTTTTTTGTTAGCTGGCAACTTAATATTTTGACTTATTCTTCAGATTTCATTAAACTACTATATTGTGCAAATGTCTTGAGTCAACCATAATTTCTATATATTTTGCATAAGAGAGGCCAGACTTTCAGTTTTTTCTTTCTTTAGTTTTTCTTTCTTTAAGTGCTCACTGGGCTTTATAAAGGCTATTCAGTGCTTTTTAAATCATTTTCAGTCCAGTTCTTCTACCTTGAAAGAGAATGTTTTTTTTTTTTTATAACCATAACAAATGTGTTAGACCAGTGCTAACTTGAGAAATCTTGTGGGTGTGTAACTCTTATCAGCTGTTTAAGCCACATTTTATGGATGCTGGGCTAGGTCTTTGGGAATGTGAGAAAACAAACAAGTAATTTCATGGTGTATTCTGTCTCTGCATCAAGTAGAAATTACTTCTGCATATTTTTAAGTTACACTTGGTTATAAATCCAACATGATGTCACAAAGTTTGCAGAAATATTAACAACAGTTTTAGTAACGTACTCATGACTGCATACTTTTAAAAATTGATTTAAGAGTAATGTAAAAATTAGTGGTGGGCATTTAGCGTGTTAATTGCAATTAATTGATTAGAATAATAATAATAACTTTTTTTATATAGCGCTTTCAAACAAAGTGCTGAACAGTTATTAGAAGATAAAAAGATGAATAAAATAAAAAATAAAATAAAACCAGTACAGAAAAAACAGTTTTTTTGTTCCACAAAATTGGAGCTTGAAAAGAAAAAGCATGCTCCCCAATAGTCTTTTTTTCTGGCTTTAGGAACTTTCAGAAGGCTAGTATCCTGAGATCGAAGAACATGGGAAAGAACATAGAGGTACAAAAGGTCAGAAAGATATGAAGGCGCTAAACTTTAAAATCTGCTTGAAACTGATTTCCGTACTGGGGTAATGTGCTCAAATTTCCCAGGTTAAAATGCGAGCAGCTGCATTTTGTATCATTTACAAACCTTTAAAACCTTCCTTCGGTAACCCAGAAAGAAGAGCTTTACAATAATCAAATGCAAAGGCACAAATGCATGGACAAGTACCTCTGCAGTGTCCAGTGATAAAACTTGCCTGATTTTAGCTATGTTCTTTAGGTGATAAAGGGCAGTCGTTGTTTTCTCTTCCACATTGGACTCAAAGGAGAGCACCGTGTCAAACCACACACCCAAGTCTTTTACCTTGTCTTTGCAATTTATGACATAGTCATCAATTTTCAAGGTGAAATTTTGGGACAAGTACTTAAATTTTTGTGGTCCAATGACCATCAAATCTGTCTTATCAGTATTAAGAAGCAGGAAATGATCAGATAACCAGCTACTAATGGCAGATAGACAAGCTTCTGATTTAGACAAGTCAACACAGTTTCAAAGCTGCAGGTCAATAGCACAACAATAAAAGGTTACATTAAAAGA
The DNA here is from genome assembly GCF_057382095.1 of Aulonocara sp. 'chitande type north' Nkhata Bay. Classification (NCBI taxonomy): domain Eukaryota; kingdom Metazoa; phylum Chordata; class Actinopteri; order Cichliformes; family Cichlidae; genus Aulonocara; species Aulonocara sp. 'chitande type north' Nkhata Bay. The sequence goes on along the minus strand of NC_141347.1, from coordinate 2,907,306 downwards.
ATGTACAAGAATAACAAAAGGCAGCAGACAGGTAGGATCTCAGCCATTATAAAACATTTCCCGCAACTCCTATAAAATGTTCTAGCCTATCCAATAAAATACAGTGCTCCGCAGTGTCAAAGGCGGCAGCATTTAGATCTGGCAGTAATAAAAATGAGGTTCAATTATTGTCTTCATTTACCTACAGATCATTTACCACTTTGATTAAAGCTGTTTCTGTGGTTTGGTCTAAAAGCAGACTGAAATCGCTCAAACAGGTTGTTGGTTGACAGTGTGCTGCTATTTCCAAGCCTGTAGAAATACTTCTAATCTGGAGCATCACCAGCAACACTCGGCTTTCCTACATCAGTTCCTCATTTAGCGAGGTCATAAGGTTCCTTTGACAACATTTAACTTCTTTACAGGAGCAACAGGTCAAGAATTGCATTATTAAAGTTCACAGTCAAAGTGTCCACAGGTAAATTAACTCTAAGCAGTGCTTCAGGGTTAATGTGACGAGATGACCTGAGGGGCAATTTTTCCCTCTCAGAGGCTGGAGATGTAGGAATTAAAATATCAAATAAAATTGCTAAATGTTCTAAAATAGGTAAAAGACAGGTTTCAGTACGTACCCCAGGACAACGTCTAGGGTGTAGCCCTTGCATGTTGGCCCAGACACAAATTGTGTGAAATTTAGGGACTCAATTACATTCAAGAAGTCTTTAACCAGGGATTTATCCTCACAACATAGATGAAAATTAAAGTCTTTGTTTTTTCATATCACTCACTATGAAAGAATCCTTTCATACAGCGACATGTCAACAAGTCTGAGAATTCCGAAATCAACAAGTCAAGAGCCCTTTCTCAATTCTAAGTACGGACTCGCGTTCTCCGCGAGACCGGACTTGCCGAGAACGCACGGGAGTACGGACTTGGCGAGAACGCGAGTACGGACTCGCGATTTGTACAATTGGAACACCAGCGTACTTGATGATGTCACAGGTCTGGAGTTTTTACTGCCGTCCCCTTTTAATTTAACTGTGATTAATATGTTATGAAGCTTAACTTTAATCTCAGCCAAACCGACTTACTCAGGAACAAATAAAACCGGTGCTGCGTCCGCATCACTGCAGCCGCAGCACCAATCTGTCTGTCGATCTCCAGCTCCCTTCTCCCATCACTCGCGAATAAGACCCCGAGATACTTTAACTCCTCCACTTGGGGCAGGAACTCATCCCCGACCCAGAGTGGGCACTCCACCCTTTTCCGGCTGAGAACCATGGCCTCAGAAACATCGGAGCACGTTTGGAAATATATAGAAATACAGTGGGGCAAAAAAGTATTTAGTCAGCCACCGATTGTGCAAGTTCCCCCACCTAAAATGATGACAGAGGTCAGTAATTTGCACCAGAGGTACACTTCAACTGTGAGAGACAGAATGTGAAAAAAAAAATCCATGAATCCACATGGTAGGATTTGTAAAGAATTTATTTGTAAATCAGGGTGGAAAATAAGTATTTGGTCAATAACAAAAATACAACTCAATACTTTGTAACATAACCTTTGTTGGCAATAACAGAGGTCAAACGTTTACTATAGGTCTTTACCAGGTTTGCACACACAGTAGCTGGTATTTTGGCCCATTCCTCCATGCAGATCTTCTCGAGAGCAGTGATGTTTTGGGGCTGTCGCCGAGCAACACGGACTTTCAACTCCCGCCACAGATTTTCTATGGGGTTGAGGTCTGGAGACTGGCTAGGCCACTCCAGGACTTTCAAATGCTTCTTACGGAGCCACTCCTTTGTTGCCCGGGCGGTGTGTTTTGGATCATTTCTTTACTACCACAATTCTCCAAAATCCTAGAAAACCTGTTTAATAAACGATTAGACAAATTCTTAGATAAATATAAATTACTCTCTGACAGTCAATATGGATTCAGATCAAAAAGATCAACATCTCTGGCATTAATCGAATCAATTGAGGAGATTACGAATGCTATAGATCAGAAACAGTATGCAGCTGGAGTATTTCTGGATCTCAAGAAAGCATTCGACACAATCAATCATGACATATTAATTAATAAACTGGAACGGTACGGGATTAGGGGGGTTGTACTGCAATGGGTGAAAAATTATTTAAGTGACCGGAAACAATTTGTGAAGCTGGGTGTCCATTCCTCATCATGCTTGGACATTGCTTGTGGTGTTCCACAAGGCTCTGTACTGGGTCCAAAATTATTTATTATTTATATAAATGATATTTGTAAGGCATCTGATATATTAAAATTAGTATTATTTGCAGATGACACAAATATTTTTTGTTCTGGGGGGAATCTAAAGGAGCTGCTGGATACAATTACTTCAGAAATGTGCAAAATTAAAAAATGGTTTAACAGGAACAAACTATCGCTAAATCTAAGTAAAACTAAAATTATCTTATTTGGGAATTCCCTTAGAAATGCACAAGTGCAGATTCATGTAGATGGTGTGGAAATTGAAGGAGTACTTGAACATAAGTTTCTTGGTGTGATTATAGATGATAAATTAAACTGGAAGTCTCATATAAATCATATACATAACAAAATTTCAAGAAGTGTCTCAATCTTGAGTAAAGTAAAACACATTCTGGACCACAAATCACTCCACATTCTCTATTGTTCCCTGATTGCACCGTATTTGAATTACTGTGCAGAGGTTTGGGGCAATACTTACAAATGTTCGCTATCATCAATCTTTATATTACAAAAAAGGGCCATAAGGATAATCCATAAAACTGGTTACAGAGATCATACAAATCCACTATTCTTAAAATCAAAAATTCTAAAATTCACAGATCTGGTTCATTTTCTCACAGCACAAATTATATATAAAGCAATAAATAACCTGCTTCCTGACAATATTCTAAAAATGTTTTCTAAAAGGGAACGGGGATACAATTTGAGGGGGGAATTAAATTTAAAACATCCTCGTATCCGTACAACATTAAAAAGTTTTTGCATCTCTGTGTGTGGAGTGAAGCTGTGGAACAGACTAAGTAAAGATATGAAGCAATGTCCAAGCATGGCGCAGTTTAAAAAGCGGTTTAAGGAGACTGTTTTTACAGGGTACAGGGAAAAGGTAGAGATTTGATAGGGTGTTCTTGTCTAATATTTTCATGTGTGTGCGCATGCACGGGTTTGTTGGTATGGATATATATATATAATTGTAGGCTGTGTATCCTTGAGGTGTTAATGGGGTTATTGAAAATGTGTATATGTGCGTATGTGTGTATATACGTATGTATGGATAGATAGAAACATATATGTGTATATATTTAAAAATAAATAAATAAAATAAAATAAATTACACATAACATATAATGTAATTGCAAGGAGGTATTTCTGTAGTCTATTGATACTAGATAGTGGAAAAGGGGTGGGATTAAATAAGCTTATGCTTCTTCCTGCTCCTTTTTGAACATGGACGTTATTTGGAGTTGTGGTTGCTCGTTTTCCTTTTGTTTGCTTTGTTCATTTGTCTCTTTTAATTCTATTTTTTTTTATACTTTTTCAACATGTTCAAAATAAAGATTCAATCAATCAATCAATCAATTGTCATGTTGGAAGACCCAGCCTCGTTTCATCTTCAAAGTTCTCACTGATGGAAGGAGGTTTTGGCTCAAAATCTCACGATACATGGCCCCATTCATTCTGTCCTTAACACGGATCAGTCGTCCTGTCCCCTTGGCAGAAAAACAGCCCCATAGCATGATGTTTCCACCCCCATGCTTCACAGTAGGTATGGTGTTCTTGGGATGCAACTCAGTATTCTTCTTCCTCCAAACACGACGAGTTGAGTTTATACCAAAAAGTTCTACTTTGGTTTCATCTGACCACATGACATTCTCCCAATCCTCTGCTGTATCATCCATGTGCTCTCTGGCAAACTTCAGACGGGCCTGGACATGCACTGGCTTCAGCAGCGGAACACGTCTGGCACTGCGGGATTTGATTCCCTGCCGTTGTAGTGTGTTACTGATGGTGACCTTTGTTACTTTGGTCCCAGCTCTCTGCAGGTCATTCACCAGGTCCCCCCGTGTGGTTCTGGGATCTTTGCTCACCGTTCTCATGATCATTTTGACCCCACGGGATGAGATCTTGCGTGGAGCCCCAGATCGAGGGAGATTATCAGTGGTCTTGTATGTCTTCCATTTTCTGATGATTGCTCCCACAGTTGATTTTTTCACACCAAGCTGCTTGCCTATTGTAGATTCACTCTTCCCAGTCTGGTGCAGGTCTACAATACTTTTCCTGGTGTCCTTCGAAAGCTCTTTGGTCTTGGCCATGGTGGAGTTTGGAGTCTGACTGTTTGAGGCTGTGGACAGGTGTCTTTTATACAGATGATGAGTTCAAACAGGTGCCATTCATATAGGTAACGAGTGGGGGACAGAAAAGCTTCTTACAGAAGACGTTACAGGTCTGTGAGAGCCAGAGATTTTCCTTGTTTGAGGTGACCAAATACTTATTTTCCACCCTGATTTACGAATAAATTCTTTACAAATCCTACCATGTGGATTCATGGATTTTTTTTTTTCACCTTCTGTCTCTCACAGTTGAAGTGTACCTCTGGTGCAAATTACTGACCTCTGTCATCATTTTAAGTGGGGGAACTTGCACAATCGGTGGCTGACTAAATACTTTTTTGCCCCACTGTATATACTATCTTGATAAACCGAGCAGATATTTGAAGTTTACACAGCTACATCCTCGCCTGCAAATATCTTAAAAGTTTATTTTGTGACCCAGAAAAAGTAATATTTTTTAGCCGCGCTCCTCCGCCATTGCCGCGTTTGAGTTTTGGACGGAATGCATTCTGGGATATTTAGCTGTACCAAGTCCACACAAGTCACCACCGATGCATGCTCAATAAAATGGGCGGAGCGAGAACAAATCAGGGAATTTTTCGCGTTCTCGGCTTGATGCGTACTTCGAATTGGAACAGTACTTGGTCTCTGACTGATGACGTATCATGAGTACATGAGAACACAAGTACGCATATTGAGAAAGGCCCAATATATTTAAGTGGATAAAAGGTAACTATAGTTAGAACCACAGGACAGCTTAAAGTCAGGAGCTGGGAGTCAAATGAGGTAAAAAAAAATCTATTTGCATTTAAAACAGTCTTTGATGATAGAGGCAACCCCGTCTCCCATCCCAGACAACCTGGGCTGTTCCAGCAAAGGTGCCACTTCACCAGCGTGAAGCTGTGTCTCAGTTAGGAACATAACGTCCAGCTTATTACTTCCCCTCCTATACTGTTGCCATTGCGACGAATAAAACTGTAATGGGTGAGCATACTCCGATAACATCGGGTAAACTGGAAGAAGGCAACGCTATTTGGCGGCAGAAAAAAGGTCTAAACAGCCGTGATCGCTAGTGGCAAGGACCCGCCGCATCCAAGTTCTGACTCGCGTGTGCTTCACAGATTGCACGCCATGTATACGTCCACTTTTTCAGCGCTTCCTTTCTAAAGGATTCCAGGGTGGATCACGTTGATGCATTTTATCTGGTACCGATGCCAGAGGCGGCAGGACTCCTCCAGATCGCTCACTAACGCAGGGGAGCATCAGCAGTGAGTCACGGATATTAAGAAGCGTCTGTTGCTTATACACCAACAAGGAGTGCATTTTTAAAGCTAGCAGGTACAGCACTATGAACACAATACATAAACATTTCAGAACTAAGAGACGGCATGCTGGCGCCATCTTGACCAGGCTTAAGACAGCAGGCTAACACATATAAAAAAACAAACAAACAAATTAACCGATGCACACAGCTACAGAAATGGAAGAATCAGAAGAAAGCATGTTGCTAGGACTGATCGGAGGCAAATTTCATTTCAAAAGACTACCCGACGGAAGCCTTGAAAAAAAGCTTGGTTTTGTGCAAACTGTGCAAAAAGGAGTTGGCATACCACCGAAGCACTTCAACCTTACACCGCCATCTAAATGCAAGGCAGTGAGCACAGAAACTGTGGGAGCTGTTGGCGCTAGCAGTTCGAGTACCAACAAAAGGTGTCAACAGCCCAAACATGATGAAATTACTGTTTTAAGGACCAAAATTAGTAAGTCAACACAGGACAAACTTACAAATTCTCTAGCAAAATGGATTGCTCGGGACTTTAGACTACTATCAGTGGTAGGGGGTTGGAAAATGTGCTACAGATTTAGATGAGGAAGCCCTGTGTAAAAGGGCCCTGAGTTTGTGCAGAGCAAAAGCCACCATCAGTGAGACAGACTTCCCGCTACAGTGGTGGTCCAGTTGATCAGTGAATCACCCACAGCTGTCTGTCCTGTCCTACAAGTATTCGATTAGTCCTGCCGCTTCTGTCCCATGTGAGAGACTGTTCTCACCTGCAGGTCACACAGTAACAAAAAAGAGAGCTGTGAACAGGCTAGTTTGTCTAAGTAACTGGCTGCAAGAGACAGACAGTAAATAAGAATGGAGGTAATGTGCATCCATTGTTTTTTTTTTTTTTTTACTAAAATGTTTAATAATCACACTGTTTTAGCCAAATGTACAGAATAATGTTGGCTCAGAGTTTAAAGGTGAAGCTGTTCAAATAACCTTTTATGTTTCTGCCTTATTTTTTTTAGGATGAAAAACTGCACTTTATGTTGAAATATTTATTACTATTATTTAAAGACGAATATTAAAATTTACTTAAAGTACATTAATCCTAACAATAGAAAGATACCCTGGGTATGTTGATCTCACTTTGTAGTATAGGGCCCAGAAATGTATGACGTTGACACACAGAATAGGGGTCTAGTCACACCAGCTCTTAAAAAGTGAGAAATGTTGATCAGATATTGATGAAGGGGCAAGGCAGCAACCAGCAGTTGGGGCGGAACCACATCTAATATTACTAAATCTCAAAAGCTAAAAAAAACATAACTCAAGAGGTGTTTAACTATTTTCATTTTTTTTAGCCACACTGAAATGATTCCATGTTTGTTGAAAACACATGCTTTATTTCCCATATGGATAAATGTATTGCTTATCCAATAATGCCACTACTTAGATTGACCTTTGGCCTCATAGTACTTATTTGTTGCTTTGTAGTCATTATACTTGATTAGTCAAAATGATCTGTGTTTGCATACACCTCATTTCTTCCACAGGACAACTTCTGTACTGTCCAAGCTGCTGTTTGCTTTGCCCAACTCTCCTCTGCAATATCCAATCCAAGGTTACACAGTACAGCCCTTGTCCTCCTCTGTCATACCAGGTGAGACATGAAGAAATACATAGGTAATGAGTAATAAAAGAGATCACGCCAAATAAGGCACTGCAGCATGTCATATATTATCAAACACAATTTCAGGGTAGAGCTACCATGGTTACAGACAGGAAGGTGGATCTCGATTTTCACATGTTCAGTCACTTCCTTGATCATTTGCCTTTTTAATTTATAAGGTCAATATAACCACTGACGTATCTATTTCTTTCCATCATGGGATGCTGTCACAGTGTGGTCATTTTAATTTTAGGTTTACAGCTGCATGCAGGAAAAAGAAGCAGCTACAAGGTTAGTGTCATAAAACAGTTCAGCTTGATAGGCAAATCTCACCAAACTCTGTTAGAATAATAGAGGTGCAAGATGGGTATCAAATATTTCTCCAAAGGTAGGTCTGTATGTTTCATTTAAAAAACAGTGAACTTCAAGGCTGCCACTGTAGTATTTCTGCTTGGTGAAACTTTAAATTTCCTCAAGTATGACTACTTGGAGTACTTTTTAGTTTATTCAGATTTTTCTATTCTAGGTGGTCTTAAAAGTCTCTAAAGGTATCCTGACCACAGATATTCCACCAGCAGAGGTCACAGTCGAAGGTGAGATTGCACTTCTCATCAGTTTATATACAAATTGGTGACAAAAAAAGCTAGAACTCCTATACTAAACAAATCTGTTATTTTGTGGAGGTTAATTTGTTGGCTTGATTTGTGTCTGATATATATCTTAAAAGGATGGGTCACTGCAAATCAGGAATAAATATGTTCTGAGTCATTAACTTTATTGTATGGTAGAACATTTATGTCCTGAAAGTATGAATAGGGCATGGAGGGGTCACTGCATGATATGATGGGTTTGATATGTTATGACATTCACAATCAAACTTCAATCTAAAGAAGACACTGGAATGAAATGTTGTGAAATTGTAATTCACAGGTTCTGGTGAGAAAGAATTGATAATCAAGTCCAGGAGCCTGGAGCTGCTCAATGACGTGCTGGTCAAAGTGTCCTATACTAGCACAGTCTACCATATCAACACTGGAGACCTTGGTCTGCATTGTCTGGGAACTCAGAGTCTTGTCTTTTAAGCCCAAATCTTCTTTTTAGTGTACAATAAGTATTTTTTCTTTTTCTTTTTTAGTAACTTTCCAGTTTGAAAACCATGAAGCTGTGTTCGCTATTGCCATCAAGCAGCCTCATGTACCAGTCCTGTATGACATGGGGACAGGTAGGAATCTATTTTTCAAACAAGGGTATTAAAAAAGAGAGAGAGAGAAATGCAGGAAAACCATGAATTTTATGAAGGTTCTTTCACAGTATATGCCAACCCAATTTGTCTATGAAGGTTCTCAGTCATCCAGGTCATCGTAGTCAAAGGAGCTTGCAAAGAAAAGCGTCTGGACTTCTTTAAGTTACTTGAAGACGTTTCACCTCTCATCTGAGAAGCTTCTTCAGTTCTAAGGTCAAATGGTGGAGAGTCCCAGATATAAACCTAGTGGGAGTATCCCCCCCACAGAGGGACAAAAGGACCCCCTGATGATCCTCTAATCGCCTGAGCCAAGGTGTGAAACTGGGTGTGGGTCCCAATCAACCAGAGTTTAAGGTGTGTTCATTGTGAAACCTGGCCCCACCTTATCATGCGAATTCCTGAGATCAGATGGCCCAGGATGTGACTGGGCGTTAAGGCGTCTGGGAAGGGATCTCAAAACTGGATTATAGATGGCAGAGAGTTGGTGTCGTAAACCACCACCTCTGTTCAAAGATGGTCGCTCACAGTGGACATAGATGGCTTCTTTCACTCCTCTTTCAAACCATCTGTCCTCTCTGTCCAAAATGTGAACATTGGCATCCTCAAAGGAGTGTCCTTTATCCTTAAGATGCAGATCATCATCAATCATCTCCCAGACTACACAAGACAACAGACACCCAGGTTAGGTTTATTCTCCACCTCTCCTATGTCTCTCCCCCACCTGCAGAGTGCACTCCTGCAAGGATGGAACAACCTCCCCGCCAGTTGGAGAGCCCCCCAGTTAGGCCGATGCACAAGAGGCCCCCTGCGCCAGGGCTGAGCCCCCGTGTGTTGTACAATCTCACCAGGTCTAACCTGGGTCTCTTTCGGGTCTCCATCCATCCATCCCATCCCATAGCGGCGCTGGGTCATGGGGGCAGCAGCCTAAGCAGTGAACCCCAGACCTCCCTCTCCCTGGTCACATCCTCTAGCTTGCTAAGGGAGCGGCTAGCCACCCTTAGCAAGCTCATTTCTGTCGCTTGGATCTGCTCAACAATGTTCTCAAACGAAGTCAGCAGCGCTCCATCCGCACTATACACAGTGCAGGTAGAGCACTGCCTTCCCCTCCTGAGTCGCCAGAAGGTTTGCCAGAATCTCTTCAAGACAGTCCAAAAGTCTTTTTCCATGGCCGCTCTGAACTGCTCTCACACTCAGGTTTTTTGCTTCACCCACTGCTCAAGCCGCGTTCCGCTTGGCCTTTCAGGGTCCTCCGGAGTCCCACAGGCTAACCAAGCCCGACACAACTCATTCTTCAGCCTGGTGGCTCCCTTCACCTCTGGTGTCCACCATTTGGTTCGGGGGTTACCACAACAACATGCAACAACGACCTTGCTGCAGCACTTCAGTGTAGTGGCTTCAGCAATGAAAAGTTTGGTGTTCAATTTGCACAGTTTGCACAAAACTCATTCTACTCTGTAGCAGATGATCTGTCTTATTTTCTTGAAACATTTCTTTCCTTCTGTCTGTCAGATATCAGCTCTCAAGTTACCATCGCCACAAAGACCTTCCTGCGGTACGAACAGCTGAAGGTCTTGTTGGACAGTATCCGAAAATTCTATAGCACCATAAAAGTTATTGTTGCAGATGACAACTTTGAACCAGAGCACATTACCGGAGAAAACATCCAACATTACATCATGCCTCCAGCACAGGTATGCATAGACATTTAGAACTTAAGATTGTGTGTTTTGTGGGGTTTTTTTATTCACACTCAGTTTTATCAGACATCTTGGACAGAGCAGTATAATTATTGAAGGATTTATTAAAAAATATAGGATTTTATGCTTTTTTCTTTTCTAGAATTAGACTTTAAATCACTCATCCCCTAAATATAAGAAGAGTGGAGAGGAAATGCTCAGTGCATCACATGAAATCCTCCAGTAGTCTGAGGGTAGTGAAGTGTGCCTTCATCCAGCCCTACGAGTAAGCTTTTAGAAGAAACGTTTTGCAGCTTTTAAGATTAGACTCCAGAGTTTTGGATTAGTGATTTTAGAAACTTTCAGAACAATCTGATAATATTGAATTACAATAGTCCAGTCTAGAAGTAATGCATGTCACAAGTGACTACTTACAGCTCAGAGGGTAAAGGACCATTAAAACAGACTGTAAAAGATGTTTTCATCCTCAGGGCTGGTTTGCAGGCAGAAATCTGGCTGTTTCCCAGGTAACCACCAAGTACTTCCTGTGGGTGGATGATGACTTTTTGTTTACAGAGAAGACAAAGATAGAGAAGCTTGTGGAGGTGATGGAGGCGGTCCCTGAACTGGATGTGGTGAGAATGAAATAGCTCATGTTATCTGATTATGTTTTCTTCTTTAAATAGAACACTAACTGATCTATGTACATAAAATATATATATCCATTTCTGTTAACAGTTGTAAGCCCCCCCCCCCTCAAATTTGCTGATCATTTTCATCACTAATGTGATCTAGGTTCCTGCAGAATTCTGCGTTTTTGTCAGATTTTTTTTTCTTCTTTAGCTAAATCAGATGTTTAGTTCCATCATCTGATCTGTCTGCTAAACCGCTCATCTTCTTTGCTCTCTTTTTATGCTCAATAAAAGAAGGATTTAGCAAGTGGAACCTCAAAATTTAGGAAAGATGAGGATCTTCTGATTTAATCAAAAACTTGTTATTTATGTAGCCATTTTAAACAGAGGCAGCTACTTACGTAAACACACCACTACATCATCCAGTAAGTGCTAAAGTCTTCTCTGTAAATTCCCCAGTTGTACATTGGAATTTTTTATGGTTTTATTTTCTAACTGGTGATGTACACAGCTGTAAAACGTTATAAGTTGTGTCAGAAAAGCAAAGAACAATTTCACTGAAGAGCTCTGCCCGTTGTCAACCTGAATTTGTAAATGCGGTTGTGGGTCCTCTGTGTGATTCATCAGCAACAACAGAAGGAAACTATTTCCATTACACTGATCCATCACATCATAGAGCCAATGGAATGCAATGTCTTCCACTTAGCAGAGAATCTTATTTTCTTTCAAGATACAGCTGTAGGAAACTTAAATAAAAACCTTTTATTTAGTAGAATATGCTAAATTCACAATCTGAAGGCCAACTCTACCAGAGAACGTCAGGAGAAGTTTAAACGATCAGCTCAGTACTTTCAATAAGTGCTTCAGGATCGAAATCCTCTCTTTTTACATTTAAAAAATATATATCTGTACTTTCCCAACCAGATTTTTGGAAATAGAAAGTCAGTTTTCTGTATTGAAGTGTATTTGTGATTAGTCACAAAAACACATAGCCCAAGAAGAAAAAATGTTCCCCCAAAGGTTCTTTAAACTCTGAAACAACTTGAAACTAAGATAAAGAATAAAAACAGCGAGGGATCATCATCATCAACAACTTTATTTATAAAGCACTTTAAAACAACCGCAGCTGACACAAAGTGCTGTACACTGGAACTGTAAAATAAAATTACATGAGATATAAGTAAAAACCAAATAAAAGAAGAGTGAAATCATTAATTAAATAACTACTTCAATTAAAAGAGAAACTAAGTCTCACTAAGGTTAAAAGCCAAGGAATAAAAGTGGGTTTTAAGACGTGATTTAAAAGTGGACAGTGAAGGGGCCTCTCTAATGTGCAAGGGCAAATTATTCCATAATTTTGGAGCCACAATAGAGAAGGTCCTGTCCCCTCTGAGCTTCCTCCTGGATCTCGGTACCTCCAGGAGCAGCTGCTCACCTGACCTGAGAGACCGACAGGTAGGGATGGGTATCGTTTAGGTTTTATCCGATACCGGTGCCAAACCTGTACTTTTGAAACGGTGCCGGTGCTTAAACGGTGCTCAAACCGGTGCTTAAAGAATGGAGAACACAAAATTGGTCCAAAAACCTCTCATGTTGTTTTTTTGTAAAAAGATAACAATGTTAGCCTTTTCTGCAGCTATGGGGCATATATGGTATCACTCTTGGCTGGAAGCAGTGCTTAAACAATGGAAAAAACACAAACTTTGTCCAAAAACCTCTCATGTTTAACTGTTTCCCACTTTTTCTTTGGTCATTTTAGCCTTTTTGGCCAGGGTGAAGGGCGTATCTGCCATCAAACAAGAAGACAGCCGCATGTAGCTATGATGATGTTTGCTAGTTCACCTTACATGCATTAATGTAATAACGTGGTTAGCCTACTCAACGTAAATTACACACGAACAACATTAAGCTACTCACGCAGAGAAGAACGGCTGCTGCTGCATCATCATCCTCATCATTTCTGCTACACTGGCAGGGCTAGGGGCCAGGACTCTACTCTTCGGGTTTTTGGGGGATGTTGCATAACAGGCACCACACCCGCAGTAGATGTGCACGGTGTGAGGTCTTGCAGCAAGCTATCAAATACGGCGCATTTCTGGGCTTTTAAAAAAAACGCTATGCGTCGCCAGGTGTTTCATCGGATTCTTGGTGTTACCTCCTTTGACAGTATCACAGTATCAGCTTAAAGCACTTGTTGCAGGCTGCTGAGTTTGCATATTTTGCTGTGAAGTACAGCCAGACTTTTGACCGCTTTGCCTTGGGCATTTTAATCTGTAGCTCTGCTCTAAAAGAACGTACGTACCTGGCCCCGCCTACTATCCTCGGAAACGTAAAATGATTGGCTAGAATCTACAGGGAGTGCAGAATTATTAGGCAAATGAGTATTTTGTCCACTTCATCCTCTTCATGCATGTTGTCTTACTCCAAGCTGTATAGGCTCGAAAGCCTACTACCAATTAAGCATATTAGGTGATGTGCATCTCTGTAATGAGAAGGGGTGTGGTCTAATGACATCAACACCCTATATCAGGTGTGCATAATTATTAGGCAACGTCCTTTCCTTTGGCAAAATGGGTCAAAAGAAGGACTTGACAGGCTCAGAAAAGTCAAAAATAGTGAGATATCTTGCAGAGGGATGCAGCAGTCTCAAAATTGCAAAGCTTCTGAAGCGTGATCATCGAACAATCAAGCGTTTCATTCAAAATAGTCAACAGGGTCGCAAGAAGCGTGTGGACAAACCAAGGCGCCAAATAACTGCCCATGAACTGAGAAAAGTCAAGCGTGCAGCTGCCAAGAAGCCACTTGCCACCAGTTTGGCCATATTTCAGAGCTGCAACATCACTGGAGTGCCCAAAAGCACAAGGTGTGCAATACTCAGAGACATGGCCAAGGTAAGAAAGGCTGAAAGACGACCACCACTGAACAAGACACACAAGCTGAAACGTCAAGACTGGGCCAAGAAATATCTCAAGACTGGTTTTTCTAAGGTTTTATGGACTGATGAAATGAGAGTGAGTCTTGATGGGCCAGATGGATGGGCCCGTGGCTGGATTGGTAAAGGGCAGAGAGCTCCAGTCCCACTCAGACGCCAGCAAGGTGGAGGTGGAGTACTGGTTTGGGCTGGTATCATCAAAGATGAGCTTGTGGGGCCTTTTCGGGTTGAGGATGGAGTCAAGCTCAACTCCCAGTCCTACTGCCAGTTTCTGGAAGACACCTTCTTCAAGCAGTGGTACAGGAAGAAGTCTGCATCCTTCAAGAAAAACATGATTTCCATGCAGGACAATGCTCCATCACACGCGTCCAAGTACTCCACAGCGTGGCTGGCAAGAAAGGGTATAAAAGAAGAAAAACCAATGACATGGCCTCCTCGTTCACCTGATCTGAACCCCATTGAGAACCTGTGGTCCATCATCAAATGTGAGATTTACAAGGAGGGAAAACAGTCCACCTCTCTGAACAGTGTCTGGGAGGCTGTGGTTACTGCTGCACGCAATGTTGATGGTGAACAGATCAAAACACTGACAGAATCCATGGATGGCAGGCTTTTGAGTGTCCTTGCAAAGAAAGGTGGCTATATTGGTCGCTGATTTGTTTTTGTTTTGTTTTTTGTTAATGGAAAATTGTATTTAGTAGTCAGTATAATCTTTTAGTGATATAAGTTTGCATATGGTAGAATACTGCATGTAGTTATTTGTATTAGGAAATATTCAACCATGTATACTTAGAGGCATATAAACAATTGTGTGTGATCTCTAACAGGCTGCAGGCTTGGTGTGCACTCCAGGAATGCACCCCCACGTCCTGGGAGCATGAGAGTTCGTACCTTGTTTTATTGTTTTACGATAGGATTAACGTAGCTATGTCTGTTTTAGTTTAAGTGCTTCTTTACATATGGATGAACTGCTGGACTTCCTCACCATGTTATCTAGGGTGAGGGGGAGACTACCCTTTCCTGACCAAGGACGTACCTTTTGTGCTTTCATGACCCTTTGATCAGCAGGACACACACACACACACACACACACACACACACACACACACACTGAAGTATAAATAAAGACGGGGCAGTGCTCAGCGCGAGTCTCAGTCTGGAGGCTGCCCTTGCTAGCAAGAAGTTCTGTGTGTTTCTCTTCTCTGAGTCTTTACTGAAGAAGTGTTTTAGAATATTTTCCCTAACATTTTTGAATGTCAGAAATGTATATTTGTGAATGTGGAGATGTTATATTGGTGTCACTGGTAAAAATAAATGACTGAAATGGGTATATATTTGTTTTTTGTTAAGTTGCCTAATAATTATGCACAGTAATAGTCACCTGCACACACAGATATCCCCCTAAAATAGCTAAAACTAAAAACAAACTAAAAACTACTTCCAAAAACATTCAGCTTTGATATTAATGAGTTTTTTGGGTTCATTGAGAACATGGTTGTTGTTCAATAATAAAATTATTCCTTAAAAATACAACTTGCCTAATAATTCTGCACTCCCTGTAAAGCGTATCACAGCTCAGGAAAAAAAAGCACCGAAATAAAGCACCGAAATGTGCGCTGCTTTTCGGTCTGGTTACTACCGTTTATGATGGCACCGGATACCGGTACCCATCCCTACCGACAGGCCTTGTGTAATCCTTTTGTTAACCACGGGCATTTAATAGATTTATTGTTGATACTGAATTGCCCGACTGGGCAGTTTTTATCATACAGGCAGTTGAAGATATCCAAAAATATTTCAAAAGCACTATCCACATCATCTACAGTATACACTGCATTCCAATCCTGATTCATCAAGTCCTGATAAAAGAGATTAATTGCATTTTCTGTTCTTACTCGTTTGTAGATATATTTCTGAGGTACTTCCTTGCATACACTCTTAACGTCATACACTATAAATATTGGCAGGTGATCAGTTATATCACATACCATTAGTCCGCTAGCAATTATTAACTCTAAATTATTTGTAAAGATGTTATCAATAAGGGTAGCATTGGTATTGCACTAAGTTTTTCAATTGACGTCTATAGACGTCAATGGCAGTGAATGAGTTAATTGAGGAATTATATTCTTTTTCAGAATAATATTTACATTCATTTGGGTTGGCTAATAGGAAGTGGTTGTCAGGGTCTAATTGATCTTCTTGATCTAAAGCATTATGATCAGTATATTCGAAATGCTTCAATTCCAAATCCTCAAGGTTTAAACTCCGTTCTTGTGTTTCTAATTCATCTTTTGTCAGATTTAAGGAGTATTTAGATGTCATTGTATGAGTTTACGCTCCCTTAACTGACACAGGTTGTGCAGACCCTCAGTAGTATTCATTCATATTTCTTCAATTCCTCTATATCTCTGATAATCACCACTTTAGCTTCCTCAGGCGTTCCTTTCAGTTTGATGTATACCTTAAAGTTCATGACCCA
The DNA here is from genome assembly GCF_057382095.1 of Aulonocara sp. 'chitande type north' Nkhata Bay. Taxonomy (NCBI): domain Eukaryota; kingdom Metazoa; phylum Chordata; class Actinopteri; order Cichliformes; family Cichlidae; genus Aulonocara; species Aulonocara sp. 'chitande type north' Nkhata Bay. The sequence continues at coordinate 2,891,085 of NC_141347.1, read as the reverse complement.
AGTATTCTGTATCTTGCCCTGCTTCCTCATGATTCTGGCTTTTTTAGCAATGTCCGCATTTCTTTTAATCAAATGATCATTCAGATAGACGTTAGTACCTTTTAGCTTTTTCCCTTGCTTCATTAGTGCAACTTTGTTTTTTCTGCTGACAAACCTCAGGAACACCGCCGGCATGTTGTTCTTCGTGGGAAGAGGGTGACAGGCATCAATGGTATTTACATCCAAGTGTATATTTTTAGACGCAAAAAAAGACACCACCTGTTGCTCCGTCGAGTTCTCCTCCCGTAAGCTGGGTTCTTCATTGTTACCGGAGGTCACAGCATGAGCATAAGAGCGGGGTTTGATCTTAATCCCAGTCACAATAACATCATTTATCCTTGAGTATTGCTCCAAATCCTCAACTTTCTTCTCTAGCTCTGTTATTTTTTTTGTCCCGCTCAGCAAGGCGTACCCGCAACTCTGTAACTTCCTGCACTAGGTTAAGTATTTTGTCTTGCTTAATTTTGATGTCATTTACATCCTGTGATAGGAAGTCCAGTGATCTTTTGATATCCTCCGCCTCCTCCAAGGCTGAGTTTTTCTTAGGTGGCATTGTCAGGGGTAGTCCAGAGTCTTTAGCGCCGAGACTACCGATGGCTTCTTGATTAGCTGATTAGCCACAGTCCAAAGTTAGCTGTTGTGCTAGTTATCTTCTCCCTCACCGAATGTGAAGACCGATCATTTAAAGATGATCAATTTCCACCACAGCACAATCAGTACTTTACCTCACACTGCACATTCAGAAGAAAAAATGTTCCCCCAAAGGTTCTTTAAACTCTGAAACAACTTGAAACTAAGATAAAGAATAAAAACAGCGAGGGATCATCATCATCATCATCAACAACTTTATTTATAAAGCACTTTAAAACAACCACAGCTGACACAAAGTGCTGTACACTGGAACTGTAAAATAAAATTACATGAGATATAAGTAAAAACCAAATAAAAGAAGAGTGAAATCATTAATTAAATAACTACTTCAATTAAAAGAGAAACTAAGTCTCACTGAGGTTAAAAGCCAAGGAATAAAAGTGGGTTTTAAGACGTGATTTAAAAGTGGACAGTGAAGGGGCCTTTCTAACGTGCAAGGGCAAATTATTCCATAATTTTGGAGCCACAATAGAGAAGGTCCTGTCCCCTCTGAGCTTCCTCCTGGATCTCGGTACCTCCAGGAGCAGCTGGTCAGCTGACCTGAGAGACCGACAGGGTATGTGGAAATGAAGAAGCTCAGAGAGGTAAGGCGGGGCAAGACTGTGAAGGCATTTAAAAACAAACATAAGAATTTTAAAATTAACTCTAAAAGACACAGGCAGCCAGTGCAGAGAGGCTAGCACGGGGGTTATATGCTCTCTTTTTCGAGTTCCTGTTAGGAGTCGTGCAGCCGCATTTTGAACCAGCTGCAGACGTGAGAGCAATGACTGACTGACCCCAACATAAAGTGAGTTACAGTACTATTTTCGAAAGTAATTAGTTACTTAGTTAGTTTTTAAAAGCGTGATACACAACCTGAATAAAGCAATAGACCTTTCAGACCAATTCTATTTTTTCTGCATAATCCATCATATAAAATGTCATGAAATGAAAAATGATCTTTTTAAAAATTGTTTCATTAGTTTTAATCTTTCATCTCTAATCTCTTTAATATACAAGTAAAACACAGCAGAAAATAAATAAAATTAAAGACTCAGCAGCACTGAGTCCTGTCGCTCTTAAATCTATTTTAACCTGTTTAGCAGGAGTGGGGCTGGTTGAGGGTTTGCCCGTTGTCGCAGCAGTCATGTCAGTGGGGTGGTCCGGGGATTTCTCTGTGAATGTCACATTCCTGCTGCAGCGTGCTCAGTGTTTGACAGATTTGAAGTTAAATTTTTCTCTGTAGAAAGAACGTTTCTTCCGACGCAGAGTAACAGCGGACGCTAATGGTTTTGTCACTTTTTACAGAATCAAACTCAAAGTAATGTCAGTACTTCCACACTTTAAACCCTGCATGGTCGTACTCTCCCCCGCACTCCATATTGTTCATTGTTAATCTGCACACGTCTGTTGCTTCCACGGACATGCATGCTCTTACGTCATTGTCATGAGACACTCTCACAAACAAAATCACAGTTTAGTAACGCAATAACGTGTTAATGACTTTTTTTGCAATAGTAATCCCTTACTTTACTCATTACTTGAAAAAAAGTAATCGGATTGGAGTAACATGTTACTGCCCATCTCTGTTCATGACAATATTTATAGCTCACTCTTCGGTTTCTCTTCTTTTTAGGTTGGTGGGTCAGTAAAAGAGAATCAGTTTTATTTCTCTCTTATCTATGAAGAAGGAGAAGAAACTGAAGGTGGCTGCTTATACAGGAAGTCTAATAAGAAATTACATTCAGTTCCTGGTTACCCACAATGCTTTTTGGCCAGTGGAGTGGTCAACTTCTTCCTGGCCCGTACAGATGCTGTACAGAGGGTGGGTTTTGACCCTAAGCTACAGCGGATAGCACATTCAGGTAGGTCCAGATCTCAGTTTGGTTTAAAAGTGACAATAAGGGGGGGCTTCCAGTTTTGCTGAGCTATGATAACAAAATGTTTTTTTATATTTCTTAGGCACCTTATTTGTCGCACCTTGCTGCAACTCCGTTAGTTGGCTAACCTCCCTCCGTGCTACTTTGATCTTGCCCTCTAGCCTCCTTCTCCATGGAGGGTACTGCCCCTTGTCGCTGTTCAACTTGTAGCCAAGCATCTCACTGATCACTGCTGCCGTATTGTAGATCAGCTTGTTAGTGTCGGTAATCGTGGTTGTAGGTATTGCCCGTAGTGCTGCATTAACATCATCTAGCAGACCTTCTGAGGGTACTTCACGTAATCTTGGTAACCAGCTACGGGGGATCCAGGTTTCAAGCTTGGCCATGATCCTATTTTTCAGGTCAGTTCCTCTCGCACTCAACGATCCTTCTCCTATCGCACTTGGGGCTATGTACCCAATCTCGGGTGGGGGTGATGATATCCCCCCTGACCTGGCGTCCTGACTCCTCCTTGCCGTAGCATTTGTGTTGTACCTCGTCAATCTCTAGCTGTGAGAGCAGTCCCTTCTTTCGAATGTTGGAACACTGAGCTACTAGTTGTTTCGCCGTCATTGTGGATGTTGGGTATCGAAGAATCCATAGGTCCCTCATCCTATTCATGTAGCCCCTTCCGCCGGGGTTACTTGCGTAGTAGCATTCCAACAACGCCCTGTTTTCGTCTCTTGCCCACCGATGCCTTCTTGTTCCAGTAGCCCACTTTTCGCCAGGGTGCCCTGGTTCCTCAACTCCTGACGCGGACCTTGTTGATCCGCGCGACGTCCGAGCCGGCATGCCTTCATATTTATTTGTCTCGCTCATGTCTGCGGTAGGCTCGCTTAGCATAGGGGGTCTAGCCTTAGGACCCTTACTGGATACAGACGCCCCAGGCAGGAATCGAACTTGTGATCCTCTGTTCCAAAGGCGTGTAGACTATATATATATATATGTGTATATTTATATATATATATATATATGTGTATATGTATATATATATATATATATATATATATGTATGTATATATATATATATGTGTGCGTGTATATATATATATATACATATATATATATGTGTGTGTGTATGTGTGCGTGTATATATATATATATATATATATATATATATATATATATATATATATATATATATATATATATATATATATATGTGTGTGTGTATGTGTGCGTGTATATATATATATATATATGTATGTGTGTATGTGTGTGTGTATATATATATGTGTGTGTATATATATAAATATATATGTATATATATATTTATATATATACATATATATGTGTGTGTGTGTATGTATGTATGTATATATGTATATATATTTAAAAAAATTACACATAACATATAATGTAATTGCAATGAGGTATTTCTGTAGTCTATTGATACTAGATAGTGGAAAAGGGGTGGGATTAAATAAGCTTATGCTTCTTCCTGGTCCTTTTTGAACATGAACGTTATTTGGAGTCGTGGTTGCTCGTTTTCCTTTTGTTTTGCTTTGTTCATTTGTCTCTTTTAATTCTATTTTGTTGTACTTTTTCAACATGTTCAAAATAAAGATTCAATCAATCAATCAATCAATCAAAGAGCATTCATATCCTGTTAGAATTTTTTAAAGTGTAAATAAATCTAATAAATAAAACTAATAGAATCTAACTATTTCACACTGTGTACACAGCTGTAGTAACTGTAGCAACTGACCGCTGACACACTAAAATAAGTTATGGTTGGTACACAAGCATCCATTGTTTTAATGATCCACAATAGGCTGACAGGTTTAAAGAGAAGGCTTTTGAATTTGTGATGGTGTTCTCTTTCTTCTTTTTCAGTTTTTACATGTGAGACATCACTTGTTGCTAGCAACAGCCAAAGTGCACTTTAGAATAAAAAAACAAACAATTTAAATTGTTTTTTTAAAATAATAAGTTAGTCCTCCACACAGAGGCTTAGCCTGGTTTGTATCTTAATTAACTGATAGATTGATAGGCTCATAGAGAACTTATGGACTTATGTTCTCAGCCCACCATTGAGCTCAAATCATCATTTTTTGATTTCCTTAATTTCTGAAATATTCTTCCCTGCAGTGCTATAATTGCAATTCCTAATCGCTTGCTTCAGCAACAAAAGAAACTCTAATAATAGCCTTTAATCAGATTAATATGGTGGTTGTGCTAAAAGCAAAGGGAAATCAAGTTTCTGTTAGCATCACTATAAATGTGTTTTATTGAGGTCAACATTATTGTGAGGTTGAGATTTTTGCTTTTCCATTGGAACTTCACTAAAACTTTCTGTGACTTGAGTAATGATTGGCTGATGTTACAGCATCGCTTAAATTTAAGGACAAAACACATTCAGACTGAATTATATTAAACTTTATATTCCCTTTGATAATGTAAATACAATTCATGATATTTTTATGTAATATATATATTAGAGTGTATGATCTTCAAGCAAGGAAAGATGTTTATAGTTCATATATTTGGTTTCTCTCAGCTTTTCATAAAGGTTCTCACACAGGAAACTGTCATGAAAGCTGTGTGAGGTGAGGCAGGATAGGTCCAAAATAATGCACGACTCAAAGGCAGCTTTATTGCAGGAGTCACAGATTGACATAACAAAACCATGAAGGCACTTGGAAATTAAACTGGGAAACACTAAACTGACAGAACACACAGCTGGAAGGATGATGGAGATCGACAGCAGACAGGAGAAGACAGAGACAATGTTTACACAAAAGGGAAATCGGGGCAGAGAGGAGGGGAACACGGCTGAAGTCTGACTGACGAGACAGGGGAAGCAGAACTGAACATGATGCACACAGGACAAGAGAATATCACATAAAAAGAGGAAAGAGAGAATCACTTAGTGAGACTCAGATGAACTAAACACAGAGAGTGTGGGACAGAGGAAGAGCAAGAGCGACATGGAGACAAGACAGAGACTTGACATCCATAACCAGACATGACTAACTACATATAGGGGTGCTGGTGAGGACACACAGAGGTGACAAAACTCTGTGAAATAACAACTTGGATCAGGGCTCTGAAAACGTAACATAAGAATCAATAATTCCCCAAAGAGTGAACAAGACCAAACAATGCAAAAAACATAGTACAAAACAAACTTAAAACACTGGGTCAAAGCCCAAGACCATGAAAAATTCAGGACTAGATGTTACAACCCCTGATACTGTAACATCTAGTCCTTTTCCTGAAACTTAATAATTAACACTTACACGATCAGTTTCACTTCATCTTATTAATGATGGTCCAATAGTCCGTTGACTTGTGGGGTGACATTATCTTCTGTCCTTTCATAAAGGACAGCTTGGCTTAGTGTATTCTTTGATAAAGGAGGTACTAACCAAGGGTTGAATAACTTCTTTAGCATGTAATAAATACAAGTCAGTTTTATTATGGCTGCAGTCCAGCTACCTCCTGGTCTTGTTCACACAGATAGGAGCCCTGTTGTTTAAATGTTCAACCACATGTTTAGTTTCGTCATCTGATCTGTCTGCTAAACCACTCATCTTCTTAGCTCTCTTTTTATGCTCAATAAAAGAAGCAATTAGCAAGTGAAAACTCAAAATTTAGGAAAGATGAGGATCTTCTGATTTAATCAAAAACTTGTTATTTATGTAGCCATTTTAAACAGAGGCAGTAAACACACCACTACATCATCCAGTAAGTGCTAAAGTCTTCTCTGTAAATTCCCCAGTTGTACATTGGAATTTTTTATGGTTTTATTTTCTAACTGGTGATGTACACAGCTGTAAAACGTTATAAGTTGTGTCAGAAAAGCAAAGAACAATTTCACTGAAGAGCTCTGCCCGTTGTCAACCTGAATTTGTAAATGCGGTTGTGGGTCCTCTGTGTGATTCATCAGCAACAACAGAAGGAAACTATTTCCATTACATTGATCCATCACATCATAGAGCCAATGGAATGCAATGTCTTCCACTTAGCAGAGAATCTTATTTTCTTTCAAGATACAGTTGTAGTGTGGCGGACCACTAGGGCTCCACTCACACCCAGTGTATAGGAAGTGTGTTCCTGTGTTTTGTGGCGCGATATGCGCAGTTGATGTTGGAGACGAATAAAGAAGGAGTGAGAACTGAGAGCTCTGTGTCGTTGATGCTTACCTCCACAGCAGGAAACTTAAATAAAAACCTTTTATTTAGTAGAATATGCTAAATTCACAATCTGAAGGCCAACTCTACCAGAGAACGTCAGGAGAAGTTTAAACGAGCAGCTCAGTACTTTCAATAAGTGCTTCAGGATCGACATCCTTTCTTTTTACATTTAAAAAATATATATCTGTACTTTCCCAACCAGATTTTTGGAAATAGAAAGTCAGTTTTCTGTATTGAAGTGTATTTGTGATTAGTCACAAAAACACATAGCCCAAGAATGAATCAATGAATGAATGTCTTTTATTCGAGCAACCAAATAATAAAGTTATTGTAATGTAGAATTACACAAAAAAAGAAAAAACAAGTTTAGCTCGAAAAGGAATGGGATGAAGACAAGCTTTTTAACTCCCACCCCTACAATCTTATCTGAGTTTTAAATTTTGTAGTTGCGCAGTACATTTAAATATTTGTGACATACAATTACGGTTATAAAATTATCGCATTGTCATAATTACAACATATAGTAGTGTAAATATTTAGCATCAATAATACAGTCTTTGTTACCACCGTTGAATATCACAGTCATCACCATCATGGTCATTACATCCTCTCCGTATATTATTTATATTTTAGCTATGAAAATATCAATGAAGTATGCTTCCATTGTATAGTTGTAACTTCATCAATTTTACTTTTAAGAATTAATTCTGGTCTACTGTTTCCTAAAAATGGAGATAACAGTAATAACAACAGCGTAAGACAATATCAACAGTGTCCATTTCAACTCTACAAAATAATTGTTTATATAAGTATTTGTTGTTAACATTCTATATATAAACAAAGAAAAAAGAAAGAAATAATACAAAGAATATATTATTATTTACTATCATGGATAAACAATCACACACTCGATTCCTCTTTGTACCTTGACAATATACATTTTTTGTACCTCGATTTAAACAGATGAATATTTGGACATTGCTTGAGCTCTACATCCATTCTGTTCCAAAGTTTCACTCCACACACAGACACACACAAACTTTTCCTGGTAGTTCTAACTATCTGCCTTTTAAAGTTACTACATCCCCTCAAATTGTAACCTCCTTCTTTATGTGTAAAGAGCTTTTGGATATTTTCTGGCAGTATACCCTTATTTGCCTTATATAGGAGCTGAGCAGTCGAGAATTCAACTAAATCAATCAATTTTAATAGTTTTGACTGCAAAAACAAAATATTAGTGTGACTATAATATCCTACCTTATACATTATTCTTATATAGGGCTGGGCCATATTATACCGTTCACAGTAATCCCGGTATAATGTTAGGCAACGATAGGAAAATGAAATATCACGATAGAATGGGAGTAAAACGCGCATGCGCAGTGCCTTTGTTTTCATATGCACATGGCCGATTGTTGAGGAACCAGAATTGGTTTGTAAAAATGGTGCAACTTCCATGATGTGGAACTGGTTTAGTGTTTGTCCGTCAGATACACAACAAAGCACATTTTTTTGCAGAACATGCAAGCGGCCGTTGTTATTGTCGTATTTGTCGGACTAAGATGCTCTTAAATCTGGGAGTAATCTGGGTCCCAAACTCCGTATATTTGACTTCAGGTCAAACAACACTGCAGCATCACTTAGAGTTAAAAACTGTCTAAATTATTTCATCTTTAATAAAACGATCAGTATTGCTGCTTTACCAGGTGTAACTATAAAGTTTAACTTCCAGGCATCCATGAAAACAAAAGTTATTACATTTAACGGAGTTAGAAGTTAGCAGGAAGCTAGCGGAAGTTAGCTCGCTAGTTTCGCTAGTTACCTAAGCATGATATAGCATGTTCTGACTGAGAGATTTCTGAAAAAATTCAAACGTACAGCTCTGCTATCACTTCCAACATAAATGAAGACAGGAAACTAAACAGTGGTGACGTTTGTAGGGTTACTGAAGTTGGGCTAGCTGGTATATAATGATGTGCTACGTGATCGCTAGCGACACAGCTATGTTAGCATAACATAACAGTGAAGCTGGAGGACGAACACTAACACTTTTCCACTTATAAAAGTTAACGTGAAGGTTCCTCATGGTTAGAGACAAATGCAATCGCATGGCAGGATGCTGTAAACGGACCAAACTTCAGTCAGAAGAACAACTGAGATTGTCAGGGTCCTGGGACTGAGCGGCCCAGGGTCCCTGAGCAGTTATGTATTATATTATTATTATTATTATTATTGTTGTGTATTTTGGTGTTGCTCCCCCTTCCCTGTGCTTGTGTATATGTGTGTGTGGGTGGCTGAGCACTTGTTTATAGGCGGCGTCAGGCCTGGAGGGTGTGGCCCTGCAAGGGGACTGGCCACACCCGAAGCCACACACCTGCTGCTGATCAGGCCTCGTCGGGGGAGCTACTTAAGAGAGTCTTGGAGCTCCCACCGACGCGGGATCATTGCTTGGGACTCCACGTTAGTTACCCAGTTTAGGTTTTGGTCGTGTAGTGTATGCCTGCCATTGTTCAGTGTCCTGACTGCTGCCGCTATTGTTTCCCGCAGGAGGAGCGTGGAAGACTGAAGGAGCAGCGAGCACCGGGAGTGCAGACACGGGAGCAGAGAGCACTTGGAGGACACGACACGGGAGTCTGGGGAAAAACACGGGGATTTATTGTTGTTTGATATCACCCTCTGTAAATAAACGCACTGCTTGAACTTTGAGCTCCGCGCCTGGGTCCTCCTTCCCCACATCCCCACGGTCTGCCAGCCAGACCGTGACAGAGATAATCCATCCACAATACGAGGTTAGTCATTAATATACTGCAACAACATGGGAATAGATCAGCTGCCAGAGAATTCAACATTAATGAATCAATGGTACAGAAGTGGAGGAAGCAAGAAGAATGAGTTTAATAAAGTTTGATTTATCTGACTGCTTTGTTTCGCTTAATGTGCCTTATAATCCCGTGCACCTTATGGTCCGAAAAATGCGTACTGCACACTGCAGTTTAATGTTGCAAAGCACCTCTTTTTAACTTCAGTGGTTATCATACATGGTTATGCTCAGGATATGTCAGCCCATTTCTACTGGAAATGCCTTTGGGTTAAACTTTCAGCAAGGAATTTGCATTTGCACTGATACATTTTTATAAAGCTTTAATGTACATAAAAACCAGCTTCTTGTTTACGTGAAAATAAATGGAAGGTTGTCTTTTTGCGCTAGTAATGTTGTGGAGTATTTTGTCTCGCATCAATTATATCGTCAGTTATATCGTTATCGCAAATTTTCAAATATATATCGTGGGGGCAGGGATAGCTCAGTAGGTAAAGTGGTCGCCCCATGATCGGAAGGTCGGCGGCTCGAATCCACTTAACGGCTACCCTGAGGTACCCCTGAGCAAGGTACCGTCCCTACACACTGCTTCCCGGGCGCCTGCTTAGTGGGCTGCCCACTGCTTCACTGAGTGAATGGGTCAAATGCAGAGAAAAACAAGTAATTTCCCCATGGGGATCAATAAAGTATCCATTATTATTATAAATATTTTTGGCCATATCACCCTGCTCTATTCTTATAGCACATTTTTGTAGTATAACCAGGTGTTGCAGAGAACTTTTGTAATTATTGCCCCATACCTCTACACAATAAGTCAAGTATGGTAGGACTAGTACACAGTATAACAAAAACATTGCATGGCAGTTTAAGAAGAACTTGGCTCTATTTATGATTGAGATACTTTTGGACACTTTATTTTGTATATGTCTGATGTGTGATTTCCAGCATAATTTGCTATCAATCATTACTCCCAAGAATTTTATTTCTGATACTACATCTATGACTACACCATCTATTTTTATTACAGTATCTTCATTTACATTGTAATTCCCAAAGAACATTACCTTGGTTTTGCTAAAATTTATAGATAATTTGTTAACATCCATCCATATTTTTAATTTCCTTAACTCATTGTTAATGTTAAGTACTAGGTCACTATGGTCGTCGTTAGAATAAAAAATATTGGTGTCGTCAGCAAATATAACAAATTTTAATAACTTTGATACATTAAATATGTCGTTTATATAAAGATTAATTAGAGTTGGTCCCAGAACTGATCCTTGTGGCACTCCACAGCTAATGCCCAAGTACCCCGATTCAAACTCGCCCATCTTCACATACTGCTGTCTCTCAGTCAAATAACTTTGGATCCATTTCAAGGCCACTCCCCTAATACCATATCTGTCTAATTTTTTAAATAATCTGCTATGATTAATCGTATCAAATGCTTTCTTCAAGTCAATAAATATCCCTGCTGCATGTCTTTTTCTATCCAGACTGTTGTTTATCTCTTCTATTGCATCAATGATAGCCATTGAAGTTGACCTTCCTGTCCTAAATCCGTACTGACTTTCATTAATTAGTTTATGTTTGTCAATAAATTTACCTAGTCTATTATTATAAAGTTTTTCTAATATTTTAGAAAACTGCGGGAGCAGGGACACTGGTCGATAGTTAGTGAAGATGTGTTTGTTTCCACTTTTATATATGGGTATAACTTTAGCTATTTTCATTTTCTTTGGGCATTTCCCCGTTTGAAATGATAAATTACATATATAAGCTAGAGGTCTGGCAATGCTATGTATGATTCGTTTAACTAATGTCATATCTATACCAAAACAATCAGTAGAGGTCTTGTTCTTACAGTTGTTAACTACATCTAAAATATCTAATTCAGTAACTCCCGACAAGAACATAGTCTTTGAGTTTATTTCTATCAGTGACATTTCGCTGTGATTACTTTTTGGAATTGTTGTAGCCAGTTCCGGTCCCACATTTACAAAAAAGCTGTTAAAGCACTCCACCATCTCGTTTAGATTGTAATTGTAACTGTTATTATTAATGAAATAATCTGGATATGAGCACTTTTTTGTGTTACCTTTAATAATAGTGTTAAGTATTCCCCATATCTCTTTAGTGTTGTTTTTATTTTTGTGTATTAAATTAGTATAGTATAATTTCTTACTAGTTCTTAATATTTCCATTAGTTTATTTTTATATTTTTTATATCTATACTCTGCTTCTTCAGTTCTTAGCTTAGTGAATTGTCTATATAAAGAATTTTTCTTCTTACAGGCCTTGTGTAATCCTTTTGTTAACCACGGGCATTTAATAGATTTATTGTTGATACTGAATTGCCCGACTGGGCAGTTTTTATCATACAGGCAGTTGAAGATATCCAAAAATATTTCAAAAGCACTATCCACATCATCTACAGTATACACTGCATTCCAATCCTGATTCATCAAGTCCTGATAAAAGAGATTAATTGCATTTTCTGTTCTTACTCGTTTGTAGATATATTTCTGAGGTACTTCCTTGCATACACTCTTAACGTCATACACTATAAATATTGGCAGGTGATCAGTTATATCACATACCATTAGTCCGCTAGCAATTATTAACTCTAAATTATTTGTAAAGATGTTATCAATAAGGGTAGCATTGGTATTGCACTAAGTTTTTCAATTGACGTCTATAGACGTCAATGGCAGTGAATGAGTTAATTGAGGAATTATATTCTTTTTCAGAATAATATTTACATTCATTTGGGTTGGCTAATAGGAAGTGGTTGTCAGGGTCTAATTGATCTTCTTGATCTAAAGCATTATGATCAGTATATTCGAAATGCTTCAATTCCAAATCCTCAAGGTTTAAACTCCGTTCTTGTGTTTCTAATTCATCTTTTGTCAGATTTAAGGAGTATTTAGATGTCATTGTATGAGTTTACGCTCCCTTAACTGACACAGGTTGTGCAGACCCTCAGTAGTATTCATTCATATTTCTTCAATTCCTCTATATCTCTGATAATCACCACTTTAGCTTCCTCAGGCGTTCCTTTCAGTTTGATGTATACCTTAAAGTTCATGACCCAAGTATTCTGTATCTTGCCCTGCTTCCTCATGATTCTGGCTTTTTTAGCAATGTCCGCATTTCTTTTAATCAAATGATCATTCAGATAGACGTTAGTACCTTTTAGCTTTTTCCCTTGCTTCATTAGTGCAACTTTGTTTTTTCTGCTGACAAACCTCAGGAACACCGCCGGCATGTTGTTCTTCGTGGGAAGAGGGTGACAGGCATCAATGGTATTTACATCCAAGTGTATATTTTTAGACGCAAAAAAAGACACCACCTGTTGCTCCGTCGAGTTCTCCTCCCGTAAGCTGGGTTCTTCATTGTTACCGGAGGTCACAGCATGAGCATAAGAGCGGGGTTTGATCTTAATCCCAGTCACAATAACATCATTTATCCTTGAGTATTGCTCCAAATCCTCAACTTTCTTCTCTAGCTCTGTTATTTTTTTTGTCCCGCTCAGCAAGGCGTACCCGCAACTCTGTAACTTCCTGCACTAGGTTAAGTATTTTGTCTTGCTTAATTTTGATGTCATTTACATCCTGTGATAGGAAGTCCAGTGATCTTTTGATATCCTCCGCCTCCTCCAAGGCTGAGTTTTTCTTAGGTGGCATTGTCAGGGGTAGTCCAGAGTCTTTAGCGCCGAGACTACCGATGGCTTCTTGATTAGCTGATTAGCCACAGTCCAAAGTTAGCTGTTGTGCTAGTTATCTTCTCCCTCACCGAATGTGAAGACCGATCATTTAAAGATGATCAATTTCCACCACAGCACAATCAGTACTTTACCTCACACTGCACATTCAGAAGAAAAAATGTTCCCCCAAAGGTTCTTTAAACTCTGAAACAACTTGAAACTAAGATAAAGAATAAAAACAGCGAGGGATCATCATCATCATCATCAACAACTTTATTTATAAAGCACTTTAAAACAACCACAGCTGACACAAAGTGCTGTACACTGGAACTGTAAAATAAAATTACATGAGATATAAGTAAAAACCAAATAAAAGAAGAGTGAAATCATTAATTAAATAACTACTTCAATTAAAAGAGAAACTAAGTCTCACTGAGGTTAAAAGCCAAGGAATAAAAGTGGGTTTTAAGACGTGATTTAAAAGTGGACAGTGAAGGGGCCTTTCTAACGTGCAAGGGCAAATTATTCCATAATTTTGGAGCCACAATAGAGAAGGTCCTGTCCCCTCTGAGCTTCCTCCTGGATCTCGGTACCTCCAGGAGCAGCTGGTCAGCTGACCTGAGAGACCGACAGGGTATGTGGAAATGAAGAAGCTCAGAGAGGTAAGGCGGGGCAAGACTGTGAAGGCATTTAAAAACAAACATAAGAATTTTAAAATTAACTCTAAAAGACACAGGCAGCCAGTGCAGAGAGGCTAGCACAGGGGTTATATGCTCTATTTTTCGAGTTCCTGTTAGGAGTCGTGCAGCCGCATTTTGAACCAGCTGCAGACGTGAGAGCAATGACTGACTGACCCCCACATAAAGTGAGTTACAGTAGTCCAGGCGGGAAGAAATAAAAGCACGGATCACTGTTTCAAGGTGCTGCCTCGAAAGAAAAGATTTTAGTCTTGCCAGTCGCCTTAAATGATAAAAACTGGACTTCACCACTGCTCTGATTTGGTTGTCCAATTTAAAATCACTGTCCAACTTAAAACCAAGGTCAGTAACAACAGATTTAAAATAGACTTCCAGGGATCCTAAAACAACAGAGGAGGACTCACAGGGACCACTGGGTCCAAACACCAACACTTCTGTTTTCTTTTCATTAAAATTTAAAAAGTTTAGAGCCAACCAAGCTTTAATGTCATCTAGACATGTCAAGAGAGGTTTTATGGAGATGCCATCCTTGTGCTTTAGTGGCAAATAAATTTGGCAGTCATCGGCATAACAATGAAATGAGATTCCATGCCTTCTAAAGATAGAACCCAGAGGCAATAGATACAGTAAAAAGAGCAGTGGCCCTAAAATTGAGCCCTGTGGGACGCCACATGACAGAGGAGCAGAAGATGATTCGTAACCGAGAAGGCTGACAGAGAAAGTTCTATCTGACAAATAAGACCTAAACCAATTAAGTGCAGTGCCACCAATACCCACTACATCATGTAATCAAGAAATTAGAATATTGTGGTCTACGGTATCAAAGGATAAAATACAGAAAACAATATCAAGATTAAACAACCCCAAAATCAAATAGAATATTTAAATAACAAAATAAAATCTTATAAAAGCTGGGCCATGACACAGGACATGTCAGTGTGTGTGTGTGTGTGTGTGTGTGTTTTTCCGAATCCTAACTCCTGTATATTTTTAAGATAAATAAACTGTGAGAAGTAAAATGCACAAAATGTTGAATGTATGAAAAATTATACAACTCAAAACATATATTCAAACTGATATTTAAGGAGTGAAGGGTTGTCTTAGCTAGCCACACCATTGCTTTCTCTGCCTTTATTTTATTGTCTCTTTCCTTGCACAAAGCTTTCAAGTAGTGTGAAGTCGTGTTAACAGAGAGCACCCAAAATGGTACAATGCATGTTGGTGGCAAAAATTCAGTCACAAAACTATGCTTTTACATTTTTATGTGACTTTACAGAAATCCTGTTGTATTGCGGATGCTGTTTTCAACTAATTTGTTGAAAAATTGAAAAGAAAGGGGAAATTAAAATAGATATCAAGTTGTGTTGTGCTGTGTTGTTATTTTCTATTCCAGTTTGATTCTAATACTTTTATTCAAATCTATTTAGTCTACTTTGAATAATTGAAACCATTGCAACAATTTCTATTTATTAAAAAAAACCCACTGCAAATTAGTGTTAGTGTTGTTTTAAAACAGAAGACGGCGATGATATACACACATCACCAGCCTTCCTGCTAGTGACATCTAGTGGTTTCTTTGGGGTATTGCAATTAACCCTGCTCCGACCCTGCTCTGATGAAATGCTGTCTGGTTTTTAAGAAGAGTAAGGTACAGGGGGCAATCGCAGAAGTAGAACAGTGATGATATAAATGGGAGTTTAAATTCTCAGTTGATAAGACTAAAATAATGTTTTTTACAAGGAAAAGAGTTGGGGAGGAAATCAACGTCAGATTAAATGAACAAGAATAAGAAAGATGTCTGAAGGTTCTCAGTCCTCCAGGTCATCGTAGTCTAAGGAGCTTGGAAGCATCTGAATTTCTTTAAGTTGCTTGAAAGACATTTCACCTCTCATCCGAGAAGCTTCTTCAGTTCCAGGGTCAAATGGTGAATAATAAAAAAATAAGAAAGATATGCTGTGAAGGTTGCCACGCCACTTAAAGAAATCCAGATGATTTTCTCTTGAAGCTCTTTAGACTAAGAATAAGAACGGATAAAACAATTTACATTTCTGAGGTTATGGTTTGATCAAAGGGTAACATGTGTAGTACATATTCAGAAAATAATAGACAAATACAAGAAAGTGTTAAATATGAGGTGCTTAGTGGGAACTGAATGGGGGGCTGATATGACATTTTTTAAAGCTGGGTTAATTACATCAGTATTAGACTATGGGTGTATATTATATAATTCTGCAGCCAGAGCAAGTCTTCATAAGTTAGATAGTATCCTATATCAGGCAACTAAGAGTCTGCAGAGGTGCATTCAAAACAACCTCGACAGCAGTAATACAGGTAGAAATGGGAGAAATGCCATTAAAAAAAAAAAGAGAGAGCAACTAGCACTGAATTACCGGGCAAGTCTACAATGACATCCAACAAAAACGATTTTCCACCCCTGCTGGGAAAAAATGAAAAGAGAATTGATGACCTTTGTGTGGCCAGTAGGACAGAAAGCCATTGAACTTACTCTGGACAAGATCAACACGAGTCAAACAGTTATGTTGCCTACAAAACCACCTTGAATGCTCCCTGATGCAGTAGTAGATTTCACACTATTGAACAAAAGGGGTTTTATTTAAACTCTCATACAGTGCAGGAATATATTAACCAGTATTGCAATTATGTCAAAATATACACAGACGCAAGAATATAGCCAACCAAGGTGGGATAGCATTTGTTGTTCCTGAATTTCATATCAACGTAAGGAAAAGGATCAGTGATGATTTATCAGTGTACACTGAGAAATGGTTTCAATACTGTTAGCTGTCCAGTGGATTGAAGATGCAGACCACTAAGATCTGTGATATGTTCAGACTCAAGTTTATCAATGGCTAGTTTGCAAGACAGTCATTCAGACTGCAGAGCTGACATTCTGATAGAGATTCAAACATTATACAGAATTACTATGAAGGGACTTATGGCAAACAGAACAGCGAAGGAAGCTGCAAAGAGACCGGTGGTGGATATGGATATCAGTGTTAGTAGAAAAAAGATTAAGAGTAGAATACGGCACAAAATGAAAGAAAGGTGCCAAAAGCCATGGGAGGAAGAGAGGAAAGGCCGGAGGTTTTACAAAATCCAAAGGAAAGCAGGAGAAATTAGAAGCACAGAAAGGACAGGAGAGAGGAGACAATTATATCTTGACTTAGATTTGGACACACCGGTTTGAATAACACGTTGCTTTTAATAGGGAAACACCATACAGTGTGACTGCAGTCGAAAATAGGAAACAATAGAACATGTTTTATTGCATTGTCAGAATTATGATGCTGAAAGATGATAACTGATCAAAAAGCTTGTCGATATGAAAGTGAAATTGGACTTGGTTGATTTATTTCATAAGAACTCGAGAAGTGAAAGTTTTCAGACCATATTTTGGGCAGACTCATTTGTTTGGGAAGGATTTGAATTTTTTGGTGGGTTTTTTCTGTCATTGCACACTCCACACCAGTGGGTGGCGGTAATGCACCATGTTGCTGTTTGCCAATCGCCAATAAACAATATAAGGAAGAAGAAGTGCCGTTCCGGTTTACGCGACACTTTCCTTTCGAGCAGCGAACAATTCAAAGAAGTCATGTCTAAGGAAGGAGCTGATAAACCCAGACTAACAGCGGCGGAGGAACAACTCATCCGCCACCGAAAGAATCTCGATTTCTGGAAGAAAAATGCAGCCCAGATCCGAACCCGCAACCTGCTGACAGGCTTGTCTATAGGAGCTTTTGTGGTCGGCATCTGTATCCTTCACAGGTCGCTTAAAGAGTGAATGACAGGAGTGTTTGGGTGCTTAGACTAAAAACAGTCCATGTGTTCAGCACTCCTCAGAGAAAGGGGAGAGGTGAGGTTTAACAAGCAGACTTACAGACCCCGTGATGGGAATGCAGAGCAGTTCATCGGGATGTGTTCACAGTAAGTGTAAATATGCGGGTCTGCAAATTCAGCTTAAAAATGTAAATATTAAACTTTATTAAAGATACAGTCTGTTTAACAGAGTTGGTCATCAGACTTGTTAAAAAAACTGAGTGCACTTAAATTTATTTATAACACAAAACAGAATTATAAATAATGCACAGGCAGCATAACAAATGTTACTTGTTGAAACTGTAGCTCTGTGAATGCATTTAATTTTAGGGAGAAGTCACCGCATTCAGTTTTTATTTGTTTTTAACCCGTTAAAAAACAATGTTGTGCTTTGATTTATGGACAAGAAAGAAACACACTATGAAAATATTTAGTCTCTAACTGCAGATGATGACTTTTGCTACTGACGAGAAATCACCGATCGTTGTTCTATTGCTTCAGATTTATAGTGATATATGTGAAACGTCGTAGTTAAGGGGATCGGATGGATAGCCTGACAGCTGTCCACTATGTCTTAATGGCAGAACAAAATCACCCTGCCCTAAACATGTGACATGATGCCCTCTTAGTTTAGTGTTAAAGGGCAGGTGAGAGAGTGTTGTGTTTTTTGTGTTATGACAACACGAAAAAATGTAGTTGTGTTAGTCCTGCTGCAAGCCCTTTGCAGTACATGTTAATAAATAAGTACAACATTTTTAGTTACATTTCAATAAAAGGTTCAGTAATCTCTAAACCTATAATGTTCTAACGCAGGGGTATCAAACATAAGGTGCAGGAGCCACAACTGGCCTGGTAAAGGCTTTGATCTGACTTCACTGGAGAGTTTTGGAAAAGGAGGGCATACCTTTTGAACTTTTGACTGTAATTTTACAACTTTATGTTTACTGATAAACATTTAGCTGTTTTAGGTACATAAATGTAATAGATTTTACAAAGGAATGATGGGAACGTTTATGTTTTTTCCATTATCTGCTATAGAAATATAAAAAATATAGAAAGGAGAAAAAAGTTTTGTCTGAATAAATAAAAAAAACCTATGATACTTTTTATTTTATATTTACAGGATAGTGTGGAACTGTTCATATTTGCTTCTTATAATTTAAGCCCAGAATGTCATGCTGAGAAATTTCTTTTATTTTCTACAACAGTATTTCTGTGTATTTAAGCTTCTTTACACTGACAGAAAGATGAGTTTCACTGGTCCAGCCCACTTAAAATGGGCTGTTTCTGGCCCATCATGTAAAATGGCTTGGATGTACCTGTTCTAATTGCTTCCTCCAGTCCAGTAGGTGCATTTAATAGAGTGTGTGTGTGTGTGTGTGTGTGTGTGTGTGTGTGTGTATATATATATATATATATATATTTATATATATATATTTATATATATTTATAATTATAATAGAAACTTTACAGGACAATAAACCAAGAAATCATGATTGATTTGGAATAATGAGAACATGAGGGTTTCCAGTTAAAACACGAGTTAAACTACACACATGTCTCTTTTAATGTTTCCTTTAACCTGCAGTTTCCCAGTTAGCTACACCATCCTGTCTGTGAAACAGGAGAGAGTTGTGGAGGAACTGGATGAGGAAGCTAGGATCCACATCATCAGAGGGCCACGGACTGGTGCCAACTCCTGACTCAGTTGGACTGGGCTTTCTGGCCCCTTAATACAGGTGGAGAAGTTTACACGTGGATGCTGGAGGGATCACAGCTCATATATGGACATTACAGTGTTTCTGGATCCTTTTCTGCTTGGAAAAAAATAAAAGCAGATATAATCATATATATATATATATTTCTGATCAGCTTTCTGCATTACTGTAAGCCTAATGTGCTGTGAATAAAACACTGATGCCCATCTTTGCATATAAATTCTCAGTAAATTTATAAGAAATCTCTAAATGAAACAGTTAACATAGAAACAGGTTTCAGTTTATGCAGTGTATTTCCAATAATAAGTCCAGACTAGAGCATTTTAGTCATTGTATATCAGTGGCATATTCCAGAACAGTAGAAAGTGTCTCAGTAAAACTAAAGAATTCAGCTTTCAAGAAAAAAATGACCAATGTTTACTTAGCATTATACAGATATGGTAATCACATAGCTCTTTTCTGCTCATTCATTCAGTGCATCATTCACACAAGCACGCTTTCCTATGCTTAGGACGCTGATTGATGCATCTTAGTGGCAACTTGGGGTTAGTATCTTACCTAATATTTGGCGTGCAGACTGGAGCAGCCAGGAATTAAACTACCAACCTTCTGATTAGCAGGTGAGTTGTGCTACCTCAGCCACAGCCACCCAATATATTTATGTAAGATCCCAATTTTGTGTATAAAAAGTAAAGCCCATAGCTCAATCAACAAGCAACTTAACTCCCAAAACATTTTTGTACACATAGCTACATGCAGGCTAAATGTATTCAGTTTGCAAGCAACCCTGCTGATGTCAGCAAAATATCTAAATGTTCATGACTGCACAGTAAGAAATATGAGCTCTGTGCCATTTATGTATGCATAGCCTAATGTGAACTGGATTTCTGTAGCCATGTGCTGTAAGCTCATTCATTCAGGTTTCCTAAAAATCTAGGACAAAGTGCTCTGGATTTAGATCAGCTGATTTGCTCATCACGTCTCATAAATATGAAGCATACTTGAATTATACAGTCATGTGACTCAGTGCAGTCCTTTGAAAAACTTAAGCACATCCCATTATTCAGTTTGCAGGACTACCTTTAGAATACAATAGAATAGCTCCTTTTTGGTCATTATACAGGGTGGGCCATTTGTATGGATACACCGTAATAAAATGGGAATGGTTGGTGATATTAAAGTCCTGTTTGTGGTGGGGCTGTGCGATATGACCAAAATCTCATATCCCGATATAAGAATTCTATCCTCCCGATAACGATATAAATCACAAAAATGTAACATTTTCTGTAAAGGCTGTGAATTTCGGGCAGCTCGACTTGCGTGAAGTGTTTCCAGCTGGGCGTCATGTAGCTGGAGTCGAGTGTTTTAACCGATGCATGAAACGATACATCTTTAGACATAAGTTGTAACGGCGCCGTTTTCTTTGTGAGTATTTATTACACAGTGTGCTGCGAGTAAAAGCCTGTTCTAACGTTTGAGTCTAAGGTTTATTTTTTAGCACCTGGGCCCTATTTCAGGAAGCCGGTTTAGAAAACTCAGAGTGAAAAACGATACTCAGGGTTGAGTAACCCCGAACTGTCCAACTCGGAATATTCGGTTTCAGAAAGGCTGATAACAATTAGTTCAGTCAACGCGGAGTTGCTTTAACCCCAAGTTAAGCGCGCGCATGAGGATACATAAAGCCCTGATTAGTGGAGCACAGAGTAAGCGAGTCACCATGGAGACGGAGGGAAAGAAGGCGCGGTCAATGTATTTCACAGCGCTTGAGGCCGAAATTCTGATGGCAGCATATGCCGATAACATGCAAATTTTGCGGAAAAAAAGTAACACAGCCTCAGCTGCAAAAGAAAGGGAGCATGCATGGCAAAACATAGCCGATAGAGTCAATGCGTGAGTGTTAATTTAAACATTGATCTAGGGATTTCCACCCATTTAACACGTTATTTTATTATATTTTATTTTATTTTTTATTTCATACATTTTATTTTGTGATGTGATGTGAGCGCAGGTGCAACCCAACAGGCCCCAAACGTTCCTGGCAGCAAGTAAAAATGAAATATAAAAATATAGTCCAAACAGGTAAGGTGTAATTGTATTATGAGCCATAGTGCTTGGTCTGTTTGTAAACCAATTGCAGTTAGAGGCTACATTAATTTCCCCTCTGTAAGCACTTATTGAAATTATCTGAGCACATTACAAGTACATATTTGCTTACTCTGTATGCTCAAATGTGACCCGTTATAGCCAACAGAAAAAAAAGTGGAGGCCCGAAAAACAGGTGGGGGTCCTCCACCACCACCACTCACAGAGGCTGAGCAGTTGGCTTCCACATTTGTGATAATGTTGGCAGCATCACATATGATCTTCACAGTGCAGAGAACACAAATTAGCATCCATTACTATAATGAAATAATTTGTTAGTTTGAAATGCTACAGGGAACTATGTACCTGTACATTAATGCTGTGGAAAGACTTCCTGTTCACATAGTCTCCTTCATTTACTGAAGGAGCAATGATTGGAATGTGAGTGCCATCTATACAGCCAATCACGCCTGGGAATGCGTGAGAATAAATGTAAAATTTAAGTAGTAGTTCAAGTATCACCACATCATGAATTAAGTTTTGTTCATCCTGATACCTGCAATTTTGTGGAATCCCTCTTTGATAAATCTTGTGGGTCTATGACCGGGGAACACCACAAACGAGTACAGGAGACGTTTCAGTGCAACTGTAACATTCCTGACTGCCCGACAGACGGTAGCCTTGGAAACGTGCTCAGCGTCACCAATATTATACAGAAAGCTCCCGTTTGCAAAAAACCGAAGTGCAATACAAATAATATGTACAGAACTGAGAGGATGTCCACGATGTGTCACATGAGCAATATTAGGCCTGAGGATGTTATTCAAATAAATTATAGATTGTGCTGAAAAACGGTAACGTTCACACAGAAAATCATCAGGAAATGATAAAATGTCCGAACGCGCTCTAATCACTCTCTCCCGGCGGAGAGCTCTGCGGAGAATTTGGGCTTCACGATCTACTGGCTCTTCAAGGAAGGAGCACGCCATGTCTGACACTTCCTACAGTCAGGTTTCTGACAAAGAGGCGGAGAAAGTTAGGGTTAGTAGAAGTAAACCTGCTAGGGGGCAGGTTAGCTTCACGGAGTGTGTCGTCATAGTAACTCACTCAGTATTAATCTAAACTCGCTTTGTGAAACCGAAAACCCAGAGTTTTCGTTAACCCAGGGTATACTTACTCAGAGTTTGCACTAAACCGGCTTCCTGAAATAGGGCCCAGGCTGCTTTTTTTTTGCTTCTCATCCGTAAACACTCTGCATCTTTCACGTGATTCAGTTTATTTTGAAAAGTCTCAACAGGATCTTGAGCTTTATTGTGAAAGGTTTATGTGGAACATAAACAAGCGGACACGCTATGGTGTTACCATCGTTGTTGCTAACGACAACGCATAAAAACAGGCGCTTGTCCGTCTGTAGTGTGGTTATATTAAATATAAGAGAAAGAGAGAACTTTAAGACATTAATATAGCCACTACAGTGACCATCAGAGCGGTGAAAAAATATTGCAGTAAACAGTTTATGTTGCGACACCACGAAACAAACGATAGCATAAAATGAAAGAATAGACGTTTTTATATCGTCATCCGATATATATCGTTATATCGAACAGCCCTAGTTTGTGGCGCATTAGTATACAAGAGAAGCTTGTTAATCAGTTTCAGCTGCTTTGGTGTTAATGAAGTTAACAACATGTGCACTAGAGGAGTGGCTTTAGTTCAGGTGGTAGAACAGGTCACCTACTAACTGGAAGGTTGGTGGTTTGATGATAGCATGCAAGATAGTGGTGTGCGGATCGATACTGAAATATCGATTCAAACAGAGTCATGTGTGGACGCGTTTTACCTCCACAAACAGCCCAGACGCGGTTTGTGATATATGTGGCAAGACAGTGAGGTGTTGTGGCAACACCACTGACCTCGTCAAACACCTCGGAGTAAATCACATCACAGAATATGATGAGCTTAGGTTGAGGCGAACTGAAGAGGAGGACAGGGACACAGACGTCTCTCGCAGAGTCCTTTAGTGCTGCAGGCAGGCAACATGCTCAAATAGCGCACAACTTCAGTTTTTTTTTTTATTTCTATATGATTATTCTGCATTATTAAGCAATAAAAACAAGTTGTCTGATGTCCTCTAATCATTATGAAGCAATATGGTTATGTTATTATTACAATTACATAATAAAATTATATATTGTATTATGAAATGCAATGAAACATTAAGTTTTTGTACAGAGTATCGGTATCGGATCAGTATCGCCGATACCACCCTGAATTTTACTTGGTATCAGATCGGAAAGGAAATCAGTGGTATCGCACATCACTAATGCAAGATACTAACCCCAGGTTGGTCTCTGACGCATCCATCGGAGTTTGAATGTGTGTTTAGTGTGTTAGTTAGATAGCACTAAGAATTTGTTGTGTGATAGGGTGAAGGAATGTACAACTCCTCCAGAACACACATCAATATATGGCACTGCCAGAGAGCTTGCCATGCAAACCCTCATCCCTCAGTCCACTCACACACAGACACTATACAGTCCACATCCTTTGCAACCTGTCATTTTAATGTGTGCCTTGTTCTTGTTTGTTATTTATTCCTGTTATCTTACCAATTGTGTTTCCTGCACAATTTTATTGTACATGTACAGGGTGGGCCATTTACATGGATACACCGTAATAACATGGGAATGGTTGGTGATATTAAAGTCCTGTTTGTGGCACATTAGTATATGTGAGGGGGCAAACTCCTCAAGATGGGTGGTGCTACTTTGCATCAGTTTGGCTGATTTCAGTTTAAATCTGCTGAAACTGTGTATTAAAAACAGCTTAACCTTCTGAGACTAGCATGTATGCATCTACCACTCATTGTCTGATTTTCTTTTTAATCATTTGACAGAAATTTCTTGAAATAATTATTGTGGGGGTGAGTTTACTTCTTGCTTGTTTGAAATATAGAACAATAGTCTGTCATTGCATCAAGTGATTAAAAAGTACTCTAATAATGTTACTGTATATCTAATTTACAGTAACATTTCCCTTCTACTTCTGGGGAATTCTCAGCTAAATGTTACAGTGGAATCTTCTGTACGAAGAAGAAGTCCACACCGCAGTCTTCCAGTGCTTCCATTGTGCTACCTCAAACCGAGCAAGCAATATAAACAGTCATGTCTCTCATGGCAGTTAAAGATATTCAAACCTTTTAAAAAGGCAGGTCGTATAAAAATGGGGTTTTTTTATCCAATGATATAAATGTTTTTCTTTGTTGTTTTTTCTTAACATTTTATGCTTTGATTTTGTTGTAATGTTTTGCACTAACCCACAGCTAACAGTAGTAAGATATATAGCTGAAGATGCCTTGAGGAAAATGTGACAGAGATCAACTGGGTTAAGGCCTGTTTTCATATGAGTGATTGAAAACCATGATTAATTAAACTGTAGTCTCTGAAACGGCTTGATTCCTGAAGAGTTCTTACCTCTACATTTTTCAAACAGCAGTTGACAGAGAAGGCAGCATGGTGGCACGGTGGTTAGCACTGTTGCCTCACATCAAGAATGTCCTGACTTCAGTTCCACCATCACTCCTGGGTTGTTCTGTATGACGTTTGGATTTCCCCCTGTGTTTGCGTGGGTTCTCTTCAGCTACTCCGGCTTCCTCCCACAGTCCACAGTTATGCAGTTAGTGGGAGAATAGGTTAACTGGAAACACTAAATTGCCCAGGGGTGTGAATGGTTGTTTATGTGTTAGCCCAACGACAGACTGGCGACCTGTCCAGTGTGGATCCTGCTTTCGCTGGGATATGCTCCAGTGCCCTCCGCAACCCTGAAAAAGCATAAGTAGAAGTGAATGGATGGTTCACAGAGGAAATAGCTGCTTCCCCAAAAAAGAAAAGCTATCTCACTGGCTGAACTTAACTCATTTTTTTTGTAAATGTCATTACAGTGATTCATTTAAATTATTATTTCTATTGCTTTGTCTTCTTTTCTTTTTTCTGTTTTAATAATTAAAACATTTTATTTCTAAAATTTCATTTATGTTTCTGAAATTCTAAATGTTTTATTGATTTCTATAAACAGACACAAAATCCTACATCTGTGCACTTTAATTGTCTCTGCTGAAGAGTTTATTGATCAAAATTGTTCTCAGCATTTATCAGTAGAGCAGTATGTGGACTCAGTGACTGTGCTCTGTCCCGCTATAAAGCTGTTCCTCTGTGTCCTGGCTGTGCAGGCTTTTTTGTTCCAGTTTTCTTCTGTCAAAAACACAATGAGGGAGAATGTTGCCCTCCTGCTCATTCTTTTCCCCGTGTGTGCACATCTGCTGGACTTCACGTATTATACTGACTCTTACAAGAGAAACTGGGCAAGTGCACAAGCGTTCTGCAGGAAGCACCGCACTGACTTGGTCCAAATCAGAAATGCAAAAGAGAGTGAAGTTTTTCAAGGCTTTGGATGGATTGGTTTGTACCGAGAGGATGCATCAAGTCCATGGAAATGGTCCAGAGGAGGTGAAATAGCCATCTTCACCATGTAGGATCACAATGGTAACATATAGTGAAAGTCTGACACTCTATTTTTGACTCCTCAGATGTTACAAGATCAGACTTACTAGTAATTATGCAAAAGTCTTTTGCACTTTGACCTGAAATCCATTTGAGACATTAGTGCTGACAGAGGGTCAGATTTACAATATGCAGCAGTATTTTCAAGCACAGTGTTGACTATACTAGAGTTTTAATGATGGCCCAAACCAGCTGTTTTAGCCGTTTTAGCTGCAACTTCAGCAAAGAGGTTTTTTGTTAGAGACATAAACGCTGTACTGGGTAAATGATTTGACACCAAATCTAGTTTTATTTACCTTTGAAATATTTCTGAAATCTATCCCAGTCTTTGTTTCTCTATTGTGCTTCTTGCACTTCTTGCAGAACCAGATCAAAATGGAAACTGTGTGTACACAAACAGAGAAAAATGGGGAAACAAGAATTGTGATGATAATCGTGCTATGTTACGATGAAAAGCTGATTCTGGTGAAGGAGAATAAGACTTGGGAGGACGCATTAGAACAAGGCAGGTCCCTGGATACAATGGACACAGATGATCCAGCCTCTTCATACTGGATCCACAGCTATGACCTGTCCTCCCTCATCACTCCAGATGACCACACCACTGCACAAGAGGCTACCACTGATGAGGTTGGACAGTTTCATGCACACATTTGTGTTGGTGAGAGACTGTATTTATACGGTATTTATATGTATCTCTTTGCTTACTGTTGGCAGGTGTGGACAGGCCTGTGCAACCTGGCTGGTGAATGGCTGTGGGTGGGTGGAGAACAAGTGCAGTATGAGGATCTCCCAAACTGCCCGACTAATGGCTTCTGTGGCGTCTTCGAGAAGAACAGCACTGAACCCTTTGCCATAAGAAACTGCCAGCAGAAAAGGAATTTTCTCTGTTACAGAAGCCCTTAAACACATTTAATTAAGTGGTGTACTTAAAATAAATAATATTTCCAAAGCAGACTTCACGGACAGGCAAAAAGAGGCAAATTAAATCTAGAATAATCCAAACACAGGCAAGGATAAGATGGTGATGACAGATGCCATGACAGAAGCTATCTATACAGAAACCTAGACATCAGGGGAAGGGGAAACAAATGAAACACAGGTAAACAGAATCAGACAATCGGAGAGAAAGAGGGACATAGACCCAGACACAAGATAGCTATTACTGAAGAAAACACACACAAGCCAACATACACATACATGCACAGTAACTTTCCTGAAGTGAAAGACTATGGGGAAATGACACATACTGCACACTACCAGTAAGAAGTTGTGTGAATATTCTTACTCTCATTCATGAAATGTGAAAGAAATCCTGATGGACATGTTTGTGGTGTTAGGTTGGTGTAAGCCAGAAGAATCTCATATAAACAGTTATCACATAGTGTCTACTGTGTTATTAGTTGTGTGATCTTATGATATATGAAGTAAATGCTAGACTATAAATAAGTGAAATAGTTCAAATGCAATAAAGATATCATTGATATCTGGTCGCAGCAGATGGCCCCGCCCCTCCCTGAGCCTGAGCCAGAGGTTTCTTCCTGTTAAAAGGGAGTTTTTCCTTCCCACTGTCGCCAAAGTGCTTGCTCATAGGGGGTCATATGATTGTTGGGTTTTTCTCTGTATGTATTATTGTAGGGTCTACCTTATAATATAAAGCACCTTGGGGCGACTGTTGTGTGATTTTGGTGCTATATAAATAAAATTGAAAGTAATTGAATTGAATTACTTTGCAGTTATTTTTGTCTTCATGAGCAGCGCTACCTGAACCACATGGTAACACAACAGGGTGCTATGAGGTTTTCCACATCCTAAAATAGGGTCTCTCAGTATTGTATGCCTTGTGTAAATAACGTTGTCACATAACTCTATATACCCTTGTGAAAAACTAAGTACACCATTACTACTGCAGCAGGAATTAAGAGGGTAAAGCCTCAAAAGCACACTAATCAGTAAATGTAATAAACTCCATAAAAGATTTTGGATCAGCCATGAACTCTTTTGTTCTAGAGGCAAATGTTAATGCCATCTGTCAGACAGCTAAAGGTAAGCTGAAATTGGGTCATGCAGAACGGGGAAGTTGTCCCAGGCACACCAGCGAATTTGCAACTTTAGTTAAAGCTTTACTCCCTAGTCTTATAAATCTACAGTGTGTTTAAAGATAAAACCATAAAAAAAAAACAGATGCTCACAATCCAAACTCAAAAACAAGTAGGCTATGTCTGTTGCCTGAGGTCTGAGGTCATTAACACTTACTGGAGCCAGCAGTCCAGCACCTTTTTTCTGGCAGTGTGCGCAGGCGCGTCGTGGATAAATCACAGGTCTTTGACTGTGAATTGAGTGTGCAATTCAAGTTACTGCTGGCTTTCTTTTACTGTTCTAGGATTAGTTATGACCTGTGGTTCATATGGAAATACATCAGCAAATAACCAAGCTTCAGTGATTTTACATCGTCAGAGATGAGTTTCCTCTTGCTAACCACATCAGCTTACAAATGTGATGTAGAGAAGATGGTGCTCGTTCAAAATTGTTCATAATTCATGCAGCACATTATCAAGGAAAGTTGCAAAAGGGGCTGGGAGCTCTGACCATGTCCATAAAAGGAAAATTGAGCAGGTGGATCAAAAGCACTTTCAGATTAGGATCTGTGAGAATGTCTGAATACAATAAGTTCAACGAGTTATTTTGTCAATAGTCACCCTTCATTTTTTTCATTTACATTTTAATTCTCCTTGTAGCTATTGACAGTTAACCATTGTTGTAATTTAGCCACATTGAGGGTTTATGAGCTTGAAGCACCTTTTTAAGGTCATGCAGAGCAGCTATTTTCATTAAACTTTAAAAAAGAAGAACATGAAACAACTAGCTTTAACAATACATTACCATACAAAACAATTCTTATGTTCAGAACCGGGGCAGCACGGTGGCACGGTGGTTAGCACTGTTGCCGCACAGCAAGAAGGTCCTGAGTTCAATTCCACCATCAGGCCGGGGTCTTTCTGTGTGGAGTTTGCATGTTCTCCCCGTGTTTGCGTGGGTTCTCTCTGGGTACTCCGGCTTCCTCCCACCGTCCAAAGACATGCAGCTTGTGGGGATAGGTTAATTGGATAATCCAAATTGCCACTAGGTGTGAATGTGCGAGTGAATGCGAGTGTGAATGGTTGTCTGTCCCTATGTGTTGGCCCTGCGACAGACTGGCGACCTGTCCAGGGTGTACCCTGCCTCTCGCCCTATGACAGCTGGGATAGGCTCCAGCGCCCCCCGCGACCCTGAAAAGGATAAGCGGAAGCGGATGGATGGATGGATGGATGGATGTTCAGAACCAGCATGGAATTCACAAGTTGTTGTTTTTCAGTTTGGAAAATATCTTTTACTTTGTGAGCAAAGTAACTTATACATACCAAGTTTGTTTCCAGTACAAAACTTGTTACACAAAATTACATGTAATTACAGGGTATTAGGGTGTAATTATGTCAATATTTTATTGTTTCCTGTAAAACCCCAACCAGGTACACAAAATTACAGGCTATTTGTGCCTTATTCATGGGTGCAATAGCGTAATTGTTTTGCAGGTTTCGCAGGTTTTCACACCTATGGGCAATTTGGATTAATCAATGAACCTGTCCCCACAAACTGCATGTCTTTGGATGGTGGGAGGAAGCCAGAGTACCCGGAGGGAACCCACGCAAACTCTGTGTGTTAGCCCCGCAACAGACTGGCGACCTGTCCAGGTTGTACTCCGCCTCTCGCCCTATAACAGCTGGGATGAGTAAGCGAATGGATGGATGGGTCTTGCAGGTGACTCCTCAACCTCCTCCGACCACAGGTACAACATGCCCAGGACCCACTACAGTTTGCATACGGGTGTCGGATGCCATCCTGTACCTCCTACACAGAGCCCACTCACACCTGGATGGGGGAAAAGGCACGGTCAGGATCCTGTTTCTTGACTTTTCCAGTGCCTTTAATACCATCCGGCCCTGTCTGCTCCAAGAGAAACTAAACAGGATGCAGGTGGACCCCTGCCTGGTGGCTTGGATCTCCGACTACCTCACCGACAGGCCACAGTACGTCAGGCTGAAGGACATCACGTCTGACACTGTGGTCAGCAGCACAGGAGCACCACAGGGAACTGTGCTGTCCCCTCTTCTCTCCACCCTGTACACCTCCGACTTCTGCTACAACTCTGAATTATGCCATATTCAGAAGTTTGCAGATGACACAGCCATCATGGGGTGTATCTGGGATGACCAGGAAGAGGAGTACAGGAGCCTGGTGAGGAACTTTGTCACATGGAGTCACACAAACCACCTGCAACTCAACACTTCAAAGACCGAGGAACTGGTTGTGGATTTCGGGAGGTCCAGACCAGGTCCACTGCCAGTTCAGATAGAGGGACAGGAGGTGGTCAACACATACAAGTACCTCGGGCTGTGGGTGGACAATAAACTGGACTGGTCATGCAACACGCAGAACCTGTATAAAAATGGCCAAAGCCGACTGTACTTCCTCAGGAGGCTGAGGTCTTTTAACATCTGCAGGAAGCTCCTGAGGAAGTTTTACCAGTCAGTGGTTGCTGGAGTACTTTTCTATGCTGTGGTGTGCTGGGGGAGCAGCACAGCAAAGAGGGACTCATCTAGGCTGGAGAAACTGATCAGGAAGGCTAGCTCTGTGGTCGGCATGAAGCTGGACACTCTGGTGACAGTGGCAGAGAAAAGGACATTAAAGAAACTGATGGACATTATGGACAATGCTGGGCATCCTCTGCACACGGTCGTAAACAATCAGAGGAGCCTATTCAGCGACAGGCTGCTTCTCCCAAAGTCAAAAACCAACAGACTTAAAAACTCCTTTGTCCCACAAGCCATCAGACTGTTTAACTCCTCTCTGGAGGGGAGAGGGAGGGGAAACAGGGGGACAAGGGAGGGGGGAACAACTGAGTTGTAGGGGCTTTTCTACACGGTGCAATATTTGCAATATTTGTTTTTCGTTTTTTTGTCTCTTTCTTATATTTGACTGTGCAATAATCACTGTGCAATATACTCACTCAAATGAGCAATCCTATTTATCCATATTGTATATTCCGTATCTATATATGGTGTATTTATGCTTATATCCTTACTCTCATTCCCCTTAATATATCTGTAACATGCAACTTCTTTCGGTGCTTTGCTACTGGAAACTGAATTTCCCGGAGGAACCCACCCGAGGGATTAATAAAGTTTAATGTAATCTAATCTAATCTAATCTAATCTAATCTAATCTAATCTAATCTAATCTAATCTAATCTAATCTATAATATCAGAAAGGGTATTTACAGTGTACGTATTTCATTGTTTCTTGCAAAAACCTGACTTGTTGCCCTCAGAATGCACATAAGTACTTGTGCCTTATTCACCGGTCGTGTTATAACGTGTTACCAATTTGTTTGATGATCTGAAACATTTAAGTGTGACAAACATAGAAACAAATAGGAAATCAGGAAGAGAGCAAACACCCTGGTAGTGGTCAGTTTGTTAATCTTTTATGGTTTTTAGTCTTTTGTAGTTGTGCTATATTGCATGTTTTTTATCTTAAGGCTTGTGTTTTTCGTTTTTTTTCTAATGGACAGCACATTCTGAAACTAAAATGATTTACCCTGCATTAGTTCATGCCCCTAAAGGAGTCCACCATTAACCAATCAGGGTTAGTCTCACCAAAGACCACTAGGTGGCTCTGGTGGAAGGGATCAGGAGACGTGATGACTATACCACCATTCCCCGTGAACTCTGTTATCTCCGACTGCTCTATTTCGACCCACTTGTCAACCAATCAACATTCAGCAGTTGGATCATCTGCTTTCAGCACGGCTTGTGTGGATGAAATCCCCTCACTCCCTCTTCCTGACCGAAACAGGTGGACCCCACTTTAGAAGATCAGCGTCCTGAGCGTGTAAAATAAGGCCACTTCAATTGTGGGAACTCTAGCTTCTCCTGCAACTTTTAAGTGCACTTTGATTAGATTTTTAGTGTTGCTAAAAATCTAATCAAAGTGGGTTATGGTCTTATAAGGATTTTAACCTGTTTTGTCAACCCTCTGCTGCATTTTCTATATATCATTTTACATCTGTTTTTGTAAATTATTTTTAGCAATGGAAAAAGAGGTTTTTGCTGCTTCCTTGGCTGGCTGCACACTACTCTCTGCCCGGTTGACGGGCTTTGGATAGGTTTAACAGAGGAAACAAAATTTTGTATACTGACATAGTAATCTAAGTAAGTAAAGCTTTAACATCTTTCTTTATCCATATCTGCCTGCAGCAGCCTATGAATGACCTCTTGCTACAGAAGGATAAAACTGCTTTGAACTGATGAGTAGAATTCAGGCCTGTCCCTAATATGACCCTGGACCCCATAATAAGAAGCTGTGATGTTGTATAAAACCGAATGGTTGCATAAAAGAATTTCAATATTCTGTAGAAATGTTTTGAAAGGCTTGCTTTGTTATCATTGAAACCAAATTATGGAGAATGAAAGTGACAACACGGTAAAAAACCAAAAAGGATAGAAGACAATGCAAAGTAAAGAAAAGCCCCCCCTGGGCCCCACAGGCACAGGTTCAGACTGCAGGGCCCTATTTCAGGAAGCCGGTTTAGAAAACTCAGAGTGAAAAACGATACTCAGGGTTGAGTAACCCCGAACTGTCCAACTCGGAATATTCGGTTTCAGAAAGGCTGATAACAATTAGTTCAATCAACGCGGAGTTGCTTTAACCCCAAATTAAGCGCGCGGACGAGGATACATAAAGCCCTGATTAGTGGAGCACAGATTAAGCGAGTCACCATGGAGACGGAGGGAAAGAAGGCGCGGTCAATGTATTTTACAGCGCTTGAGGCTGAAATTCTGATGGCAGTATAGGGCTTTGGAGCGTGATGTCACGGGGGTGGGCGATAACATGCAAATTTTGCGGAAAAAAAGTAACACAGCCTCAGCTGCAAAAGAAAGGGAGCATGCATGGCAAAACATGGCCGACAGAGTCAATGCGTGAGTGTTAATTTAAACATTGATCTAGGGATTTCCACCCCTTTAACACGTTATTTTATTATATTTTATTTTATTTTGTATTTCATACATTTTATTTTGTGATGTGATGTGAGCGCAGGTGCAACCCAACAGGCCCCAAACGTTCCTGGCAGCAAGTAAAAATGAAATATAAAAATATAGTCCAAACAGGTGAGGTGTAATTGTATTATGAGCCATAGTGCTTGGTCTGTTTGTCCGATGTAAATCAATTGCAGTTAGAGGCTACATTAATTTCCCCTCTGTAAGCACTTATTGAAATTATCTGAGCACATTACAAGTACATATTTGCTTACTCTGTATGCTCAAATGTGGCCCGTTATAGCCAACAGAAAAAAAGCGGAGGCCTGAAAAACAGGTGGGGGTCCTCCACCACCACCACTCACAGAGGCTGAGCAGTTGGCTTCCACATTTGTGATAATGTTGGCAGCATCACATATGATCTTCACAGTGCAGAGAACACAAATTAACATCCATTACTATAATGAAATAATTTGTTAGTGTGAAATGCTACAGGGAACTATGTACCTGTACATTAATGCTGTGGAAAGACTTCCTGTTCACATAGTCTCCTTCATTTACTGAAGGAGCAATGATTGGAATGTGAGTACCATCTATACAGCCAATCACGCCTGGGAACCGTGAAAATAAATGTAAAATTTAAGTAGTAGTTCAAGTATCACCACATCATGAATTAAGTTTCGTTCATCCTGATACCTGCAATTTTGTGGAATCCCTCTTTGATAAATCTTGTGGGTCTATGACCGGGGAACACCACAAACGAGTACAGGAGACGTTTCAGTGCAACTGTAACAACCTGACTGCCCGACAGACGGTAGCCTTGGAAACGTGCTCAGCGTCACCAATATTATACAGAAAGCTCCCGTTTGCAAAAAACCGAAGTGCAATACAAATAATATGTACAGAACTGAGAGGATGTCCGCGATGTGTCACATGAGCAATATTAGGCCTGAGGATGTTATCCAAATAAATTATAGATTGTGCTGAAAAACAGTAACGTTCACACAGGAAATCATCAGGAAATGATAAAATGTCCAAACGCGCTCTAATCACTCTCTCCCGGCGGAGAGCTCTGCGGAGAATTTGGGCTTCAACATCTACTGGCTCTTCAAGGAAGGGACACGCCATGTCCGACACTTCCTACAGTCAGGTTTCCGACAAAGAGGCGGAGAAAGTTAGGGTTAGTTGAAGTAAACCTGCTAGGGGGCAGGTTAGCTTCACGGAGTGTGTTGTCATAGTAACTCGCTCAGAATTAATCTAAACTCGCTTTGTGAAACCGAAAACCCAGAGTTTTCGTTAACTCAGGGTATACTTACTCAGATTTTGCTCTAAACCGGCTTCCTGAAATAGGGCCCAGGTCCTCTGGGACAGGTGTAAGTTGGGGTTGCTTGGCTGCTCTGAAGGCTAGGCTGGCCATTGTTGCTTAGCTGCTCCTACTCTAGGGACCAGGACTGATGCTCTAGAGAGAATCTGCAAGAGCGAGCACAAGAGAGGGAGAGTGAAAGAGAACATTATGTTCAGATGGTCAAACTGTCGTATCTTTTCTGAAATATTCCACTTTTTCTGGTGGTTGAGCGTCATCGACTTTACAGTCTTTTCTGATTGCTTAAGCACATTTTTTGTAACTATTGGCTATTTTTGCAAAACTCTACACACAAATAAGAAAACCTGTCACCCAATTAGCAAAACATTGTAGTTCTCTTGCAAAAGCGAACACAGCTAGATTAACTCTTCACACCTTCGTAAAAATGGTGTTTCCGTATCAAACAGTACACACAAGCCATCATCTACTAAGCACACAATGCGCCAACTGCACACTGATGGTATGAATACAAAACACATCTGGCTTTTGCTTTCTCTGTGCACAAGGTAGGCTATGTCAGATTGAGCTCATACTTTTGTCATAGGTCCATAAACATAGACGGATCCAAACTTCAAGTACTGGTGTTTATTCACACACATCAAAACAAACACAAGTGTTTATTTCCAAGTGAAAACAAAATAGTAATTTCACTGAGGAAAAAAAGAAATCAGTCTACATCATGTCGTCTCTCTGGGTCCGGTCACAAAGTTTTGTCTACATCACATGCGATGTCCTCTAGTCCAAGCACTGGGGAAATATCTTCTGGAATTTTACATCTATGGTATTGGTGTGTTCCTCATTGGCATACGGCAGTGCTACAAATCTTACGGTTTTTTTCAATCGCTAACAAGCGCCTACCCATACTTCAGATACTTTTTCTAAACTCTTAACACAGACTCACACCTACAAAACACAATTGGCCAAATGGATCATTTTCTTCTCAAAAATACATTTTGTTAAATACACTCAACAAAAATATAAACGCAACACCTTTGTTACTGCTCCCATTCCCCATGGGATGGACGTAGAGACCTAAAATTCATTCCAGATACACAATATAACCATCCCTCCCAAACAGTGGTCACAAATCAGTCCAAATGTGTGGTAGTGGGCACATCTGCCATATTGAGATAATCCATCCCACCTCACAGGTGTGCCACATCAGGATGCTGATCTGACATCATGAGTAGTGCACAGGTGTACCTCAGACTGCCCACAACAAAAGGCCACCCTGGAATGTGCAGTTTTTGGGGGTCTGGGGACCCAGAACCGGTCAGTATCTGGTGTGACCACCATTTGCCTCATGCAGTGCAACACATCGTCGCATGGAGTCTATCAGATTGTCAATTGTGGCCTGTGGAATGTTGGTCCACTCCACTTCAATGGCTGTGCGAGGTTGTTGGATATTCGTGGGAACTGGTACACGCTGTCGTATACGCCGGTCAAGCACATCCCGAACATGCTCAATGGGTGACATGTCCGGTGAGTATGCTGGCCATGCAAGAACTGGGACATTCTCAGCTGCCATCTGCCCTGAACAATGTGAACCATGATTCATCCGTGAAGCGCACACCTCTCCAACGTGCCAGACGCCATCGAATGTGAGCATTTGCCCACACAAGTCTGTTACGGCGACGAGCTGGAGTCAGGTCAAGACCCCGATGAGGACGACGGGCATGCAGTTGAGCGTCCCTGAGACGGTTTCTGACAGTTTGTGCAGAAATTGTTTGGTTGTGCAAACCAATTGTTCCAGCAGCTGTCTGGGTGGCTGGTCTCAGACGATCTTGGAGGTGAACCTGCTGGATGTGGAGGTCCTGGGCTGGTGTGGTTACACGAGGTCTGCGGTTGTGAGGCCGGTTGGATGTGCTGCCATATTCTCTGAAACGCCTGTGGAGACGGCTTATGGTTGAGAAATGAACATTCAATGCACGGGCGACAGATCTGGTTGACATTCCTGCTGTCAGCATGCCAATTGCACGCTCCCTCATTGCTTGTGGCATCTGTGGCATTTTGCTGTGAGACAAAACTGCACATTCCAGGGTGGCCTTTTGTTGTGGGCAGTCTGAGGTACACCTGTGCACTACTCATGATGTCAGATCAGCATCCTGATGTGGCACACCTGTGAGGTGGGATGGATTATCTCAATATAGCAGATGTGCCCACTACCACACATTTGGACTGATTTGTGACCACTGTTTGGGAGGGATGGTTATATTGTGTATCTGGAATGAATTTTAGGTCTCTACGTCCATCCCATGGGGAATGGGAGCAGTAACAAAGGTGTTGCGTTTATATTTTTGTTGAGTGTATATACTAACTCGACAGGTATCGACAGGCCAAGCGGAATGCGGCTCGGGCAGTGGCTGAAGCAAAAACTCGGGTGTGGGAGGAGTTCGGAGAGGCCATGGAAAAAGACTTTCGGACTGCCTCGAAGAGATTCTGGCAAACCGTCAGACGTCTCAGGAGGGGAAAGCGGTGCTCTACCTGCACTGTGTATAGTGCTGGTGGAGCGCTGCTGACTTCGACTGAGAAAATTGTCAGGCGGTGGAAGGAATACTTCGAGGACCTCCTTAATCCCACTGACACGTCTTCCGAGGAGGAAGCAGAGTCTGGGGATGAGGGGAATGACCCGCCAATTTCCGGGGGCGAGGTCACTGAGGCAGTTACAGTTTTTTCTGATTGCTTAAGCACATTTTTTGTAACTATTGGCTAATTTTGCAAAACTCTTCACACAAATAAGAAAACCTGTCACCCAATCATCAAAACATTGTAGTTCTCTTGCAAAAGCAAACACAGCTAGATTAACTCTTCACACCTTCGTAAAAATGGTGTTTCCGTATCAAACAGTACACACAAGCCATCATCTACTAAGCACACAATGCGCCAACTGCACACTGATGGTATGAATACAAAACACATCTGGCTTTTGCTTTCTCTGTGCACAAGGTAGGCTATGTCAGTTTGAGCTCATACTTCTGTCATAGATCCATAAGCATAGAGGGATCCAAACTTCAAGTACTGCTGTTTATTCAAACACATCAAAACAAACACAAGTGTTTATTTCCAAGTATAGGATTATTTGCAATCGCCATAATGACTATATGGGTTACTTGGTCTGCAGTGAACATGCTTCCTCTGCCCCCAGCATCTGGTCATCCAGCAATTCTGTAAAGTAACAATTTCAGTATTTTTACATCAATGGTATTGGTGTGTTTCTCATTGGCATATGGCAGTGCTACAAATCTTTGTGCGAAGTGACGGTACTAACCGATTCTCATTTCAAAATGTCCTTATGGTGCTTGCTACAGTGTAGCGGCTCGAGTTAGGGTGGACCTGTTGGCCAGCTACCCTCAGGGTCATTCCACGGTTGATGACATGGTCCACTATTGTAGCTCTGATGTCATCAGCAATTCTATTTCTTACTCTTCCTACCCTTCCTCTCCCCCCTCCTCATCTTCCTCTCCCCCCTCCTCGTCTTCCTCTTGCTCCTCCTTGTCCTTGTCGTCCTCTTCATCCTACTTCTTCACCTCCACGTCCTCTTCCTCGGCCTCCTCTACTTCTCACTCTTTCTGCTCCCTCCATTGTACTCCACACACACAGCTTACCTGTATTATAGTGCTTAGGCTGATTGCAAAGTGAACTAATTATCTAAAAAAGTTTTCACATGTGAAAGTGTGCCAGACAGTTGGCAAATTAATGTTAATGATAGCCATACATGTGTATACTTTTGCTAGGAGTGTGTTGGAAATTTGGTAATTGAGTGTTGTGCAGTGAATTGTGCCTACAGTTTTGCATAGTGTGTGTTACAAAATTGCAAACTGAGTGCAAAGCAGTTTTTGTGCTTTTAGTTTTGCAAACTCAGTGAGTGGTTTTGCTATAAGTCTGAATGGTTTTAGAGATTGTGCTACAGGAATCACAGTTAGGGTTTAAGCATTCAGAAAAAACTGTAAACAACTCCTTGGTGGCAGAGCCCCTGGTGTTGATGAGGTCCGCCCCGAGTTCCTGAAGGCTCTGGACGTTGTAGGGCTGTCCTGGTTGACACGCCTCTGCAATGTTGCGTGGAGATCAGGGGCAGTACCTGTGGACTGGCAGACCGGGGTGGTGGTCCCCATCTTTAAGAAAGGGGACCGGAGGGTGTGTTCCAACTACAGGGGGATCACACTCCTCAGCCTCCCTGGGAAAGTCTATGCCAGGGTGCTGGAAAGGAGAGTTCGTCCGTTAGTCGAACCTCGGATACAGGAGGAACAATGCGGTTTTCGTCCTGGTCGCGGAACACTGGACCAGCTCTTTATCCTCTCCAGGATACTTGAGGGTGCATGGGAGTTTGCCCAACCAGTCTACATGTGTTTTGTGGACTTGGAGAAGGCATTCGACCGTGTCCCTCGGGGTGTCCTGTGGGAGGTGTTGCGGGAATATGGGGTGTCTGGCCCATTGCTACGGGCCATTCGATCCCTATACAACCGTTGCAAGAGCTTGGTTCGCATTGCCGGCAATAAGTCGGACTCGTTCCCGGTGGGTGATGGGCTCCGCCAGGGCTGCCCTTTGTCTCCGGTTCTGTTCATAATTTTTATGGACAGGATTTTTAGGCGCAGCCAAGTGGCGGAGGGCTTTCGCTTTGGTGGCCTCAGAATCTCATCTCTGATTTTTGCAGATGATGTGGTTCTGTTGGCTTCATCGGGTGAGGGCCTCCAGCTCGCACTGGAACGGTTCACAGCCGAGTGTGAAGCAGCGGGAATGAGGATCAGCACCTCCAAATCTGAGGCCATGGTTCTCAGCCGGAAAAGGGTGGAGTGCCCACTCCGGGTCGGGGATGAGTTCCTGCCCCAAGTGGAGGAGTTCAAGTATCTCGGGGTCTTGTTCGCGAGTGATGGGAGAAGGGAGCCGGAGATCGACAGACGGATTGGGGCTGCAGCTGCAGTAATGCGGACGCTGCACCGGTCCGTCGTGGTGAAGAGGGAGCTGAGTGTAAAAGCGAAGCTCTCAATTTACCGGTCGATCTACGTCCCTACCCTCACCTATGGCCACGAGCTGTGGGTAGTGACCGAAAGAACGAGATCGCGGATACAAGCGGCAGAAATGAGCTTCCTCCGAAGGGTGGCTGGCCTCTCCCTTAGAGATAGGGTGAGAAGTTCGGCCATCCGGGAGGGGCTCAGAGTAGAGCAGCTGCTGCTCCACATCGAAAGGAGCCAGCTGAGGTGGTTCGGGCATCTGACAAGAATGCCCCCTGGGCGCCTCCTGGGTGAGGTGTTCCAGGCATGTCCCACCGGGAGGAGGCCCCGGGGCAGACCCAGGACACACTGGAGAGATTATATCTCTCGGCTGGCCTGGGAACGCCTTGGTATTCCCCCGGATAAGCTGGAGGAGGTGGCTGGGGAGAGGGAGGTCTGGGCCTCTTTGCTTAGGCTGCTGCCCCCGCGACCCGGCCCCGGACAAAGCGGATGAAGATGGATGGATGGATGGATATACTAACTCTTCATTTCAGAATAGAACACATCTTTCTCTGCACACACTAACTGTACAAAAACACTATAAATCTGACTCAAAATAAAATTAGTCTGTCAAAGAATAACACTTGTTTTCACTTCACGAGGTACATGCAGTCAATCAAAGTACACCAGGTTTCAAAATACTGGCTATTATTGACATTACAAAAACTGCATAGACTTTTATGTTTCAGTTTTACAGGTATTTGCATGCGAAACATGCAATCCACCATTCTGACACCAGAAATGTCTTGGTTGGTAACTGTATGTCCACATGTACAATAATGTTCACATTCAAAAGCATTCCAGTAAAAAGCAAACAAGTTTTTGTTTCTTTACTGTTTACTACAGGAGGTACAGTAGAAACACGGTATGATAGGACAGAGAAAGTTTTACAGTATTGCTTACAGTGAACAAAATATCCATGAAACACACAAGAGCATTCTGAACAAAAAAACAACAGCAAAAAGCCAAGATAAAAAGGGGGGGAGGGGGAGGGGGGCTAAAAAAAGGCAAAAAATTGGCATCTAATCTCTGCGATCTTCAGGGTTAGGCCACATGTTTTCATCAACATCACATCTGATGTTATCCAAGTCGATGCACCTGGGATAAAACCGCCTGGTATGTCGGATCCACCCTTGGCAATCGTCAACTGTGATGTCCCTGGAGCCAGCATCCATGGCTTCAAGGAGGGACATCTGGTCATGTAGCTGATGGTCATAAACCTTCCACCTCCATGCAGAAAAGAACTCCTCTATGGGGTTGAGGAAAGGTGAATAGGGTGGAAGGAAGAGACTTACCAGTCTTGGGTGGACTTCAAACCATGTTGTTATTGCTTGCGAGTGATGGAAAGCCACATTGTCCCAGGTAATTACAAAGGTCCTCATGTTTTCACCCTCCTGACCCTGCTCTGGAACCAGGCGCTGGTGGAGATCATTGAGAAAGGCAAGCAAGCGCTCTGTATTATAGGGTCCAACCTGACATCTGTGAAGGAGTAATCCTGCATTTGCAATTGCTGCACACATGGTAATGTTTGCCCCTCTCTGTCCTGGCACATCAACTGTGGCCCTTTTTCCAATTACATTCCGTCCACGTCGACGCCTTTTGGCCAGATTGAATCCTGCCTCATCGATGTATATGAATTCATGAGGGGCCTGGTTGGCCTCCAATTCCATAACTCTCTGAAACAAAGTTTATGTAAGTCATGTTATTACTGTATACCATACTGTACTGTAATCTAGTATTGTGTAGGTTACCTACTTGCAAAGTGCAAAGCTTATAGAACTGGACATTGGATTGAATATACACTATACCTGGACATATTGTCGTCGTAGCTCCTTGACCCTCTCACTGTTCCTCTCAAAGGGAACAGTGTAGAGCTGCTTCATCCGCACTCTGTGTTTGGACAATGTCCGCGTAATGGTTGTGAGGCTGATTCTATCGATATTGTCAAATATCTCATGGTCCGCCACAATTCTAGTTTGAATTTCACGCAGTTTTATTGCATTATTTGCAGTAACCATTTCTACAATGGCAAGCTCCTGATCATTACTGAGGAGCTTTCCTCTTCCCCCAGAGGGTGGAAGACGTTGCATTCTTTAGAAAGACAAAAAATTCAACTTATGCATTACTGTATGACCATATTGACATGTCAAGTGAGAATAGAAACAATCCATGTAAAATGCAATACTTACCTGTTGGTTTGTTGAAAGATGCGTATAATGGAGGCAACCGTTGACCGCCTCAAATTGGGCTGCACTCTTTCACCAGCCTCTCTTAGTGAAAGACCATGGTTGATTACATGGTCAATGATAGTGGCACGAATTTCATCACTGACTACTGTTCTTGCAGCCCTTGGAATGCCACCACCACGCATTCTCACACCTCTACCTTGCCCTCTCCTTGGGCCTGCTCTTCTCCCTGGGCCCCTTGCTCTTACTCTTCCTCGACCAGACATTACAGTGTTTGTCTTTTTTTTGTTTCCAAAAACATCACTCCTCAAGGTCCTGCCTTATAAACCCCACTGAGTCTAAGCCAGAATGGAAGAAGCTGTGGTTGGCCCAATTTACCCAACATAAATCAGCTGTGTGTCAATTATTCAATTGTTTGTTTATTATCAGCTGAGATATATTTTTGATATTGATATTGTTTTTGTACTGATATCATTGCAGAAGCAGAGGTTTTTATACTGTATCTAAGGTTTGGAATATTGTTTTTGCTATTGTGGGATGTTGTGTGTTAACATTCGTAGATACTACAAAAACAGTCCATAATTTTGTTGGGAGGTATAGCTTGTCTGTTAAGAAAATGTAAGCATTGTGGAAATGTGTTCACTGACTGCATATTGGGTGAACACGACATGAAATGTGTGAATGGTATGGCCACAACAGACTGATGCTGTGCTAATTGTGTTTAGTTTTGCAAATGTGACAACTGTTTGGACAAACGCTTGTTAGCGACTGAAAAAAACTGTAGTGCAAAGTGACGGTACTAACCGATTCTCATTTCAAAATGTCCTTATGATGCTTGCTACAGTGTAGCGGCTCAAATTAGGCTGGACCCGTTGGCCAGCTTCCCTCAGGCTCACTCCATGGATGATTACATGGTCCACTATTGTAGCTCTGATGTAATCAGCAATTTTATTTCTTACTCTTCTTACCCTTCCTCTCCCCCCTCCTCGTCCTCCTCTTGCTCCTCCTTGTCCTTGTCGTCCTCTTTGTCCTACTTCTTCACCTCCACGTCCTCTTCCTCGGCCTTCTCTACTTCTCACCCTTCTTGCTCCCTCCATTGTACTCCGCACACACAGCTTACCTGTATTATAGTGCTTAGGCTGATTGCAAAGTGAACTAATTATCTAAAAAAGTTTTCACATGTGGCAGTGTGCCAGACAGTTGGCAAAATAGTGTAAATAATGGCCTTAAATGTGTATAGTTTTGCTAGGAGTGCATTGATCATTTGGTATTTGAGTGTAAAGCAGTGAGTTGTGTTTACAGTTCTGCAAAAAGAGTGCTGTGCAGTGGATTGTAGCTACAGGTTTACAACGTGTGTATTACAAAATGGCAAACTGAGTGCAAAGCAGTGTTTGTGCTTTTAGTTTTGCAAACTCAGTGAGTGGTTTTGCTATAAGTATTAATAGTTTTAGAAATTGTGCTATAAGAATCACAGTTAGGGTTTAAGCATTCAGAAAAAACTGTAAATTGGGAGCCAGCCCTCTCCGTCAACTTTCCCTTAGTGGTTTAGTGTAATTTACCACTTGCTCTCCCTCGCGTGTGCAGCAGATGACATTTTTCGCAATTACATTTTTTGTTGTCCGTATTATGTATTGCACATAACTTTTCAGAAATATCTTTTTCTCCTT
The DNA here is from genome assembly GCF_057382095.1 of Aulonocara sp. 'chitande type north' Nkhata Bay. Taxonomy (NCBI): domain Eukaryota; kingdom Metazoa; phylum Chordata; class Actinopteri; order Cichliformes; family Cichlidae; genus Aulonocara; species Aulonocara sp. 'chitande type north' Nkhata Bay. The sequence goes on along the minus strand of NC_141347.1, from coordinate 2,847,660 downwards.
ATGATAACAGAAAGAAAACTGTAAACATCTTCCTATGTACATAATCCATACTTGTAGCAAACTGCAGGATAGCTTTACTACAACAAGGTCCCTGAGCAATAAAGGAGACTAAATGTTAAATGGACTTGTTGTTATATGTCTTTCTACTGTCACGGCACTGGGTTGTGTGGCGCAGTGTTTGAGTTCTAATGCATTTTTTTGTATTCACATGTTGTAGTTTAACGCATCTAGTTGATTTCTAGTTTGCAGTTTAGTCCTTTGTTTCTTAGTCCCTTTTGTCATCTCTCCCTGGTCCATGCGTCTACCTGTCATGTTTCATGTCTGTGTGGCTCTTGTTGTCAAGTTCGTGCCATGTCTATGTCTCTGTGTTTCCTGTTTTATTTTGGAAGAGTGTGGTGTTCTTTGTTCATTGTAGTTAGTGTTACTCTTCCCTGTATTGTCATTATGTTTCATTCTAGTCAGCTGTGTTCTCATGTGTCTCCACTTCCCCTGATCACCTCATGTTTGTGTTTAAGTCCTCAGTCTTCCTTCGCCTGTTCAACTTCCACCACGTTATGCCAGGTTTCAGGACTCTGTGCTGGTCATGTAGAGTAATTAATTATATTTACTAGTTACTTCTTGAAAAAAGTAACTGAGTTAGTAACTGAGTTACAATGTTCTAAAAGTAATTAATTACTGGAAAAGTAACTATTGCGTTACTTAAAAAAAAAAGTTTAACCCTCTGGGGTCCAGGGTATAATTGGCCATTTTTAACTACTTTTGATTTTCCCTCCACATTTCACCTTTAAAAACTATTTACTTTGCCTTGTTTGGCATCATCCTTTTCAGCACAACCTCACGTGTCTGAATTTACACTTATGTTTTCATTTTGACATACTGTATTAACACAGTTGATCTAAAATCAGACAAAAAACATACAATCAGAGTAGAAAATGTTATATTTTTACTGTAACAACCACAAACATGTTAGGGACGTAGACCGACCGGTAAATTGAGAGCTTCGCTTTTACACTCAGCTCCCTCTTCACCACGACGGACCGGTGCAGCGTCCGCATTACTGCAGCTGCAGCCCCAATCCGTCTGTCGATCTCCGGCTCCCTTCTCCTCTCCGGCTCCCTTTCATAACTTTAAATGCAAATATAAATTGTCAATTTTAAAATCCTACGCACAAGTTTTGCAAACAACAAAGTTATTTGCATCCATTTACCTTTTACCTTGATTTCAAACTATTTACAGAACAATCAGCTGTTCTGCATTCAATAAGATGCCACACAAACTATTTGTGCAACTCCAAAAAATCATTTCTGTCCACTATAAAGGAGAACATCACAGCCTGATACCTGCAGGTCTGACAGCAGCAGCTGCATCACTCCTGTTTTCTACCTGGAGACAGCAGTCGCCTCATTGTTCTGACACAACACAAAGCTATCCACAACACACTAACTACACAAGACAACACATTAACTACACACTCCAAACACGCTAAACGTCACAAATCTCTCACATCTCAAAACTCGCTCTCTCTCCTTTTCTGCTCTCTCTCTCTCTCTCTCTCTCTCTCGCCATCACTCCTAAAACGTTGTTTTAGGTGACAAATGTTTTTGTTTTGTTTTTTTGCTCATAAGCAGAGAGTTCTCGCTGCGCTGTCCTTAGACAGTAAACGTGGCGAAACTATTGAGGAAAAAACGCCGCGTATATATTGTTTATCATGACTCTGGTTTTACGTGGCCTATCAATACAGTTTATAAACTGGTATATATCACCTTGTTGCTTTGTCTTTAAGTGGTCATGTGATTGGCTTACCATGACTCCTTTATTCTTCCCCAGTCAAACAGCAGCACTCATGCGATTGTTTTGCCCCCTGAGCTCCAGGTGTTGTGCTAGACAGTGATCGTGATCACCGTCCGCGGGAGCGCGCAGCTGCTTAAAGCTGTAGCGTCCAGATTACTCACGTAGTCACAACTTCCGTGCAACTGATATAAGCTGAACACAGCTTCAACCGTCTGTTTGTTGAAAAATAGTAACGGACCGCATTTTCTTGTTAGTAACTGTAACGGCGTTGTAACGATAGGAATAGTAATTAGTTACATTACTCGTTACTGAAAAAAGTAATGCCGTTATGGTTATGGGTTGTGTCCTTCTCCCATATACTTTTCCAGTATTGCTTTGTCTCCAGCTTTGGTGGGGCTGTTCTTATATTGTTGCCTTGCCACTGAAAGTATACCTTAGATCAGGGGTCCCGGACCAGGGGCCACTTGCAGCCCACGTCACCCCTACTTGCAGCCTTTATATTAACATGTAGAAATATAATGCAATTTGGCCCTTAAGGTTACTTTTTTGTTAGGGAGGATTTCTTTGTTGTTGTATAGTGTGATGTTAAAATAGGTTCTTTAAAAAAAACAAAAAAATATTTAATATGAAGGCAATATGAACAATTTTGCCATTTCTCCGCAACAGTTGCCCATAGTGGACCTCATCACAGCCACAGAATCTGCCATACGGATTAATGAATTAACACAGACAGAAGCAGAGCAAATCAGGATGAGAGTCTCGGCCACCCTCTCCAGTGCCAAAGTCCCTCCGTCTAACCTCACATTACAGAAGGCCGTCGCTTCCCTGAGCAAAGACCACAACATCACTATTTTACCAGCTGATAAGGGAAGGTGCACTGTGGTCCTAAACACAACAGATTACCATACAAAGATCACTACTCTCCTCAGTGACAACAATACCTACGAAGCCTTAAAGCGAGACCCCACAAGCAGCTACAAAAAGTAAGTTATAGCTTTCCTTCAAGACCTTGAAAGGGACAATATCAGAAAGAAAACGCAGCGTCAAAGGTGTGCGCATTTTTTGACGTCACACTGTGCGCCAGGTTATTGTTTCGGTGAAATGAATTTCTACAATGGCAGACTGACACAAAATACCATTACTGTTAATTTTCACACCGGGACACAGAGGAGGACAAGGTAAGAGAGGCAAGAACAGCCAGAGAGGAGGGCTGAGTCAAGCAGCACAGAGCTGAAAAGCTAAACCACAGAAATTGCCAGTCCCAGCCCCAAGGAAGAAGCTTCATGGCACCTCACCACTGTGGCTAACTGCTGCAATAACCCTTTCTTATCCGCTATCTCCGTCCAAGGTCCTAGTGGCTATAAACGCTGAACCCCGCTAACTGGGAGCAGCAAGAACATTGAGAAAGGAGTGCTGGAGCTGTGGGTAGCTGGGACTTGGCCACTTCCATTTCACCAGAGTGCATGTGCGTTATAATAGTTCTAGTGGATTATTCAACACAATATCAACACAAGTAGTGCAGCACAGGTGCTGTTTCAGGTCATTTCCCGAGTCAGCACCCTGAAGGACATACTGACTGACTCAGGCACATAAACCATGTCTTACACTGCTGCTCTGCATTTTTCAATTAAATGTTAACCTATTACTGAACTTTATTACCAGTAACTCATTAAAAGAGCTCTATGTGGGCTTTGAGAGCACGACCAGTGAAGCGGAGATTGGATTGTTAAACTGCAGAACATTAAAGCAGAGTTTTTCTGTAAGTCTCGTTCGGCAATTTTATCCAGTAATGGCATGAATAATTAAATGCTCTATATAAAAAAGGGAGATTACTGAATTCCATTAATAGATTACATTTTTACTCGAGTTTTGAACTAATAAAAACTTGAACTAATAAAAAAAATGAGAATTCGTCTTGTGATCTTTTCAGAGCTGTGGGTGCATGATAGCGCCTAACAGCTCCCCATTCCCGGGAATGCAAAATAAAGATCATTTTTTGAGTTAGACCACTTTGAGCCCAGTTTTTCCTCGCGGCCGAAAGAATGCAAAGAACCGAATTCAATAGTATATATTCGTATATATTGTTAGTAAATGTTAGTAAAAGTGTTAAATAAAAGGGCTGAAATGAGGTCATTTGCATTCTTTAAACTAATATTTTTGTTTTCCATTGTATCAGCAATAAATCACCACTGTATAACCATCTGCCTAATGTTGTTTAGGTCCCAAAATAGCTTAGTTCTTTTGACACGATAGCTTTTTAGGCATCCTGCGGTGTCTAGTTCTACAGTTGGTTCTGTGGACTGCGGAGTTTGACATTTATAGACTGGCCTTTTTCCAGCGCATTGCACAAATGTTTGATCAGCTCAGGAACAGATTAGGAGTTTGGAGATGTCATCAATGCCTTTGATTTTTTTGTTGCTCATTGTGGTCCTGAGCAGTTTGTCTATAAAAAGTTTTTTTTGGAGCTTGTGTCAAAGCCAGATCACAAGTTTTCCATGAAAACTGTATTGTAATAGTCGCCCTGACTATTACAATAGTCAGGGACGGACTCAGGAGCAGACTGAGGAATACAGTTCTTTTTTAAACAACACCGGGTGAACTACATACAGGTGGTGGTGGTGGTGTGTGTGTGTGTGGTGGGGGTGGGAATGTGGGGGTGTTAGGGGTCGACAGCTCCTTGCTTGGAATTCCTTCCTTTCACACACACTCCACTTCAAGCTGCCAACACTCACGCTCAGGGGCTTAGCCATCCTAAATCCAAAGTTAACATTAATTCCCGAGTAAGCACCAGGAGAAACACACGTTTGCAGAGCCGGGCGTTCACCAACACGAGTTACTCAATACTCCAGCGACGAGTAGTTCTCCTGCATTATGAATCAGCCAGCAGCGACTACACTGAACAAACATAAATTTTTAATCCTCTGCTCTCTGTAGAGAGAAGGTGAGAGACGGCAACATTTATAGATATAGCTGTAATTTCTAAATAGTTAACAAGTAAAGTAACAAATAGTTCCTTTTCTTAAACCCTTTGAATTAAAGCTGAAAGTCCACACATCAATCATATCTCTATCTTAACCTGACTAACACAGATTAATGACTAGAATATGTGTCCTAAAGTATAGACAGTGGATGCTAAAACATATTTAATATCAATATGATTATTGATTGGGTTGCTTAGTTGCACTTCAGCATGTGACAGTAATTAAATTATTACACTTTAGCTGTGGCTCATTGTCAAAGTAGCCGTTCATCTTACCTGAATCTTTAAATCTCTCCCCTCCTAATTATGCCCCTCCATCTATTTTCTTACCACATTAATTTCATCTACTTCATCTTCCTCACTTCTCCACAGCTGGTGCTAGTGGCAGCAGCCTCATGTGACTGCGAGGCCTAGTTACAAGCTGTTATTAGTTGTTGCTGGTACTACTGGTACCACTAATAGCTGATGTTGTCACAGCTACGAAGCGTGTGTGTTTAAGGAAAGGACCCAATACGCACAAATGGTTGAAAAACAAAGTAAGGCTAACAAAAGGCGAGCCATTATTACGGCTGGTAAGAAGAATACAAAAACAAAGCAAACAGGGGCGAAAACTAAAACTAGAACCTAAACTGGGGAAACGAAACTGTGATAACCATGACAACAGACATGGACATGATTCTGAACAGGAACGTGTGACAAACTATGATGAGGAAGAAACATAAACGTAAATCACGAAATACATGGAACATGACGTGGCGTGGTGGGAGGAAACACAGACGGCCAGACAAAGACTGAAAGAACACACAGACTAAATACACACAGGAGAAGAGGAAACACATGGGGAAACAGCTTAGTGAGGAACATAATGATGCCACAGGAGAAAAGTGAGACTAAACACAATCAACATAGAACACGTGACAATATGGAACACACAGACAAGAAATGCATGACAACTAACACAGAGGACGTGGGTCAAACATAACCTAGACTACAACTTGAGGCAATCTAACAATAATCAAAGAACTTAACATTATCTCAAAATATAACACAAGAAATCAAAAACGTAAACTGAAAACGCTGCACCTGTTGTTTCAATTCATTTAAGTTTAATTCGGTCTTAGAATTAGAATAGAATTATTCTATTCTCCATAGGGCACTATGGGCACTACACTATAAAATGAGTATAGAAACAGAGATACTGATAGATAAATATTAAGATAAATAGATAACAGGTATAAATACAAATATCAATATAAATATACAAGTAGCTGTGAAAATATATGTCGTGGAGTACGAAAGTGACAGGGTGCATTGAGATGTGATTAGTTCTGTTCCGCATGTGTGGATCTGACCCAAGTGGATGAATTAAAGAGTCTGATAGCAGCAGAAGGAACAACTTCCTCTAACATTTTCTCAGACAGCGACAGTGAAGGAACCTGTTGCCAAAACTGCTCTTCAGATTGTCCAGTGTGCTATGGAGCGGGTTGCAATCATTGTTAATGATTGCCAGAAGTCTTGCCAGCATTCTGTCCCTGATCACCTCCTCCAGGGTGGCAATGAGTGTGTTCAGTCTGTTTGCTTCCTTGCCTGCCATGCCTGCACCTCAGCATGACACAGCAAAGAAGGTGGTGCTTGCAACAACACACTGATAAAATGTTGTAAATTCTGACCGTTAGTTCTTGCCATAGATCAGCGGTCCCCAACCCCCGGGCCTCGGACCGGTACCGGGCCGCGACAGTAGAGGCTCAGGTGTGAAATGTATAGTTTTCAGGGTTTTTACCGGTTTTCAGCGTTATTTTGTTATCGTTTTTATCGTTAACTCGGTTTTCCTGGGTCTTTTCACGTGTGTTATGAATAAATCTTCTTTTTTTTCGGTACCGGTACTAGTTTTATTTTGTTGTATTTATCTGCGACACCTTAAAGGCCGGTCCGTGAAAATATTGTCGGGCATAAACCGGTCCGTGGCGCAAAAAAGGTTGAGACCGCTGCCATAGATCACCAGCTGGATTCAGGTCAGGTGTTTGGCTGAGCCATTCTAACAGCTTTATTTTCTTTCTTTGAAACCACCTGAGAGTTTCCTCAGCTGTGTGTTTGAAATCACTGTCTTGCTAAAACATCTACCCTTGTTGTATCTTTATCAACCTGGTAGAGGACGGCGAATTTCTATCAGAATGTCTTGGTATCTTTTTCCATTCATGTTTCCTTCAGTTATATAACGCATGTCAGTGCCCTGTGCTGAAAAACAGCCCCACATCATGATGTTCTCTAAACTTCACTGTTGGCATGGTGAGGTAATATGCAGTGCCCTTTGACCACCAAATATCATGTTTATGGCATCCAAAAACAGACTATATTCTCCCAGTATTTCACAGGCTGGTCTAAATGTTGCTCAACATTCTTCTTTCATGGAGTCTCGCTGGTGGTGAGAGTGCATGCAGTCCATTGTGGTTGAATGCATGACTCATTGCTTACTTTGACACAATTGTACCTGCTGATTTCAGGTCTCTCTGGCTCTCCACAATTAGCCAGTCTGTATCAAGCATGTACATGTCTCTATCAGTCTGATTTCGTACTACATTTAACCAGCTGTTTTGCCAACGCTTCACCTTCATTTTCCATTCATATTTCAAACCCCCTGTAGGTTATTATCCATGTCACATACAGCTCAATGCTTTTAATTCAGCTGTTTTTTTAAATTAATGTGTTTTAATATATTTATGATAGTTCTGCTTCTCAGCTCGTGAACAATTGTCTTTTTGGTTTGTTTGTTTTATCATAGCTACGTGGTCCTCACAGGACAGCCACCGCAAACATATGCTTGGATGCTGGACATTAAACAGAATATAAGTATTTAAAATGAGCTCAAGCAGTATTAATTCATTTTTATTTTTGGTATTTTAAGCAGAATTTTCATTAATACAGTTTTATGTGTTAACTTTTGTGTGTACTGTTGTACTGTACTAAAGGAATGCTTTGAAAAAGTCTTTCACCACTTGTCATTGTCAGCTAATCTTTGGTAATCCAGTAGATATTTATTTAACAAATGAAGTAATAATATGTTACAGTTCTTCAGTCAGGAAGAAACGCAGGAAGGTAAATTTACCATGTAGAGTGCAGATGGGCAGTATAAATAGTATGTTTTAATCTGGTCCTATTTATTTTGAACTGATAAATCATGGAGGAAGCTGTTTTGTTGACGCTGTGTGTGTATGAGTTTATGGGGTGATGGCATCTCTGCTTGTCTTTCTGTAAAAGTCATTTGGACCTGTATTATTTTGGATTTTACAGTCTACTGGTGCTTTTTGATAGTCTCTTTTTAGAACTCTTTTTACAGTGCAACAAGGGGAAGTCTGTGGTGCAGGTAGGCTGTACATTACACCTTAGCACCGAGGGTATTTGATAGAGGTGTGCAGGCAGGTAGGAAAGACACTCCCCCAAGGGGTTTGTCGTCTGTCTTCAAACAAGTGTTGCTCGACATTTAACATGTTTGGATTTGCTTTTCCCCATACATGATTGAAATTACCTTTGGTCAGGCTTGGAGAATCAAACACGAAGCCACACCCTGCTGCCATTGGGAAAGGTCTGTATTAATTCTGTATCTTTCACAAGGCGGAAGTTTGTCATAGTGGAGAACCGTGTTCACGCTTTAACTATAAAGGCTATTTGACTGAGGTGTGCATGCAGGTGGCAACAGGACTCCCCTCAGGCTCTGTCTTAAAATAAGTATTAGTGGATATTTGACATATCTGGATTTTGTTTTTTGAAAGACAAACGCTGCTGCTTTTCAGGAAAGCTGTGTATTATAAGCCAACTTTTACTTTACTGGGAAGAAATTGGTGCTAAAGTTTATCTCCGCAATCACATTACCTCATCGTAGTGGCTGAACATGAGCTACTCTCGTAAGTCTTGTTGTGACAAGCACAAACACATTGTTTTCAATGTTTCTCAGGTTTCTGTTCCTCCATAACAGGCATTTTGTGAGTGAGAGAAGAGGCAGCTGCTAGTATGCATATTCTGATTTCGTGAAAAACATTCCTAATCTGTATATGATGAAACAAGAATAGTTTTATGTGTATTGACCTTGTAGTCAGAAATGGAAATAGTATTTGTTGACTGCTATTTTTTAGACAGTACCTCAACATGAGGCTTTGAGATTATGTTACATTGTCCGTCCCCAGTGGAGAGGAATATGTTTGTTTGTCAATGTCTCATCATTGTTTTTAAATGAATTGTGTTGAATTCAATATTATATGATTTTTATATATCAGATTTTACATCCACACAATTAGCAGAATTTGAAAATTCTTATGTTCACGTGTTCTTCACCCTTATTTTGGGTTTCTCTGAGGAGCCAGGCAGAGGAGCTTTCTCTGTCTTTCTCACTGATTGTCCTTCCTGTTTATAAAAGGAGGGGATGCCTTACACTATAGACAAAAGCAGTCACATCTTAAACCAGTTTTTCTGGCTTTAACTGGAACCCATTACAATCGCTTCTGTTCTTGATATTGTTGCAAGTTGACAGAATTTTTAGTGTAGTTTATTTACACTCATGGCTAAGTAATGTAATAAGTACTTATTCTAAGTCAGATGTACCCTTTACTTAGAAAAGACTCATTTGAATTAGAAGTAGAGGATTCTGCCAAGGAGCAATCAAATACTGCACTAAAAGAAAGCTACTGCACTGAAAGCATGTGCTTTGAGTCCAATATAATAATAATAATAATAATAATAATAATAATAATAATAATAATAATAATAATAATAATAATAATACATTTTATTTATTTTTTATAGGCACTTTTCAAAACATTCAAGGAAAACTTACAACTAAATAGTAAAATAGTAAAATATTACTAAAATAACAAGTATGCATAACTTGACAGTTGAAGGCATCATATTATTAAAATCAAGCAGAATAGGCAAGCTTCAGTTCACTTCAGTTTTATTCATACAGCGCCAAATCACAACAAAAATCGCCTCAAGGTGCTTTACCTTGTAAGGTAGACCCTACAATAATACATACAGAGAAAAACCCAACAATCATATGACCCCTATGAGCAAGCACTTTGGCGACAGTGGGAAGGAAAAACTCCCTTTTAACAGGAAGAAATCTGCAACAGAACCAGGCTCAGGGCTCTGTTAACTTTCTATAACATTAGTGCTTTTGCGTATGTCTGTCTCCACAGATGTTTTTCAACAGATTTCAGCTGCTTTTTGCTGTTTGCCTGATGATCCTGATGGCGTTCTATTTCATAGATTTTAGTAAATATCGTGGAGAGCCACCCAACATCACTCCCACTACACCAGAACGAAGGTATAACAAACTCTCTGTCTTGATGCATGCTCAATCATCCAGGTAACTAAACTGCAGGTTTCCCCAACCTGCAGTCAGCTGAGACTGAAGAAGTCACTTGGATGAGTGACAAAATGTTTCTCCCACAAAACGCTACGTCCAGATGAACAGAATCAACTTTTGGAAACCAACTCTCTGTGTGTGGATATGAATTCTGCCTGCTTCTAATTTATTCTATGTAACATTTGATATTTTTTAGCAGTATTTCTAAAATAAATTGTTTAGAATGATCAAAGAAATACCATCCTTTTTCATATTCATATTAGTAGTTTCAACAATAATGAAAGCAATGACAGGCAGGCACAGGTAGTCAATATCAATACCATGAAACACACTTTTTATAACCTGCTTTGTCTTGCATGTCCATTCAAATATACCTGCAAACTATATCAAGTGCCTCAAAAAGTATTTGGATGGTTGATGATGGAGAATTATATAGGAGGTCAATCTGTCAAAGAGTTGCACTGTGTCTTTTATGATGTGAAAGAAAACATGATAGGATGCTGAGAGAGAAAGTTTTGTATTTAATGAGGACAGAGAAGCATGTGTATGAAGACAGTGGGACACCTGTGAGGTGTGCGGTTGGAGTGACTGAAGCGTTCAATGTGGGGATAGGAATATATCAGGGATGAGCTCTGAGCTCCTTCCACTGTTTGCAATGGTGATGGATAGTCTGATGGATGAGGCCTGCCAGGAGTTTACATGGATTTGGATGATTGCAGATGACATTATGATTTGGAGTTAGAGAAGAGATCAAGTTGAACTTCCCTAGGTTGGGTCTTTAGAAACTGAACAGCAAACTAATCAAACACTGAATGTATTAAAGAATGGAGTGCTAACCATACAGGACTTCTATATAACAGCCATTCTTCAGCATCTTTATCCTACAGCCATGTTTCCAGGTCATCTGTGACCAGACCTCTACCTGGTTCCTGCACCTGTCCTCAAGACTCATATATCCTAAAAGATCACCTCCCTAAGGAGCAAAGTGAGGAGCTAAAGCAGCGACGAGCTAGGGAGTTTCAGCTGAACAAAAACAGGTACCAGCTCCATGGATAGAATGCTGGAAAATTTTATTTTCCAAAGCATCAGCATGTCATGAATTGAACAGCAGTATAAAACTTGTGGGTTTTGACCATTTAATCGTCTACTGTGTGTGTGTGTGTGTGTGTGTGTGTGTGTGTGTGTGTGTGTGTGTGTGTGTGTGTGTGTGTGTGTGTGTGTGTGTGTGTGTGTGTGTGTCAAATATAAATGACAGAAATTGAACAATTGTATTTCATGTTATAAGTCAAGAAGGTAATCTGTCTTTTCCTCTGCTCACACCTCGTCTCTTCAACAGGACAACTTCAGTACTGTCCAGACTGTTGTTTGCCTTGCCTAACTCTCCTCTGCAGTATCCTATCCAGGGTTACACAGTGCAGCCTTTGACCTCCACTGTCATACCAGGTATACTGGGCTTAATATACAGAGCACTTTGTTACTGTTTACTGTTATTAAATTGAATGAAATGATCGTGGACAAAATAATCCCTGTGTGCACGATCAAACATGGGAAGCTCATGTTTATTGTGCTCCCCCACATATTTATTGCATTTGTGTGGCTGTACTCTGCACACCTCTTCTTCGCCCTGGCAGCTACTGAAATAGCTAGGGAAGGTGTGGTTAGCATGGCTACAACGTCACACCGCCAAATTAATCTCACTTTGATCTGTGGCTTAAGTGATTTCTATATAGAGGATCGTGGGGTTTTCCATGTTCTCCTAGAATGTTCACTGTACCCTGGGCCTGTGTAGGTTTTCTCATGATTTTTTTGGCTCCTTCCCACTGCCCAAAAAAATGCTTATTAGATTACCAGGTGGTTCTTAAGTGAACATGCATGCGAGGTAAAGTGTTTAAACTATAGAGTCTAAAGCACTGTATGAATGTGTGAAACACTTTTTAGAAAACATAAATCTGGATACCCCAAACCATTTGCCTTACCTAATCTACTTGCTTTGCAAAGTTTAGTCTTGTTGTAAACTCTAAATTTGAGTTAATTATGTGTCTTCTCATGAAAGAACTGATTTCATTTCCAGCTTTAGGGCTGCATGCAGAAAAAAGAAAGAGCTACAAGGTTGGTGTGACATCACAGATGAGTTGGGGATTTCTGACACTGATGCCACTATGGAAGCTTATTTCCACCACAAAAAAACAAAAAACGATCATCTATGAGTAAGAATGATGGTCTTAAAGTCAAATTGGTCATCTTAAAATTTTGTGTTATTATCTCAAAATTTCAAGTTAGGCATTTTCATCGTATTAACTTCTGAGAAAAAGTCACAATTCTGAGATAACTCAAAATTGTATCATTTTTGCCAATCAGTTGCCAAAAAGTATCAATTCATTAATACTTTTTTCAGTAGTGGAAACAAGCTTTCATATCTAACTGATGGTAAAGCATAGTAGATGTTTCCTGGTCTAATCAAGATGGCTGCTGAAAGTGTAAAGTTCACACTTCAAGGGGGATTCTGATGTATTTAACTTTCAAATCCCTAAGTGTCATTAAATGCAACGATTGTGATCCTACAGCTGATGCTAGCTTGGATCCTTCTCTTTGTGCAACAAGGACAGAAAAAAATTACATTGATAATTTTGTAAAACTGATTATGGACAAGACACGTGTTTTTTTTTTATATCATTATTATTTTACAGCAGCCATCTTGGTGTTAATCTTGCTAATCTAATATATTAATCTCAGTTTGCCAAGATTGATTTTATGGCATGGACTACATAAAATATTGCATACTATTATTCAAATAACTTGGTAACTTTGTAGCAAATAGATTGGTATACATAATCAGCAAAATCAGAAACAGCTTTCTAAAAAGGCCTGCCCACACCAGGTCTTAAACATGTCATGTGATTTTAGTTCAATCTCAGTGATCATAAAGGATATTTAGCAGTAGTGTCATTTAAAAAAACTAGCATATGCCTAATCTGCCCATTCACACAAGAACGCTATGCTTTAACGTTCACACTCTGAGAGAGTTGGAGAGCACCTTGGGGTCAGTCTTTTGCCCAAGGATATTTGGCATGCAAACAGGAACAGCCATGGATCAACCGACCAACCTTCCAATTAGCAGATGACCTTCTGTACCTCCATAGCCAAAGGCATTCCATTGTCATCAAATATTTCATAACAAACATGATTTTCATTGAAATGCTTTCTGATTGTGAAACCTGATTGTGAAACCTGTGTTCTGCACAATCTGCACACTGTACCAGTAAGGGTATATAGTTAAGACATAGTTCAATCTGCAATACCTAAGAAAATCAGAGTAACTTAAGCCTGTTTCATATACAGCTTAGTGTAGCTATTATTGTTTAGATGATTGTATAGGTATCAATATTCTGCTTCACATTATTGAGGTCTTTTTGTTGTAGGTGGTCTTAAGTGTGTCTAAAGGCATCCTCACAACTGAAATACAACATCAAGACATGACAGTTAAAGGTGAGAATTGACTGTCAGGACTAAAGTTTATTTATAAACTGGTGAAAAAATTAAATAGTTTAAATTCTAAGGTGTATGGGGCATTTGATGATGTGTTCTTTTTAGCCCAACTCTCCTGTTTCATGGAAGGGTCAGTAAAAATGTTTCCTTTTCCTAGTGGTCGTCAAGCAAATATGGGTAAAGCTGATCTGGCTAAGCAAACTTTCACACTGCTTTAGACACGTAAAAATTGAGTATCATGTATGATAGTCATACTATGTTATACGATCATTACAACACAAAACGAAGTTGCTTGGCTCTTACACATTAACATATTAACCAAGTTATTGTAAGACTGTTGTGAAATTCTTGATTTTTTTATTAATTCACAGGTTCTGGTGAGAACAAACTGATAATTGAATCCAATAACCTGGTAATCCTCAACAACCTGCTGGCCAAAGTGTCGTATACCAGCACTATCTACCATATAAACACTGGAGACCTTGGTAAGAAATGATAAATGACCTACAATTTCAAATTTTGATATCTGTATGTTCTTTTGTTTATGAGCGTTAATGGCTTTCTCTTTGCTCTGAATGTAAACTTCTAACATCTTTAACATTAAATGCAGGCGGATTCAGGTAACAGTGAAAAGTGTTTTCTTAATTTACTTTTGTTTTCTCCATTTTTTCTATAGCCACATTCCAGTTTGAAAACCATGAAGCGGTGTTCCCCATTGCCATCAAACAGCCTCATATACCAGTCCTGTACGACATAGGGACAGGTAGGAGTGCGCTTTTTACCAAGATTCAGTCATGAAATGCTTATTATTTGTAAGTGCTGTTACAGATTCAAATATTGGGGATGGATACAAGAGGAAAAACCACAATAACAACACTGGTCCGGCCGGGTTGAGTCAAACGATGATTTTAATGATCACACGCGTGGGAGATGGACACCGTACGCAGACAGCATCAGATCTCAAAATAGTGGAGCATTGATCAAACTCTTATAGCCTCTAGTGGCCCCCATCTAATCATAAAAGCCTAAACATTCACATTCTTTTCTCTCACACAGCGCCTAAGCTACGACCTTGGCTCGCCGTTTATCTGCTCCTGCTGAGATGGGGCAGAAAACTCCAGCATGTTCTGTTCTCTTCTAATCAGACAAATAAGGCGATGACTTTCTGCGAACAGTATTTCTTATAACTCAGCAGTATAATGCATCATAAAACAATATCATTCATTCACAATAAATCAGCAGTCTAATGTAATGCAAATCAGTTTAACAAACGCAATAGTTATCACCTTCTTCTAATTCAGGAGAATAATGCAAACTAAAACTACATAATAATTCACAATCTTTAATTAGGGGTCTAACATGGCATAAAATAATATTATAATCTCACACTCCCCCTGATGAGCTCTTTAGAATAAAGAGCTCACCTACACCCTGTAATCCAGTGTTGCCGGGTCATTTCTTCTTACCCCTTAGGTCCTTTGTCCCCCTGTTGGGCGAACCATATGTGAGATGACCTCTGTGTTTGCGCAGTTCAGATGAAAGAAAAACTATTATTCCAACAATAGCAGGTACAGATGACACTCCCCAGTTCTCCCACAGCTTTATTTGGTGCTACCTTATACCCTTCAGACGTACTCAGACTAGAACCTCTGTCCAAGGAGCTTTTAGCCTTTATTTTATTGCTGCAGCCACCAGTGTCGTCCAGTTGGGTGATCCTCTGCTCTTCTTTCTTCAACCTCAGGGGTTAGACAACCCTTCAGTCGTTGCACAGATCAGGGGATTATTCTGCCCCGATTTCAAACAACGATCTGTGTGTCCTCGGGTCCTGTGTGTCCTGTGTATCCCCCAGAAAAAGGAACAGGAACGTGTCCCCCTTTTTACCAAGAGCCTCTCGAACCTCGTTGGTCTGGTGTTCCTGGATTTCCGCCAACCCCTTCATGGTTATTGCTGTGTTTATGGGATCCATCCTTTTGAGGTGACTAGCTGGAGCCCAAAACGCCATGACACTTGAACCCATTTGGTGTCTCGGCAGTCACTGTGTCTGTCTCTGCTGCGAAGGATCCTCGTATATCTGTGACCTCGTCTGGTGTCTGTTCCTTTCTCTGTAAGAGACAGAAAACCAAAACACCTCTCTGCCTAGCTCTAATAATCTAATGTTGTTATCTACTGATCTTCTGGCGATTCAGAATTGGTTTAGAATATTCAGAATGTCCCAGGGACTTATTCTAATCATATCCTATGTGTGTGTAAGCGTGTTTGCATTATGCCCTCTGCACTCAAGGCATTTCCTACACTTTATCAGTCCGGACGAAGCTTATGACCTTCAAAAGACCGAGTGCCAACTCATTATAAGCACATTTGCAAGGTGTGTCTGAAAATTATTAAAACCACTCATTTTAACAAAAGACATCAAAAACAAATTAGCCATTTTTAATTCTAACATTTGACCCCCGTTTTCACAAAAATCATGTGTTTGCTTCCGCCTCCTGTCCCACGGTTTCCTCTCCAGTGTGGTACTCAGCTTCTCGTGAACACAGGCATTTTATCTTCTAAACGCTATTCAGTTCATTTTAATGATTAATGCTTAAACATGGAAATAATGATTTATGCTTCTCCCTGATTCTCTAAAAAAGTCCGGAAACCTCTTGGGTCACTATTAGCTTAAGCTTTACCACACCTAAATTATTAAAACACAAATGAAGTCATAAAAATGTTCATATAACCCTTGTTTGATGTTAAAACTCGACTTCCCCCCCTTTTTTGACACATTCCCATGTGTCAAACCAACGGAGCTAGAAAATTAAAAGAAAAGGTTAGTGACTTTATATCTTAGAAAGTATCAGACTTTCTCCTACCCAGTGTCGTTGCTCCAGTCCCGTCATCCTGTGTTAGGGAATGAAATCAATTTAATTGTCATGTTAGATCTGTTCAACTCCTGGCTCCGCCCAGAGCCTGCGTCCGCAGAATTGCCAAGAAACATAACCTGTAATAATATGAACTTCACTTCAATATGAACCTGTTGACTACTTTAGACACAGCAAAGAAACATTCTCTCCTCCTCGAGGACAGGCACTGACTCCCACCTATCTCCTGGAGCCAACTGTCCCTTATTGAGACCCAATATTGCGGCTACAAGGTTTTGCAGATTGTTAAATTGATCTGTGTGTAATGCTCTGAATCAGGTATGTAATATTAAATAAATGTCGTTTAATTAACTGCCACTACTTAAAACTTAGCAAAAGATATAACTGAATAAAAGATCACAAAGAAAAGCATGATATCAGTGTTATGTAAGCGCGTGCGGCCTTCCACGCCCAAAGTCACTCCAGTCCATAGATCAGCCAAACATCGCGCTGACTGTAGTTTTTAACCCTTATTAACTTGAACACCACTCTATAATGAGCAACAAACTGCAATATGTATAAAAATGATCATGGTTACACCTGCAATGAAAGATCATATGATTATCCCGACACCTGTAAATAGAAGATTAACCTGAGGTTATAACAATCACTGGGACACAAATGTTAATGTAATGTCAATAGCTTCAAGAAATGTTTAATGCAATGCTTGTTATATGATTCTGATGTAACAATAATGCTGATGCTGAAATAACAGTAAAACACCCCCTTTTATCCCGTTTATAAACTTCACACATAAACGTTTATAATTGCCTCTTTTAAATTTTATTTCCCCCTGTTTTCTCCTCACTGACCACAGCAGGGGAATCTTAGTTTTGAATCAGCCATGAATCCAGCTCACCTGATTCATCACTGAGCCCCACCGTCACTGGCGTCTGACGGGGTGACGCTGCATACTCTTCCTTTAATGTCACTATTTTCAATCTGTTAATTAGAGTGCTTAAACATGAAGTAGACTACGTCTACAACAAGTCAATACAGCTGTAAATGTGGCCAATTATCAATCTATTACCAATCAATAATGAAAAATAGCTTTTATTTTATGCATGCTTTTAGTCAACCACTCACCCAGAGGATCTTCAATCCCAGAAAATTCCTTCTCCTCATTTAATGAGTCCACCCTCCTTCCATGCCCTGGTAACTGGTCCATCCAGAGCCACATGATCTCAAAATATACATACAACAAGCCAAACCACACCTCGGTCACACCAACCCTTTTCCGCCCTGAAGATGTCCAACGCCATCTCAGTCTGGACCAGGGTTTAATAGTTTTGCAATTTTCATTAGTTTTTATTTTTATTTAGTTTCGACTTCAGACTTTCAATTTTATGTCCGTTGTAATTAGTTTTTACCAATTGTTTGCTAGTTTAGTTTAGTTTCTATTTTTTTTTTTTTTGAAAATCCTTAGTTTCAGTTTAGTTTTGGTTGTGTTTGCAGTAATTAAGTGTAACAAAATCCCAGTTTCATCATATCAGTCATGCTCTTGTGCTTATCCTTGGGTATTGAGACTATTAACTCTTGCAGCACCGGGTGTTCGTAATTTTGGTTCAAGTGAATTGATAAACTTTTTGAAGGCAACTGACTCACACAGTTATGTAGATATCCCCGTCCTGTTGTCTCGGGATGCATCACGCTGCCTTGCATGGGGTTAGCTTCTGTTTTCTGGGGATGAGGGTTGAGTGTGCTCCCTTACCTTCTCAAGGTAAGCTAGGTTAGCCTTCTTGTGTGAGCTTTTCAAGTGCACTTTAAGGTTTGTGGGATTTTTCCCTTTAGAAATGTCCCTCATTTGCCCCTCAATTTGTCTCTTTCCACTACAAGACACTTGCTTTAACCAAAGCACAGTCATACTCAAAGTAATCCCAAATTGGACTCTGGCGCTTTCTCCCGACTTTTCCTGACATGATTCTGCGCGTGGACGGAGCAGCGACACAGACGACTCGACTAACGTGCTGCCACCTGCTGGCATAATGAGACAGCAAGAAAAAAATCTGGAAACTAAACTTTATCTTCACCCTTGACTATTGTATGACACGCACACATCAATGAAAACTAAACACATTTTTGCTATAAATTCAGTTAATTTTAGTTAGTTTTGTGAGCACTCATTACAGTTTTAGTTAGTTTTCCTTTTTTGTTTTTCTTTTTATTTCCGTTAATGTTTTTTCACTTCTAGTTTTCGTTATTTCGTTAGTTTTTGTTAACGATAATAACCTTGGTCTGGACTGTCAAAGGTGACTTTAACGCTGACTGTTCCGACAATCCATTTTATAACATTTCCTGGTCAGATTAGCCAATCTCTGCACACTGGAATAAACATAATCAACATGGTCAATATTTTTCCTGCGTGTTATTTCACCATCTTATCGATTCAAATGATCCATCCTTATGTGGTTTGCGACATTATGTTTATCCACTCTGTCTCTAAATGTTTGAAGAATTTTCAAGTTTGGGGTCAAATTTTGAGAATTTGACCATAAGTGAAATTTATGGTGTCATCACCCCCTTCGGGGCTTACCTTTCCCAGTTTTGATGATATTCCTCCCTATTCTTTGCAAGTACCCCCTGTTGGTGGCGAGAAACTGTTGGTGTGGTCAAGCGGGTGCTGTAAAAACAAAAGCTCAGGACAGAACAGCTATCAGTCATGTGCTCACACACAAAATTAGCATATATTGAATTTCATATTGATCCTCTGAGTGTAATGGTACATTTTAATTTGAATTTATCAAAGCTAAACACAATAATTTTTCTTCATTTTGCTCTTGTTCTTGTGCAGCACCACCTCCTATCACATGCCCCTGTCGATTATATCTCTACTTTTCTAAATTATTAACTATTTCAATGAAAGGACCTAAAAGACGGGGACCAGTGTTTATCATTACATATCTCCATTTTGAATGTGACAAGCCTAACATTTCCTTGTTATCAGTAGATATTAATAGAGTTTTTTGGCTTTTTTTTTTCCTCTATAAAAGTTAATTGACTCTTAACAGTGGCCCGCTATGGTTAATAATAACATGTTCAGTCATGAGTGAAATCAAACCTTTTCTTCACTTTAGCATTTAACCTTCCCAACAATATAATGTGATATATTAATCGAAACACAGCTACTAAAACACACTTTTCTTAATGCAAACATCAGAAACTCAAAATTAGCAACCAAAGGGTTAAGTCTGCAGTTCACACTCCTGTGAAGCTACAGCCTCCCCCTTTAGTCTCTGTCATCCTTCTGTTCTTGCAAAAACTAAACAAAGCAAGACAAAACCTCCACCCTTCTTTTACAGGCTGGGTGACTTGTTTGTGGACATTTACTAATCCTAAAGTCGGCACCGTTTTTGTCTCAGTATCAAGTCAGTTAAAACTTTTAGTCGTCAGTCCTTCACAGTCCAGTCACATGCATACACACACATTCATACCAGATATTGCTGATAGTGGAGTCTCACGCGCAACCTATTCGAGCCTCCCTCACCAGCAAGATGACGTCATCATTTTAAAAGGAAAACAGTTACTTGTTTTTTGGACTGGATTGACTCGCTGCAATCCTTTTAGGCTAAGGACTTCTCATGTGATCAATGTCCCATATAAGGGAATTTCTCCCAAGCCCATTATAATCATGGAAAAAACTACTTTGCGACTGTTTTCAGTAAGAATATTTTATAGCGCTTTAAAGTTCAGTCTCTCAGGCCTGGATTAAAGAGCTGATTTGTTAAATCAGGAGCTCACAAAATACCAAAATATCACCACCGGTGGATCACACCTCTCAGATGTTCTTATTTCAGTGCACTGTAACAAAGGCAAAAACAAACGTAACCAATAAAATACTCATATAATAACAAATACTGGGGCCTATTGCAAACATGTCCAAGCATAAAACCATCTTTCTATTTCTTAGAGAAAGAAAACAATCCAAACCTCACTGATAGAATCAACCTAGTGTCAAGCAAAACCCAAAAATCAACCAAAACTTCACCAGAAAGTTTTTCTCCCTCCCGGGACAATGTTGTGTAGGAATACAGGTACCGTAACTCCTTTTTGCACTGACAAACACATGTTGAATTGACTTAATTCAATAGTGGACACTGGTTGCACACAAATGCTTTGCTTTGGCAGAAACTTAAACAACTGAGTTAAATCAACACAACCTTTTCATATTCAGTAAACCTGTGCATTTTGTGTTCATAAAACACGATTGAAACATGTTCAGATGGAGTAAGTTGAGCTCTTGTAATATTCTAATTCTTCACAATTCTGTCATTTTATTTCAACACTATTCAGTAACTTTTATGCAAATACTACTTGGTCACTTAAATACTACATGTTGTCTTCATATTGCCTACGGTTCAACAAAGTCTAGATCCTGGTTGCCATAAAAATTGAATGGGTCTTCAACAACTACCATCCTCCTATCTTTATCCTGGTTGCACCAGGGCTGAGAAATAACCCTGAAGTGATAGGTTGCCAGGCAGGGTACACCCCGGACAGCTGACCAGTCTATCAGATAGAAACAAACAGCCGTTTACACATTCATGGATAATTTAGAATCATCAAGTAACCTAGCTCTAATAACTGCATGACTTTTCACTGTGGCAGAAAACCAGAATACCCAGAGAGAAACCACTGCAAACTAGCGAGACTGTGGACTTGCACCCAGGAGCTTCTTACTGTCAAGCAACAGCACTAACCAGCATGCCAACAATGTAGGAAATACAGGAAAGATATGATTTCCTGTATTTGATGCAGAATTCTTTTGTTCTTGCCCTTGACAGGTTAATCCACAATAAATAGCAACAGCATGCATGTGGTGTGTGTGTCATTGTCTGCCTCTTATAACTCCAGTGATTTTCCTGTAGTTTGAAATCTTATGCGGTGTTGTGAATTCCATGAGTTCAGCAACTAACCACTCTTATTAGATTGTATCGTGTCATCTCAATGAGAACAAATTGAGTTGCTGGATTTGGTACAGATCTTTAAAGCCTGAGGCAATTGTGTTAAACACACGCGAGATGCTTACGTAAATCCAAGGGCTGGCCCCTTTTTTTTTCTTTTTTTTTTCAGTGTGTTCCTCCTTCAATTAAATCTCACTCACAACAATGTGGTGCTCCGAAATAAAACTCACACCGTTAATTCATCATTTTCACTCTGTACCACTGCTCCTTATCAGGCTGTGTGAAGCACAGTACACAATTCAGTGGAGGCCTTAAGCCATAAACAGACGTCAGGCACAGACATTGTTTTCATAACCAAACTGCCTTGGACCTTGTCCCCTAAATCTACACAAATGCCTTCTGGGTGACATGAACTGCATTTAACCAATAAACAATCAATGGCTTCTTGTTGTTGTAACAGATTCTGTATTTGGGGATGTTTGTGTGCAGCATTTGTTAGTAAAGCATTCTTCATTGCATCAGCGTGTGTGTCACTCTTCATTGCATAAGCGTGTGCATGTGTGTGTGTGTGTGGATCACTTCTCAGTGAATTGAATCAGCATTTCGATTTGTGTGCATGTGTGTGTCATTTCTCACTCAATCAACGAGTGCAGATGTGTTCATATGTGTGTTTCTCTTCATTCTGAGTCAGTGCATGTAGATGTGTGTGTTTGTGTTCATCACTTTCCTGTTCTGGTGTTCTGGGTAAACCACGGCCTGAGGTGTGCCCTGGGGTCCTGCCCTCCTCCTTTTCAGTCCGTTTGCATCCGTTGGTGCTGCTGCTCAAAGTTCTATCCATACTGGTTCTGGCCCCAATTGAGGCAGTCCTTTTCTCCAGTGTCCTGCATCTTCTCCTTGTTCCGCTCCTCCTTAACTTGACCCTTTTGCTTCTGTAGCTCCTTCAGGGTTTGCTCCTGCTGTTGGAGCTTCTCGTCAGGTTTGGCGACCTCCTGCTCCAGCAAGCTCCGGCCTGATTTCAAGTCCTGCGTCTGGGACTCCAAGCCTGACTGATGGGTTCGATTAGCAGCCAGCTCCTCCTGAGCCATGCTCAGTTTCTGCTCTGATGCCTTGAGCTCTTACTGAGGGCAGAAACCTCAGAGTCTTTTCCATACACGTCAGATTGAAGTTTATTGATGTTTTCCTTGCTTTGCTCCACGGCCTTCTACAGCTCTGCTGTTCGGCTCTTCTCAGAGGTCAGCTCCTGGCCGAGCCCCGACACCTGTGCCTTCAGCTTATTTTCTTCTGGTGCTTTTGTCCATTCTGAGGTGCCTCCTGACCTCAGTTACTCCTCCTGTCTCTGGCACGCCCTTTTTGCTGCCCGATCATCCGTGTTGGTTCGTCACTGTCCTGCACAGTTTTAATGCAGAGTTGTTAAGGTCAGCATTGTCTTGCTCGGCCTCACTTTTCCTCCGGGCTTAATGGGCGTCTCGTCACAGCTCTGTCAGCTGAAGCTGTCCGGAAATCTCCCCCGTGTAGTGAAACGGGCCTTGGATTTAACGCTCTCCGTCTCCGCTGCATGAGATCGTTTTCCTGCAGCACTGTTGACGTTTTCAGGTTGTTGTTGTGGGTCCAGCTGCTGTAGCATTTGGTCAGGGTCACATCAAAGATGGTACACAGCAAATCCAGCATGTCCAAATTAACACTGTCGGATTTGATTTCAACACTATTAAAGTGTCTATATGGGTCCACACCAGAGAGTGTTAATTTAACTCTTTTTGGAGAGTTGGTACGTTAACTGATTTAGTGTTAAACACCAAATCTGTCTGGAGTTGATAATTTAACACTTGGTGTTAAGAGTTTATATATTAACTCTCAAAGAGTATTTTAGTTTAACTACGTAAGAGTTATCTTCTAATTCATTCTAAAAAGCGGGAATTTAACTGTTCTGAACTTCTAGAAATTTCTTTTGGAAATAAACATTTACTAAAAAGATGCAATGGTTTTTGAAAAACATTTATTCTGAACTGTGCACCACAATTTCAAAACATTTTCTGAAAGATGTAACAGTGTACATGTTCTCACTTTCATTAGAATTTTGTTTATCAAAAGGTCTGACATGGTAAATGCAAATAACAGCATTCTCAACACTTATTTCTTCAATACAATATGCATGTCCTTCATTCATCCCTTTGTGGAACTTCAACGCACTTCTGCTCTCCCCCATATTCCATCTTCACAAGCATATCCTGTGCGGAGATTGAATAAAAATTAGTTGACATTAATTAATGGCACAAATAATCCAGTAAACAATTGCAGCACAGTAAAAAAAAAAAAGGAATCCTCTTTGAGCCATTACTTGTGTAAAGTATTTTCCCAAAAGACAAGGACACAGGCAACAGGTAATACTGAACTAAATGTAAAACCTCAACCTTTTTCATTTTTACCTAAACCGTGTGCACAAAACTCTGGAGGGATCTATGCTACCGTAGAATCCAGTCAGGACGTCAGCTACTGCTGTTTGCTCGTTTTTTTGTTTTTTTTATGGGCGATCGTTTTCAGGCTTCAAGTAGCACCATTATACCACATTTCACATTCTAGACATTGTTTTAGGTGTATTTGACCAAAAGTTTGACTGAAAATTCACATGCAAGCTTTTTTTCAAGGCTGTGGTATTTGCCCGCAAACAATACCTTTCAGCTAGCTAAAACAGAATATTATGCTATCACCGAGCAACATGGCTAATGCCTTTCACACAGCTTTGTCTCAACTCCAAAGAGCCACAGAAGTAAAAGCTCATAATAATAATTGAAACAATCTTTGAAAAAATGACTTACCAAGCATGGCAAACAACTCAAATATGTAGAGCAAAATGTTCTGAAACGGCTTCACTTCAGCTTCGATTGGAGCCGTGCTGGGGGCGGAGTCTGTGAATTCACTCTGTTGGTGTCATAGCCCCTCTAGGAGTTCAGAGTTAAGAGGTCAAGAGTTAATGTTTCCATTTTAACACCTCCAGATTTGACAGAGAAACACTCATTTTTAACACTCAATTTTAACTACTATCATTTTACACCTCAGAGTTACATTAAAAGAATGTGACTCTGCTTAGAGTAAAATTAACTCTACTTTTGCAAGAAGACTATTAACACCAAAACATTTAACACTTTTGAATTTGCTGTGTAGAGGAGAGAGCAAAGATGGTAGAGGGGGAGAGCAGGAGTCCAGGTCAGCCTCGGCTTTCCGGGCCGACAAAGCAGCCTGTAATCAAGCATAAAGAGAAAAAACAAAACAAAAACAAAACATTTTGTTTCCCAAATTTTGATTTCCCACCTTAAATAACAGCACTCCATGTCTTCAGCCAGGAGTCAGAGCCTGCTTGTGACATTCAGGGACACATGGTGCCAATAACAATTCAGCCAAAAACTTGCCTGAAAATTTCCAGTGATGGTAACCGATAACTGGAGGAGAAGATGTCCTTTAAGCTTCTTTTACGGGTGGGGACAAAGTGAGGTCAAGCTGTAATTTTGAGCCAAAGCTTGGTCTGTCTGTCGTCCCAATTCTGTTTATGCTTTTGCCGCTGTACTCAGTCAAAGTCAAAGTCAAAGTCAACTTTATTTGTCAATTCTACCACATGTACAGGACATACAGAGAATAGAAATTTTGTTACTCTCAAACCCTAGATGAAATAGCAAAAGAACATTTAAATATAAGAGAGTGATTAAAAAATGCAAGTAAAATAATTAAAAAGTAAAAATTTAAATAAATACAATGCGATTATACCAAGAAAGCTATACAATATACAATATTCAAGTAAGGGTAAATGACATTGAGTGTAAACCGAGTAGTGCAAATAGGCAAATAGTGCAAAAGGAGATTTAGTAATGTACGGTAAGAGATAGTGTAACAACAAAGTCTTATGAGGTAATGGCAGTCCAATGCTCCACAAAGTGACTGGTAACTGGTGCAGGCCAGTGAGTGAGTCAGAGAGTGTGTGTGTGTGTGTGTGTATGTGACAGAGTTCAGTGAGACCGTGGAGGAGAGAGGGGAGAGGGGGCAGAATCGGGAGGGAGTTAAGCTTCCTGACAGCCTGATGGATGAAGCTGTCCTTCAGTCTGCTGATCCTGGCCTGGAGACTCCGCAGTCTCCTCCCTGACGGCAGCAGCTTGAAGAAGCTTTGCATTGGGTGCGTGGGATCAGCCGCTATGCAAAGGGCTTTTTTAGTGAGACGGGTCCTGTAAATGTCCTGGAGGGAGGGGAGAGAGACACCAATGATCCTCTCTGCAGCTCTCACTATGCGTTGGAGGGTTCTATGACAGGACGCATTGCAGGTTCCAAACCACACAGTGATGCAGCTCGACAGGATGCTCTCAATGGTGCCTCTGTAGAAAGTGTGCATGATGGGGGCTGGTGCTCCTGCTCTTCTTAGTTTGCGGAGAAAGAAGAGACGCTGCTGTGATTTCTTGGCCAGTGCTGTGGTGTTGTACGACCAGGAGAGATCCTCTGTGGTGTGCACACCCAAGAACTTGGTGCTGCTCACTCTCTCCACAGACGCTCCGTCAATGGTCAGAGGAGCATGTTGGGTGTGCATTCTCCTGAAGTCCACAACAATCTCCTTTGTCTTCTCCACATTCAGAGAGAGATTGTTGTCAGCACACCACGTGGCCAGGCGTCTCACCTCACTTCTGTAGTCGGTCTCATCCCTGTTGCTAATGAGACCCACCACCGTTGTGTCGTCCGCAAACTTGATGAAGAGGTTGGAGCTGTATGATGGAGTGCAGTCATGGGTCAGCAGAGTGAAGAGGAGGGGGCTCAGCACACATCCCTGCGGGGCCCCCGTGTTTAAAATGATGGTGCTGGATGTGTTACTGCCGACCCGTACTGCTTGAGGTCTTCCGGTGGGGAAATCCAACAGCCAGTTGCACAGTGAGGTGTTGAGCCCCAGCTGGACCAGTTTTTGAATGAGCTGTTGGGGGATTATAGTGTTGAATGCTGAACTGAAATCTATGAACAGCATTCGAACATATGAGTCTTTTTTGTCCAGGTGTGTGAGTGCTGAGTGGAGTGCAGTGGAAATAGCATCATCGGTTGAGCGGTTGGGCCGATACGCAAACTGGAAGGGATCCAGGGAGGGGGGCAGGACAGTCTTGATGTGTTGCATGACTAGTCGTTCGAAGCACTTCATCAGGATGGGAGTAAGTGCAACAGGACGGTAGTCATTAAAGCAGGAGGGAGATGACTTTTTTGGAACCGGAATGATTGTGGTGGCTTTAAAACATGTGGGGACGACAGCCTGGATGAGTGATATGTTGAAGATGTCTGTGAAGACATCAGTGAGTTCCACTGCACAGTCTCTCAGTACACGACCAGGAATGTTGTCAGGACCCAGAGCTTTACGTGCATTGATCCTGCTGAGGGATCTCCTCACGCTGTCTGGGGACAGAGTCATCACCTGATCACCAGGAGGGGGTGGGGTCTTCTGTGCAGTGGTGCTGTTTTGGACTTCAAAGCGAGCAAAGAAAGTGTTCAGCTTGTTCAGCAGGGGGATAGTGCTATCACAGGTCTGTGGTGGGGGCTTGTAGTCTGTGATGGTCTGAATGCCCCGCCACAGGCTCCGTGAGTCTCTGCTGTCTTTGAAGTGATGAGATATTTTCCTGGAGTACTGTCTCTTAGCCTCTCTGATGCCACGGGAAAGGTTGGCCCTAGCTGTCCTCAGGCTCGCCTCGTCTCCATCTCTGAAGGCAACATTCCGAGCTTTCAGCAGCCTGTAGACCTCTCCTGTCATCCATGGTTTTTGATTGGCCCGGACAGTTATGGTTTTCGTGACTGTTACATCCTCAATACACTTGTTGATGTAGGCAGTAACAGTCTCTGCGTACTCCTGGAGGTCAGTGGTGTTGTTATAGGTGGCAGCCTGCTTAAACATGTTCCAGTCTGTGGTGTTGAAGCAGTCCTGTAAAGCCTCTGAAGACCCTTCTGGCCACACTTGTATCCGCTTACGAACCGGTTTGGTGACTTTAACGAGTGGTCTGTAAGCAGGCATTAGCATGACAGTGATATGGTCTGAGGCGCCGAGGTGGGGGAGGGGAAAAGCTTTGTAAGCTCCTCTCTGGGTGGTGTAAACAAAGTCCAGTGTGTTATTTCCCCTTGTTGGAAAGTCTATGTGTTGTTGTATTTTTGGAAACACGCACTTTAAGTCTGCATGATTGAAATCCCCAGCCAGGATGAGAAAAGCATCAGGATGGGCTGTCTGCTGCTCACTGATGTGCTGGTACAGTTCATTCAGTGCCTCACTCCTGTTGTTGACATTGGAGGAGGGAGGGATATACACAGCGCACAGTAGTATGGCTGTATATTCCCTCGGTAGATAGAATGGCCGGCACTTAATAACCATGAACTCCAGCACTGGTGAGCAGTGTTTGCAGACCGCAACAGCATCGCGGCACCAGGCATCATTGATGCAAACACAAAGTCCTCCCCCGCGGGTCTTACCTCCCGCGACGATGACTCTGTCAGCACGGTAGCATGTTAGCTGGTCGAGCTGAATGGCGCGGTCCGGGACACTGTCGCTGAGCCATGTTTCCGTGAACACAAAAGCACAGCAGGCCTTTACATTCCTTTGAGATGAACGTAGCAGTCGGATGTCGTCCAGTTTATTTTCTAGCGAGCGTACGTTGGCCAGAACGATAGAGGGGATGGCGGGTTTGTGTGGGCTAGCCGCTAGCCTAGCTCGGATGCCACCGCGCTTACCCCTCTTCTGCTTCCTCTCACACCGCTTGAGGCGCATCCATTGTGGGCGAAGTGCAGGAGTGGAGGTCGGTGATTGAGTAAGCCTTCGGAGCAGACCCAGATCTTTCAGCTTCTCGATGTCCACAGAATTTAACTTAAAAAGTTTGTTTCTGCCGATGTCGAGAAGAAGTGTTCGGGCATATCCTTGCTTGCACACAGATAGACGTGACAATGACTTACAAAAACACTGCAACTTACAGGACGAAAAACACGAAAAAGTAGTTTGTTTGGGAGAGAGAGAAGCCGCTGCGTGTGCACGCACCGCCATCGTTTCCAGGTTGAGAGAAATCCACCTGTATTAACACACTAAAACATTCACTTAGTATTTCTTTTCTGAAAACATCCATTCGCTTCATCTGCCTAGATTTTACTATCTCTCTCTCGGTGCATACTTCACACAGTCAGGCAGTTGCCTTTTATGGGCATGCAAAGTTCCTGTCACACACACTGCTTCATATGACACACACAGCTACTCCACCCAGCAGCTGCAAAGCCGTCTTCATGTCCTCTCTCCACACTCTCAGCCACAATCCTCCGTCCTCAATATGAATGTATAAAACCAGTCATAATTATCCCTAGAAACACACCCTCAAGAAAATTCGTTGTATTTACTCATCTATTCGTACTCACTGTGACCAATGCAATTCATGTAAAGAAGATCCTCTATAGGTGAAATTTCAATTCAGCACGACCCTGAAATAAGCATGCCTTTTATCTAAGTAAAATGAAATTACTACACCACCACCAGTGCTGAAATTCGTGCTTGATCACACCCTATATTATGATAAAACTAAAAGTAAATCAAATGTAACTGCTTATATTATTGAGCTGAACCAAGAGTCACTTAAAAATCTTATAAATCCTGCTTCACGCCACAAAACTGAAACAAATCACAGCTGTATTTATCACTCAATCTTACTCTGCCGACTGAAGTGCCGGTCTAGATCATGCACGATTTGTCTCTTCTATATCAAAACCCAGCCAAACATCAAACATTCAGCGTAGTCATTCAAAACTTTATTTGTAATATTATAATCAGCAAAATCAGCGTTTTAATTACAGGCATGTATCATTGTTTGCAAATCATAATTATAAAACTCAAAAACACCGCTAAACAGGAAGCAAAAGTCCTCTGTGCGCTTCACAGCAGCCACCTCATTTGCATGTTCACACACCGTCTAAAAATAGCTCGCAGCGCTGCAGCTGCACGTCACACACAGTCTCACACACAGTCTCACACACAGCTCTGTTATTTTATATTACAAAGACGTCTTATATTTACAATCACTCTCAGGCCTGACAGCTTTAGCGCCTACACAATTTCGACAAATTTAAGTTAACGGTCCAACCGAAAAAGTCCAACTTTTTTGTGATCAATTAACCAGTATCTGTCCAACAGTCTCTGGCCTTGTCTCTAAAGTCCCTTACTCAATTTAAAAGTGTCCAGCACCCAAGGTCCAACCTTTGCTGCCCAAAAAAGCGCACATACTCATACCAAACGGTAAAGAGACTCTAACTCCTAGCTTATTCCAGGATGCCCTGTACCCCACAGTCAAGCCAAACTGAACTAACCCTGTTCGCCGACAGGTCAAGGTCGCGCGTTCCTCGGCCAGGAGGGAGCGTAACCTCCGGGCTATGCGCTTCTCAGCAGTCCAACTGCCGTTCTTGAAAAATGTATAATACTTTGAAACAACAGTCAACACCCCAAAACAAGACTATGACTGACGCAGGTCCAACCTTAAAACCAACGGGGACTCTAACCCACAAAATGACCAATTCCCTATCAAACTAAATTCACTCAGCAGTCCAACTGCTTTAACTTCAATCAGCAGTCCAACTGCTTTAAATACTCAGTACTGTCACTTTCCAGTAATTTCAGTGAGTAGACTTTAATTTTATCATGTCCAATTTGGCACACTTTGGAAATAGATTCAACAGGTAGTGCCTTACCTTTGTATAAGCCGGCTTATGCCCACTCACGTCAGACCACTGGCTTGTGCCTGTCCGTTCGACAACCTCGGACCGTCCAAACCTCCAACTTCCACCCCAATACCACCGGACGAGCCCCCAAACTGTTACGGATTCAAATATTGGGGATGGAGACAAGAGGAAAAACCACAATAACAACACTGGTCCGGCCGGGTTGAGTCAAACGATGATTTTAATGATCACATGCGTGGGAGATGGACACCGTACGCAGACAGCATCAGATCTCAAAATAGTGGAGCATTGATCAAACTCTTATAGCCTCTAGTGGCCCCCACCTAATCATAAAAGCCTAAACATTCACATGCCTTCTCTCACACAGCGCCTAAGCTACGACCTTGGCTCCCTCTTTATCTGCTCCTGCTGAGATGGGGCAGAAAACTCCAGCATGTTCTGTTCTCTTCTAATCAGACAAATAAGGCGATGACTTTCTGCGAACAGTATTTCTTATAACTCAGCAGTATAATGCATCATAAAACAATATCATTCATTCACAATAAATCAGCAGTCTAATGTAATGCAAATCAGTTTAACAAACGCAATAGTTATCACCTTCTTCTAATTCAGGAGAATAATGCAAACTAAAACTACATAATAATTCACAATCTTTAATTAGGGGTCTAACATGGCATAAAATAATATTATAATCCCACAGTACCAGATACAGCCTGCTCTAGGTGTGTAGGCAGGTAAAACTTATGACTGAAATCTTACAGAGAGAAGAGGAAAGATCAGTGTGTATCATTTTCTTCTGACCTTTTTCTGTTCTGCTGTTTAATTTTTCTATTGACTGAAGAAAAGTGAAAATAATTTGCTTTCTTTTGCCTTTTAGACATTAGTTCTCAAGTCACCATCACCACAAAGACTTTCCTGCGCTACAGAGAACTGAAGGTGTTGTTGGACAGCATCCGAAAATTCTACAACAACATAAAAGTGATTATTGCAGATGACAGCTTAGAACCAGAGCCAATTCACAGAGAAAACATCTTATATTACATCATGCCTCCAGCACAGGTATGTGTGGTAGATCCAAGAATTGGAACCACAGTTGTGTTTACTAAATATGCAATGTTGGTACAAACTGTCAGTTTGAATTTTCTACAAAACCAGATAAATCTCAGATATAATTCAGATTCTTGTATGTATGAATTTAAAATAAGTCTGACCTATGGTGGAACGGTTCACAGCCGAGAGTGAAGCGGTGGGAATGAGCACCTCCAAATCTGAGACCATGATCCTCAGCAGGAAAAGGGCGGAGTGCCACTCCGCTTACGCTGTACTGGTCTGTTGTGGTGAAGGGTGAGCTGAGTGTAGAAGCGAAGCTTTCAATTTACCAGTCGATCTAAATCCCTACCCTCACCTATGGTCGCGAGCAGTGGGTAGTGAGTAAAAGAATGAGAAATAGGCTTCCTCCGAAGGGTGGCTTGCCTCTCCCTGAGATAGAGTAAGGAGTTCAGCCATCCGGGAGGGGCTCAGAGTAGAGTAGGGCTCCTTCACATGGAGGAGGTGGCTGGGGAGAGGGAGGCTTGGGCTGCTTCTTTCGTGACACAGCCCCGGATAAGCAGAAGAAGGTGGATGGATGAAATTTGTTTTTTGCTAATAAAACAAAAAACAGTGTTGCTTTACAATGACTTTTATTGTATTGATCACTTGAGAGCACCATTACACCACAGTGTAAAAGATTAAAATGTTAAGATTAAGATGTGAAAGATGTTTCCTTCCTCAGGGCTGGTTTGCAGGCAGAAATCTGGCTGTTTCCCAGGTAACCACCAAGTACTTCCTGTGGGTGGATGATGATTTTGTGTTTACAGAGAAGACAAAGATAGAGAAGCTTGTGGAGGTCATGGAGGCGAACCCTGAACTGGATGTGGTGAGAATGAAATAGCTCACATAAAGCATTTGCAGTTTATTTAAAATAATTTGAATAGAACATTAAAATGTAAATATAATACACCCATAAAATACACATGTTAGACTGATGTAATCCTTTTTTCCTTTATTACATCTGATCTAGTTAGGCCTTTTGGACCATGTAGCATGCCAACGTTTGGGGTCTTAACTTCACAATAACTTGCATGGAGCAGATCCTTTATAATCAATGAAGACAAAGGTTATTCTAGATTTTTGGGTTTACTGTAACATCTATTATTAACAAAGATCAGATGAGCAGTTATGACCACGCACAATAAAGTAAAGTTGGTGGAACCAGCTTCTGGACAGATGCATAGGTTACCTGAAAGACTAGTCTCATTTCTAGATTTGATTTTCAAAAACAAGCATGACAAGTAGTGTCTACCTGAACATCGACTGAACAATATTGGAGCTTGCAGTGAAACACTAGCCATTTTGTAACAAGATGTTGTGTTTCTTTATTCGTATTAGGTTGGTGGGGCTGTAGAAGAGAACCAGTTTTATTTTACTCTTATATATGAGGAAGGAAAGGAAAATGAAGGTGGTTGCCTATACAGAAAGTCTCAGGGGAAATTCCACTCACTTCCTGGCTACCCACAATGCTTTTTGACTAATGGAGTAGTCAACTTCTTCCTGGCTCGTACAGATGCTGTACAGAAAGTTGGTTTTGACCCTAAGCTACAGCGAGTAGCACATTCAGGTAGGTCCAGATCTCAAAGAAGTTTATATTACAAATGACAGCAAGAGCATTTTGTGTTAAATATTAAATTCCAATTTCTAACTCTAGAGTTTTTTATGGATGGTCTGGGCTCTTTGCTGGTTGCATCATGTAGTCACGTATCCATTGGTCATCAACCCAAAACAGCCGACAGCCAAAGTTCTATATACGACGAATATAGACACCCGGGAGAAAATGATGAAGAATTCAAACTGCAGCTTCACTTTTACAAAAACAACCTTAAGTGCATTACATATGGATAGAAGATTCATTCAAAGAACATCAGTGTCACTTGTAATGTCATATTGTTTTGTCATGGTCCCAGGGTTATCTGAGTTTAGGATTCTCAGTGAATATAGCCGAGTTTGGCTCTCTGTTTGGATTTTATTCATCAAGATTTTTTTTCTTTATTATTCCTATAGAGATTAATATCTTGTGACGTTGGTGACACTGAATTCTGTTTTTACTTATTTTCTTTTGCTGTTTTGTCATCCTGTGTTTTCACTCATGTTTTCATTGTAAATCTAATACACTGAACTTTAAAACGTTATATATCTTCACAGAAGTACAAAACACGCTAAAATCTAATAGATGTTGTGAGTCATTTATCTATGCCACCTATGTTTATATTTAATAAAACCAAAGAAATAAATATACATACTGTACAAGAATGAACAGTGTCGTAACAGTAATAGTTCCTTAAAATTTATACTTATGATAGTTTACACAGATGTAATCAGATGCCATAATTTCCCTTCTAACCACATGTTTGAATCCTGGTGTAAATGGGCTAAAGAGTTCACTTTTATAGAAGCAATGTTTACTGAGAGGGGGGTGGTTGTCAGTGAGCTTTAGATGCTGGTTTGTTGAATGAGTTCAGTTGGTTTTTTGTTCAGTCTTTTACAGACAACCCACTAGTCTGAGATGCATAGGTCAAAGATTTATCCAAACAGGTGTGTATCTTGACCTCACACAGACATCTGAGTGCCCTATAAAAAGCTTTTGGACCCATCTATTATTTGTTAAGCAGAAAGAAAAACCCTAACTCACATGTCATGTATTGTTATGAGTTATGTAATATGTTTTTTTTAATAACAATTTAAAGATATGTGGTACAAAAGGCTCAAACAGGTTAAGTTCATTTCAGTGCACGTTTCAGAAACATATTTGAACTGCTTCCCTCTGTTGGCTCTTGTGCTTTGTGTTTATTTTTACTTCATTTAGCTTGTTTCCATTGATTTGTTGCACCTGTTTGGGTTTTTTTTACGCATGTGTTCCCCACTACCCAAATAAACGTGTGTGTATTTACTGCCTCGGTTTTCTCTTTGCCTTTCTGTCTCAGCACCTGTTATTCTTACTCAACACCTTTGTCTTCTGCAGCCTTTGTGGACATCCTCAAAGCTGAAGTACAGGTTTTTCTTTGGGTCCACATTATCCCCACCCCGTGACAGTTATCACTTAACTCTGCAGCTTTGCTCTGATTACCAGAGTTTCATATTGTGATTGTTACCTGTTCCCAACTGTGGTTGACTCACCATGTTGATGATTTTGGCTACAACAGGAAGCTGCTTCCAGTTCTAAAGCATGGCCTGCTCACCAAACACGATGCCATGTATAAATCCAGATACTCCCCTCAGGAGTTGGGAGAGAACAAAATCACAGCTAAAAGAGCCAATACATTCAGATGGCCAGAAAAACAGCTCTGTTTAAAGATATGGTGATTTAAGTCTACTTTGCACTGGTTTCATAAAATGAAGTTGTAGTGCTCATTCTGAAGAAGGTACTAAGAAAACCATTATTTGAGCTCAAAATATTACCTCTTTCAATTATGAATCATGATTAGTTGACATTTATAAAAACTATATATAAGTAACTGCATTGGGGGGAAAACTGTGACATTACGGTGACACTGAATGGAGTTATCATTTAAATCTGTAATTCTGCTCAGTTTAACAGTCACATATCGAGTTTCAGTTCATTCGCTATTCTGTCCCCAACTGTGGTTCACCCGTCATGTTCACAACAGGATTTTGGCCACAGCACGAAGCTGTTTTGTGTTCTAAAACATGGCCTGTTCAGCACCAAACACACTAAATCTTGTAAGAGGTAAAGAACATAACTTCTTTCTGTATGGTTAAATATTTGCTTGTTGTAAATAGGGACAAATGTGTAACTACATGCAGTACTGTATGAATAAAGAACTAACTTTAAATGAGGAACTCTTAAGTTTCATCAGATTCTTCCTCTTTTTCTGTGTTAACCCCACACAGATTCAAGACCTGAACCAAGAGGAGCTGCAGTAAGGAAGGGAAAGGTACAGTCTATGATTGTATATGACCTAAATTTCTACAAATACCTGTTATACGCTAAGTTAAAAGCAAAGGTGCACTCTGGGTAGTGACGTCATACAGTTGCATCGTTGCAAATAGTCAACCAGCACTTAGTTTAGTTGAAGATGAAAACAATCTGTCACACGAGGATGAGAGAGTGACGGAAAACTACTGGTGTCTATGCGGCTAATGCTTGACAATGGCAACAGCGACTGAGAGCGTTTGCTGTAAAGCACCAAAACTTTGAAGCCGTATGGCTTAATCCAGATGTTCTTTGGGCAGCACTTGTTAGCCTCCATGACCGGTGTCCGGTCTTTAAGTGATAAGATTATGAATCCTGCTTCCGGGCCCAGTCTGCATTTAATAAGACTGTTGTGTTTTTAACATGTTTTAATGCTTGGTATCTTGTTCCATTTAATCTCAACAAGCCCCTAAAAACAGTCAGTGATCACTGTCGGCTTCTCTCGGCTTTTATTACTGCTAATCACTTTAAAGCTCAGTTTTTAAACCCTTACGATGTACCTACAGCCCAGCCCATGCCGCAGTGTGACTAACCTTGTATCGTGGATGGATTATCTCGGTGGTTCTCCTGACTAGGGTTGCCAACCGTCCCTTAAAATACGGAATCGTTCCGTATTTCGAAACAAAAGTACACGTCCCGTATTGAGCTAATAAGGGACGCACTTTGTCCCGTAATACAGTGAGAATCAAAAGTAGTCTATAACTTTTAATGGAATTAACGGTTTGTTTGAAAACATAATTCCCAGCCCCTCTCCTGCTTTGTGACCAATGAGCTGACAGCACACTTATGACAATTCGAGTATGACAATTCAGATTACCGCTCATCTCATTGGTCGAGGAAAGGTCGCTTGCGGAGAAAATACCGGAAGACAACAGATGACCACAACAAGAAGCATGGCCAACAGGGAAACAAACGCCGACACTGCGGTGCAAGTCTCGGACGACAGTACACCTAAAGCTGGGCAGACACTGTGCGATTTTTTCAGTCACGTTATTCAGCTCCTGCTCAAACTGCACGATTGACTCGCAGGGGTTAGAAGTTGGTAGGTCACGATGCAGGTCTCACACTCTCACCGATGCTCTGATGCGACCTGAGTGCTCACACTGTGCCTCCATAAAATGAAGTTTATAACAGAAAATCTGTCGCTCGCTCTCTCTCTCTGTCTTTCACTCACACAGACACACCACCACCACCATCAACTTTGCTAAATTGCTAATGAAAAACATTGATCAGGCAGCTGTGATTGAGCAGCAGTGTAAATCCAACTATTTTCACGGTTGTTGTGGTCGTGATAATTTTGTGATGCCACATCGAAAAGGCTCGGATGAGCTTGCCAAAGTTCTACAAGTTGTGCCTCCATCACTTGTGTCCAGATCACACGCTGCACAGCCGTGCTGCTCCATCTTTTTCACCGACGTTTACGTGTTTGCACGTGAGCAGTGTGAGCGCCTGTGGTGAGACCCTCACGAGCGATTGATGATCGGGAGCTGGTCGTGAGGTGTTAATCACTTCTCGTTACCCCACGTATACTACACGACGCACGATGAAGGCCAAAATCGGTCCGATCACTCAAAAATCGGCTCAAAATGGGCCTAAAACCGCACAGTGTGAGCCCAGCATTAGAGCAGCAATGTTTGTTCCCCTCAGAGAAAGGGAAGAATGGGAAAAGGAAAACACCTGGCTGGAAAAAGTTAATATGGGCATGTGCAGTGAATATCAGCGCTATGTGGCCAGAAGTGTGATAATATAATTTATTTTGTGTAATAAACAACTGCAAGGATAGATGATTACAACAAATAGATGACTAATACATAAAAGTAATACATAGATGAATAATGATGATGAGTTAAGATGCGTAATCATGGGAACAAGCGGGTTTACAAACAGGAGCAGCTGATTAGCATTAGAAAAGCTGAAATAATACCTCAACTGAAGCCAATTGTACTAAATGCACTAAATGTGCACTGTTACAAGAATATTTTTCTTTCTATTGTTTTCTATTATTTTAAGTTAAGCAGGACAGAGTTCTTTTAAAGAAAGATTTACTTATATTCTCAAAAGTTAAGCATGACAGGCTTCTGTTTAAGAAAGAGACCTGTTTTACTGTGTTAATGTTGTCATTTTGAGCTAAAAATAAATGGCTAAATGATCATTTGTTTCACATGTGTTCATATCACAAAGAATAGAATATGCATCTACTTAAATCAACTTCAAGTCAAATGGTTAAAAAAATAATTTCACACACAAAAAAAGAGCTAGAAAATTCACCAAACTGGGAAGGGTGAAGACAACTGGGTCGCCCGGCCCTGGCCACGAGGTGTCCCTTATTTATTTTTCAGGGAGTTGGCAACCCTACTCCTGACTGATGTTTGGTCTGTTTACAGCATCCTGCCATGCGATTACATTTGCCCCTAACCATTGGGAACCCTCATATTAACTTTTATAGAATTGAAAAAAGTCCTCCGTTCATTAGCGTTCGTCCTCCAGCTTTACTGTTTATGTTATGCTAACATGGCTTTGTCGCGCTAGCGGTCACATAGCACATCATTATATACCAGCTAGTCCAACTTCAGTAACCCTACAAACGTCACTGCTGTTTACTTTCCTGTCTTCATTTATGTTGGAAGTGATAGCAGAGCTGTACGTTTGAATTTGTTTCATAAATCCCTTTAGCTGGAAGCTAGCGAGCTAACTCCCTGCTAACTTCTAACTCAGTTAACCCTGTCATGCATGAATTATGACAACCTTAATTTTCTTCTTAAGCATTTTTAGTCATCTTTAGGCATGAAAAGATGAATAAAAATGCTTAATAGACGTTGTCATGGGACATGGCGAGGGATCTACTGTATTCAGTCTTTCAACCACTTATGCAAGTTCACTGGCTTGACAGAAATGGTCAGGCCTTGTGTTTAAAAATAATAACACAACATAAAAATTAAAATGTTCTTCATTTAAAACAGTACTGAAGTTAACATGTGTAATCAGCATAAGGTAGCAAAATTAAAAAAAAAAAAACAATAACAAAAAAGTTGCTTTAAGTATGTTAA
The DNA here is from genome assembly GCF_057382095.1 of Aulonocara sp. 'chitande type north' Nkhata Bay. Lineage (NCBI taxonomy): Eukaryota > Metazoa > Chordata > Actinopteri > Cichliformes > Cichlidae > Aulonocara > Aulonocara sp. 'chitande type north' Nkhata Bay. The sequence goes on along the minus strand of NC_141347.1, from coordinate 2,809,467 downwards.
ATATTTTGGGGGATTCATAGCACATCAGGGTCAAGAATTCACAATATTAAAAAATATGAATAAATATGCTATACTGTAGTAATGCTTTCTGATCTGTCAACAGGCATTTTGATGGCAACCGCAAGTTAATTAGTGGTTAATTAGCAAGTGTTTTCTTCATTTTTACACCTTCTACATTGAATCCAATATTTTGTAAATAATAATAATAATAATAAATAAATAAATAATAATAATAAATTAGATAATTTAAGGAAACATATCTGATCAAAACTAACAACATATTCAAAGCATTTTCCTTAAAATGACAGTTCTGTTAGCAAGCAGAAACTGAGACAGGCAGAAGAATAAACAGACACAAAGACAACATATCAAATTCATTGACATAGAAAAGACATTTTGTTGGCAAGCCAGTTAAGATAAGTACCTCCTAAATATTGTACAGGTCTTAAAACAGCTCTGGCCCTTGTGGAGAATGCTTCCAAGTGTTAGAGCCTGTGGTAGAAGATATTTTTTGCCATCTTTTATGCTCCTGAGCTCTTCAGCAGTCACATGGATATGTTGTACTTAGTCAAGATTAAATTTAGTTGAGTGATGATATGAGTTGCTACCTTATAAGGTATTCATTCATCCATCCAACATTCATTCAAGTTGGATGTCCAAAAAACTCACTGAAAAGCCTTCAGCTAATCCAAAATGCTGCAGCAAGAGTCCTGACAGGGACTAGAAAGAGAGAGCAGATTTCTCCTGTTTTGGCTTCCTGTTAAATCCAGAATTCAAAATCCTGCTCCTCACATACAAGGTCTTAAATAATCAGGCCCCATCTTATCTTAATGACCTTGTAGTACCATATCACCCTATTAGAGCACTTCGCTCTTGCTCTGCAGGCCTACTTGTTGTTCCTAGAGTATTTAAAAGTAGAATGGGAGGCAGAGCCTTCAGTTTTCAGGCCCCTCTTCTGTGGAACCAGCTTCCAGTTTGGATTCAGGAGACAGACACTATCTCTACTTTTAAGATTAGGCTTCAAACTTTAGCTTAAAGCTTTTTTTCTAAAGCATATAGTTAGGGCTGGACCAGGTGACTCTGAATCCTCCCTTAGTTATGCTGCAATAGGTGTAGACTGCTGGGGGTTTCCCATGATGCACTGAGTTTTTCCTTTCCAGTCACCTTTCTCACTCACTCTGTGTTCATAGACCTCTCTGCATTGAATCATACTTGTTATTAATCTCTGGCTCTCTTACACAGCATGTCTTTATCCTGTCTTCCTTATCTCACCCCAAACAGTGTTATGAGACAACTCAGGTGGACCCAGATAGCAGACCACACGGGCACATTAGATGACAGTGCAGATGGTTTATTTACAGTGAAGGAGAAACATTAACATAGTTCAGGGATCGTGTGGGAACTGGAGGAGAACTCAAACGGTCTACGGGAAGGAAAAAGAGTGGCAAATGTGGATTACGTGAGGTAGGAGAGTTGGAGAGCTTACTGGTCACAAATCTTGGTAATAAGCTTGACTGAGCAATGTGAGGAACTGGTGACAGCGCAGGCATTCCAGGAAAAGACAAACTCTGAGGAACAAGCTGGTGACTGTCTGCCAGACCTCTTCCTGTCTGAGTTTCTGAGTGTTTTTGGTGAAAGAAACTGTATTCACTGACACCTTGACTTTCTTTGGAATTTCTTTGTGACTTACATTTTTAAGTCTTATGATGGTCTGTCTCTCTTCCATTGTTAATTGCTTTTTTCTCACCATTTTTGTAGCAACACACTACTTTCTGCAATACAATACTGTCCAACTGATGCTCACAACGGCATGGTACCACAGTGTATTCCAACACTGCTTTTATGCAGACAGAGGGGTTGTTTGTAAGTAATCCAGAGAAGTCAGAACATGCTGGCATTTATTTTAATCCTTAAGGCTAATATCTCATAATTAGCATGTTACACTTGGAGCATATTCGTCTTCTCTCTCTCAAATATTAACCCAACAACAACAACAAAAGTAACCCAACAAAGACCTGTACGAATCGTTGGGATTTATTTTTATCTGTAAGTATAATATCTCATAAATAGCATTGCATATTTGTGTTTTGTCTTTTACTGCACACAGTGTAGAATAGTCTTCACTCACTCTGATATCAACACACTGAGATCCCTACACAAGAATGTGGATGGGAGTTTTAGTACCTACAAGACAACGAGGCCATAAATCAGGTGCTGCTGGTGTGCACTCTCCCTTATTCTGACCAGAGGGCAAAAGATGGTTGCCATAGTAATGGGGCGTTGCTGGCAGAAGGCTTATCTCCAAATAAGGAGATGCTCAGAAAGCTGCAGAGAAAGAAATGTGAGCTGAAGCGCTGGATCTTAGCCAAATAAGGAGATCTGTGGCTTTCCTCCAACTCTTGACCAACTCTTGACCTTAGTATCCTGTTTATCACACGTAACTAAAAGCATTTACTGTCTGCGTGTGGTGCTCTTTTAGATCATCCTGGGATCAAAGAGACTGCCGTTTTTAACTCCAACCTTTGACTGCTTGAATAAAACAAAGATAAAGTCATATGTTAAGTTTGCATTGCCTTCTCTCATAAAAGAACTCAGCAGAATTAGTAGCACCAGCTTTCAATGCTTTCAACCTCCATTGCTGCAGTTTTAAATTTTTAACCCATTTTGTGTTTCCTGAAAAAGGCAATTTTTACATAGGCATCAGTCAACAGATCTTAGCATAATCTGATAAAATTCATATCGATCTCTGCTGCACTTGATGTAACCGACCACCACAGCCACTGTGTACCAGTCAATCACTGTTCTTTACTTTGAATCTATCACAGTACAGCAAACTTGTTTATCCTGCACTAAACTGCAGAACATTTTCATGCAGTGTTTAAATAGCAGTTAATCCACTTGAGTTTGATTTGCAGCACATTTCATAATATAATAAAAAAGATAATGTCACATTTTCCGGCACAATATCTGGTTTAAAAACACTCCTTATCTTTAAATCTAACATCTCTTCTTTCTCTCCTGTCCTCTTTCTTATCTTTCTCCATCTCTGACAGAAGTTAGTTCTTTTTCTTGTCTCTCCCTGTGAAATACAGAAGCTCCAAAAGTTGATTCTGTTCATCTGGACGTAGCGTTTTGTGGGAGAAACGTTTCGTCACTCATCCAAGTGACTTCTTCAGTCTCAGCTGACCCAGGGGAATCTACACCGAGCCTGTATGGTTTACCAAAAATACATAAACAGGGTGCACCTCTAAGTCCGATTGTCTGCATGATCAACTCGGTCACCTATAACATCTCCAAGTTTCTGGCTTCGATCCTCAACCCGCTGGTGGGCAGCTCTGAACACCACATCCAGGACACCCTGGATTTTGTTGTAATGTCCTGATGACACCTATTTTGTGATCCAGTGGATTATGGCTATGTTCACACTGCAGACGAAAGCGCATCAAATCCGACACTTTCGCACAAGAGAGAGCACAAGAGGCTAACTCTGATGAGGTTGGGTAGTTTTCTGTACCCTGTTCATATTTTTGAGAACTCATACTAGTTTATAAGTTTTTATATGTATCTGTCTGATAGGTGTGGACAGTCCTACATTACCTGGCGGGTGAATGGCTGTGGGTGGGTGGAGAAGAGATGCAATATGTGGATATCCCATGCTGCCTAATTGAAAGCTTCTGTGGTGTCCTTGAGAAGAACGGTGCTGCATCCTTTGGTATAAGAAATTGCCAGCTCAAAAGGAAGTTCTTATGTTACAAGAAGCCTTAAACACATTACATTCAATGAAGTACTGTAGTGTAACAAATACATGTACTTGATACTTTGTCCACTTTCATACACTGTGCTCAAAACATGAATTACAGTCATGATATTTTAATTATCAAGTCATGATATTTACTCGAAGTAATCATTTTATCATCTTTTAGAATTCACATTCAGTAAATTATCTGTACATAATAATTCTACCAGTCTCCTTAACGTATGGTCAGCCAGCTTTTTAATAAGAAGCAAAGATGAAATCCTGAGGCCACCCAAGTGGAAGCCCCACACCATCTAGCTACACCTTAAAAAAAACAACAACAACAAAAAGAAAAAACTATGACTATGCCCAAACAACAAACAAAGGCAGCTCTGACCGTGGACATCCAACAGAAACAAGTCCGAATACTGCTGGCAATACAGACCAAGCTCTTGCCACAGTTGTACAAGGACTGAATGGACAAACAACAATGAAAATAATAATAATGACAATGTGCAGTAAAAAACACACACTCATTCTTTTTCTTTATTAAGCAAAGTTACAGTGCTGTGTTATGTTGTGTTGTGTGTAGTGCCGACATGGGTCAGTTTCCATATTCGTTGTGCTATTGTACTAGTTATGACTGTGCAATGACAATAGGGTTATCTCTATCTCTCTACTACGGTGTATGAATAATAAACAAGAAAGAAGATGCTGAGCATGTGGTCCATTATCAAACTGTAAAGAAACATCCACCAAACGTCTTTGTTGAAAGGTAATACCTAAAATATGACTGATTCAAACAGCCGTCATAAATGAATCAGGGATCTGTAGAGTGTGTTAAGTTGTAGTATAACAGCAGACATTGAAATCTACCACATAAAAGCAAGGGTGGGAGGGTGTTTAGATGACCTCTGCAAGTGTGAGGCTGTTCCTCCAGCACAGAGAGCTTCAAAAACCCTCAACAAAAATCAGATTCTCCAGTTACAGACAAACAAAAAACTCCAGCATGGAGAAGGAAACGTGGTCCGGACCTTGCTAGATGCTGCTGGTCTGAATCACACATTAGCAGAGCATTTGTTGTTCCCACTGACCCATGTGGACAGTGACTGTGAAGAGCTGCTCTGGCAAACTGTAAAAGGGACAGAAAATGTAAAAAACCAAACAGGATTTCTATAAAGACCATCTTAGAATCAGTAATGACAGAATGTACCCTGCCTCTGTCCCAGTGTTAGGTGGGACACACATAACACTGGGAAGATGGCTTATAGTAGGGATTCTGTAGAAAGATTGCTGGCTCTAATATTAATGCCACAAAATCCAAGAACACAATAACAGTTAATACCTCAGATTTCTAGAGCCATTTAAAAAAAGTCAGTCTATGCATCTACTGTCTTCTGCCTATTTAATCCAGGGTCACAGCGGGAGGGTGGGGGGGGCTACAGCCTGTCCCAGTCGTCATAGGTACAGTCAGTCTGGACAGGTCACGTCTTTCGCAGGGCTAACAGAGAGACAGACATTAGTTAGAGTTGCAAATCTGTTTAAAATTACAGCAAGTTTTCAACAACTGTATGGCTGACCACGTGTTTCTGTGTGTATAGTCCACTTCTCAGGAAGCTGCACTTAATTTTTGTATTCCCTTTCAGACTGACCTCACAAAAGGCTGATGTGGCTGGTCCAGTGGTCCAAATTAAGTATAGTACCTTTGATCAGCCATTATTCCAGTACAACCCCTGCACCGCCTTCATTTTAGCAGTCCTGGAGTGTGTACTCTTACGTATTTTTCCTACACCTGAATAAAAAATATGTTTACAAATAACAGATTCAGCTAATTGTAAAAATAGTGCTGTTGACACAGGGACACAACAAAGAGAGGAGGGCAAAGTCTAATTTAAGCATACACAGGTTTTGTTGTTCTGCTCTAAGGACAGAAAATGTTTAGTGTTAACCTAATTCACTGATCATTTACATTATTCCCAAGAGTCTGTCAGCCTTTGCATGATGTACGAGCTGTAAGCAGACTCTCAGGTGTGGGAGGTGTGCCAGTAGGAAAGCAGGTCTAATAAACCTGCATCCTGAGGTTTCTCATGCAGGATTAAAGGAGCCAGACTTTGTTTAGACATCTAGAATTTTATTTTACACTGACCCTGGGTCAGTGTGTGTATGATACAGTTTAAATGAAGCACTGGAGCTAGAAGAACTATAGCCAATCAGCAAATTTATTGGGAATATGTGGTTGGCAATAATTATTTTAGTTAACTAGTAACTTAATTACCAATTAGCAGTGACACAAGCTAAAAATTTACTTCCCTAACATAATTTAAATAATAACTGTCCATCCATCCATCCAGCCTAAGCAGAGAAGCCCAGACCTCCCTCTCCCCAGCCACCTCCTCCAGCTTGTCTGGGGGAACACAAAGGCGTTCCCAGCCCAGCTGAGAGATATAATGTCTCCAGCATGTCTTGGGTTGACCCCAGGGGTGGGCCATGCCCGGAACACCTCACCCAGGAGGCGCCAAGGAGGCAACCTGATTACCGCTAATAAAGTATATTTAATGGACTGGTAACGTACAATATCTCTTTCTTATTGTTAAACCATTGACCACAACGCAAGCATGTGAGGTCTGTAGTTCTTTAGGTGCTGTTCTGGGTTCTTTTATGACCTCATGGATGAGTCATCAAAGCACTCTAGGATTCATTTAAATACTAATTTGAATAACAATTTAAATAGCAAAAATATAATTAAAAAAATGGTCAGGTTCATCGACGTTACAAGTTTCCTCCCTCCCACCATGGTTAGCTGGAGTTCCATAGCTTTAAAAATGGGTTTTAATCATTTCCAACATGATGATGCCAAATACTTTGTTTCCCAGATGTTTTGTTTTTGCGTGACATGAGGTGTTACTTTAAAACTGAAGTGGCCTTTTCCATAAAACTCGGGTAATCATAGTTAATCCATGATTTGGGGTTGAGGTTGCATTTTCACAGCTTTTTTTCCACATTCAAAACTACCTGGAATACATGGAAATCACATGATGCTTGTAAAGAAAGCAGCAAAGCGAGTTATTAATTAATGAGACAACTAAAGGTTGTAAGCTTTGAGTTAAATAGCAAAACAAACAAACAAAAATAATAAAAACATCCCACATGATGATTTCTTCTTTGATTGAGAGCCAAAACAGAAGCAGAAAGATCGCTAAACTACATTTGAATGCTGCTGCTTTGCATCTTTCTGGGGAATGACAAAAAGATGCAAATGCTTCTAACATAGGTGGAGTCACCTATGCTAAAGAAAAGCTTTGACAGGTCTTTCACAGTACATGAGTGTCCCACATCATCAGTAGACGTTGAGGTTCCCCCTTATCTGTTGCCAAGGTGAGTTCTGCTGTAGAAACTGATATACAGTGTAATGAATGGTTTAACCTGCTGATAGTATTTCACTTATGTGTGGCTCACTTCACTAGGAATGATTATTCAGGTGTTAGTTATTTAAAAAAAAAAAAAAGTTAATTTAGCTTTTTAGTTATTTGTTCCATACATGATTTAGGCGTGTGAAATTCTTGTAGGATGACATTGAGCAAATGCATTAGGTAAAATATTAATTTGATAAAGTAACATTACTTTGACTAAAGATCAGTAACATTTACACAGTACTTGTTCTAACCAAACCTCACCCAAATATCATTTTATTATTTTATATGTTAGTATGTGTGCACAGATCTTCATGCAATGTCATTTTTCTTGTTTAAATTTATAGTTGATGTATATTTAAAAATACAGATGTTAGAGGAATTGATTTGCTTTAAAAAAATTATGATATTTATTTATTATATTTATATTGAAAGGTCATTTTTATTCATTATATAAACTTCTCCTTACATTTCCTAACACTATATTGTGTCCTACATTGTCATTGCTCAGAAAGATATATAGACTCATTATCAGTGAAATGTTGTGGCAGCGCAACGGACTCCAGTCTTCCCCTCTGTGATTCTTTTCCTTTCTCTGGCTGTGCATACCTTCTCATTACAGTGTCAAGGCATCCTAAGGAAGATGTTCATTCTCATCCCTCTGCTGCTTTTTATTTCTCCTGTCTGTGGGGATCTGTTAAACTTTAAACATTACTCTGGGTCTAACATGACAACTTGGACAAAGGCCCAGACCTTCTGCAGAAAGTACCACACTGACCTGATCACAATCAGAAATGAACAAGAGAACACATTTTTCAAATCTGGAGGCTGGATCGGATTATATCGAGCTAATACAAATACATGGAAATGGTCCCGAGGAGACGAGATAACTAGCTTCACCAAGTGGAGTCGTTTTCGTAAGTAACATGTTTTAAAGCTCAAATATTTATCTTATACTTTTTTAGGTGTAAGTGCAAATTATTGAGCTAGTTATTGAGTTATTATAGAGATTGCAAGATCAAATTCTTTGGTATTAACACAAGAGTACTTTGTATTGTAAAGTACTATATTTATTTATTTATTTGTCTGTTTGTTTGTTATTTAATTGAAGCACTTTTCATAGGCCACTTTTTGCCAACGTCGGTGGCCAGATTTGACGCTTCTCAGCATGTTTTGCAATTTTGTTAGATGTGCCGAGGTTGAAACTGCACTGAAAAAAGTATTCAGTGTTAAGGACAGAAAACTTTCACACATATACATGATCAACACAAAAAGACACAAAAAGGCTTTTCTAGTAATTAATATTTCTTCTCTGCTTCTTCTTCTTTCAGAGCCACGTCCAAATGGAGACTGTGTATATAAGCATGATGGTGTATGGTGGACTGACGGTTGCGATGACAATCATTCTTTCATGTGTTATGATGAGAAACTGGTTTTGGTGAAGGAGAATAAGACGTGGGAGGAGGCATTAAACCACTGCAGGTCTCTGGGTGCAGTGGACACAAATGATCCCAACTCTCCCTACAGGAACCATCGCTACGACCTGGCCACACTGATCACTACTGATGACCACACCTATGCACGGGAGAGAGCACAACAAGCTACCACTGATGAGGTTGGACAGTTTCCTACAGCTTATTCGTGTTGCTGAGAAGCTCATACACCATGTTTACAATTGTCTCTCTGTTCAATGTTGTCAGGTGTGGACGGGCCTGTGTAACCTGGCTGGTAAGTGGCTGTGGGTGGGTGGAGGACAGATGCAATATGAAAATATTCCAAGCTGCCCGACTAATGGCTTCTGTGGCGTCCTCGAGAAGAGTGGTACTGCATCCTATGGCATAAGAAACTGTCAGCAGAGAAAGAACTTCTTCTGTTACATAAAGCCTTGAATCTGACTACATTTACTCAAGAACTACTTTAGTTTAATTTTGATTTCCTTATTAATGACTCTTAGTTTTGACTGCTCAAAAGTTTGTACCCCAACCGCATTAACATTTTCCCTGAAAACTCATACTTTCATTGTTCATATGTGATAATAGAAAACAATCATGGCACTGCCAAAGTTAGAAACAAGTATCTTTACATACAATTACAATTTTGTGTGTTAAACATTACTTTGTCAGAGAATCATTGGCATTGGCATGCAATTCCTTCTTGCTTCCTGGAGTGCCCGCTACAAATTCTACATTTCAGTAGCAGTGGAGGAGTTATCAGGTGGTGTAGGTTTAATTCCTTTTCTTAATTTGTCAAATAATTTGCACAAAAAATGACCAAAAACACTTGATGTAAATTCTTTCATTGTTTTTTCTTCTGCTTGTGGCAGTTTTTATCATGAATATCCACTGCTCTGCTGTCACACAACATGCTGCATGACAGGTGTAGCCAGTGATTGACAATGGCCAATTAATAAAGTACGTAGTTCAAATCACTGGGCAAAACAGCATCTGTATCTGTATGCAGTATCTCTGTGTTCCATGCGAGTCGATGTCCATGTCCATGGTCGGTTTCATGTTTCATGTCTTAGGTTCCCAAGTCATCACATGTGTTCAGGTTTTAGTTGTTTTTCCCAGTTTAGGATTTGTTCGGTTTGGGTGTTTCCAAATTCAGGGGTAGCATGCTTCAAAGTCCGCATCTGTAAGCAATGACATCACAGTGATGTGACGAAGGCTGTCCAAATTTGAAGAGTCCTCCAAATGCGACGACAAATGCGTCTTCCTTTTCCCCAGATTTGAAGGATGGGTCGGTTACATCCTTCGTAGTCCACCATATCCTAGGAGTCATTGCGGGTCATACGGGAGAATCTTTTGCATAAATTTAGAAGAAGAAGATGAATTTTGCGCATAACAATGGCGGACGAAGCGGGAGTGAAAGCAGGAGAGGAATACACTTAGCAGTTGTAGGAGACCCTATTGGCCCATTTCTATGGTGCTGATTACCACTAATAAGGTATATTTAATGGACTGGTAACGTACAATATCTCTTTCTTATTGTTAAATCATTGACCACTGGGGCTCGGTCACTCTGGCACAGCTGGCTGCCGGCGGAGCTCCTGGGCACATCACTGCAATGTGCCCGGGAGGGCTGTGGCCCCCCCACACCCTCTAGCAGATCATTACATGAAGGAACCTTTTAAAAACAAACCTTTTAAATACAAGCGCGTCCATGCTCACAGGTGTACACACGGGTGCTCACACACACAAACGACACCCTTTTTGGCTCCTACCTCAAAGCACACTGTGCGCTGTCGATCTTACGTGCTGCACAATAATGTTTAATATTTAGTATTTACTGTTATATTCCCATATATCATCGTGATGTTGTTTATTCTATTGCTCTTAACAGGTGATCCAGGTGATTGATATATGTATTTTTTGTCTGCTTGTTTTGTTGGTTTTTGTTTTTTGCCCTTTCTCCCTCTTTCTTTCTCCTTTTTCTTTTCCTCATTCAAGTCTGTCCCGTATCTAGCAAGGGAAAAAAAAAAAAAACAAACAATAAAAGGTGAATCAAATAGATCATTACGGCAAGGCTGGGATGGTCCATTTGGTAAAGTAAATCCGTTGGGCATCTTTCTTTGCCTTTAGACAATAATTCTGATGGCAAAAGAGCCAAACGGGACAGGCAAAAAAAAAAAAATCATTGACCACAACGCAAGCATGTGAGGTCTGTAGTTCTTTAGGTGCTGTTCTGGGTTCTTTTATGACCTCATGGATGAGTCATCAAAGCACTCTAGGATTCATTTAAATACTAATTTGAATAACAATTTAAATAGCAAAAATATAATTTAAAAAAAATGGTCAGGTTCATCGACGTTACAAGTTTCCTCCCTCCCACCATGGTTAGCTGGAGTTCCATAGCTTTAAAAATGGGTTTTAATCATTTCCAGCATGATGATGCCAAATACTTTGTTTCCCAGATGTTTTGTTTTTGCGTGACATGAGGTGTTACTTTAAAACTGAAGTGGCCTTTTCCATAAAACTCGGGTAATCATAGTTAATCCATGATTTGGGGTTGAGGTTGCATTTTCACAGCTTTTTTTCCACATTCAAAACTACCTGGAATACATGGAAATCACATGATGCTTGTAAAGAAAGCAGCAAAGCGAGTTATTAATTAATGAGACAACTAAAGGTTGTAAGCTTTGAGTTAAATAGCAAAACAAACAAACAAAAATAATAAAAACATCCCACATGATGATTTCTTCTTTGATTGAGAGCCAAAACAGAAGCAGAAAGATCGCTAAACTACAGCTGAATGCTGCTGCTTTGCATCTTTCTGGGGAATGACAAAAAGATGCAAATGCTTCTAACATAGGTGGAGTCACCTTTTGCATAAATGTAGTAGAAGAAGAATAATTTTGCGTATAACAATGGCGGACGTAGTGGGAGTGAAAGCGGGAGAGGAATACACTTTCAAATGTACATATATGAAAATCTGGTGGTACAAAATCTCCAAAAGTTGATTCTGTTCATCTGGACGTAGCGTTTTGTGGGAGAAATGTTTCGTCACTCGTCCAGGTGACTTCTTCAGTCTCAGCTGACTGCAGGTTTCCAATCTTATAAACAGGACATTTGCATAATGACTGAAACCAGCCCACTGAAGGAACAATGGGCTTGTAGGTCAGATCCTTAATTTTAATTATGCAAATTCTCATGACCCTTGATCAGCAACCACTGATCAATGGCCATGAGTACCATTCACAGAAAGTTCGGGAATGGCTGCAATCACAGCATTTTGTACTGGTGGTAAAAAAAGTTAAATTTTTGTAGTGGTTGTGGTTTTAGACTTTGTGCTTTTGCTTATGGTTATTTTTAATAAAAATAATCTTTGTAAAAATTGCCAGTAAAATAGCTTGTATGGTGGGTCCTGCAGTTTTTCATGTAGTGGAGATTTCATCTGAATTTCAGGCGTGTGACCACGCCTCCTTCACGCCCCTCCAGCCTCAGGCTATAAAAGCCCCCCTTCTCAAATACCTGCTGTTCTCATTTTCATCCCCCCATTTTTCCTTCTCTTCTCCTCTTTTCCTTTCCTTCATTCATTTCTCATTAGTGTGGAGATCAGGGAAATTATTTTGCTGCTATTGTTAATAATCATCATCATTATTGTTGCATTAATAATATAATCTACAGCATTGATATTGCATTCAGATGTTTAAACAGTGTGTGTCTTTCAGAAAGACTAAGTTGCAGGCTGACAGGAAATTGCAGGTTTGCAGAGCGTGCCTTTTGCAGAAGTGAAATCGAAAGCAGAGTCTAAGTGCAGGTTATTCTGAGGATTACATGTAAGGATGAGCCTCTGTTCTGGTGAAAGGTCAGAAGTGCAACGGGTGAGATGAGAGAGCATTTAAGGACGAGACACACATACAGTTAGTGGGTTCATTTATAGGTGAGAGGTTAATCATGTTTGCTTGTAACTGTGGGTTTTCGAGAAGCAGCAGTCAAAAGGTTGACAGGAAACATCTGCCATGAAGATGGAGACAATGTTCCTTTTTAAACTGTGTTAAAAGTCATTGTGGTTTTGATGTGACCTATGTATGAAGTGTATCTGATGACGCATGAGGGGGCGTCATTAAATTCAAACCCTGATGGTATAAAATATCTGCCTATGCTTTGATTAGTCGGAGATCAGCGCTGTCTGCGAACGGAGCTGGTCCCCCCACGCGTGTATTTCATTAAAATCAATTGTTTGACCAAGCTCTTGTTGGACCATGGTTGTTTGTACTCTCCTTCCTCAATATTTGAACCTTAACATTAGTACATGGGGATCTGCCGTCGGCAGTCCCAAACTGCAGCATCAGTTCACACTTCCTCATCCCTCATCGCCCAACGTTACTGAGGATGTGGTCCCAGCTAGTGAATTGCCGCTTAACACAACTAATTTTGATTTTTTCAAGTTAACCTTTGTGATATGTTTTAGGGAACAAAGACAAAATGGCTCAATTTATTAAAATGAAAGGAGAAATTGATCACCTCCTCTCTGGGGTGAAGAATTCGGCCACTGTGGCATGGACGTACAAGAATAAATCAATAAATCAATGCACACATCATATTCATCATATAAGCAGGGGTGCACATAAGTGGTCCGCAGGTGTATATTCGCTGTCAAAATAAAAGATGCGCACCAGATAAGAAGTTGCAACGCGCGTTTGTGTACATATAAAAGGCACTGTTTTTGTCCGCTAGAGTGGGATTTTCACGGCATATTCTGCACCACATCTCTGTGCGTTCATCATTTGTTTGAAGCCAGCTCACCTGCTGCAACCACTTTTCTGAGACTACGTGCTTCTTTTGCGGTTCGGACTCCTGACATTTCTTTGGAGGTGGAGGAACACCAAAGTAATTGCTTAAAGGAGCTTACTTCTTTGACGTCTTTAAGAGGTCTAAACAAATGTCTGTCCTCCTCCGGAAAGTCTTATGTACGCAAACGTGCGTTGCAACTTCTTATATGGTGCGGGTCTTTTATTTTGACAGCGAATGCGCACCTGCGGACCACTTATGTGCATCCCTGCTTATAAGTACGGTTTTATTAACCCTTATGCTGTACAGAACCTGTGATGTCCAGACGGTATTCCTCTTGTGTCCTGCTGTGAAAACCTTTGGATTTAGGGATTAACGTAGTTGCCATGGTTTTCTCTCTTCTCCTTTTTTTTTTTGTGTGTGATCAGGACAATTCTGGAGAAGGTGACCCTGCAGGGGAAATTCACCTCCTTGCAGGTCGGGAAAAAAATGGGGTAATTTAAAGAAAAAATACAAAGTATGTTGCTATCAAGAAGATAATTTGTAAGAACACACGTTAATAAATGTGCATTTACTAAGAGTTGTTGTGTTGTTATCATTTGTCAACTGTCATTTCTGATTTCCTCTGCCCTTAGGATTGCAAGTATCCAGGGTCAGGAGAGGGAGTCAGCCACAGAGGCCTCCCATTAGGCCCCCTGTCCAAATTTCCTCTATCCCTGAGGACACTCCAGGACCAAGCACAGCAGTGTGTGAACAAAATAAGAGGGAAGAGGACACTGATGAGGAAGGGCGGGAGCCACCCACAACATGGAGAAGAGGAGAAAGTGTCACGGCTGCCGAGGCGAGCTGTGTGGAGTTGGAAGAAGGACCCAAGATGCAGGCAGTGGATGAAATGCTGGTGAGGTTTATTAACAAAGGTGTAGTGGCAAACAAGCAGTGGGGCATGACAAATAACTGAAGACACCTAAACTGGGAGAACTAAAAATAACAGACCTGGGAGCATACGACAAAGGGGATGAGAAGCAGAGAGACGCAGACGAGGAACAGGACACCGTGGAACACCGGGTAACACCGGGTAACACCGGGTAACACCGGGTAACACCGGGTAACACCGGGTAACACGAAGTAACACAGACGAACCAGCAACAGGCAGGAGAACACACAGGGCTTAAATACACACACCAGTAATCAGGGGAATGGGCCACAGGAGGGAGACACAGCTGGGAGCAATTAGGCTAACGAGACAGGGAGAGGTAAAACTGAACACACTGACATAAGACATGAACTTTCAGAATAAAACAGGAAACTAACAGACACAGAGAACCAGACAGGACACTGAACTTGACAGGCAGACTCATGAGCAGGCACAATAACACCATGGACAGACAGAGGGAACACAGAGAAGTGGGAGCAGGCAGGCAAAGAACAGAAACCTAACAAATGGCAAAGTCACAACAGAATACACACTCGGAATGAACAAAAGCATAAGGAAACACAAAACACTGAGTCCTCAGACTCAGGACCATGACAGAAAGGATGAGGACAATAAGCTGCTTGACCTCATCAGAGAGATTATGATGCATCAAACAGAGGCTGAGGAGAGGAGAGAGGAGGGAAAAGATGGACAGACTTTTTCCATTCTTGAATGATTAGTCCCAAAATGAGACTGTATTGGAATGTTTTTATTACACTGTTATATTTGTTTTGTAAGTTTAAAAGTTTTATGTTATCAATAAATTGATTAAAACAAACATTAAACTCATTTTATTATAGGTATTTTCAACATGCATAAACATAAACATAAACACTAACTTTAATTTTAAATGGATATTTATTCAATGACAAAGTAAATAACAATAAAACAAGAATATTTGCAATACACCAACAATATTTGAAGACAGGGGGGAAAATATTTACTGCTATTTACAATTGTTCACACAGTTTAACCTGAGCTACCTGCTCCTTTACCGTTTCTTTAGCTACTTTAATAGATTCAAGGAAGTCTCTGGCAGTGTTGCTGGATCTGCCAAAGCAAGATCAGACATGGATAGGGTGCTGCAACTGAGACCTGCGGTTTGTCTTTTCTGGTCAGTAGAGAATCACACAGCTTGGATGTTTCTTCCCACTGTCCACTGCATCATCCATCCACAGGGTTTGCAGGGCTGGCTCAAGAGATGGCTGCCATACCACTAAGATATTTTCAGAAATATGAAAGCAGGACATGGGAGATGCTATATTGCTACTAGTATAATACTAGTAACTCTTTAGCAGACAACAGTTTGACAAAGTGCTACATTAAAAAAAACACATGACTCCTAGATAAATTTTCACTTGCCTGTTAACAGTAGTCATGGTCTGGTGGTGGTACCTCCTCCTGGGCAGACACCTCTGCCCTGGAGTGGCGCCAAATAGTGGCGCCAAAGAGCGCCACTAACTGCCTCTGAACCAGCCTCCCTCTCCTCAGCCTCTGCTCCATCTTCCTCAGGCTCATCCTCTCGGGCTGCAATGTCACCAGCACCGAGGCAGATGTTGTGGAGGACGGCACATGCTGTTACAACCTGTAGCGGTTAGAACAAAAAACTCAACTATAACTCAAATGTATAGCTTCATCTTGCACCAGTTTATTCAGTCAGTTTCAATCAACTGATACATTAAGGGTTTGTTCTGTTCAGCTGTCTGCATTTGGGTCCAAACTCTCTGCAGTCCACACATCTGCCAACACAGACATAACAATAATGTACATTAAGACTTTTTCTTCCACTGCTAACAAAACTGCTTGAGGTTGCATATCAAGCAGTTGAAGATGCACATCTTTACCAAATATAGTCTTTTTTCTGTCAGTGAGGGATGTTTGAATTTAAATAGAAGAGCATAGTTAAACTTATCATTCAAAACTTATTTGGATGCAGAAAGAAAGTGGTACTAAGTAGACCACAGGGTGGAGTTTTAAGTCATCAGCTAATACTTCTAAACTTTGTTGTACAGTAGCCTCAATAAATTGAATGGTTCCAATGCAGAGAGACAAATAAAGTCCTAATTGTGCTAAATAATAGACCAGTACGATACCAGATTTTCATGCATTATTACTGGTTGAGGTTTTTCCATAAAATATCTTTCAAAAGATATTAATATTACAAACATGTTCATGTTCAGCAATTCTAATAAGAGGTAGTTAGGTTAACAGCTACCGGTGCCAGGTGTATGTGATGACATACCTGTCAAAGCAGACATGTCCCTAAATTTAAGTCCAGTTTGGTGGACTATCAAAAAATGTGTTTCTGTGCACAAGGAGGAAATCATATCAGACTACGTACATAGTTTTTAATGTTAATAAGCTGTTTTAAAGAGTGTTTGGGGATTAATTTGCATTTTGAGCTGGTTTCAAGTGGCCACTGTAGGTACTGCAGTTTCTGGCACTCTCACATTAGTGTATTTTAGTGGTGATTGAGCAAATCGCACTGCATTCCAAGGTTAGAAAATCTGTCATTCAGGCAGCACATTATCATCTTGCAGGACCCATATGTGTGAGAAAAACTTTCCTTCATGTGCTCCATCTCTTTTCCTGGACATGTTTAAAATGTGATGTCTCTAAATCAGTAAAGACTGCCCATGTTTGTTACATTCAATGCAAACCTAAATGTTTGATTATCACAGTGCAACAGTGTTAGGAAGCGAAGTTCAGCTTCAAGTTAAGATCCAAAACCATTCTGAACGTCACCTCCTTTAGTAACGACTAACGTAACAACAGGAGAGGCAACAACAAGAAAAATCCCAAATACAATATTGACTAAGTAATTAGTAATTAGTAATTAATTACTTTTTAAAAGTAACTTACCCAACACTGAAGATGACATGCTCAATCCGTTTGTTCAGATATTCACCAATGAAAGAAACGTCAGCTCCATCTGGACTCTGCGTTGACAGTGGGGTAAGACCCATTGGGATCAGAGGTTAAAACTTATAGCTGAGCCAGATTTCAGATGAGAGAGAGAGATGTGGCATATAGGCAGACTGATATGCATATCTGATTTGATTTCTCCTTTCTGAAGTGCCAGCTTGTGGACTCTGAGATTGATTTTGTCTCTGTACACTTATACTTTTATATGTTGATCTGGTATGATGAAAAGTTACTCGAATGTGTGTGTGTGCATG
This sequence comes from Aulonocara sp. 'chitande type north' Nkhata Bay, assembly GCF_057382095.1. Taxonomy (NCBI): domain Eukaryota; kingdom Metazoa; phylum Chordata; class Actinopteri; order Cichliformes; family Cichlidae; genus Aulonocara; species Aulonocara sp. 'chitande type north' Nkhata Bay. Next base: position 2,791,936 of record NC_141347.1, on the reverse strand, counting down.
TTTATGTGTGTTTGTGCATGTACTTGTTGTTACTTGTTATTGTATAGTAAATAAAGAGGAATTTTGATCAACCAGTGTTTGATCTGTAAACCAGAGGGACCTCATGTAAACAGTTAAATTACATATAGTAAGTGTAATTATTTTACTATTTTTTTGTGTGAGCCTAACACATGTAGTGTAATGTGCATAAAATCCAATAATATACATATATATAATCTAATCAGTAGTTTAAAGACAATTACAAAAAGTAAAATGAAGGTTCATATGATTTTTTATGCATCTGTGCTGCAACTGTAATCTTCCAACATGATCACCAGGGGGTGGTATGAGGTTGCAAAAAATGGTGGATCAATAAGAAACCATTTTTGAGATTTTTTTTTTTTTTACACATTTTTTAATGTTTATTCTTTACTTGCTTATAGACTCAGAATGCATGTCAAAAACCCACCAAAATAATTTAAACTGCCCCACTGACATTTTAAAACATGTACAAAAGCAGACATCTTACAGCTTTAACTCCTGGTACAAACCATGAACCAGGAGTTCATGCCTTCTTGTGAAAAATGGAGGAGCCCAGTATCTCATTTGTGTACATAGACAGCATGCTAACGCAAAGCTAACCAGGAACCCTGAATAATCTCATATTGACTTTTTAAAAAACTGTATGTAGTGTGCCGTTTTCGCATAGATTTCATGTCTAAATACATAGGAAAATTGTATCTTCAAATATATTTTTTCCTCCCTCAGCTAATGAAAGGAAAAACTTGTGCTGTGATGTGCGATTTTGATTTTGGTATTGATCTGATATCAAGTAAATACAGGTCCAGTATTGCGAATAGCAATATCGATAACCTTTTAACCCAAAAAGGAAGATTATGTAGGCAGTGTGTCATGACTTATCAGAGGACTTATCATTAATTTGCACATTCCAAACACATTTTAATGATCACTAAATCAGTGTGATTTTTACTTTCTACAATAATTAGTTAACACAACATACTTTTCATGCTTTTCATGTTTTCATTCGTTTTTTGGAGACTGGGAGTGTAAATGTGCCTCTCTCTACAGCACTTTGGCAGAATTTATGCTGTTTAAATCACACCAGACATGCTAGCAGGCAGGGCATACATGGAACGCCATAACCAAGTGGCCGGCATTGTATAGAGAAACATCTGTGCCAAGTGTGGCCTGGAAGTCCCGAAATCAAAATGGGGCACACCCTCTGGCATGGTCGAGAATGACCAGAAGAGCACAGTCCTAGGAACAGCAAAGATACTGCGCAATAAATATGTGTGTGTGTGTGTTTTAATCGAATACATTCATAAATGCCAAGAAGACACAAGCAAAGGGAGACCACACCAGACCCCAGCTTGAAGGATAGACTGCCCGCAGGGGCGAGAGGGGATTTTTATTTATATATATACTCCACCTAGGCTGCACTGTCGAGTGCAGATCCACTGAGCGCAGCGCAAGCTAGCAAGACAGAAGCTAAGCTCGTTGCAACATGGCAATTGCCTCAACGCTGCCCAAAATTGAACCTCCCCCACCCTCATTCAGATCTGGCGTTTGGAACTATCTTGGTTTTCATGTGAAGCAAGACCCTGATGGTAAGCGCATCATGGACAAAAGTAAAACAGTATGTCGGATGTGCCACGCAATGCTCAATTGGTGGGAACTAGTGCGTTAGCGCAGTTAGCTTGTTAATGTGTTGACGCCGTCCAGCCCCACACACGGGGCGATCCGCGGTTACTCGCTACGTTATGGCGTCAGTGTCATTTTAACAAGGTTTACGCTGACAGCACTAGTGGGAACACAACGAATATGACTGCACATTTACGCCGACATCATCCTAGTGCAAAGACAAGTGGAAGCAGTCAAAAACAACAAGCACGCATGCTACAAACTTTACCCGAGTCATTTAGACAGCCGTTAGCACATGATTCTCCTTATGGGGACCTGATATGTTTAATATGCTGCTGAGAATATAGCCCAGAAGAAGCGTATAGTATAGCTTTTATTTTGGAAAGAGCCATTTCTCTGTAATAAACTCTCTTTTCCAAAGATGAGTGATTCCTCGATCAGATACATTTATTTATTTTTATTATTTTATATATATATATATATATATATATATATATATAATTAAGTTACTCGTATCCCTTCATTTTCTTTCTTTTTGTAGCTGTTCTCTATATCTTTGTTAACACTCTGTATCCCTTTGTTGTCATTTTTGTAGTTTCATCACTTTCTTTTTTTGCTTGGTTTTCAGTCTGTTGATTTCCAATAAGAAATGTAAACAGGTCTGTATACTGTTGCCCCTTGATTGTTACTGGGGGAGCCAGAAAGAGGCAATGAGTGGTGCTGTTCCTGGTTGGATCGTAAAATCTGGCAGTTGTGAGTATTATGTTTGTTTCTTTTTTGATTTGGATGCTGACTAAAGCCAGAGTTAAGAGTTAAAACTCCGCCATGTCTTAAAAACCATGTAGCTTAAAAACCATGTAGCTTAAAGTAGAATTCACTGTGTGTCTCATTACTGCAATGTAGAATTATATGAGGCGGGCTTGAAGTTTGATTGGCTTAGATGACTGAGGTCAACAAAGCATTTGATTAAAACTGTGTCAAAGTTCTGCCAAGTGAGTGGATTGGTCAGAGTCTGGCCCACGCCATGTTGGGAGCCCAGAGAATCCACAGCCCTCCTTTTCTGTGGTGGTGACGCTGCAACTTAGCCAACTCCACTGCTTTCTGCTTCACAACTGAAAAAAAAGGTACACGTGTTTGACTGTGGGTGTACATAGTTGTCCACCAGATGGCACTTTGTACTGAAATCCTTTTAAGTTGGAAGACCCAGCCTCAACGCTACACCCTTCACAGTCTCAACAACTGCACAACAATAAAACACACCCACAACACAAGATATATACTTAAGCAGTCCAAGTAGTTTATTAAAGTTTATTGATAGAAAGTAATTCACAATGTGAAGGAATGATAAAAGAAATGCCAGCATTATAAAGCAGGCAAAAGGTTCTGAAGCAGCACACTTGATCCTCTAATATTAAGGGAAGTCAATATATTAAACATCACACAGAAATAAAGCAGATAACCTTTCAACTAAAAATACTTTAAAATTAATTTTGTTACTATTGATTATTAAAATAAAATTATGCAGTTAGTATACAGCTTTTTTTTAACACAATCTTGTCATTTCAGTAAGTAATTGGACAAATTAAATAACTGAAATTAAATCATTTCTAATTTTTGATTGAAAACTCTTTGCTGGGACTGACAGCAAGAAGTCTTGAACTCATGGACGCCACCATATGCTGGTGTCCGAAGTTTAGTCTTCAACAAGTGAAATGCAAGCTCTATTGTTTAAGATCAGTTGAGTGACTTGTTCATTCAAGAACATCCCACTTCTTTGCTTTAATAAACTCCTGGGTTGCTTTGGCTTTATGTTTTGAATCATCGTCCATCTGTTTTATGAAAACAGATGGACTGCATTTAGCTACATTTGAGCGGACAGTGTGTGTTTGAACACCTCAGAATTCCTTCAGCTGCTTCTCTCCTGTGTCACATCATCAGTGTCCCAGTGCCACTGGCAGCCATCACACTGCCTCCACCGTGTCTTATAGATGATGTGGTATGCTTTGGATCATGATCTGTTCCACGCCTTCCCCATACTTTTTTCTTGCCATCATTCTGATAGAGGTTGATTTTGGTTTCATCTGTCCAAAGAATGTTTTTCCAGAACTGCTGACATTTTTAGATGTAATAATGAAAACTAAAAATTTACTGGACTAATGAAGATTAGAGTGAAAACTGGCAAATACACTACGAAAACGATTTGTGACTTAACAGAACTGCAAATGCAAAGAATTTAAAACTAAACACAAATTAATCCTAATCTGAAAATAAATAAACAGAAAATATGTTATTTCTGGCCTTCACATTGATATCACATAACACTAACCCCAAGCAACACTAATCTGATGTCAAAACGTTTTAAAAATAGAAAATCCAGAAAAAGTTGTAAACCATATCTACATATATCCACAGTAGCTTACATGTTCAAGCTTGCCTTTATTGTAAGGGCAGAGGTTGAAGCTGTGCAACTTAATGAGTGTGTGTGTGTGTGTGTGTGTGTGTGTGCACGCGCGCAAGCAACAATGTGTAATACTTGGGTTGCCACAAACTAATTTGCCAAATAAGCATGCTTGAAATCAGTTCAAGTGTTTCAAGGAGTCGAGGTGTTTCTTGGTTAATTTTAACTTACTGTTTAAAAGAATTTAATTAATTCAAATTAAATCAGAATGTGTGTTGGAAAGAGAAGAGAGGGTAAACCAAAAAAAAGTGTTGCAGGAAGAAGCTTTGAGAAACAGAGAAGGGAGAGCGAGAGTGGAAAACTATTAAAAGAAGTAGAGGACAGGAACCTTTGGTATGCCAGAGACAGGCACAGACAGGCTGAATGAGAGACACAGAGAGACAAGAAGGAAACATGAGAGAGAATGAAGTGATGAGGATTTGAAAGAAAACTGTGGCAGCAGCCTGAATAGAGGCTTGAGATATATTTAAATGAGAGCTAATATGTTAATATGAAGCTTGATGTGCTGTGCTGATTGTTTTTCCCTTTAGCCATTTTTTTTTTTTGTTTCCTGATTGCTTTAAAATGTGTTTTAATGCTTAGTTAGCTTTATTGGCTAAAAAAATCTCATGCTTAAATGTGTTATGTTAATTAGCTTAACTTAACAACTCTTCTCTAATGTTACGTCCCAGTCTAGGGGAACAGGAGTGCAACATAAGGGTTACAAAAAAAGGTGTCCCCGCCCTGGTCCCCAAAGCCCTACCCAACAGCCAAAACCTGAAAGCATTAAATCTGGGGTAAACAAAGGCCAAAAATAATAAACAAAACAAGCTATTCCAAAGGAAAGGTGGTACCTAAACCCTATGTTCAACAAAAAACAAACAAAAGACAAGCATTACCCCAAACTTTAATAAACAAGTGAAAAAGTACAGAAACATCAAAATAGGCAGTTCACCTCTTCTGCTTCAGTGCTTATGTTACACTGCTGAAATGATGGGCCAATTCATCTTGGGTGCAACATTTATTTTTCACAACTGTAAAAACAGAAAAATGTCAAATTAATCAGTTCTCTTCGACGCGCGGGCCATACGCTGCCTCTTCACTACTGACACTACTTCTTCTAGTGTAGCTAACATTACTTTTTCCAAACGTATACAGTTTCATACTCACATGCACCAATTTTATAAACTGCTTAACCCTTTAAGACCTACCATAGAACCAAGTCTGCCAGAGCTTATATTATATTTTTACATGTTGTAGAGCCATTTTTGGAAGCATTTCGAGTTGATATACATCAATACAACCATTATAGCCCAAATATTAATGATATGTATGGATTAAGTACATAGTAATTACATAAATTGCATAAAAGTGCAATAAACTACAAAAAAATTTTTAAATCGTTTTTGTTTTTTAAACATATATTTCTAGTTAGAGAAATTTAAGAGGCTTATCCCTCAAAACTATAAATACAAAAAAGTTGCACAAAATAGTTTCCCACCAGAGGAAATTTATTTTAAGTGTTTTCATAGTTTTATTTTTGAAATACACCAATTTTTATATACTGCAGGAAAAACGAAAATAAATATTATACTGCAAATTTGGAAAAAAACAGCATGTGCTTCAAAATAAACTATTTCCAGCAGTGCAATATGAGTCCTAAGCATCCCAGAAACGACACAGAAAGTCATAAAGTCAAACATAACTTTTAAAAACATCAGTATAGGCTCATAAGGTCCTGATGGTAAAAAACTACATTTCCGCAAAACGACATCACGGACATGCGATAGTTCGCGCTGTTCCTGCAAGCGCTTTTTATGCAGTGTTTGCAAAGCTATATGTGGAAGGAAACCATGACCTAGGACAAGCTGAGGGCATAAGATGTAAGTGCAACTCCTTCGGTTTCATATGCAAAAAAAAATTATTGCGCTAGCTTACGTGGTTGCAGTGCTACCGGGATTTAAAAATAGTTACGCCAAACGGAACGCAGCCACTCCGACCGGCTTTAAAGGGTTAAATCACAAAAATACATTTTACTGTATGCACAAACACCATAATGAACTGTGATTACCGTTTTCTCTTGTTTTTACTACTGTTTTAATCTATTTATGAATCTGTCTTATTAACTTTATTTATTCAACTCGATCCCTTTCAAATAAATGTTTTTCTTAACATATTTCTACAGCATTCGCTCTCAAGGAACTAAACATACAGCAATTCACATTTTTTCTCATTGTGCAAAACATATTAAGTGTGGCTTTAACCCAAAAAATATACCTGTGTGGAGCTCACAGACTTTCGGTACCGTCTGACAACTGCATCGGCACAGGCTAACAACTGGACCAACTTGGAAATGAGCTCTCTAGCTTAACATTCGCTACAAACAAGACATTTGTCATCAATCGCCACTGCTGTCTGTCACTTTTATAATATCTGGTTTATATTATCAACCCACCAGCTTACCTGTAAACATAGAAAAATGTCAGATTAATCAGGTCTTTTGGCACACGGGCTGTCTCTTTACTACCGTCACTACTTCTTCTAGTGTAGCGTCAGCTGCCGATGCGCACGAGACTGAGCGCCCTCTGCTTGCAGAACTTACATAACAGTAAAACTGACATTACAGTGGCCTTACCAAAAGAAAGTGTCTTTGAGCATAAAATAAAATGGGGGGCTACTATTTTCATCTCTCTATCTTTAACATAGTGACATTCTGCATACCTTGGTTTTCACAAGTGGTTTATTTGAGTTGCTGTTGCCTTTGTATCAGCAATTGTTCTCTGACCTCTCGCACCACCAAGGTGCTCACTGGATTTATTTAAAAAACCATTCACAACTCTTGAAATAGGTGTCCAGGAAATTATGAGTAGATCGATAGTTTCTAAAATACCCAACAACCATGATTTGTAAAAATGCATTTAAATGTACCTTTCTTCATTATTCTGATGCTCCATTTGAACTTCAGCAGGTCATCTTGACAACATCTTCATGCCTGAAGATGGCAGGCATGAAGGCATGCTGCCATTTAGCAGCTAAACAGTTGTACCTAAGAAAGTGGCTGCTCAGTGTGTGTGCGGTTTTTTTTTTTAAGAAAGAAGAGCGCTCAGAACGCTCAGTTGTTTTTTCTTTTAACTGTTGTGTATTCAAGGCTACAAGATTGTGTATTAGCGAATTAATGCATTAGTGTGCATTCATGCTAATAAAGAGATATGTGTGACAGTGCCTATTTGTCAGTTTAATTGGGTTCATTTACCATCCATTTTTCTGCTCTTGCAATATTTGCGTGTACGTTGACAGCTAGAACTGTGTAGTACATGAAAGTAAAAGACATGATCAGAGAGTGTTTCATTCTGCCTTCTCCTGTTTTTCCATCTGGAAGCAGAACACCGCCTTCTTTTTCTTTAACCCTGCCCTCTGCCTGATCAGCAACACCCCCTTGGTTGCTCTATCCTCGGCCACCCGTCTCTCACTCGCTTCTTCTTCCCCCAGCACCTTAAAACTGTAGCATGTGTCCACATTTGACACCTGATTTTAACTGGGTAAACTAGTGAGCTGGATCTTACTATTTCCACAACAATAAAACGAGTCCATCAGTCAGACTAGTCCCAAATAAGTAGTACCAAGTAAGCAGAATATAGAAGTTGTGGGGATCCAGGGTCTGGGTGTGTGAACGGGAGTTCTGGTTTTGAGAATGCAGTTATATAGTGCAACCACCAGGGGACACTAGGACAGTTCAATCTGTCCAGAGATGGTGACATCCTAAATAAATCAACAACAAATAGATTCAGCCATTACCATAGCTTTGTAACCATAGTGTTACAGTATGAACATGCAGATAACTGTATTACATCTGTGTTATTCTACTTTATTGTAGAAAGAATGGGTGGTCTGCATCAACGAGGAAGCCATTTAAAAAAGAAATGTATTATTTCTGTGAATTTCATTCTACGTTAAATATTTCCATTACAACCAAAAAGGCAGGATTTGTCTAATCTTGTCTAACCTTGCTTTTGTGCATTACTAGTGGTTTGCACTTGTTTGTAAACCATCTGTGTCTCTAGATTGTAGACACTGACAATGATATGCCTACCCTTCTTAAAGTGTTCTTGTCTTGAGTTAGATTTTTTTCAACCAAAGAAAGAATTATTTTATCATCCACTGTCATTTTCTGCTTTCATATTCCAGGCATGTTGGTGTTGCTAAGCTGTCCAATCGCATTTGGCTATTTGGCTATGTTCTCTGAAGGTTTTATTTTGTTTTTTGTTTTCTTTATTTAGTATCCAGTGAAGAGTTGTTAAACGCAAGATCAATACCTGGAAAAAAGAACTCCTGATTTTTTATCTAATTATTTGTCATGAAATGTAAAAGTTTTAACTTTTGTTAAAAACTGTCATTGCTTAAAATCTTATGGACCTAACTGTCACATACATTGGAAAACAATTCTATGTAGGAATTCTTTCTGGAGTTCAGTATCTAATGCTTGGATTAGTTATCTTTCGGACAGTGCCACGAGGATAGAGGGTTCCCCATTTTTGTTTTTATGCTAAGCTAACTAGACGTGGCTTCACATTTGCTGCAAAAAGACTTAAGAGTGGGCACGTTCTTAAAACACACATCTTTAAAAACATAAAGGCTATCGTCTAATCTTTTCTTATCTCCTATTATCTCCATTGTAACAAAGCAATGCATTTAACAGCATAAATTTCTACTAAGAAGGGATAACCAGAAAAATAATTTCCTTCCTGGCCTTGCAGGTGAAACTGAAAAGCTATGAAGAAGCATTCAGATCTTATAGTAAAACCACTGATTTACAACTAAGAATCTTTTTAATCATCTATGCTATTTTCAAACCACCATGCTGCCACAATAGTACATAGACTGGTTCTCATATAGCATTTTTGTACTCTATGCTTGTTCTCTTTAAGTGCTTTGTATCTAACATTCACACACAGATGGATGCATCGGAGTGCAACTTGGGGTAAATATCTTGCAGCTCAACAAGCATGCAGACTGGAGCAGCCAGGGATTGAACCAGCAAACTTCTGATTAGTACAGGGAGTGCAGAATTATTAGGAAAGTTGTATTTTTGAGGAATAATTTTATTATTGAACAACAACCATGTTCTCAATGAACCCAAAAAACTCATTAATATCAAAGCTGAATGTTTTTGGAAGTAGTTTTTAGTTTGTTTTTAGTTTTAGCTATTTTAGGGGGATACCTGTGTGTGCAGGTGACTATTACTGTGCAGAATTATTAGGCAACTTAACAAAAAACAAATATATACCCATTTCAATTATTTATTTTTACCAGTGAAACCAATATAACATCTCCACATTCACAAATATACATTTCTGACATTCAAAAACAAAACAAAAACAAATCAGCGACCAATATAGCCACCTTTCTTTGCAAGGACACTCAAAAGCCTGCCATCCATGGATTCTGTCAGTGTTTTGATCTGTTCACCATCAACATTGCGTGCAGCAGTAACCACAGCCTCCCAGACACTGTTCAGAGAGGTGGACTGTTTTCCCTCCTTGTAAATCTCACATTTGATGATGGACCACAGGTTCTCAATGGGGTTCAGATCAGGTGAACAAGGAGGCCATGTCATTAGTTTTTCTTCTTTTATACCCTTTCTTGCCAGCCACGCTGTGGAGTACTTGGACGCGTGTGATGGAGCATTGTCCTGCATGAAAATCATGTTTTTCTTGAAGGATGCAGACTTCTTCCTGTACCACTGCTTGAAGAAGGTGTCTTCCAGAAACTGGCAGTAGGACTGGGAGTTGAGCTTGACTCCATCCTCAACCCGAAAAGGCCCCACAAGCTCATCTTTGATGATACCAGCCCAAACCAGTACTCCACCTCCACCTTGCTGGCGTCTGAGTCGGACTGGAGCTCTCTGCCCTTTACCAATCCAGCCACGGGCCCATCCATCTGGCCCATCAAGACTCACTCTCATTTCATCAGTCCATAAAACCTTAGAAAAACCAGTCTTGAGATATTTCTTGGCCCAGTCTTGACGTTTCAGCTTGTGTGTCTTGTTCAGTGGTGGTCGTCTTTCAGCCTTTCTTACCTTGGCCATGTCTCTGAGTATTGCACACCTTGTGCTTTTGGGCACTCCAGTGATGTTGCAGCTCTGAAATATGGCCAAACTGGTGGCAAGTGGCATCTTGGCAGCTGCACGCTTGACTTTTCTCAGTTCATGGGCAGTTATTTTGCACCTTGGTTTTTCCACACGCTTTTTGCAACCCTGTTGACTATTTTGAATGAAACGCTTGATTGTTCGATGATCACGCTTCAGAAGCTTTGCAATTTTGAGACTGCTGCATCCCTCTGCAAGATATCTCACTATTTTTGACTTTTCTGAGCCTGTCAAGTCCTTCTTTTGACCCATTTTGCCAAAGGAAAGGAAGTTGCCTAATAATTATGCACACCTGATATAGGGTGTTGATGTCATTAGACCACACCCCTTCTCATTACAGAGATGCACATCACCTAATATGCTTAATTGGTAGTAGGCTTTCGAGCCTATACAGCTTGGAGTAAGACAACATGCATGAAGATGATGATGTGGACAAAATACTCATTTGCCTAATAATTCTGCACTCCCTGTAGAGAACCTGCACTACCTGAACTACAGCAACCCCTACAACTAGCTAAGTAATGGCTGGCATGCATGGGGATGGTTGTACTGTACACCTTCTGAAAAACAAAACTATCCCCATGATGATGAGTAAACACATTTTACCTGGCCTACTCAGTTTTTTCAATATAATTCAGTGGGTGAAAAAAGCATGCAATCTTTTTGCAGCTTAGTATATATTTTCTAGCAACAAGCGACTGTGTGTTAAGGCTGAGGTGAGTGTTTTGTGACCTAGATGAAACCCTGGAAGATCATGAAGTGCTGGTCAATGCAGAATAATAGGATTAAGAACCATATTTTGTGATGGGGTCTCAGTTTTTATTTGTTGAATCTTACTAATACAACCTACCTTACGCTGTGTTATGACTCACCCCAGTAGTTGGGTAGGCTATAACAATGGAAGTCCTTGGTTCGACATTAGTAAGTTTACTGAGTGATATGATTGAACAGTCATTACTGCTATGCTAATTCTTAGCTTAGCAGGAAGTTTTGATTTAATATTTACTATAAAGACATGAACTGGTGTTTACATAACACTTTTCTGCTCTAATCAAGCACTTAAAGTATTTTAACTCCAAGCTTCATTCACCCAATCGCACACATTCATCCATCCATCCATCCATTCGCTTCTGCTTATCCTTTTCAGGGTTGCGGGGGGCACTGGAGCCTATCCCAGCTGTCATAGGGCCAGAGGCGGGGTACACTCCAGACAGGTCGCCAGTCTGTCGCAGGGCTAGTGCTTTTTTTCTCTACATAAGAATCTTCTCTAACATTCACACACACAGATGAGATCAGGAGCAACGCAGTGTTCACTATCTTGCCCAAGGTTACTTCAACATGTTGCCTGGAGAAGCCAGGAAACAAGTTTAATGAAGACCAGGACACTGAAACGTTGACTATCATTCATATAACATTACGAACACCCACCCAGACCTCCAAAGTCTGCTGCATCATAATACCTGACTGACTTTGTCATCACAGGACAGTTATGAACTGCTGAATTGGTGATCATCAATTATTCAATAAACAATATGTAAAAAAGAAATAGATTTAAAAAACAGAAAACCAACCCTTCAGGAAACTATTGTAGAGGATTTGATCACTGTACATTAAATCTGTCTGTATGAGAACGTCATTAGTATTATTAGTAGTAAAACAATGAGTTTTACTTTAGAACAAAAGGTGACTGTGGATTTTTGGTTTTAGATTTTGTTGCCACACGCTTAATGTCAGCTAGAAGGAAATTCTTAGATAAGGAAGTACGGTGAAGATTACAGGGGCAGACTAAGACTACCAGAGGGGAAGGAAAAGAAAAAGAACCCAGCCACACGTTAGTCAGTGATGAGTAACAAACGCATTCAGTGTGTGTGTTAGCATTTGTGTGTGCATGCGCTGGTCTTCTGCAGACCTCATCAGCCAGCTCAGAACACAGCTGCTATAATGTCTCTGCACCACGACCAATAAAATACATTAGTATCAACCAATCAGTAGCACTCAGTTTGGGTGAACCCGCCCACCTCTTTGCTCCACCCTCTCAGGGATTTTCTGTCAAAGTCAAATTTAAGATGACTACATTGCAAATAAATGCATAATCCAACACAAATAAGCTTAACAGTGATGTGATGGGGCTGTTGCTGGAGTCAAGAGGCAGTCTTTGAGGCAAGTAGCCAGATAAAAAAAAAGCATCTGTGTCTGATGAAAACAAATATTACTCTGCTTGGCTTAAGCTCTGGTCCACCTGCAACCCTGAAGTAGGAAAGTGGAAGAAGATAGATGGCTAAATACAGAGTTTCTAAATTTATTTAACCAGAAAATAGGAATCTGTGTCTATCAATATAGTGAGTTTTGTCATTTTAGCTTGTTTAAATTTGAAAATATTAAATAATATAACCTATAAATGGTATCAAACAGTAAATAATAAGATAATAAGTTGAAATTGACATTTTTAAATAAATATTTTTTTTTTAAAAAAAGCAGGTGTGCCATGTATATACACTGTTCAAAAACCTAACGGAACACTTTAAGAAACACTAGATCTCAATGAAAAAAGATCATGCTGGGTATCTATACTGATATGGATGGTAAAATGCGTTATGAATGAAAAAAAGATGCTATTTCATTTGATGGAAAATATAGTGATTACAACAAAGAGTTGAATTCAAAGACAACCCTGAAATCAAAGAGAAAAATGCCTGGCCCATTTTATTGAAATTCCATTTCAGCAACCAAAAATGTTGCTCAATAGTTTGTATGGCCCCAACGTACTGTAATGCATTCCTGACAATGTCAGGGCACATTCCTAATGTGACGACAGATGGTGTCCTTGAGGATCTGCTCTTGGACGGTACCCACATATGGCCTTCAATTGGTTCAATGATTTCATCCCAATATCCATTAGCAGTCAGGGTGTCGTTGCCTAGCCTCCATAAATATGCCGCATCATTGACCAATGACAAACATGACAATTCTGATATTCTATGGCAAATGCCATTCAGGCTCCACAGTCAGCACAAGACCCACTAGAGGACATTGGACCACCCTTGTGAAGTCTGTTCTGATCATTGAGTCAGAAAATTTTCACACCGTTCTGACATTGCTCATCCTGTTCCACCATGAGTAACTGCCCGTCTCCTGGAATCTCCTCCATGCTCTGGAGGCTGTGCTGGGAGACACAGCAAACCAACTGACAATAGCAAATATTAATGTGCCATCCCAGAGAATTTGCAACCTTAGTAGGGTCCAGGTATCACCTGATGCTACAAGTAGTGACACTGACCCTAGCCACATGAAAAACGAGTGAAAGAAAAAAACAGTCAGAAAAGATGAGGATGGAAAAATGTCAGGCCATTCCTGTTTTGGGGATGTATCATTGCACCTCTTGCTAATTTGTATATGCATTTTCTCTTCTATTTCTGCTTCTTTGTTTTCTTCTTCTTTCACCTTTTCCCTTTAGGTTACACCTTTAGGTATCATTTATCCCTACCATTCTCTTCTGTCACACCAGCACACTGCGTGTCCTCCTTCACTACATCGGCTTTTCCTGCTGTCTGGCAGGTTTATCTAATAACTTTCCTTCTCTCTCACTGCCTCCAAACAGGCCTTTTCTCTTCTTTTGTCTTTACACTGCAGTAGCATAGTTTGCACTGTGCTGGTCAACAGCACCAGATTTTAGGCTCTTCCTGATGCAACCCCCGTCATTTATCTACACTAATCTAATCTATACTGCCTGACACAGAACAGGAGTGGTTTGTACAACCAATTTAATCAGTATTAATAATGTTGAGAAGGCTAACTGAACGCATGCAGTCATATACCCAGTTCAAAACTACATCTGACCTCTCTTTCTAACTTATTATTTAATGTTGAGGCCAGTCAAACTTTGTAACACATCGTCTGTGAAGGTTCTCAGTCATCCAGGTCATCGTAGTCTGAGGAGCTTGGAAAGAAAAGCGTCTGGACTTGTATAAGTTGCTTGAAGATGTTTCACCTCTCATCTAAGAAGCTTCTTCAGTTCTAAGGTCAAATGGTGGAGAGTCCCAGATTTAAACCTAATGGGAGTTTCCCCCAAAGAGGGACAAAGGACCCCCTGATTAGATTAGATTAGATTAGATTAGATAGAACTTTATTAATCCCTCGGGTGGGTTCCTCTGGGAAATTCGATTTCCAAAAAGCACAGCACCGACAGAAGTTTCAGAGTTATGATCCTCTACCTAATCACATGAGCTGAGGTGTGAAAATGGGTGTGGGTCACAATCAGCCAGAGTTTCGGGTGAGCTCATTGTGAAATGTAATCCACATCAGATTTGTGAGTTCTGCTCAGTAGCGCTTTTTGATACGGGCGACACAGGCGGTTGCCCGGGGCGGCATCGTGCTGGGAGGCGGCATCACGGGCATCGGTAAAAACAAAATTTAAAAAATTGCTCGTAGCTACTCATGCTGCCCTGACATCATGTTAGGCACAGATCGGTTTTCTATCACCCTACGTTTGCGAGGTGCGTCTGCTGCTTGCGGCACAGGGAGGAGAGGGCGGGGCAGCAGGGGAGTCTCTGGCTGGCTGGAGCAGCATCTCATAACCAACTCGCAAAATAAAACAAGATAAAAACAAACCAACAAACACAAAAACACCAGACATTATGATACAGACTTATAATTTGCACCAATGTTTTTTCGAAATTCTATAAAGTGAGCGCGAGAGCCCTCAGTGCGCCTGCTCGCTGCTGAAGTCAAAGTAAACTTTATTGTCATCTCCGCTATATACAGTACAGTATATCAAGAGACGAGACAACGAGGCTCCAGTTACAGCAGTGCAAGTAAACAAACAATAAATATAAGAAGAGTAAGAAAAGAAATATAGACTTTAGGGGTAAAGGGATCAATAACAATTTAAAATTTATAATTTACAGTTTGATGATTTAAAGTGTCACACACAACCCGTCGAAAGGGGAGGGGGTGGCTGCTTCCAAATAGAGCACATTTCATTCATAATATTGTCAATCCAAGCCCATTATGTATTCATGATTTGAATCCTGGGTTGTGCGAAATCCCAGAAATAAACCCTAGACAAAGCAAATCTGTGAACTAAGGTGTAGGTCTATTAGGTTATGTTGTGGTGATCCTCGGATTGGGGGATGGGTGTTTGTACTGGAGTGCAAAATTAAAACCAATGGAAGATGGACAAGAAAAGTTCAAAGCAATCAGGTCCTCAGTTTAGAAAAAAGAGAAAAGAAGAGGAGGAGAAACGAGCCAAAGATACATTGTGTTACAGATTTTAAAATTAATTAGTCAGTGTCAATTGTTGATTCGTCCCGTTCTCATTGTATGGTGAATTATGATGGCTGTTTGGTAACTGTTTGTATACTATGCATACTCTCTCTCTCTCTTCATATGTGTGTGTGTGTTTATGTTTCTCTGGTGAAATTCTGTATGGTCCCGACAACAGTTTTATGTTAATGTACAATCCTTCATATGTTTTATGTGTGTGGGGCGCCAGAAGTGTTCGCCCAGGGCACCAAACAGTATCGGACCGTCACTGGTTCTGCTGATGAATAAAGTTGGATGTGTAATTTCCTTCCCCGCCACTAAGAGGCGAGTACGCCTTGAGATGACTTTCTGTTAGTCAACATTTCCTGTTGTGAAAGCCGTTACTCACGAGGCAACTGCCAAGTTAGCTGAAAGATCCCGGTAAGAAAAGCTAAAATAAAAGTTAAATTCACAATTTATCTTCACATACTAGTAGTTAATAGATGGCTATTTATTAGGATCTGAAATCTGTGAGATACAGCCGTGGGAAGCTGCGTCAGCCGGGCGAGCTATCTCACCACGAGCTCCGGTAAGGGATGCTACATGAATGTTAGCACCATAAAGACATGTAGTTGACTGCTGTTAATATATTTTCTGCTTTAAAAAACAAAACCAGTCGGAGTTGTGATATTTATGTTTAAAGAACTGTAACATCACTGATGTGCAGATGTTTAATTTTAAGTGCTAAAGAATATATTAAAATGTGCCCAGCTAACCGCTAGTATTAAGCTACTGCTTAGCGATTTCTGTGTATCTCTGTGTGTTCTAACATTACTGTGATTCATTTGAGTTTGTTAGCTTTCCAAAACTTTGTGCTTAAATGCACCCTTTTAGTTTTGTTGACTTAGAAGTCAATTCATTTCATTTCAAGTCAATTCAAAGATGCAAAAAGTTCATAAAATGTGATTATAAAATGTGAGGGATCTCATTACTCTTTTGAAGTATTAATGTTTTAAGAAGTTGATATATTTTTCTGAGAAATAATTCAAGTTGAAATATCTTAAAAAGAAGAACAGTTAGAAGGAAGCTGTTAAAAGGATAAATATGGGAGAGTGAATCTTACAAGTTTATTTATTTTTAAAAGGGTAAATATAAGATAAATATATCTGGGATGATCAGGAAGAGGAGTACAGAAGTCTGGTGAGGAACTTTGTCGCATGGAGTCACACAAACCACCTGCAACTCAACACCTCAAAGACTAAGGAACTGGTTGTGGACTTCGGGAGGTCCAGAGAAGGTCCACTGCCGGTTCAGATAGAGGGGGAGGAGGTGGAGGTGGTCAACAAGTACAAGTACCTCGGGCTGTGGGTGGACAATAAACTGGACTGGTCATGCAACACAGAGCACCTGTATAAAAAAGCCCAAAGCCGACTGTACTTCCTCAGGAGGCTGAGGTCTTTTAACATCTGCAGGAAGCTCCTGAGGATGTTTTACCAGTCGGTGGTTGCTGGAGTACTTTTCTATGCTGTGGTGTGCTGGGGGAGCACAGCAAAGAGGGACTCATCCAGGCTGGAGAAACTGATCAGGAAGGCTGGCTCTGTGGTCGGCATGAAGCTGGACACTCTGGTGACAGTGGCAGAGAAAAGGACATTAAAGAAACTGATGGACATTATGAACAATGCTGGGCATCCTCTGCACACGGCCATAAACAACCAGAAGAGTCTGTTCAGTGACAGGTTGCTTCTCCCCAAGACAAGAACCAACAGACTTAAAAACTCCTTTGTCCCACACGCCATCAAACTGTTTAACTCCTCTCTGGAGGGGAGAGGGAGGGGAAACAGGAGGACAAAGGAGGGGGGAACAACTAAGCTGTAGTGCCTCTTCACCTCACTGTACAATACCTTGTGCAATACTTTTTTGTAAATAGTCAACAGTGCAATAGACTCAATACTTGAAATGTGCAATTCACTTGTATTTTTATTTTTTATTCCTATTTATTCTATTTATCCCCTTTGTATATTTTATTTATATTTGTCTCTGTATTTATATATGTGTGTGTGTGTGTGTGTATATATATATATATAACAATTCTGTAACTGTAACTTCGGTCGTTGCTGTGCTTTTTGGAAATCGAATTTCCCAGAGGAACCCACCCGAGGGATTAATAAAGTTCTATCTTATCTTATCTTATCTTATAAGGTATATTTTCTGTTGCGCTAAAACCTTGTGTGATGTAACTCAAGTTATTTCATGATGGTTGAGACATTGTATAACTAAAATAATTTGTTATACTTGAGCAATACCTGACTGAAAGATGAGTAATGGAAGAAGCATAGATAAAATAGCAATGTATGCACTCCGAACTGTGTGCATAGATTGGTTTTTGACCAGGACTGGATCATTCGAGATCTGAATCCTGTGGGTTCAGTGGCCAGCCAATCCCAAGAGAGTGACTGTAGACGGACCAGAGTACGGTGTGGCTAGCCGTGGGATCCATCTTCAGCGAACCTCAGGACTATAACTGCATTCCTTGACACAGATAAGACTAACACTTTAAAAATCTACCCGGGTAGTGTTAAAACCAGTGGACAGAAACACACACGCACACACAAGAAACTCTAATTTGTCTTTCCAAAGAGAAGTGGACTGAGCAACAGGAGCAGAAGCTCTTTAATTGAAACTCTTTGGAGAATTTCCTTAAAGAGCATATTTGGTTTTGATTTTATCTTGGGCCCTTTAATGTACGTTTGTGCATTGTAGGAAGCCGGCTTTAGACAGGCAGGGTTTGCAAACTTTACATCTTTCAATACAGTTTCTATTCAAATCACATCTTATCTATCATTGTGTGGTTCCTTCTCTGCTGATCCTTTCAAGGCTCCATAGTCTTACCTAGAACTTTCTGATACTGGTCCAAAGTTGTCGAGACAATAATTTAATGCGTATCTCATATTATTTATTTGTAATACCTGCTACAGAAACCATTGTGAAACCATTGTCAACCACCATTTGACCCTTAGAACTGAAGAAGCTTCTCGGATGAGAGGTGAAACGTCTTCAAGCAACTTAAACAAGTCCAGACGCTTTTCTTTCCAAGCCCCTTTGTAACACATCCTTTTGAATCCTTTTGTTATAGCTAAAGGCTGGCAACAGAATTGATCACTACTGATGATTAGTCATTGTCATAAAAATAGAAATAAAGAGAGGTGCTCATTTTAATAGATGGAGTAACAATTGAGTTAAAAAGAAAAGAGAAATCTGTCTTCTTTCAGTCCTTGGTCTTGTGGCTTGGAGGGAATTCCTCAGTGCCTCTTTCCACAACACTTCAGGAATCACCAGTAATATATCAAGAAGGAGCCACTTGGCTCTCTGCGTCTCTTCCTGGACTGGTAGTAGTCCAGTTGCATGCCTGACCTTTGACTTTCACAGTTCACCTGGGACAGCCATCGCTACTGAAATCTAGTAAATGCCTTTAGTTGACTGTAGTGACAACATTTTCAAAACACCATGCAACAATTGGAGAATGGAGAGAGGTTAAACTTTATGGGTAGAGTTTTGCAGGTTACTTGACACAAGTGAGACAAGAGAAATCTGGGTTTTAAACTCTATCCCTCTGGGTCCAAGATTAAACATGTGACTCAGAATAGTGCAACAATCATTGAGATGGTAAACAGACTGGTTCTCCTGTAGCCCTTTTTCTACTCTTCCTGAGCACTCAAAGCACTTTACACATGCCTCGTTCACCCATCCAAGCACTTTTCTATCTAAGTGTATTCAAACTCTGACAGATGCAACCCTTGTGTTAGTATGTTGCCAACTGAAGCAGCCAGGGATCGAACCAGCAACCTTCTGTATAGTAGACGACTTGTTCTACTGTCCTTCACAACAAAATATGGCCCTTCAGAAGTATAACTTTGGATATTCAAAAATGACAAGCTGTGAAAGTGAGCTCATTAATGCCATACTCCAGTCACTTAGCCCAACCCAAGGACATTTGTGTTATTTAGTGAAACACTACCTCTCTAAAAGATGATTGTGTAATATTGTTGCCACCTGAAACACTCTTCTCATTATCAAGTTAATAAGAAGAGCGAATCATAACCGTGTTCACCCACAAGGCACAGCTATGATTAAATTTCCATCTTTCTGAGATGGCAAAAGCATTTCCCCATATGAACAAATTAAAGCAAAGCAGCCATAAACAACCTATTTTGTAACCTAAAGCCCCAGAAATCCCATTTAAAACACCACCATAAAACTTCAAAAACATGCAGGTCCAATCTAAGCAGTTTCTCCTTTTTTGCCCCCGTGTATATACAGCTTTTTTATCCATAACCCCCTGCTAATGTGGCTAAACGCTAACAGAAACCAGCAGTGGGTTTAGTGGTGTGTTAGTTAACGGGCTTTCAGAGCAGCTAATATGGAAAGAAGGACTGTATAAAAATTGCTGAGAGGGAGAAAAAGAGGGACATGAAAAGAGGAGAAGAAAGGAGAGGAAGAGGTGACCCGTGGCCCCCCGATGTAATGCTGGAAACCATCAGTGGGGGGGCCATTTAAAAGTTGCTCCATAAAGACATTTAACAGTTTGGGGGTGCCAGCGTGGCGAACAGGTAGCTGCTGATCTTTTAACTTAATGTGTGTTTTTTTTTCCAGATACTACAGCACTGAAGTCAAAGGTGGACAACATTTGGTCTTTCCTCAGTTATCTAACTGTTGTGAGAGTCTGGCATCTGAACAGCTGATCTACAGCTGATACAGAAAGATGGTCTATTTGGCAGAGATACTGACTTTTTTTTTTTTTTATTGTCTCCAATGTTCTTAATGTCAGAAATGAAGTAATACACTTATTCTTACATTTCACATATATATTTATATTAGGGGTGCAATGATACTCGTATCGATATTAAACCATTCGATACAGTGCTTTCGGTTCGGTACGCATATGTATCGAACAATACAAATTTTTAAAATGTATTTTATCAACTTTTCTTCTGACGATGCTGTCTGTGTTGAGCGCTCAGTGGATCTGCGTTCGACTACTCTGCCTAGGCTGCACTGTCGATTGCAGATCCACTGAGCGCAGCGCAAGCTAGCAAGACAGAAGCTAAGCTCGTTGCAACATGGCAACTGCCCGAAATTGAACCTCCCCCGCCCTCATTCAGATCTGGCGTTTGGAACTGTCTTGGATTTCATGTGACGTATGACCCTGATGGTAAGCGTGTCATGGACAAAAGTAAAACAGTATGTTGGCTGTGCCACGCAATGCTCAATTGGTGGGAACTAGTACGTTAGCGCAGTTAGCTTGTTAACGTGTTGGCGCCGTCTAGCCCCACGCACGGCGCGATCGCTGTAACTCGTTAACGGAGATTTGCTGCATTATGGTGTTGATGTCATTTCAACGAGATTAACGCTGACAGCACTAGTGGGAACACAACGAATATGACTGCACATTTACGCCGACATCATCCTAGTGCAAAGACAAGTGGAAGCAGACAAAAACAACAAGCACGCATGCTACAAACTTTACCCGAATTATTTAGACAGCCATTAGCACACGATTCTCCTTATGGGGACCTGATATGTTTAATATGCTGCTGAGAATATAGCCCAGAAGAAGCGTATCGTATAGCTTTTATTTTGGAAAGAGCCATTTCTCTGTAATAAACTCTCTTTTCCAAAGATGAGTGATTTCTCGATCAGATAGATTTATTTTTTTTTCATTATTTGTTGTTTCAGCAACATTAAATTTAAAAACTGTACTTTTGAGTTAAAATATATATTTATAATTTTAATAAATGACAAATTAAAAAGGCATGAACATTTTTTGTATTGAAAAAATATTGAACCGTGGCACCAAGGTATCGAACCGAACCGTGAATTTTGTGTATCGTTGCACCCCTAATTTATAGATCTATATATCATGCAGCAACATTAAGCCATGTACACTTGAAGCTAATTTGAAACTATGGGCTAAATAACTCCTGGCAAATAAAGTGGACGGGACCTGCAATAGTCATTGATAGTCTCTTCAGGTGAGCAACTGAAGAGACTATCAATTAATATTTTTGATTGATATAAGACCTGCAATGATATATATTAGAGGATCGCACACCTGAAAGCAGCCAGTTGGCAGCTTCAAAGCAAATTGGTACCAGTGCGTACGTGACATAGTGTTTATTTGGACTTGTGTTTCTGACTTCTGACCAAAATGAGAATATTATATTTTTCATTGTTTCTACCCTATCTGAGCTATTGTGTTGAAGTATGGGGGAATACATACGTGACTAATATGAAACCATTATATTTATTACAGAAGAGAGCGCTTCGAATTATGCATAATGTTAAATATAGAGAACACACTAATAATTTGTTTATAAAATCGAAATTGTTAAAACTAGAAGACATAGTGAAATTACAGACTTTAACTATTATGTTTAGGGCGAAAAATAAAACACTACCTCTTAAGTTACAAAGTTTATTTGTATTGTGTTCAGAAAACGGGGACGGCAGAAGGAAGTTTTATTTTAAGCACCGGTTTGCTCGAACCACGCAAAGGCAAATGTGTCCAACAGTCATAGGCATAAGAAACTGGAATTCTCTCAGTGATCATCTTAAGTGTTGTATAAATGTTTCTCAATTTAAAATCTGCTATAAGAATAAAATGATAAACCAATATGAAGAAGTTGAAAAGAATAGAATTTAATTGTAGAAAAATGATCCTTTTAGTTTGATATTTAGTGGTATTGCTCATTGTTGAGTATATTGTTCTGTTTGCTTTGTTTTGTTTTGTTATGTGCAGAAAATTGTCATAGTGTAATTTTGGTTGCCTACTTGTATTTTCACAGATAGGGGGCAGGTATCAATAAGAATTTATTCTTCTTCCTGCTCCTTTTCATGCATGGAAACAGTGTTACTTTAATTGAAAGGAAGGTTGTGTATGGGAATGCATTACTACTGTACCATGTGTGAAACAAAAAAAAATAAAAATAAAAAAAATAAAATAAATTATTCTAATTCTATCAACTATCACCAAACCTTTGTGTAAAGTATCTAGTTTAGCTAGAATGATCTAGATTGCTCCACTTTATATACTTTTTTGACAAATTTCAAATAGGAGCACAGGCAGTTTACCTGAGTTTTAAAAATCCAGTGAAGCTGAGTCCTAAATTAAAGTACACTAATACCAAAGCAGTCAGAAAACAATAGTTTCAAATGGTAAAGGAAAACCATAGAATCTACACAAGAGAAGTCACCATGAAACAATGACTTCAAACATTTGCTTTTTTGTTAGGAGACTTTTTTGTGTGTATGTGCTCTTATGTAAAAGTTCTCCAGGCTCACTGAAGGTCTTTCAAATTCGTTCTGTAAATATTTCATGTTGGTGTCCGCAACATTATTTACTCTGGTCCAAATCAGTTGATGAGTTTTTAAACTAAACCTTTTGGTGATTTGGTTTCTTTTCACACAGAGAAAAAGTAAAGGCAATTTAACAAATTTGAAAGTGAATGTCAAGAGTTTGGAACCACACCACCACCTTTGAAGGGTCTTGTTTTGGTCCACAGCCAAGTGTGATTACTGTGTTCATACCTGCACAAATGAACACCACTAAGGGGAGAAACAAACAAGTACCAAATTAACCAGTTTTGTGTTGACACATAACACACAACAAAGAAACACTGTATCTTAAAATGCGAGACATAATACTGTACTTTTTCATCAACAAGCCGTTTCCCAAAAAGCTCTTAGCTGAAACCTTTGCATATCTCAACATGGTGTCCAGTGTGTCCTTAAATGTTTGAGGAAACTGGCGAAGAGGAAGGCAAACAAATAAGTGGCAGGTCTAAAAAACACACACCTCAGTCAAAGTCTGGACACAGCTTCTCATTTAATGGTTTTTCTTTATTTTTACTACTCTCTAGATTGTAGATACATACTGAAGACATCAAATATATGAAGGAAAATATATGGAATTATGTAGCAAAAAGAATTGATAAATTTGTCATATATTTTACATTCTTTAAAGTAGCCAACCTTTGCTTTGTTGACAGTGCTGCAAACTCTTGGCCTTCTCTCAATGAGCTTCATGATGTAGTCACCTGAAATGGCCTGTATTTATATAGCGCTTTACTAGTCCCTAAGGACCCCAAAGCGCTTTACATATCCAGTCATCCACCCATTCATGCACACATTCACACACTGGTGATGGCAAGCTACATTGTAGCCACAGCCACCCTGGGGCGCACTGACAGAGGCGAGGCTGCCGGACACTGGCGCCACCGGGCCCTCTGACCACCACCAGTAGGCAACGGGTGAAATGGTTTCGCTTTACAGGTGTGCCTCGTCAGGGTTCATTTGTGGAATTTCCTGCCCTCTTAATGGAGTTGGGACCATCAGTTGTGTTGTGTAAGTTAGTACACAGCTGAGTACAAAGCCTTATTTGACAACTGTTAGAATTTTTATTATGGCAAGACCCAAATAACTAGGTAAAGAGAAATGACAGTCCATCACTACTTAAAGAACTGAAGGTCAGTCAGTCTGGAAAATTGCTAAAACTTTGAATGTGTCCCCAAGTACAGTCGCAAAAACCATCAAGCGCTATGACGAAACAGGCTCACATGAAGACCGCCCCGGGAAAAGAAGACCAAGAATCACCTCTGCTGCTGAGGATAAATTCATCCAAGTCACCAAACACACCTCCAGCCTGTGTTAGGGCTACGGAGAGTGACGGAGAGATGAACCAGAAGACCTGGCATCTACAGTCACCTGACCCAAACCCAGTGGGGATGGTTTGGGATAAGATAGAAGCACTTGTTGGCAAAAGGGCCAACAAGGGCCAACAAGTGCTCAGCATCTCAGGGAACTCCTTCAAGACTGTTGGAAAACCATTTCAGGTGACGACCTCATGAAGCTCACCAAGAGAATGCCAAGCGTGAGCAAAGCAGTAATCATAGCAAAGGGGGGCTATTTTGATAAGAATCTAAAATATAAAACGTGTTTCTTTTTGGTTTACTGGTTTACTGTCATGAAAATATAGAAAAATAATTAAATGAGAAGGTGTGTCCAAACTTTTGACTGGTAGTGTATGTGGAAGACCATTTACTTAGAAGGAAAAAGAAAGAGGTACAGCTGGCCCTTCAGTTGATCCATCTACTGTTTGTTTTCCTAATTTATCAGTTGGCAATCTTTTGTTATGATGAGTCCCGATGAGAGGAAACAAATATACACAAAGTAAGAAACAAAGGAAAGAAAGTTAACTGAAGTACTCACAGTTGCACTGTGATGAGTTCATTTAGTTCTGGCTTTCTCTTACTCCCTGACTTAACAAAAACACACAGAAACACCCCAATAAAGGCTTCTAGTTTCTAATGATGCAGTAAACACACCAGGTTTCCACCACGTTCTGAGCTTCTCCTTGATCTTTTTATATGCAAGAACCTGTTGCCGCCAGCAACACCAGCCCCAGTGAGAGTGCACACATGTACAGGTAGTAAAATCAGCTCCAGTGCTTTTTGTTTGATGTTTGTTAGTCCTGACCTGAACACAGCTGGAACAGTAGCACTGATAGAAAAATACTAAAGATTTTATCCTGTTAACATTTATTTAATATAGATTTGCATTTTTTAATTTCCCAGTTTACCATCAACAAGTTGTATAGAGAGCACAGTACAGCTATCAGTCTTATATCTGTTTATGGTTATCCTTAACATCTTTACTTTGAAAAAGACTTTTAAAAAGCCAGCAATTACAAGTTAATTATATGTTTAATTACTGTCTTTTTTTTTTTCAAGTTAATGCATTTAGCATTTTTTTAAAATCATATTTAATTTAAGTATTGCAAAACTACAAAGTAGCAGCGACACTGCAATGATCAATGGCAACTCTGCATTCACCAACGAGCTGAACGAGTTCTACGCCCATTTCGAGGTTAGCCAGGCAGCTAGTGCTGACTGCAGCCTGAAAACAGAGGACGGTCACATCATCCGCGAGGAAAGGGGGACCAGCATCGGGTAGCACGACATCCAAGCTGAGAGTGAACACCAGGAAAGTGGCGGAACCAGGCAGCATCATCAGCCATCTGCTGCGTTGCTGTGATGAGCAGCTAGCAGGTGTGTTCATGTCCATCTTCATTGAGTCGCTGGCTACGTCTGTGGTCAACTACCGACAAGTTGCACTGACTTTGTTGGTTATGAAGGTGTTCGAGAGGCTGCTGAAGAACATCATCTCCTCCTCCATCCCAAGCACCACAGACCCGCTTCAGTTTGTCTACCGACCATCTCCCACGTCCTGCACACCACTCTCAGCCATGTGGACAAGAAAAAGGGTAAATATGTGAGATTGATGTTTGTAGATTACACTTCAGCGTTCAACACAATAGTGCCCTGCAGACTGTTCACAAAGCGCTAGGATCTAGGACTCAACAGCCAACTCTGTGCATGGGTGTTGAACTTCCTCACTGGCAAGTGTGTCTCTGACAACATCACCACCTCTGACAGCATCACCACCAACACGGGAGCACCACAGGGGTGGTGTACTCTCGCCACTGCTCTACTCCCTCTATACCTCAGACTGTGTGTCCACCCATGGCTCTAATACCATCATAAGGTTTGTTGATGACACAGTGGTGTTCGGCCTCATCTCCAACAATGATGAGATGGCCTACATGAATGATGTAAAGAACCTGGCATCATGGTGTCAGGACAACCACCTCCAGCTGAAGGTGTGAAAGACCAAAAAGCTGGTGGTTGACTTCAGGAGTAAGCACTGAGTCTACAAGCCCCTTATCATCAACGGAGCTCCAGAGGAGAAGGTGCTGTCCTTCAAGTATCTACAGTGTCTACATCTCGTTAGACCTAACATGGTCTTGTCACATTCATTTCCAGACCAAAAAGGCTAGGCAGCAACTGTACCATTGCCGACAACTGAGGAAGTTCAGGGTCTCTCTAGTGATCCTCAGGACTTTCTAATTAAGCACTGTGGAGCGCATCCTCACACAGAACATCAAATCCTGATATGGGAAAAGGTGTGTTCAGGATCAAAAAGCTCTTTAGAGAGTCATCTGTGCGGCAGAACGCTGCTGCAGGTCTGTTCTCCCTTCCCTACAGGACATTTACACCAGGAGATGTTGATCTAGAGCAGCTCAAATATTAAAGGACTTGTCCCATCCCAGTAATAAACTGTTCCAACTTCTGCAATAGGCTGAAGGTTCAGCACCATTAAGGCAAAAACAGAGAGACTCAAGAGGAGCCTCTATCCTCTTTAGGATAGCACCGTTTACACTACTCTGGTCAGTCTGTTGAATTACTCTGTTTATATTACTCTGGTCACGTGTTTACTAGGGGTGCAACGATATTCGTATCGATATTGAACCGTTCGATACAGTGCTTTCGGTTTGGTATGCATATGTATCGAACAATACAAAATTTGTAATTTATTTCATCAACTTTCCTTCTGACGATGCTGTCTGTGTTGAGCGCTCAGTGAATCTGCATTCGACTACTCCGCCTAGGCTACACTGTCGAGCGCAGATCCACTGAGCGCTCAACACAGACAGCATCGTCAGAAGGAAGAGTGCAGGGTAAGCTAGCGAGACAGAAGTTAAGCTCTCCTTGCAACATGGCAAATTGAACCTCCCCCACCCTCATTCAGATCTGGCGTTTGGAATTATTTTGGTTTTCATGTGATGTATGACCCTGAAGGTAAGCGAGTCATGGACTAAAGTAAAACAGTATGTTGGATGTGCCACGCAATGCTCAATTACATGGGTGGGAGCTAGTGTGTTAGCGCAGTTAGCGCAGTTAGCTCGTTAACGTGTTGGCCGTCTAGCCCCATGCACGGGGCGATCAGGGGTAGCTCGTTAATGGAGATTTGCCGTGTTGTGGCGTTAACGTCATTTCAACGAGATTAACCTGAAAGCACTAGTGGGAACACAACGAATATGACTGCACATTTACAACATCCTAGTGCAAAAACAACAAGCATGCATGCTACAAACTTTAGCCGAGTCATTTAGACAGCCGTTAGCACATGATTCTCCTTATGGGGACCTGATATGTTTAATATGCTGCTGAGAATATAGCCCAGAAGAAGCGTATAGTATAGCTTTTATTTTGGAAAGAGCCATTTCTCTGTAATAAACTCTCTTTTCCAAAGATGAGTGATTCCTCAATCAGATACAGGGCTTGCAATATCGCTAGCCCGACGTCCAGGGGCTAGCGATTTTTCCGGTCGGGCTACCAAAATCTATCTCTGCCCTGCCCGTCGGGCTATTGTAGGAAGGAAAAATATATGTCAATGCTTTTGCATTCTTTCAGAAATGTAGCTGGGTAATTATGTCATTGGCATCGGTGAGCCACTGTCAATATGTGACATATTGAAATCGCGTTTGAATTTGCGCTTGTTTTTTTGCTTTCACTTTGCAATCGCTCGGACAGTACTGATTGGTGAGTGATGATAATTTGTGCACCAATTCCTCTGACATCGTCTTATTAATCGTTAGCTTACTACACAAACATGACAAGTGAAATCTCCCGCAGCAAGCTTAAACATGTGAGAGGTTGATCACGCAGAGAATCGCTGAGCGTTATGTGTGTGTAAAAGCAGCAGGATATATATTTTAGTTCTGCTGAGCCAAATAAGACAGGTCAGGGTGAAGAAGTGACAGCCAAAGAAAAGCTTACCACAAAACGGAAAAGTTATGACAAATCAGACTATAAGGCAAAAAGAAAGTGGAGCTTTATGGTTTCATGGACAAAATAATTTCTGTGGCTGCAATATGATGAGCTATATAACCAGGGCTGCACATAAGTGGTCCGCAGGTGCGCATTCACTGTCAAAAAAAAAAACACGCACAAGGGTTAGGGTTAAATTTAAAAACTGTACTTTTGAGTTAAAATATATATTTATAATTTTAATAAATGACAAATTAAAAAGGCATGAACATTTTTTTGTATCGAAAAAATATCGAACCGTGACACCAAAGTATCGAACCGAACCGAACCGTGAATTTTGTGTATCGTTGCACCCCTAGTGTTTACTCTACTGCACTGCTCTGTCAATACATTACTGTGCTAAAATGGCACAAGACACTTTAACATTCCATTCGCACAATGTACATTTTCAGATTTTTAATTTAAAGATTTCCAGATTTTTTAAATTTAACTTTCTTACTGCATATATTGTCTCATTTTGCACAGTAAAAGGAGGAGTTCAGGACACACTTTACTGTGTGTTGCACTCATATGACTATGCATGTGACAAATAAACATTCTTGAATGTACTCATTTAAAATTGGGCTGCTCTTACCACAGCTGAAGCTTTGAGATTTTACAGTGATTTTACGCCTACTAAAAGAAAACACTCTTAAAAACTCTTAAATCTCTTAGTTTTTATTTTCACTTGACTCCATTACCCACAATATACATTATCTGCATTCTACTTTCATTTTTCTAGTGTTTTCTACTGTTGTCATTTTTAAATGCGTTGTGGTTGGCTATATACACAGCCCTCATTATTACTTATTTTAGTAATTTGTGATAGGTCGCTTTATTACCCAGTCTTATGGTTCAGTATTAGGTCTGCTGCCAAATTATTAAATCATTAGTTGCAGATATTATGCTCATGTGGTAATTATTCATATGATTAGTATATGTAGTCACATTAGACTGAAACAAATAACAAAAACAAAATTACAGATCTGTTAAAAATCCAGACCTATCTGTATCTACCATGAATTAGAAAATGACAAGAATGAAAATAACACAGCCTACAGCTGCTTTCAGCTATGTTTTACAGGAGTTTTAATAGAAGAGCACCAGTGTTGTTAATAGCAGCATAGTAAACCGGTACCTAAAGACACACGTTATCTCTTCTCTCCTCACTGTACCACTGAATGAAAGGAGGCTTTTAAAAAGCTCTTCACACCTGCGTGGCCAAACTGTGGAGAAAAGGGAGTTATAGTTGCTGACAGACAGCTAGATTTATTTCTCAGTAGAAGCCTGAAGGATTATTGCCTTTTAGGATAAAAGGGTATTTTAACATAACGCCTGCTGTCAGAAAAAAGAAAGAAAGAAAAGACAAGTGGTCATTCAATCCGCACACGTAGGCAAATAAGACTTTTCAAGTTCTCTCAGTCGGAGGACCATTAGTTCCCAATATACGCACATAAATATACACACACACGCAGTCTCTAATTTGACGTGTATTTATAGTAGTCTGAGTGGCCTGGACACCACAATGGATGGAGGAAAATGTAGAGGCGTGATTACACACTACTATTCCCAGCCCTCCCCCTCCCTTCCTTTAAGTAGCACACCAAGTCTTTACTGTTCATGCTGAAAGGTCAAGAATAAAGAATCCTACTTGATCTCAACATAATTAAATTCAAATATGCAGAATAACAATAACAAGTAATACTAGTTCTGCAAGGGTAAAGTGGTGGAACAGCATAATGATTACATGAAAATGAGGACTACCATTTTTTTTAACCATTGTACATTTGCACCACTTCTAGTTTTAGATGATTTAGGAGCTCTCCAAGAAACTTGAGCACAATTTATCATTCCAGCATGGAGTACAAAGCAAGGACCATAATAAAAATACCAAGCACAAAAAAGATTCAATTTACTGGCATAAACTTCTGGACAAAAGTATTAGACCACACCTTTTTTTATGTAGCTGTTTTCAGTCCCTTTGCCTTAATGGGATTCCATTGCTGATCTGCTCCTGACTCAGTACTTTGATTCATATGGTTCAGTCTCAAAGGACTATGAACTATGAAAGTTCCCCCTATTACTGATAAGGTTTCCGAAAGAGACTCAGGCGCAGGCCAGGGTTTTCCTTTAAGCGAAGGACAGTGCGTTTATTTACAGTGAACACATACACCAAGTGGCTATATACAACGTGCAGGGGAAACGGGTCCGGGTCGCCAGGGTCCGTGGGAAACAGGGTTGGGAGAAGGGTGTTCCACACTTTCTGTACAAAAACGTTCCCCCTCAATCACTCCTCTCCGCATCGGGTTCCAAAAACGATCTACACACAAAACGTCGGGTTAGCAGAATAATTATAAGACATTCTCAAGGTACAGGTTAGCAGAAACACAAGTCTAACTGACACTGATAGCTCAACGATCCAGCGAAGACTAGTGCAGACTCGCCATCTAAGTAGTGCAGTAATCAGCTGGGATCAGCGGCCGGTGTGGTGATGAGCAGGTGTGTGGGCCAGCAGCGGGAGCACGCAGTGAGCATCGCCGTGGCGAGAGAGAGAGAGAGTGAGAGAGAGAGGGCGAGAGCGAGAGAGCAAACAAACCACAAACATATTGCCCAATAGAGGATTGACCAGCGGGGCACAGGGACCATGACAATTACTGTGTCTAGGAATTAAGAGGGTAAGTAGCAGCTAAATGCTGCTAATCAAATTCCCTTGATTAACTTGGGGCAGGGATAGCTCAGTAGGTAAAGTGGTCGCCCCATGATCGGAAGGTCGGCGGTTCGAATCCACTTAACGGCTACCCTGAGGTACCCCTGAGCAAGGTACCGTCCCTACACACTGCTCCCCGGGCGCCTGCTTAGTGGGCTGCCCACTGCTTCACAGAGTGAATGGGTCAAATGCAGAGAAAAACAAGTAATTTCCCCATGGGGATCAATAAAGTATCCATTATTATTATTATTATCACCAACTGCCAGTGTTGGGAAGGTTACTTTTAAAATGTATTCTATTACAGAATACAGAATACATGCCCCAAAATGTATTCTGTAACGTATTCCGTTACGTTACTCAATGACAGTAACGTATTCTGAATACTTTGGATTACTTAATATATTATCATGCTTTTTACAACAACGTGAATGTACTATTGCTGTGTGATTTATTACTATTACTGAAGGTCCGCGACTCCGAACTGTAGTAAAGGGACCTCTGACTAATACGGGGTCCCTGTTGGCTTGTAGCCGAAAAATAGCTTTACTTTGTTGTGTGGGTCAACTTTTCTGGCGAGAGACAGAGACAGGCGTTGAAAGGCTGCTCCAACGGAACTTATTGTTTTCGGAGGAAAACACGAACACAGTGTACAGTCGAGTCTTAATAGCTTACTTACAACTGGGCTCGTCAGGCTCTCTTCTTGGCTGAAGTGGTTATTATTACATTTATATGCTTCCAGCTCCCGTTTTTCCTCGATGACAACTCGTACCTTTCCACTCCCCTTTTTCTCCTTCCTCGCGCTCACAGACCCATAACGTGTATGGCAGTCCATTCTCCCTGCAACACGGACTACACTGCCCATGATGCTACATTCTTTAGAGCTATGCTTGTAGCATTCTGCCTGTTAGCTTAGCACAACAACAACAACAACAACGAAAAGGCGCTCTCTCACCCAGGAAACACACAGTCGCAGAGAGAGAGAGAGAGCGTCGCCCTGTAACCATGGGAACCGTAACGCTGCCGCCTGGAACAACAGAACGTAGCTGTCAAACAAAACCCAAACAGTCCTGACCCGCGACAAAATGAAACAGGAAAGTACCGCAGTGTAATCCATTTATTTCAACAAAGTAACTGTATTCTGAATACCACCTTTTTAAACGGTAACTGTAACGGAATACAGTTACTCATATTTTGTATTTTAAATACGTAACGGCGGTACATGTATTCCGTTACTCCCCAACACTGCCAACTGCGACTATTTGTATAAAGAAGGAGTTTTGGCAATTTGAAGGTCTGGAGCGTTCAGGTGTGTATTAACACAATGCTGTCAGTGCAATATTTTCAGGAAGTCTCAGCCAGTCAGGCTATATACTCAAATATAGGCAGCAAAACACAAGAGCTACATTTCAGGTAATGACAGTTCAGTTATAAAAAGACTGAACAATTAAAGCATGTCTTTCACAGGTTACCAGAAAAAAAAATCTACTCTCTAAACAGAAAATGATACTTATATGTAGGGATGGGTATCGTTTAGGTTTTATCCGATACCGGTGCCAAATCGGTACTTTTGAAACGGTGCCGGTGCTTAAACGGTGCTCGAACCGGTGCTTAAAGAATGGAGAACACAAACTTTGTCCAAAAACCTCTCATGTTCAGCTGGTTTTTTTTGTAAAAAGATAACAATGTGTGCCTTTTCTGCAGCTATGTGGCATATATGGCATCACTCTTGGCTGGAAGCAGTGCTTAATCAATAGAAAAAACACAAACTTTGTCCAAAAACCTCTCATGTTTAACTGTTTCCCACTTCTTCTTTGGTCATTTTAGCCTTTTTGGCCAGGGTGAAGGGAGTATCTGCCATCAAACAAGAAGACAGCCGCATGTAGCTATGATGATGTTTGCTAGTTCACCTTACATGCATTAATGTAATAACGTGGTTAGCCTACTCAACGTAAATTACACACAAACAACATGAAGCTACTCACGCAGAGAAGAACGGCTGCTGCTGCATCATCATCCTCATCATTTCTGCTACACTGGCAGGGCTAGGGGCCAGGACTCTATTCTTCGGGTTTTTGGGGGATGTTGCTCCGGGTCCGATAACTGGCAACCCACCCAACGTGCACGGTGTGAGGTCTCGCAGCAAGCTATCAGATACGGCGCATTTCTGGGCTTTTAAAAAAAACGCTATGCGTCGCCAGGTGTTTCATCGGATTTGAGGTGTTACCTCCTTTGACAGTATCACAGTATCAGCTTAAAGCACTTGTTGCAGGCTGCTGAGTTTGCATATTTTGCTGTGAAGTACAGCCAGACTTTTGACCGCTTCGCCTTGGACATTTTTAATCTGTAGCTCTGCTCTAACAGAACGTACGTACCCGGCCCCGCCTACTATCCTCGGAAACGTAAAATGATTGGCTAGAAGTTTATCACAGCTCAGGAAAAAAAAGCACCGAAATAAAGCACCGAAATGTGCGCTGCTTTTCGGTCTGGTTACTACCGTTTATGTCAGAACCGGTGCCATCATGGCACCGGACACCGGTACCCATCCCTACTTATATGTGAATAAATAATGTCTTTCTAAACAATTTTCTTTGGCCAGAAGAGACAAAAACAGAGGTGGTTGGCACTGCTCTATATTTAATGAAAACCAAACACAGCGTATCAGCACGGTGGTGGAGGAGTGAGGACGTCACCTTATTTTGGAGCCATAGTATTGCATTTGACCACAAACACCTTGGTTTATCAGAGTACCTTTTCAACAGCGAAAGTGTGGCTAAAATTGGGTCATGCAACAGAACAATGATCCCAAGAATGACACGACGAAAACAGACAATCAGCAAACAGTCACTCAATCTACTAACGTAAGGACTCGACTGTTTCCATTTCAGAGAAATCTCAGTTAATGTGAAACTTTGAAAGAAATGAAGCAGTGGAGAGTTTTGAGAGTTTAAGGGATACATTTGTGTTTCCATGTAGCTTTAATTTTTTTAATTTGCTTTCCACAAAGTCCCGCACTCTGTTTGGATTGAAACATGCCGATATGAAAGATTATGCAAGGCAATATTAATCAAGTAAAAAACACTAGAAGCACACCTCATAGCCTTTTTAATAGAAATAATCTACTTACTGTGTGTGTGTGTGTGTGTGTGTGTGTGTGTGTGTGTGTGTGTGTGTGTGTGTGTGCGCGCAATTTGCACTCAAACACCTGCCAGGTTCTGGAAGGACACAAGGGAAGGAAGAGAAAGGGCCTTAAATTTCCAGTGGTTGCGTTTACTGTGCCTCCAGAAATATCAGTTATGACAAATTCCTTTCATGTGTTCAAGTCATCACACACACACACACACACATTTTAAGGTATGATCTTCAGTGAAAATGAACCAACGCCAGGTATTTTTGGCTCATTTGGAATCATTTTTCCACTTGCTGCTCCAGCAGAATGTGTGTGCATGGACACTGGGACACTGGTGACAGAGAGAATTTCTGGAAAACTGCCCTCTATCATCTCCTCTTGCCAAAAGACTGAAGAGCAGATATTTGTCTCAATATTTTGTTTTTATTCTGTCACCAAAATTGAGCTTAACACAAGCTGTGCATAAATTTAGAAGTTCATCAATTTCCTGTTGCACCCTCCATTGCTGTTACTTAACCTGGCTGCAACTTGCACACCAAGCAATTTTTTTAAGATTTACTAATAACTTGCTCATCTAAATCTGGTCACTCCTGGGTACAGAAAACGAAAATATTGATGGCTGCAAAGCTTAAGTGGAGGATTAAAAACCAAGGGTCCATGTTTTATATATTTAGTATCAGGTTAAATCCACTGGA
The DNA here is from genome assembly GCF_057382095.1 of Aulonocara sp. 'chitande type north' Nkhata Bay. NCBI lineage: Eukaryota > Metazoa > Chordata > Actinopteri > Cichliformes > Cichlidae > Aulonocara > Aulonocara sp. 'chitande type north' Nkhata Bay. The sequence continues at coordinate 2,757,239 of NC_141347.1, read as the reverse complement.
GTTGGATGGTTGAATTTATTTAGTCATTTCAAATGCTGCAAACTCCAAAGTAGTGACATTTAAAAAACGTTTCATTTTCCCACACATTTTCACACACACATGCTCCAGCACACTGATCAGTGCACATGCCCTCACATCAGCTCCTTTGTCCACGTGGAGAAAGTAAAAGTAGCAGGTTTTTCAATCAGGCAGTGGGATGATACACACAGACACGCACACACTTTAAATGCATATATGCGTTCTTCATGCTATGGCACTGTATCAATTAATACAGGAAGACTATCACTGCAACTGACCAATCAGGATGTTGTGATGTCAATATTAAGTCAAGGAAAATTAGCAAAGGAAGGGTATCACAACAAAGTAAATATGGAAATATTATTTTCATACCATGATTAAGTTTAGAAGTCTGTACACTAAAACTACCTGGTTATGTTTAAAAATGGGGTCATTAAAGTAAACTCTATTAAAAAGCCCTTCTGGATTGGTGTTCTGGCAAAAGGCACTGAAGACAAACACTGTCCACGTGAAGTCTTCTCCCCCAAGTTGTAAAGTTGAGACATCAGTAAACTGTAACTGGTCCGATACACTGATGATCCTGACAACTGTTAATAAGATGTAAGAAGAAAACCAAACAACAATATCTGTGTGCGCATTTGTGTTGTTTGCTCCAACACCTTTGTCATACTGTAGTTCTTTTTAGCCTTTTCATTGAGTATGATGAAAAGTGACTTACTAATATCTTCTCTTAATCTTTTAAAGTGTAAACAGTTTTATGAAGTCCCAACTGAAAAAAAAGGAGAAAGAAAAACAAACTCTAGCCTGAGTTTTCATTTAGGGTGTTATCAGAGCTCTGTATCCCTCTCTCTTTGTCTCATTCTAAATGTTCCTTCTTAATTGTCCTTCAATACCTGACACCACATGATAATGAGGCATGACTAAACAAAAACATTTTCCCCATTCCACACATTTAATGCTCATCTGAGATTCCTTCCTCATCCTCACAAACACACACACACACACACACACACACACACACACACACACACACATATACACCTCTTTCAGTATAGCTAAACCACTAATCATAGGAAAATAACAGGGGTAAGAGCATGATCATAAAACCACATATTTCTCCCTCCTGCTTCCATAATGTCACATATTACAGGCATGTGAAACACCTGCTTCAGAGCACACAAGCGGCACGATGAGAGTGTGAGATAAGAGATAAGGAGAGCCGGGTTTAGGCAGGGAAAGGGGGGATCTTTAGGGGATGTGGACAAGCATGAAATTTGAAGGGTTTAAACAGGACAGAGAAGCACTAATAGAGGAATGTGTTTAAAGGTGTATAATTATTCAGCAATACAATTTCCAGCACATTGCGTTAGCTATTAACACTCAGGAAATCTTGTTAAATTTCTGCTTCAGCATTTTCTCTGTTGGCTCTGTTCTTAGGCTCATTCACATGAGTGGCCATCTTTCAAACCATCTTTCTGAGTAAATACACCTATTTAAACATCCTACATGACCTCCTTCTCCAGCTATTGCATTACAAGATTTTCAGCAAACTTGATCTCTGAACTCATCAAGGTTATCAAAATTTGAACCTGTACTGAGTTTTTAGTAGATGCACCGATGTTATTACTCTGTTACTGCGTTCCCAAATGATCAGATTAGTGTCCATGCTGCCCGATGCCAGCCCACACCCAGGTATGCACCATCAGTGAACAACAACTGGTAAGTAATAATATTCAGACATTTGTGTTCAGGAGCACAAAAAAATAGAAAATTTGTGTCAAACAATCAAACAATAATGTTGTATTAGCTATTATTGTATTAGTCCACTTCAGTTGTTTCTTGCACATTCCTGCTCAGTTCGTATATACATTTGAATGCTTGGAAATTTTCCTAACCTTGAAATTTGCTTTCCGTGCCTCTGGAATAAAACTTAAAGGTGTTTTAAATCTCTAATGTCTTGTGCTGCTGAAGAGGTTAAATCTACATCTGAACCTCAGCTATCTTGAGGATCATAGGAACCCTTCCTTTTAGTGATCAGAAGCTCCAGTGTGTAAATCCACAGATGCTAAAAGTCACTGAGTAACAGTGCAATAAATCAGTAGTCAAGTAAAACTAATGCATTTTAACTGGAATAATTAAAAGAAAAACCCAAGCAGGTTATTAGGTTTTATTTTCTAAACCTAATAAAGAAGTTTTACTGCCTAAATCTTCTGCCTTTAAGGGCTGAGAAAAGTCTGTTTATGTTCATGCACATGAAGCATTAGCTGTGAGACTGATGTGATAAAGAATCATGTTCGTGTAAAAATGCCCAGGAACACGGAAAAAGGGAAAGATTCATATCCAAAAATTCATTTTGTGACAATTTCATGATCTGCTGTGAGTCTCATTTTTTTAAGTATTTGTTTTGTTTTGTTTGTCTTTCCATAAAGGACAGGTCATCAGTAAATATTTTTAATCTGAGATAAAAAACTGTAGGAAAGAGAGAAAAAGGACAAAGTGAACCTGCAGTAACAGAAGGCAAAAGGAAGAAACGAATAAAAATACAGTGAACTGCACAAAACTATGCATGTGTGTTTAATTATTTAATTGTGATTATACTTAAAATACAGAAAATGATTGACTTTCAAGTAACACACACATTTTTGAATTATCTCTGAGTATCAGTTGTGTCAGAAGAGTATTTAAAGGGAACCCCCGCTATTAAGACATGTTTGCGCTATAATATGTACTGTGCTTTCAATAACACATATGTGGTATTAAAATACACCAAATGTTTTCCTTTTAAGCACATTTTATATTAACAACCGATTTACAAGTAGGTCGCCATTGTTATTTACTTCTCAATGCACTCTGGGTAGTGATGTCATACAGTTGCATCGCATCCAGTTCACAGTTAGCAGCGCACTGGAAATGGCTTCTGTTCAACCTTTCCAGTTTGAACCAGAGCGAACCGAGTGAGATAATGAAAATAGTCAACCAGCACTTAGTTTAGATGAAGATGAAAACAATACGCCACACGAGGATGAGAGAGTGACGGAAAACTACTGGTGTCTATGCGGCTACTGCTTTCCAATGGCAACGGCGGCTGATCTTTAAGATGGCGCCGGTGAGGTCGGCTGCCGTCACGACTGCTCCGACCACTTTTTCTTTGTCTTTGTTTTTTAAGTTAGTTTTCAGCGTTTCTAAATCGGCAAAATCATCACCACTGGGTACATTAGGTATGACAGTGACACTCTTGTTTCTATTGGTTTACAATGTACTCACAATTCGAAGTTTTTAACTCCGGATCCGAGCTGGCCGAGTGAGATCTCGAGGGAGAACAAAGGGAAGCGGCGGCGGCCTAGAGGGAAGCGAGCCGGCGTCAGGAACAGGCTGAGAGCTCGTGCACACCGCACACCTCTGCCTAGCATCCTGCTCGCCAACGTCCAGTCACTGGAGAACAAGCTTGACGACCTCAGGGCCAGGATAAAGTTCCAGAGAGACATTCGGGACTGCAATCTCCTCTGCTTCACCGAGACATGGCTGAACCCAGCGGTGCCGGACCACGCCATCCAGCCGGCCGAGTTCTTCTCGGTTCACCGCATGGACAGGACACGGGACTCGGGGAAGTCAAGGGGAGGCGGCGTGTGTTTAATGGTGAACAACAACTGGTGCAACAGTGCGAACGTTGTTCCTCTCACACGCTCCTGCACACCAAATCTGGAACTACTGTCCATCATGTGTCGTCCTTTTTATCTACCTCGGGAATTTACATCGGTCATTGTAAGTGCCGTTTATATTCCACCACAAGCGGACACGGTCACCGCCTTATGCGAGCTGCATGAGGCACTCACACAGCACCAGACACAACACCGGGACGCTGCGCTTATTGTGACGGGGGACTTTAATAGCGCCAACCTCAAACGCGCAGCGCCGAACTTTTATCAACACATCACCTGCCCCACCAGGGGTGAAAGGACACTGGACCACTGCTACACTACGGTCAAGGACGGCTACAAGGCACAATCCCGCCCCCCGTTTGGCAAATCCGATCACGCCACCATCTTCCTCATGCCAAAATACAAACAAAGGCTGAAACAGGAAGTTCCGGTTCAGAGGAAGGTCGCGCGCTGGACGGATCAATCGGTGGCCGCGTTACAGGACGCACTCGATGACGCAGACTGGGGCATGTTCAGAAACAGCTCCGACGATGACGTCAACGTGTTTACGGAAGCGGTTGTGGGATTCATCGGGAAACTAGCGGATGATACCGTGGAGACAAAGACTATCACAACGTTTCCCAACCAGAAGCCGTGGGTGGATAAAACCATCCACGACGCTCTGAGATCCCGCACCGCTGCCTACAACACGGGACTCATGACGGGGGACATGGACCCGTACAAAGCCGCGTCATATAACGTGCGGAAGACGGTGAAAGAGGCGAAGCAGCGCTACGGGAGGAAACTAGAGTCACAACTCCAACAGAGTGACTCTAGGAGCCTGTGGCGGGGACTAAGGACAATAACGGACTATAAAGCACCAACAACCGGTATGACGAACGCGGCCGTGACTTTGGCAGACGAGCTGAACACTTTCTATGCTCGCTTCGAGGCTGCAGCTAAGGTCTCCAACAATGCTAGTGTTAGCGGCGCTAACGGCTGCAGACAGGAAGATACTGCCAGCACCGGAAACGTGCTCGTCATCTCCGAGCATGAAGTAAGGAGAGCCTTCAAGAGAGTGAACACCAGGAAAGCAGCAGGACCAGACGGCATCCCAGGTCGTATCCTAAGAGACTGCGCATACCAGCTAGCTCCTGTGTTCACTGAGATATTCAACATCTCTTTATCTCAGTCGGTGATCCCCACATGCTTCAAAGAGTCCATCATTGTTCCTGTCCCGAAGAAACCCCACCCTGCTTCTCTCAATGACTATCGCCCTGTAGCCCTCACCTCAGTAGTGATGAAGTGCTTTGAACGCCTGGTCAGAGACTTCATCATTTCTTCACTACCAGACACACTGGACCCACTACAGTTCGCTTACCGTCCAAATCGTTCCACAGACGATGCCATCTCTCATCTCCTCCACACATCACTCACTCACTTGGACACTAGAAGGGGGAATTATGTTAAAATGCTCTTCATAGACTACAGCTCTGCATTTAACACCATAATTCCCTCCACACTCACCACCAAGCTGGAGCATCTGGGACTCAGCTCATCTATGTGTCAGTGGATCTCCAACTTCCTAACTGGCAGACCACAGGCAGTAAGGATGGGCGGACATGTCTCAGCCTCCACCACTCTCAGCACTGGAGCCCCCCAGGGGTGTGTTCTGAGCCCCCTGCTGTACTCTTTGTACACATGACTGTGTGGCCACTACCAGCTCCACCACCATCATCAAGTTTGCTGACGACACCGTCGTGGTGGGCCTGATCTCTGATAACAACGAGACGGCCTACCTGAAGGAGAATAGGAATCTGGAGAACTGGTGCCAGAGGAACAACCTCCTTCTAAACGTCAGTAAGACAAAGGAGCTGATAGTGGACTTCAGCACTAAGCAGGAGAGGAACTACCAGACCCCCGTCATCAACGAGTGCCCAGTGGAGAGAGTGGACAGCTTCAAATACCTCGGAGTTCACATCACGCAGGACCTGTCATGGTCCTGTCACATCAACACCGTGGTGAAAAAGGCCCGACAGCGTCTCTACCACCTCAGACGCTTGAGAGACTTCCAACTGCCCTCCAAGGTGCTCAGGAACTTTTACTCGTGCACCATAGAGAGCATCCTGGCGGGAAACATCTTAACCTGGTTCGGGAACAGCACCATGCAGGACAGACGACCTCTACAGAGGGTTGTGCGGTCAGCTGAGCGCACCATCCGCTCCGAGCTCCCTGACCTGCTACTCAATCTACAGCAGGCGGTGCTGGACCAAGGCCAGGAAGATCGTGAAGGACCTCAGCCATCCCAACAACAGACTGTTCTCTCTGTTGAGGTCAGGAAAGCGATTCCGCTCCCTGAAGACCAACACAGAGAGACTGAGGAGAAGCTTCTTCCCGCAGGCGATACGGTCTCTCAATCACACCACCACACAGTACTGACCCACACATATGGTTCTTACACACACACTGGACTTTCTGGACTTTGGTTTTGCACAACACTGGTCACTATATTCTTCATTTCCGGTTAATACTTGTACAGCTGCTGTTATTGTGTATATATTTATTTATATTTAGATTTCTTCATACATTCTTATATCGTTCTATATTGTGTATTGTGTATTTTGTTGTACAGTTATTTTATTTTCAACTTTAATTTATATATTTATCTTTATCTTATTCTTCCCAGTTAAATTTACCCTTCATTCTAATTTGTTTTGTACAGTTATTTCATTTTTAACCTTAATTTATATTCTATTCCTTCCTAGTTAAATTTACCCTTTTTAATTTTTCATATTTATTTCCCATCTTATTCATAGCCTTTTCCTTTTTTGTTTTCTTTAGGTCACGAGCAGTTGTCCAAGCATTTCACTACATATCGTACTGTGTATGACTGTGTACGTGACAAATAAAATTTGAATTTGAATTTGAATTTGAAAGCGTTTGTTGTAAAGCACTAAAACTTTGAAGCCGTATGGCTTAATCCAGATGTTCTTTGGGCAGCACTTGTTAGCCTCCATGACCGGTGTCCGGTCTTTAAGTGATAACGTGATGAATCCTGCTTCTGGGCCCAAAGTATTCTGCATTTAATAAGACTGTTGTGTTTTTAACATGTTTTAATGCTTTGTATCTTGTTCGATTTAATCTCAACAAGCCCCTAAAAACAGTCAGTGATCACTGTCGGCTTCTCACGGTTTTTATTACCGCTAATTGTTTTAAAGTTGAGTTTTTAAACCTTTACGATGTAACTAGCCCAGCCCATGCCGCAGTATGTTAATGACTAACCTCGTATTGTGGATGGATTTTCTAGGTAGTTCTCCTGACTGACGTTTGGTCCGTTTACAGGATCCTGCCATGTGATTGCATTTGCCCCTAACCATCGGGAACCCTCATCTTAACTTTTATCGAGTGGAAAAAAGTCCTCCGTTTGTTAGCGTTTGTCCTCCAGCTTTACTGTTATGCTAACATAGCTTTGTCACACTCGCGGTCACATAGCACATTGTTATATACCAGCTAGTCCAACTTCAGTAACCCTACAAACGTCACTGCTGTTTACTTTCCTGTCGTCATGTTATGTCGGAAGTGATAGCAGAGCTGTACGTTTGAATTTGATAATAAATCTAATAAATCAGAACATGGTATATTATATTTAGATGGAAGCTAGCGAGCTAACTCCCTGCTAACTTCTAACTCAGTTAAATATCATGAAATTCCGTTTTCATGGATGTTAAACTTAATTGTTACACCTAGCAGAGCAGCTACACTGATCATTTTATTACAGAGTTTGGGCTCAGACTAATAACGTCAGACTCAAAGGCCGGATAGTAGTGATATGCGGATTGATCCTGAAATATCGATTCCACCGATACCAGTCATTTATGTTCTAGAATCGATTCTCACATTAAAATATCGATATTTCAGTAATTTAGGTTAAATTTGTAGTTTATCATTAACAGGAACACAGTGGAAAGAAACTATAACATTTGGATTGTCTACATTCAAAGGAACTACTTCCTCTTCCGCCTTTCATAGTCATGTGCGAAATATGGCTGTATAAATGTCTTGCAGCCCCCTGGCGCGCGCACTCACAACCGTGACTGAGCGTAATTGTGCGGACGTATTTTACCTCCACAAACAGCTGAGACGTGGTTTGCGATACATGTGGCAAAAAGTGAGGTGTTGTGGCCATACTTTCTCAACCATGAGACCTCAGAATTAGGGAGACATTCAAAAGGGCTGTGCGGGGGGGATAAATATATTTTACAGGGTTTATTTATCGGATAAAATACGTTAGATGTCACCGTTATTATTGGCCGGCCCGGAAACAGTGGGGGTGTCCAAATTCAGAGGATGCTTCCACCTGAGGACGCGGCCTTTGCAGTCTAAAGAAAGCCGGGTAGTACGTCACGAGCTCCCTCGGTGGAGTGAAACTCTGCCGTCTGCTCCTTGCTGTCTAAAATATACCCGGGCGCTGACGTAAACTCTCGACCGTCTCACACTTTCTTTAATTAGTTTTCTGTTTGATGTTTATTCAGCTGTGTGAAAACCCCGGAGGAACCCACTCGATGGATTAATAAAGTTAAATTTAATTTAATCTAATCTAATAACTTTAATCTCAGCCAAACCGATTTACTCACGAACAAATAAAACACTGAAAAAGGCAAACAATAACATTTTTAAGTTATCAAAGTGACTTATATATCATGTTTAACCCGAGTAGTGAAAGACCGCGGGGGTTTGAAGACGATGCGTCGGTCGGCTCAGATATTTGAAGTTTACACAGCTACATTCTCACCTGAAAATATGTTAAAAGTTGTTTTTTTTTGCGACCCAGAAAGAGAAATAAGAGTAATATTAAAACTAAGTAGCTGCCGCCATTGTTGGAAACTGGAATTGGCTGGGCCATGCTAGGAATTCTGCAATATGGTTTTTCAATTTTGTGGTCCAGGTGGAAATTCGGGAGAATGGTGGCTCCGGGATTCTCCCGGAAAAATCGGGAGGGTTGGCATGTTTGGTTGTGGCAACACCACTAACCTTATCAAACACCTCAGAGTAAATCATATCACAGAATATGACGAGCATATGTTGAGACAAACTGTAGAGGAGGACAGGGACAGATGCTGCTAGGGCTAGACAGACCTCTCTCTTGGAGTCCTTTAGTGCTGCAGGCAGGCAAGGTGTTCAAATAGCCACAACTTCAGTTTTTTTTTAAATTTCTATATGATGAACTCTGCATTATTAAGTGATAAGAACAAGTAATCTGATGTCCTGTAATCATTATGACGCTATAATTCGAGATACAATAAATAAAATACGTTTTTGTATAAAGTATCGGTATCGGATCAGTATCGTCGATACCACCCTGAATATTATTTGGCATCAGATCGGAAAGGAAATCAGTGGTATCGCACATCACTACCGGATAGTGCTGGTCTACCACGTCGTAACCAAGTCACTAATAGGTAAGTTAATTAATACGGTTGCTACACTTTAAAAAAACAAAACAGGTTAGCTGAACGAAAGCACCTATACTACCGAAAACCAATACACGTCATCGTCCCAGAATGCATTGTATGCGGAAAAAACATGGCTGCTCACACGGCTCCAAAATAGTTTTAAACAACAAAGATTTAATGAATAACAAAAAAATTGTAGTTATTTTCAAGTATGTTTTATGTAGTGGAGATAATTTGTAACTTATTTAGAGTAACATGTCATAATACTCGGGGTTCCCTTTCAGGGTCTGAACTTACTGCTCCGTCTACTTCTGTTAATGAAAATAAACACATAGCAGCTGATTCCAGTCTAAAAAAATCCAGCTAGGAGGAAGGGTTGGAGGCTTTTACACACACACACACACACACACACACACACAATTGCAGTGCACTCAAGTCCTCGTGGTAGGGAGTGGTGAAGTGTGAGTGAAACCAGGGCAGAGAGGAGTCGTTTACAGAGAGGTTAACTCGTCATGTTCCACCCAGACTGGCCACATGCACATCTATGACATTTGTTATTGTGTTTTTAGTGTAAAAAAATAAATAAATTGTTAAATTTTGTTGTCAGTGATGTTTACATTACATTTGAACATCATTGTAAATTTAAAAAGTAGATGAGGTAGGGGGGTTATATCTATATCTATATATCTCACTGTCAGGGATAAAGAGAATTACTGAAGCCATAGCTGCATCTTCACATGTGCCTTTGAAAACGATCCCCTATTGTGCTGCTGAGTATAGCTTCAGGTCACCTTGCACTGTTTGTTTTTGATGAGACTGCACACATGGCTAATGTTAGCTAGCGTTGCTAGCAGGCCTACTTCAGAAACTGTAACATAACTTATAACCTGCACTGACAGGTCACCAGGACCACAGAAGCACAGTGTTGCAACCTGGTATAACTTCTGTAGCATTTCCCTCCCCTCACCACCGACTGGTCACTGCTGATGGCTGCCTCTCCCTAAGCCAGTTTCTGCAGGAGGTTTCTTCCTGTTAAAAGGTAGTTTTTCCTTCCCACTGTCACCAAGTGCTTGCTCATAGTGGGGTCATCTAATGTTGGGGTTTTCTCTGTAGGGACTGAATGAACTGAATTCATTATTGTTTGTACAGAATGGATGGATTTTAGCTTGGGTCTTCACACATCCACACTCCTCTAATGGTTTCTGTATGGTCATATTTTTGAAATACAAAAGAACAAAGGACAGAGGATGGAGTAAAATGGAAAGTTAAAGTATGACAAAGAAAGAGGAAAGAATGAAGACACTAGAAGCGGATAGTGAGTGATGGCAAAAAGGGTAGAGAGAGAAAGCAGAGAAACCGATGTCTCTGACAAAGGGGAAAAAAAGCTGAAATCGCAGATAAAGAAGGAAGGAAGAGAGGGAAAAAGTTGGGGAAAGCCAGGGAAAGACACACAAACAGTGTGATGTGTGGGTTAAGAGTGGAAGAGGAGTAGGTGGAGATACAAGTGCCATAAAAATACAATGAAAAAAATGAGGCTCTGAATAAAGTGGGACATTTGAGCAGGAGAGAAAAGACACAGGGAGGAGAAGGCTGAAAGGTGGAGGGAGGCAGAGGGAGGAGAAACAAAAGGAAGGAAGTGTGAAGAGAAAATGAGCTGACTTCACACAAGCCTCATTAGAGCAGAAATGCTTCTGAAAATAGGAGATATTATTAAGCTGTTGTGTGAATACAAATAATTAATCAAAAATGATCTTAATTGAGAATATGAAGTGAAATTAAAGTTTCTTCTATCACTGGATTGGAATGTATTTCCACAAACTATAAAGATCAAAACACGTGGCTGTGATATCATGTTTAAAGAAGGGACCGGAATTAAATTTATAGGAGTAAAGTCATTGATCAGATTGATTATAGATCAATGTCAGTTTTCAAATTTCTTCAAATGAGTGCCCAGGTTATTTTGAATTGCATATGAACTCCTTTTGCGGTCACCTCACACACATGCACACACACTCTGCAGGCAGTGGTCAAAGGCTCTGTAAAACACTGACATCAATGGAGAAGAATGCAAACCCTCTCTCTCTCTCTCACCCTCTCCTCTTCTCTGTCTCCTCCCCCTCATGTGTCAGACACACATATTGGTTAGATTAAACTGCCACGGAGAGAAGGAACGACAGAGAAAATGTTCTTTTTCCCACATTTGATCCAGTGTCTGTTTTTCCTCTCATCTCTCTTTTGACTTTTTGTCTTGCAGCTCAGCTCAGACAGTTGAATCCTTGTAAGAATTGTTGTTGATCTTATCTTTCAGGCATTTTTCTTTAAAAGCAGAGGAAACCAACAGCCCCATAATCTATCAGACCTTGTGTAAGATTTCTCAAATTTGGAGTAAAGTCCAATTAAAATCCAAAATGGTGGAGTAAAATCACTGGATACTTTTGTTGTAGTTTTTAGTTTCAAACAACAGCCAGGATAAAAGTATAAATGAACTCAACTGAGTTGTACCCTGACAATGTTCCACGTATCAAACACTGTCCATCCGTCCATCAACTATCAAGAACTGAAACCAGAAAATGATTTAGTTCATGAGTATTACAGTCATTTAGAAAAACGCAGTAATTTTTGCACAATATCTCTAAAATTAGAAATATCCTGTCTCAGAGTGACGCTGAAAAACTAGTTCATGTATTTGTTACTTCCAGGCTGGACTGGACTGGAATTCATTATTATCAGGAAGTCCTAAAAACTCGCTGAAAAGCCTTCAGTTAATCCAAAATGCTGCAGCAAGAGTCCTGACAGGGACTAGAAAGAGAGAGCAGATTTCTCCTGTTTTGGCTTTCCTTCATTGGCTTCCTGTTAAATCCAGAATTCAAAATCCTGCTCCTCACATACAAGGTCTTAAATAATCAGGCCCCATCTTATCTTAATGACCTTGTAGTACCATAGAGTGCCCGCATTAGAGCACTTCAGGATTCAGGAGACAGACGCTATCTCTATTTTTAAGATTTGGCTTAAAACTTTCCTTTTTGCTAAAGCATATAGTTAGGGCTGGATCAGGTGACCCTGAATCCTCCCTTAGTTATGCTGCAATAGACGTAGGCTGCCGGGGGATTCCCATGATGCACTGAGTGTTTCCTTTTCCAGTCACCTTTCTCACTATGCGTTAATAGACCTCTCTGTATTAATGTGGATCTACCTTCAATATAAAGCACTTCAAGCCGACTGTTGTTGTGTTTTGGTGCTGTTTAAATGAAATTGAATTGAATTGAACTCTCAAATGTAAATAGGTAACAGTTAAAACCTTTAAGCTGCATAACCTGAAGCTTGGGATTTATAAGTTGTATCATTAAACATGCTAGTAAAGGTTCTATGGTTATGCTTTTCTTCTACTTAGAGAAATAGAAAATGCTCAAACCTGGCTAGTAAAGATATTTACAGGGACATTTCTGATTAATTAAAGTATTTTATTAATTAAACTGAGTTGTACAATTTAATTGTAAAAACAACTGCTGGTTTTAACCCAGCTTGTTGTTTATTAACTTGCAAGAGACTCAGGCTACGTCCGCATGTAGACAGGTATTTTTGAAAATGCAGATTTTTCTAAGCGTTTGCACCTTTCGTCCACACGTAAACGGTGTTTTCGGTCACTGAAAACTGAGATTTTTAAAGACTCCTGGTAGCGTGGAGAATTTCGAAAACTCGAAAACTTTTGCATTTACATGTGGATGAAGAAAACGGAGAAAACCCAGCGTCAAAGGTGTGCGCCTTTTTTGACGTCACACTGTGGACCGCATTATTGTTTCGGTGAAATGAATTTCTACAATGGCGGATTTAGACAAAATACATTTACTGTCAATTTTACTCTCTGCAGTTTTTAAATGCTTACATATACACACACAGTTACTATCCCTCCACACATAGGACTCAGTTCTGCTTCTATGCGCCATTTTTGTTTACTCTTTCCCACCCAGGTTTCTAGACTTCTGATTGGCCAATATTTTTACACGATAGGAATATATCACCACCTGTTGCTTTGGCATGTTCCTGGCAGCGTTTTCCTTCATTTTTGGCATTTAGGTGTGGACGGGATTTTTTTTTTTAAACGAAAACGGAAAATCTCTGTTTTCAAAAATACCCGTGTACATGTGGACGTAGCCTAAATTAAGTCACAAGTCGAGTAAATTATTGAGTCTGAACTTTTAGGTAAAGCTTTTAGCTATCAAAGACATTGATGTAGTATCTGCTGTTAAGAAAAAAGGCTTTAAGTCAACTTTAACATGATTGCTGATGTTAAGCTTAATAACGCTTTACTGATTTGTGCTAGCATGTTTATATCACACAACTACATGTAATTTTGTAAACTGTTGCTAGCTACCTAGCTAGCCATTGATTTACTTCGGGTAAAGCTAATTGGTTGATGGAATAAATAACCTGCAGATACTTTTAATAACAAAACATACAGTACACAGACAATTATCACAAACCGGTTTATCTGGAAAAATGAACAAAGGAAACAGGAAGTGATAAGAAAGGGCTGCTGTTGAGCACTGTATGTTAGAGGTTTGCTTAAGCGAGGAGATCATTTGGAGCACGTTCTCCACCGAGACTATGATTGTTGTTTAGGCTTCAAATGAATAGCTTCTCTTTATGGGTTGTGCCAGCTTTGAGTTATTTGCTCCTGGTTTGCACTGACTACACTTCCACACGCACTCTGTCCTAGAACTACACACATACAAGAGGTTTCCCATTTACAGGATTCACAATCAAAATGTAGAATAAATGTATGGGAAACAATCTGCCAAACAGCAGCTGATTCTTATTCTGTAGAATCCTTTGGTGGTGATCTCAAAAATACATATATGTACTGTATGTACAACTATTGTCCCAGTACCTGGATATACTAAAGCTGATGGACAGCATGCTTGCTGGATTGACATATGTACATCATAGCACTTTTGCACAAACTCCCAGTAACTGCAAAAGCTCTCCAAGGATGGCTTTGTTTGTTTTTATAGCTCTGTTATGGAATTGGTATTTTTCTGTTTTACCCACACTTCCTCGTTTACACATCACTACAGATAAAGAAAACTACACGAACCTTCTTTTTTAAATTCTCATTCTATTATTTATGAAAAAACTTGCACTGTTATTGTTAAACGTCCAGAGTCTTTAAATAAACAGTGAAGAAAATAAAAGTGCATTCTCCTGCTTTCTCTGTCTTTTCCTCACTGTATGCTTGTCTCTGATCCAGTCCCTGGATTTGTCTTCAGGTTTTGCAACGTCACCCTGCCACGTCGATGATGGGCTGCCTGCCTCTTGCTTTTTCTAACTGCCTCTCTCTCTCACACGCATGCACACACAAGGTCATGAGAGGTAATGAAGCAGGGAGGAAATGGGTGAAAATGATAAAATATGGTAGACAAAGTACTTTTGGAAAAGCTGCTCTGCACGTTAAATATCACAGGGAGGTGGGTAAAATGGGAGACGGCTTTAAAAGTGCATCGCTTTAATTTCTGAGAGGGAAGAGAGCGCTTGAGGCACCGAAAAGGGAAGAAACAGAAAAAGTGTAACGCTAGCAGACACAAAGAGAGGGCTCCAAATACACTGAGAGCTGAGTTTACACTATGACCTGTATGGACAGGGCAGTCCTCAGCTCACACAAACTCAGAACACTGCAGGCATCCCGGGAAGAAAAAACACAAAAAAAACACAAAAAAGAAAATGTGATCCATTAGACCGGGCCACCTTCTTCAAATTGGTCCATGGCCCAGCTCTGATGCTCGTGAGCTGTTGGGACTTGCAGTGGTGGACAGAGGTCCCATTTTTCCTGCTTCTAACACATCAACTTTGAGGAAGAAATGTTCACCTGCTCCCTAATATAGCCCACCCACTAACAGGTGCCACAATTCAGACATAATCAGTGTTATTCACCTGTCAGCAGAGATGGGCAGTAACAGTTACAAGTAACGCATTATCACATTTTCTTTTACCTCACCTGGGTGGCCAGGTGTGTGTGCATCACTTAGACCTGTCACTAGTGTGCACTATGAAAAGAAGGCAAGCCAGCAGAGGCATTGTGATGCTTTGAGCAATGATCTCCTGGGGAACATCGGGTCCTGTCATCCATGTGGAGGTTACTTTGACCTTGTTGTGTCCCACTGGTGTACGTGTGTTAAAAAATAAGCCTGAGCTGATTCACTTGATATTAGTGAGTCATACTGATTGTCCTTACAAGTAACGCGTTACTGTAATCCGATTACTTTTTTCAAGTAACGAGTAAAGTAAGGGATTACTATTGCAAAAACAGTAATTAGATTACCGTTACTTTCCCGTAGGAACGCTGCGTTACTGCGTTACTAAAACCGTGATTTTTTTTTGCGAGAATGTCTCATGACAGTGACGTAAGCGAGTGCGACGTTTGTGACAACAGCTGTGTGCAGATCAACAATGGATCATATATCGAGTGCGGGAGAGAGTATGAGTGTGCGTGGAAGTACTAACCTTACTTTAAGTTTGATTCCATAAAAAATGACAAAAACATTAGCGTCCGTTGTGCGTGGGAAGAAAACTTCTTTTTACAGCAAAAAAAAACCCTCTAAACTTCCAAGCAAGCACCGAGTAGCTATGACGTAATGGGAAACTCGCGGATTCTTCCACTGACTGCTGCGCCACACCTGCACCAGGGTAAACCTCCGCCTACCCCACTCCTGCTTTACAGGTGAAAATAGAGCAACAGGACCGCTAGTCTTTGACTTTATTTATTTTCTGCTGTGTTTTACTTGCATCTATTTGAAAGACTGAGTGTAAACACAAAAAAATGTTTTATTTTATGTGCTGGAATGTGCAGAAAATAGGTTTAAATGTTAAACTAATTTATTCAAGTCAGAGAATGTTGCATATAACTTAATTTTTGCTTGATGCATAAAGTTAAAAGATTAAAACTAATAAAACAAGTTTTAAAAAAGAGACTTTTCCATTTGATTACATTTTGTATGATGGATTATGCAGAAAAAGTAGAATTGGGCTGAAAGATCTATCACTTTATCACCTATTCAGGTTGTAAATCGTGTTTTTAAAAAGTAACTAAGTAACTAAGTAATTAATTACTTATGAAAATAAGAAATCAGTAAAGTAACGGGCTTACTTTTTGGGGGAAGTAATCAGTAATTAGTTACTGACTACTTTTTTCAAGTAACTTGACCAACACTGCCTGTCAGTGCTCATTGGTGTATTTAGAACTTCTGTTTGTTTGAAAGTGTCAGTGTGTTGCTCTATTTGTTGCCTGACTTTAGTTTTTGATCTTAGAAGAATGTTAACATGTAGCTTTTTGTACAGTTGAAATCATCTTAGTACTCAAACACGTGTGTCTGCAGCAGAGAAGGGTACTCTGGGTAATGGAGTCCTACACCTATATTTTCCTATGCGATAAAATGAAGGCAGTATTGAGAATTGTAGCTGTTGAGAGAATAGATACCTTTCTTCTTTAGAGTGTGTTTTTACAGGCTGTCATGTCCACTGACCTTTTTGCCACTGAAGCACGGGGTTCAGCAGCAGTAAGAGAAAAGCACATGTGATTTCCAAAAACTCCAGATGGAACTACAGAGAGCCATTCCACTAGTGGTGTGCGGATCGATATTGAAATATCAATATTTTAGTACTTTGGGGTAAATTTGTAGTTTTTCATTACCGTGGAAAGAAACTATATCAGTCGGATCGTCTAAATTGGAAGGAACTACTGCCTCTTACGCCTTTTACAGTCATATGCGAAATACGGCTAAATGTGTCAGCCCCTGGCGTACGCACTCATAACAATGGCTGAGCGTGAACGGAGTCATGTGTGGACGTATTTTAACTCCACAAACGTGGTTTGCGATATATGTGGCAAGACAGTGAGGTGTTGTGGCAACACCACTAACCTCGTCAAACACCTCAGAGTGAATCATATCACAGAATATGACGAGCTTATGTTGAGACAAACTGAAGAGGAGGAGAGGGACAGGTGCTGCTAGCTGAGACAGACGTCTCTCGCGGAGTCCTTCAGTGCTGCAGGCAGGCAACATGTTCAAACTTCAGTTTTTTTATTTCTACATGATAATTCTACATTATTAAGCAATATGAACAAGTAGTCTGATGTCCTGTAATCATTATGAAGCTATATTATTATGATTACATTGCCAACTTATGAACGTTATGGTGCAAAGCCCCCTCACACTGGGACGTGAGTGGGAATAGGACAAACACCACAAAATTAATTCCTGTGGCAGCTGGTGAAGCTTTTAGTGTGTCAGAGAAACTGCTCCACCCCCACCAACATTTTACCATCCCTGACCTTCGACCTCTAACAGGGGATGAGCTGTGATGTCTCTCAGACCGACCTCTGCTGTCATGTAGACGCTTGTAGATGAACACACACATACTCACAAACTCATATACACAAACCCCTTCATTAATTAAATGACATCCCTCATCTGTTTTAGTTTTTCCAACCAGGACTCCCAGCCTGGAGTTCTTTCCCATTATCCTTTCCTCATCCTGAAGACACACTGAGGTGGATTTACATCGCCGCTGTGTCCATCATCTGGCCATAACTGCGGCAACACTGTGCTAAATGTTTCCAGATGGGCCACAAAAAACATGTTTGAAGAAAAAAAATGAACAATAGACGTTTGCTGTGGCTAACAGAGGTCAGCAAATGAAGCACAGAATGCACACAGGAAGAGGAGGGGAAGAGACCACAGATCAGTGTTTCTGTTTCAGGACATTTTGCTGTATATATGAAATAATGCACAGGGAGAAGCAGTTGTGCTCCCTATCTGATGATTACAACACAGTCTTTAACCAGGAGGATTCAGTACTAGTAAATATTACTTGTAGTAAAAACAATCAAAAAAGACACACAGCTAGCAGTTTATATCTGAACTATTAATCCATGTTGTTAACTAAACAGGTTATCACATGGGTATCAGTGTGTAAGTTTTATCTGCTGTTTGTTTGGGTCGTTAGAGTAGGTGTGTAGCCTCAGAGGTAGGATAGCCAAATGCTTCTCTGCATCTTCCTGTTCCTGGGCTGTGGTTTGGTTAGCGGCCAAGGAAAAACATTAGCTAACAGAGCTGTGGAACGCTGGAGACTCCACAGACCAGCCTCTGACTCAGGAGGAGTTATTGGATCTGGATGTAGAAGAAGGATTAGCTCCACCCGCTCCCATTAGAGACCCATGTGCTTATTATCGTGAATTGTCTCTCTTTTATACTATACAGTGTATAAGTTTTAGAACAAACTCTACATCACTCTTTGGTGTAGAGCCATGTGGTAGAAAGCACAGACTCACCATAATAGTTAGCAGCATAATTTTAGTGAGGAGTGCATAAACCCTTCTGATTATATGAAATGTAAATGATGGTGATTCAGGTGTATTAGCCTACTTGAGATGGGATTCTGCAAATACTATTTAACCCTGTGAAGCCTGAGTCATCAAGCCTGACAACCATAACCCTAACTCTAACTCCTCTTTTGCTCAGTGAAAAGATCTATGGGTACACATTTAGTCCTCCTCAATATAAAAAAGGAGTGTAATTTCAACAGTATGTGTCAGTTTTTCTACATGATAATGTGCCTGCATGAATAAATGTGTGAAATTACAGAAAAGTTCTGGTAGCTCACTGCCCAGATGCCCCTTTAATTACAGTTATAGGAAGTTAATTCACCTTAAATCTTGTCAATTCAAGTGTTTATCTAATATTTAATTACTTTGGTGTAATATGCATGGCTGTGGGGGAGGCTGTAACACCTATGAAAATACTGTTATGTTATGTTATGCCCTCTTTGCCATTTTCTAACGCTGTCCAGTGGGTCAGATAGGAGTTGTTGTCCGGTCAATTCAATAGTCAATGCTTCTGTCCTAAAAATAGGGCCAGGTCATCAGCTAGAGGCGGGGTTAGGGTGTGGTGGCATTTTATTTACATTTTAACCTAAAGTTTTTATGGACTAAATGATGTTATTTCAGTTTAAAATCCAGCTGAGCCTAAGTCATCATCCACAAGGACAAATACATAAAAGGATAGTGCTATGGTAGCTAGAGTGTCTGGACCTCAAAATGAGCAGAATGACTTTTTTAATGCATGCAAATGACACCTGATGAAGTTAGAGAAAAAAGAACACATGCACACAGGTTTGGTGGGACACTGGGGGTACGGATTTACTGCACAGGAAATAAGGGAAAGCAGGAGGTTATGACATTTTATTAGCACACAGAGTCAAAGTTGTTCCCTTTCCATCAAACAAAAACATTGTTAGCACTATTTTAATAGCTGTGCTGACCTAACAGATGACATTCACTGATAGTAGTATACCATGGGGAAATAAATTATACAGCATGTATGTCATCGTGTATTCAAACACTTCAAACACTTTTTCTCACTCCACAGCTTTCAGTTAAACTGTTCAGAGTTTGAAGAAATGAACAAATACATGAATCAGCTTTGTCTTGCAGCCATCACATGAATTTACGTGCACACTGAAAAGAAAAAGAAAAAAGGAGTAAACAGACTATATTAGCATTTCAGAATTGACATTCATGCTCAACTGGAAAGTAGAGTTTAGCTATGCTGCATGGGCCTGTTATAGGTGAACCACCAGCAGATTCCAACCCTAGCCTCATCCTATGTTTGGATGATAGAAAACATACTTTCTGGAAAAAACATCTGAATAGTGTTTGAAGCCATTAAAAATGAATGTTTTCTTTGACATGTCATTGGACGTTAATATTCTACTTGCCCAGGGTTACGGTTTGGGTTAGTGGGGTTGTATCTTTTCCACTGACAACTTAGACCTCAGAGGGTTAAAGGGATTAAGGATATACAGGTACAAATTTGCTGGTGCAAATAAAAAGTGAAAGTGACTGCTGAAATATTTTCAACCCTGTTGGAACTGTACTTTTTCCCTCCCAGTGTGATTAATACAACTATAATCCTACTTTAGCTCTTTGAGGTCATCATTAATTGCACATTTTTTCTTATTATATTTTCTAAATTGTTCTCCCAAGTCTTGCCACGTAGAACAAATAAAATGATCATTCAAGAATAAGTGATGTGTAACGAAGGGAGTTTAACTGTGATGTGTTTAAATAGCATTTAACCTTTTGTGTTATGTTTGATTGCATGCTCTGTGTCTGCAAGGGCCAACAACAAAACAAATAATTGAAAATGTTGGGCAAATTGGGTCATTTTATTTTAAATAGTGAATACTTTTGAAAATGCAGTAGTTATGTTCCAATCATGAGTTCGTTTCATGTTTTTCTAACTTTTCATCCATCCACACTGATGAAACATTGCTTTACATTCCTGCAGAGACAGTGGCAAAAGAGGGCATGAGCCCAAATCCGGTAGACTCTGTAATGCTACTGTACAGTATGTTAGGAAAAAACTGTACATGCAAAAAACGTTTTCTTTTAAACGTGTCATAAACATTAGACAGTGGTACATTTGATAGCAGCCGTGTGTTTGGCAGTGTGTATTTGAAGCAGAAGCAGCAGCTCTTCATTTTGAATGGAGAAAATTGGATAGCATGCTAGTATTTCATACTAATTAACACCACTGTATCATTATCATTACACCCTGCCCTAGATATAGCGTCTGTGCCTGGGGGTGGGGCGCTGTGTGTATGTAGTCATATTTGTCTGGGCATGTGCTGGATGCATAACCACGTATCTTACGTATAAATGCAACATGAGGTGCGTGACTTCAAACTCCAAACCAGCCTCCTACACTTTCATATCAAAATGATTCTGTAGGCTGATTATGTCAGTTTCTTTTTTAAGTCATACGCAATGTACACAAGCAACATGATATGTAATATCTATCATGATAAAAACATGTTGAGAATAACAGTGAAAAGTAAAAATACTGATACTGTGTCAGTAATGCACATACAGTAATATTATCAACAACTGTGTAACTGCTCTTTGTGAATGCTTTGGTCGTTTTACAGACACTTAAAGTACGCATGAATGTGACTGATTGTGAAATTTGTTTCTCCACATTTAGTACAGATTGCAATAGCATCATCAGATTTTTTTATCCACCATAATTGCAAAGTAAAACTATTATTCCAAAAGCTAAAATGAGATATCAGTGACATTTTAGTCTCTTGTCAACATCAGTGTACATTTGTAAACTATATTTCAAGCTACAACTAGCAGCGGGTTTGCTTAGCTTAGCGCAGAGGCTGGAAATACCCTAGCTTTATCCAAAGCTGGCATGAGTACTTCCAGTTGTCTGTTGTTGGTTTCATTTGTGCAAAAACAAGAAGAGGGAATTTTTAAGTTAGAACTTTGCACTGTTTTATCTTTGACGATAGCCAGGCTAGCTGTGTAGCCATTGCTAATAATTATGCTAGGCTAGGTTCCTGAAAATGTCAAACTAGTCCTTTGATTTCTAACTTTATTACAAGGATATTAGCAAACAAATGTCAAAAGCTTTGAAAATTCCAATGCTAATATACCATCCACTTGTATTATCTCACTCTAAACTTCATTCAAATTTTAACACAAGCTAAGTGCAATCTATATCAGTATAGGTAGACAATAGACCAGAACAGCCTGAGTCACAACAGAGGATATTTTCCTTCTGTTGATCATTTCTCTCTCTGCAGTCTGGCAGCAGTGCAATGCTCATACTTTCCATCCTCAGCCTGTCTGTGCTGTGTGTGTGTGTGTGTGTGCGTCAGGAGGAGGGGGGATGGGTTTGATATTCCTTGCAAGTTGGGAAGCAGGGAAAGTAAGTGGGACAGAGAGACATAAAGTGTGTTAAACATTCCTCTCTCTCTCTCTCTGGCTGTACTGAGTCACTCCTTGGTCTGCTTTTCCATTCCTTCACTCTCAGCTGGTCTTGTTCTCAACTCATTTTCATCCAACCCATCCTTTACCCATTTAAAAAATCTTCATACTTTTTATTCTTTTCTTTATATTCTCCTCTCCTCCTATTTTCAGCACATGGACACTTTAACTGCATGACTGTCAAAACTCGCCAACACATTATTGTTCAGTCCTCAGCATGCTGTGCTTCACAGTCGAGCCAACCAACTCTACAAATGCCTAAACCTTCTAAACATTTACTGCAAGTGTGTGATTGGCTCTTGATGGGTGATGTCACTCGTACCCGAGGGTCTCCCTCTGCTGACAGAAAGCCTGTGAGGAAGACGTGTCCCGCCTGTCCGTCTGTCTGTCTGTCCTTGGTTTGCTGTTGAGTAGAGCCAGACCTTACAGCATCTCTCAGTGAAACTCACAACCAAAAACATGAGCTGCATGCTGTAAGTCAGCATTCTTGATTTGTAGGCCCTTTATATTTCTTACAATACATTCCCCATTTCATTTTTTTCATGTTGTCCAGTCTAACACAGGAAAAAAGCAACTCTTTGCCTCGATGTCAGAAGGTCTGCATTCGGTTTTCTAGTACATGAACATGAACACTGCTGACTGCAGTCTGCAGCTGTTTGCTGACACCAACATGGAAACAGTGAATAGTCCTTAAAAGTGCAGCCACTTTTCTCCATCTGTTCTTCAGCGAATGAAAACCTGATATGTTTTTGTTGTATTTTAATGATGTTGATTGTCTGATTGTCCAAGCTTTGGACATCGCTTCCGAGTCAAACAAAGGCAGCTTCTTTAAGTGCTCTTCATTTCATTGTGCATACTTGCTCATGTGATTTTGGCTTCTTTGATGTTTATGTCACCGGTTTAGGTTTCAGTTATTTCTTGTGGTTAGCAGAGGAGCATGAAACATTTAGCACAAACACACACGTATATATTTAGATGCCAGACATGCTCCTCAAGTCTGTCTGAGTTTACCTTGGCTACAAATCAAAAGCAGGCAAAGTTGTATGCGCGTGTATAGTTTGTCTTCACAGAGCTGTCTTATTGGCACGGTGCACCAATGATGGTTTACTGCTACTACAACTCATATTGCAGATACAGGTAACGTGACTCAGGTGAAATAAATAGTACCAGTGGTGCTATATTTTGGGAAAACTGCTGCTCTGAGTTCGGTTTGCCCTCGCTGACAGTGAGAGTGGGATAGTGACATAGAGGAAGAGTTACAGAGCAGCAGGAGGGAGAGAGAGTGAGTCATACATGTGGACGTGGCTTCCCTCTCTCTTATTCTCTCTCTCTGTCTCTCCCCTCTTTGGCCTCGATCGCTGCGTCTCCTTTCCTTCTCTGCCCTCCTTTTGCTTCCCGAGTCCAAGTGAGGCCTTCAATTATCTGCTTTTGGCAAAGAAAGACAGAGAAGGAGAATTTCTTCATCTCCACTTTGCCTTCTTCTTCTTTTTCTCTCTATGACTCTTTGTGTTGCTGTCTCTCTCACCCCAGTAAATATCTTTATAATGTTCTTATAAAGGTACAGTTCAGTTCCAGGAGACGGTTTTAATGACAGGTGGCAACAGAGCCGAGTTACCTGCATTTTTCTTTCTTTCGCACACACACACACTGAATATGAATCTTCCTATAGTGTTTTAATGTCTGGCACTGGTCTGGTTCAATGAGCAGATACGCCTCCATTTCCATGTTAATGCCCAGACATCTGTATAATAATATGTGACTCAGTCGCCTCTGTTTCCTTTCTTCCCCCTAAGTAAATCTTTCTAGTTACATCTAAAACTTAAGCAGAGTGCGGTATTTCTGCTTTCCGTTTACCTTTGATATTAAAAGTTGTTACTCCAACATTGCAGCCAAGTTGAAAGGCTTGCTACTAAAAAGACAGCTCATAAGATCCCTTCAGTGTGGAGTGTCACCTACGCTGCATTCACACACATGGACACAAAGCAGGAACACACTTAGTTTCAGGTTATTTAAAGGCCTGTATGTGTGATCATTTAGATGTGTCATAGTTTCAATAGGATTTTTTTTTCCATAAAAGCAAAGTTGTTTAACGCTGATTTGGAACTGGCTCACACGCTACCTCGTCCACTTAACCCTCGCACGTACAAATCACATGACCAATGTGATGATGAAGCAGCAAGCAGCACCACTGATTACTCTCCAGTCATGTTGAAGGTGCGCACTTCACACCATCAGAGAAAATACCTGTTTTTAATCCTAACAGTGCAGTTGTGCAGATTTTGCCCACCAGCCCAAAAATTAATAAAAAACCATGCTTATGTTGTCTGTGATGTGGAGACATCTAACTGTAAATAATAAATTAAAGGTTTTTAAGATGTCTTATGATGTGATAATAATAATATTGTTAAACTGTTGAGTAATACAATCAGATTTCTGGCATTCCAGAGAATCTATCTATCTACTACTTAGTACCTACCTTTTCTCTGTAGTACAAAAGAGCATCTTTTAATTACTACAAGCCCTTTTGATGAGACACACAATGCACTCCCTGCAGTTTAGCATGTAGGAAAGGCCTATTAAACCCATCAAACGAGCTTAACATAAGCTAACCAGCCGTTGGATGTTATATTTTATTACTTTCATTTTCATATTTGAACACTGAATACCAAACTCAGTTGGCGAGGTTCTGTGCGACCTATGCCGGAGGACCAGGAGTGGCCAGGTAACAGCCGCAGTCCAGTTCCTGACACCCCAGCTGAAACACATGATTATTAGGTATAATCCTTACGTCCTTACCATTCCTTGCCTTACACACACTTTCAGTAAATCATTAGCCTGAGGTGCCGTCACACAAATACACACACACACGCATATACAGAGGCACAGTCTACATAAAACCCTGTTATCTGATTTTTTCCAGTAGTGTAAACTTCAAACAACCAATGGCTTCCGTTCGTAAAGAGCCCATTACACACACACACACACACGCACACACACACACACACACACACACACACACACACACACACACACACACACACACACATTTTTAACCATTATTTAGACTCCCAAAAGCAATAATGAGAAAGCAGCAGGTAGACTAACCTTTTCATCCTCTCTCTCTCTCTCTCTCACACACACACACACACACACACACACACACACACACACACACACACACACACACACACACAGACAGGCTGTCTTGCTGTGTGTGTGATGACAGACAGCTGTGTATTCAGGTTTTTACAGCCTGAGAGGAAGTGTAAAGTCGACAGCAGAGCAACATCAAAGCTGCTGCTACTGTATAGCGACATGCACGTTAGTCCAGCACACCAGCACTGCACTCACTTCTGCTGTACTTCTTCACTTTAAAGCAAGCAGCGATGACAAATTTAGTCCAAGTTCAGTTCACCACAGCTGTTTGAAACTATTCTTACTGTTCAGGGCCCACATAATTACACATTGCTGGCACTTTTTTTTTTGCCATTCTGCCCTCACGTAAGCTGTACATATTAGTGTGGAAGTTATTTAGCTATACACAATATATACATACATGCACGCACATAAACAATCAGAAAACACAGTCATTCAAAATAAACATTTATTATTTTTCAAAATACAAATGTGTTCATACAAATCTTTATTGGAACTCCTGAAGTGGACAGACGGACGTAACCTCAGTGGAGAAGAGACTGAAATGCTAAATGCTCTCATTTCTGTGCTCTGTGGAGACTAACTTTAGTTAGTAACCGTGTCGACTAAATGTCAAACCTCAGACTGGAGGGGAAATGTGGTTGGTTTCTATTCTTTTTCTTTTTTGCTTCTTTTCTCATGACCTTTTTATCTGCTGCCTAATTACTTTGGTGTGGCCAAGTTACAGGTGTTAGGGAAGCAGCTGTCGTTGAGGGAGTGGTCCACATCCAGATAGCGATCACTGCACTGCACTCAGGCACACCTCTTCTGGCAGGCCAGTTTTCATACCTGTGCCCGGGCATGGGATGCAGTGATCCATTAGATAACCAAGCTAGGCTTGGAGTCAAATACTTTTGGGCACAATACAGAGGCTGTAGTGTGAGTACACACGTAGTATCTTGAGATCCTATTAAGTGATGAATGTAGAGCATGAGACGTTGTTGTGGCATTAGCAGTAATGTGGGACACTTGACCTTCATGATGAACATGTCGCATTCTGCCAATGCAACATGTTGAGTGGTCATGCTAGGAGTTGATTGTTGCAGCATCCAAGGTTCACTGTGACTGCATCTGCCAACAGACCAGATCAAGAGGGATTCACATCTGTGTGTGTGTGTGTGTGTGTGTGTGTGTGTGTGTGTGTGTGTGTGTGTGTGTGTGTGTGTGTGTGTGTGTGGTTACAGTGAAGGCAGCTCCACCCTGCAGTTGTCTCTCTGCTAACTGACCACAGTACATTATGAACACAGCACAGTCAGACAGGGAGTGAGAGAGGGAGACAGTCAGTCACAGCAATACACGGAGTAATAACTGCTTCTATTTCAGTCTGTTCCCTTCCAGCCACTGACACACACACACACCCTTTTCTTACTCTGTCTTGCTTTCCATCTTCTTTCTTCTCTTTTTTTTCTCGTCAAAAGCTCTCATTTTGTTTTCTGCATGTTCTTCTATGTCCTTATCTTTGCTTCCCTCATTCTCACTCTCCTCCTTCCTGCATCACTTCCCATTCCCCTCCTCATCAAACCTACTATTTTTATGCACTCTGCTTTTCTTTTATGTGTTTTTATTAAAATGCTATTAAATCCATCTCACAACAATAACATTACACGTTCTGCTCTCTGTGTAGCTCAGTGTTTTTTCACATTTAGTTGTGTCCAGCACAAAATCAAAAGATTTTTGGCATGAGATCAGTATTTTCTAAATATGTACTTTACTATCTTTCAACACATAACTTTAGACTGTATTTGAATCACTTGCCAAAGAACCAAACAAGTTTTTAAAACCAAAAGATGCTACCTTCCAGATTACCTGTCTTACATTTACATTTGCCCAGTATGAGCATTCCTTTAAGCACTGCACACACAAACAGGCTCAAATTCTGGTATGCAGTGTGCTTTATTATTTTCAAAGTCTTGGATCCAAATTACAGGGGTAAAAATACATTTGCAGGAGTTTAAAATGTCTGAAAGAAGGACTAGCTGCTTGAAAGTCTTCTCAAGTCAGGCCAGTAAGGACTCAGAGCCAAGCAGGAACTAATTTGAGAGTGTTAATTGTGTTGTTTTGTTGATTTGAGGGTTTTTGAGGTACATTAACTTCTTTAGTCAACCTATACTAAATGTAGCAGATTTTAGGAAATGTTCCACATAAAACATATGAAGATACATATGAAGGATTTCACAGCTGATAACTTCAATAAACCAATCAGACATTTGGTGGAGGGCATTCTCATGATACCACAAATATATATAGCTGACTGTGTCTTGCTCGAACAGTGGATTTATTTTGAACATTATTATCTCTTTCTGCCTTTCCATCCATCTGGCATCCTGCTGTTATCCCTCCTACATTTTTCCACCTGTTTCTGCGCCTATTTTTTTTTTAACAATATAGCTTTAAGCAAGAGGGGAATGCCTCACTCCCAGGGGTAAAACAGATGGATCAACACAAAATGATGGTTTAAAAATCCCCCAAACACCTGGCCTGGGTTTGTTTTTTAGTGTTTAGTGATGAGCTATGGATTCACATTTACCTTACAATTATACAAACCATTATCAGTAATGTCAAAACTTTCATTTTGAAGATTAATAAGTACATATATAATAATGAAATATAACAAAACAAAGTTATTAAAAATTATCATTATCAAAAGTATTCATAAAGAAGTCATTATCTATCTATTGTATATTACTTTAAAGAAAAAAGACTCATTAGTCCAACATTAGAGTGATTAAGAAAATAACATTAAGTAGTAACTAAGTAGACAAAGCAGACAAAAATATAAGAAATACTTTTTGAAAACAAAATATAATGTTGGAAACTAAAGCCTATATGACATTATCACAGCCTGCAGCAGGTTTTGACAGGGCAGGTATTTGAGTCCAAGAATAAATATGTAGAATATAAAAGAATATAAAATGTCCAGTAATATTTGATGATAGTTATGATAGTGACATTTAAAGTGAACATGAAAGGGTCAGACTGTCTCCTTTTTACATTCACACAGCCACTGGTTCTTGCAGGGTAGCATGCGTCTTAGCTTTGCAAAAGCTCAGTTTTCCCCACACACCCTGAAACACCAAACTAGTGTTTTACAAATTATACACTCTGAAGGCTGAGAAAAAGAAAAAGTCATGGAGAGAACTCTAACTGGAAGAAAAGGCTAACGCAGCAGGCATAGTGTGAAAGTACACAATAACCTTTAAAGTCACTAACCTGTGAACAGTGGCAGTGGTGTATCAGTGGGGTATAGAAAGAGACATATCTTAAATTTGAACTTAACCAGAAACTTCAAAAGAAAACTTCATTTTTTTTCTATTACTTTAAAAAATGGTGAGTATGGATATGTGGCCAGACATTCAAAGTGAAACAAATACAAATGGTCAAGTTTTCTTCAGTCACAGTATCTTTCTGCATCACTCTTTTTGGTGAGCTCTCCTGATGACATGTTCAAGCTTTCCACTTTATACAATTAAGCTTGCCAAATTTACAGAACCAGTCGAATGCCTGTGCAAATACCAGTGGGTGAGTGTGTCCTAAACTTTGACTCTACTGCTCTGGGGTGGTTGTAGCTCAGGAGGTACAGCAGGTCATCTGCTAATGAGATGGTCTGTAGTTCAGGTCATGGCTGCTCCAGTCTGCATGCCAAGGTATCCTTGGGCAAGATAATGAATCCCAAGTTGCTCTCCAATGTGTAAAGGTTGAATGTGTATGATGGAAAGCAGTTAGGTGTCAAAAAACTGACTGTATGTGTGAATGTGATTGTGTAAAGTCTGTTACATACTCTTACATCCTTAGAGATTGTTTTTAGACATTCCAACACACTCTCATTCTCAACGCATAAAATACCAACAACTTGTCACAATCGTCGGTATTTTACTTTTTAAGTGAAAATAATAAACCTAAAAAAGCATTATGTACATTAAATCTGTTCACTTTCAGATCCTGAATCACTTTGGAAAACAATATACGATGGCCACAACATGAAGCTATTTTATAGTTGAATTAGCAGATACTTTGACGTGTTTGTGTATATCTTTCCGCCCTAAGCGGGTTTATATTGGAGTCAATTGAGAACCCAGAGCGTTTAATGAGGACGTGGAAATGTACCTTTTGCTTCACTGTGAGATGCCTAGGGACGTGGTATTTTACGCATTGGAAATGATAATGCTCTGGACATTTGGTGAGACACGGGGCAATCATGGCTCAAGACTTGGCAGTTCGTCTTGTAATCGGAAGGTTGCCGGTTCGAGCCCCGGCTCCAACAGTCTCGGTCGTTGTGACCTTGGGCAAAACAAGGACACTGGTGGTGGTCAGAGGGCCCGGTGGCACCAGTGTCCGACAGCCTCGCCTCTGTCAGCTACAATGTAGCTTGCCATGGGTGGATGACTGAATGTGAATGTCCTTAGGGACTAGTAAAGGGGCGACCGTGGCTCAGGAGGTTGGGAAGCGCATTTGTAACCGGAAGGTCGCCGGTTTGATCCCCGGGCTCTCTGTCCTGGTCGTTGTGTCCTTGGGCAAGACATTTTACCCTACCCTACCGCCTACTGGTGTTGGCCAGAGGGGCCGATGGCGTGATATGGCAGCCTCGCTTCTGTCTGTCTGCCCCAGGGCAACTGTGGCTACAACTGTAGCTGCCTCCACCAGTGAGTGAATGAATAGTGGAATTGTAAAGTGCCTTGGGTGCCTTGAAAAGCGCTATATAAATCCAATCCATTATTATTATTATTAAAGCGCTATACAAATACAGGCCATTTACATTCTTAGATTCTCTTTGAGACCTTAATATTTTTTAAATCTTTTTTAATCTTGATTACTTATTTATTTACTGCATATAGTATTACTGTGACTATTCTCTTTCAGCAAATACCCTAAACAGCTAATCATGTACTCAGTGGAATTGTTAAGCACAATCTGTATTTCCTTAAATTATGTAATAAACTTTGGAGATGATTAATGACAAAGCCCCACTGATTATGTTAGGTATGTCATAATTTGGAGTTTAGACTTTGCAAATTTATTTTCTTTCCCTGCCAAATAGGAAGCTTTGCAAGTTTCCTAATTTACTGTTACCGAGAAGTAGATGGCACTGACACAGCCACACTCAAAATCGGGTAGTGATAGCATCATTGAGCTACCAATGTATAGTGCACATACAAATTGCTGTTGTGCTGTTAATAACAAAGGAATAATGTAGGAAACAAGGAAATTATGTAACTTCACAGACCTTCCTGATTGGCAGAGCTAACTTGAAATTTCGAGTTATGGATGCCTTTTTTTTTTCAGCTTCCATACTTTGTCGTTTTCTCCAAAAAACAAAGACAACATTCTTTCAGGTATCTGAGAAACTAAAACTTGGGGCCAAAACATCAAAACAATTGCAAAATCCTTGGCCAATGTGGCTAACATTTGCGCAAGCTTTGATCATCAAGCTAATTTTATGTTAAAATTCTAACACTAAGGGACAGTCACAACCAAGATGTCATTCCTGTTCTAGTTTTCTAAAGACTGAATGAAGTGGTGAAGTCTCTGCGTATTAGTCCACATGGTCACAGAACTACTTCCTGTTTCCAGTGAGCTGCGCGTTTGGGGCCCTTCGTTGCGTGTGACAGAGCTGGGCTGCAGTAAAAACAGTTTAGAGAGTCGTATCTGGACATGGTAGCTGTAGGGGTGGGAAGTCGTTTCTTTTACAACCTTTTTCTCCTGTTTCGGGTAGGGAGACAGGTTAGAGGTTTGTATTTTCTTTTGGGGTTGATTCACTATAGGTAAGTTAGTTCTGATTAATTTCCAGTGTGTTTTGTTTGTTGTTTTGGCCATGCCCACCCTGACGCTCGCTACCTGTCAAGTTAATAAAACGACCAGTCATTGTAAAGCTGTGTGATTTACTTCTTTTTATTATTTTTCTTGTGTTTCACTCCAGCTGTCATGGTCCCCGCACCTCGCCAGCTGACAGCAGTCAGGCGCTTTGTTTTGTTTTTTCTCCTCTCTCGCCTCTGCTCTCCCTTTCTCTCTCGTCCTTTTCCACTCTCTCTTTCTCCTGCCGGGGCGGAGCTCAGTATGGGCTCCTGCTCCTGGCCCACGCACCTGGAGATGATCAGCACACCTGCCGCTGATTATGAGAATTGGAGTCCTACTTAAGATGGCGAGTCTGCTCTACTCGTCGCTGGATCGTTGAGCCATCAGCGTCAGTCGTCCTGCACTCTGCAAAGTTTGTTCATCAGTACGTCTGAACCAGGAGATTAACTGTTTCTCTTTCTGTGTATAGATTTCCCCTGGACCTGTTTTCCTTGTGCACGGTGACTGAGCGTGAGCAAGAGTGATAGAGGAAAGAAGAGGAGCTGTGTGTGGTTGCGAGGGCTGTGTGGAAATCTCCCCTCCCTGGACTCCTGCCCCTTTCACTCCCGGACCCTGGAACCCCGGCCCCTTTTCACCAGACACCGTTGTGTGTGTATATATATTTCACCGTGGAGAACACTGTAAATAAATTCACTTTTGATTTGAAGAAACTTGTGGTCTGCGCCTGAGTCTGCTCCACTAATCGTGACACCAGCCCCCCAGGCCGGTGTATAACATAATTGGGGGCTCGTCCAGGATCTGAACCCGGGACCTCTCGCACCCAAAGCGAGAATCATACGCCTAGGATGTCGACTCAGAGCTTCGCACCTCATTGAAGTAATTTAGGAAATAGCAACACTATCACATAAATCATTGTCCAACGGCAATGACTTCTGCAAGGTCTCTCCTTTTTTGGGATCTGAATTTGATTCAAACATTCTTAGCTAAAATCCAGGGTATTTTGAAGAGCTGCCTCTTTTTTGAGAGTTAGAGGGAGAGAATCCTTAAAGGGCGCCTTTCAGATAGAGAATAAAAAGATTGGTGTAACCATATAATATACTTGCATTTATATAAAGCTTTTCTAATATCACTGACAACTCAAAATGCTTAAGACTGTAAGTCACATTAACCATTATTACTACTATAATACTATATTACTATTAACCATTTCAAAGAGCACTTTACTTCACAACTTTGACAAATTTAGAATTCCCAATCAGACTAACATCTACATCTTGTCTGCCAAAGGAACCATCTGGAGAAGACCAACATGGGGGATGAAAATGTACAAAAAGGTTAAGCCAGATGGTTGATTTGAACCCAGAAGCTCAGTGTGGTAGGTGATGATGCTGACCACTAAACCACCATGCAGCACCAAATGTATGGTGTGACATTTTGGGGAAAGCTGTGGGTTTTAATCTTTTAAGCATTAAAGTCTTGTATAAAATAAGAATATGAATTTGGTTTATCATCAGTTCTTGAAAACTTTTAATTGAATTAAAACAGCAAGAACTTTACATCAGTACAGTTGCACCATTTAGGCTTTAGTTCCTCCTAAGCCGTATGGTGCATCAAGCATTTAATGCTTTCCATCATTGGCGATCAGCAACAATTGCTTCGGCTTCATCCCAGTTAATGCCGGCATGCTCCAGATCATCTATTATGGTCCAGCGCCAGTTGGTCTTAGGTCATCCGTCTTTGTGTTTCCCTCTACCATGTCATAGCATCGTTGGCTGGCCAGTGGAGTGGTAGGTGGAGGATGTGTTCTGCGAACCGAAATTGACGTTGAGCAACAATATCGGCTAGGGAAAGAGCGTTTGCTCTTCGTAGCACCTCTTCATTGGTTATCCAGCCCTGATAGGAGATTTTCAATGTTTCCTGGAGGACCTGTTGTTGGAGCATGTTCAACCAACAGTTGCACCATAATATTGGGGGAAAAAAGAACCTAACAATTTTTTTTTTATGTTAGTAGGAAAAAGATTTTTTTCAGTTGTACCATATTCAGAAAAAAGGGTTTTCCTGTGAACATAAAATAATCTGGATAATATATTATGACATATCAACCCTGCTTCTGGATCCAACTTCCTACTCCGTTCATTAACCCTTTAGAGCCGGTCGGAGCGGCACGCTCTGTTTTGCCTAACTATTTTTAAATCCCGGTAGCTCTGCAACCACGTAAGCTAGCGCAACAAATTTTTTTGCATATGAAACCGGAGGAGTTGTACTTACATCTTATGCCATCAGCTTGTCCTAGGTCACAGTTTCCTTCCACATATAGCTTTGCAAAAACTTCATAAAAAGCACTTGCATCAACAAAAACATAATATTCCAGAAACACGCTTTGGCGATCCGATCAGCTGTTCATAACACTTCCTACGTTGGAATAGACGTCAGCACGAACCATTACCTGCCCGAAACCGGAAGTGATGTCATTTTTGCGGAAATGTAGTTTTTTTTACCATCAGGGCCTCATGGTCTATACTGGTGTTTTTAAAAGTTATCTTTGACTTTATGACTTTCTGTGTCTTTTCTGGGATGCTTAGGACTCATATTGCACTGCTGGAAATAGTTTATTTTGATGCATACGCTGCTTTTTTGCAAATTTGCAGTATAATATTTATTTTCGTTTTTCCTGCAGTGTATAAAAATTGGTGTATTTCAAAAATAAAACTATGAAGATACTCAAAATAAATTTCCTGTGGTAGGAAACTATTTTGTGCAACTTTTTTGTATTTACAGTTTTGAGGGATAAGCCTCTTAAATTTCTCTAACTAGAAATATATGTTAAAAAAGCAAAAACGATTTTCAATTTCTTTGTAGTTTATTGCACTTTTTTGCAATTTATGTAATTACTATGCACTTAATGAATACATATTATTAAAATCTGGGCTATAATGGTTGTATTGATGTATAGCAACTTGAAATGCTCCCAAAAATGGCACTACAGCATGTAAAAATATAATATAAGCTCTGGCGGACTTGGTTCTATGGTAGGTCTTAAAGGGTTAAGACTGTTGTAATGCTTTGTATCTTGTATTATTTACTATGTAGAGGCCCTTTATAAAATCATTGGTCATTGTTGGTTTCTCTGGCTTTTTATTAGCACTATTCATGCCCATCATGTCTTTCATAACAGTTTTTAAGACCTTTACAATGCCCATGGCTTCCCACTTAACCAGACACAAAACGTCTGAATGCTTCAGCAAACAGTCACTCTAAGGCTAACTAAGATTTCAGTGGGTTATTGAAGCTTAGAATCATTTAAACCATTTAAAATGATTTTTACTAAATCTCTATCTTATCTGTTTTCACTGATGCCTTCTCTGTTCTGTGCTGGTGTCTTCCTTCTGCTTTCCCTGCCTGTATCTTTCCATATATTCCTGCTGAGATTTTTTCTGAATGATTTTCCATTAAAAAGAATTTGACTCTTCATTCCTTCAACGACATCTAGCCAATAATTCCTTTTGTCTCTTCAGTCTATGCCAGTTCACAGCATGTGGATAGTTCCTTCAGTTCAAATAAACACCTTTAGTTGATAACTATAAAATTCAATTTAGAGATTTTTTAGAACAATAAGTTTGCTCATCTACTTATTCTCCAGTGCTCCAACCAAACCAAAAAAGTTGACATAGCTAAGTCACACCATAAGTGTTTAACTAAATCAGCTTTTTAAGAATTTTTTTCACAGTTAATATATCCAAATCCATGAAGCTGAAATGAAGACAACACTTTAGTCCACAAATCTATATTAATGTGCTATATTGGTGCTTTTTTCTTTCTCACAAATATTGTCATGGTTTTCTGCATTGCACAAGCATACAAGAGCATGAAAGACCTTTGATACTTCAATCAATCAATGAAAATTTAAATTCTGGTATTTCTTTAGTTATTTTAGTGTCTCTGTATGTCCTCACTGAACTTTGAGGGTTTATTGATATGATTTCAATCTCTTCTTTTCCCCCGCCCGTTCCCTCCAGATATTTCCAGGGTTTCTATCCAGCTCTGCTCTTCCGGTGATATTTCGGAAATTACAGATTTGGACTTTTTTGCACCACTGATCTCCAAGCCTTTATTACTATATAGCTTCACAATGTTCTTTAATTACATTGCACTCATATGAATGGGCTTTTTTGTCTCTGGGGTCAAACCTACTATTGTACTGACCTGACACTCGAAAGATGGTAAACATAGACTTTTTGAAACCAGCCAATCAACTTACAACTAATTACCAGAGTTCTGTGCATGCAATGTCTGCAAGGAATGACTTTTGGGAATCAAAGCCTTTATGTACATTCTTACGGGGGGGAAATGTACATGATTATGCACTCTATAATTTAGGTCACATTACTTTTTGGCTGAGAAAACAACAGAAAAAACACGCACGTTTTGATGGTTTATTGTGTTGCATTTTGAACAGCATGACCCTGTTGGTAGGGGACAAGGGCGTGCATGAAGGAGCTGTTAAAAGAAATCCCATTCCATATCTTTAATTCGGACTGCTTTAAACTGCAAAACCTTCAATTATATCTTTTCTAAATTCAGTTTTACTGAATGTTTCAGATGCGTATGCTGCCATTTCATTCCAAACATCACAGAAGGTTTTTTCATTTCTTATTGCTGTGTTTAGCAACAACATCTTGTGCTTTTTTTTTTTAATTCATGTTTGGCAGATTCAATGTTTTTACTAGTATACTGGCTTGTGCATGTTCAAGAATTTATATGCCGGATAAGAAAAGTTAAATTGTAAGAAATAATACAAATCTGTATCTTAAGACTTAGCTAAATGTTCACCTCTGTCGTCTACATAGAGAATATAGTTTTATTCAACTTCTAAAGAGTTATTTTGCTACGGCTAATCAACTATGCTATAGCTTGGCTAGTCATCAGTGTGTCTTGGCTTTCAACAAATCTTTGATGCTGGTTAAAACTGTTCACATTCAAGAGAAGTGTTGTGTTCATTTCTCATAGTCAGTAAATAAATCAACCAAAGCTATCTAGACTAGAGACCCTGCACACCATGTAGTACAATGATATTGTAAAGTAAGTAGCAGTCTCATTTTTAGACTTTTTACTAAAACAAAACAATATGGACCATTTTGAGAAAAAAAAACAACCTATGTTTTACCCTTCTAAAATCCCTACTGTCTTTGCAACCTTGTTTTTAGTTGGGTTTTTTTGTTTGTTTGTTTTGTTTTGTTTTTTGCAGCCACAGAAATTGTGTAAAGTAAATGGGGGGCTGTCCGGGATCCTTTTTGTTTCCATGGGTGAGTGTTTAATTAAGAAAATCCTCTTCAGCAAGAGTATTTTAGCTGTGTTGCTATGCTGTCCTCCCATCTAAGCATGTGTTCGTTATTTTGCTTTGGTACATTACTAGACTTTGATAGTTAAGTGTATTTCTGGCCTGCTTCTGACTTTAGAGTTTATCATTAAAGGGCCAGACTGATATACACAGAAGAGATATGATACAGTATAAGACAATACAACGATAGTTTTTATTTATTTTTTTCTAATTTTTTAGTTCATTTTTATTTCTTAAGATGAGATTTTTTGAAATATTCCACGTTCTTGCTCCCAGTAGAAAGGTGACACCACTCTCAAGTTGGTACAGTAAATATGAAGCAACCAGCAGCATATCAGCAGACTGGCTTCTTGGCTTGTGCTAAAGTCACCTATTCACATAGCATGCTATATTAAATTTGTTCAATTAATTAAAACACATTTTCCATTTATACTTGAGAAGGCTTTGAGGATTGTAATCAGCAAGAAAGTACAGCAGATTACCATAGTTTAAAGAAGGAATGGCATTATTACTATTAGTAACATAAAGCATATTGCTGCAGTACATATCATATCAAGTGTGTTTGAAAGGTACGTCAAAGGTGTCATTATAAATCTGTGATACTTTTATACTAAACTCTTGATATACAAATACCTGAAATCATGTCTAAACTTGAACTTAGTAAAATTGATACCCTTATGACAAAAAGTACTTACTGAGGCAGTGACTTTGCTAAGAGCCAAAAATACATATTCTCAAAATCTAAACTTAATCTTTCAATGTGTAACCTCAAGTCAAACTTTGAGGTGTGCTGCTGAAAGGAGGGCGATGGGTTTTTTCATTAGAGATGGGAGCAAATGCAAACTCTTGCAAATGTGTGTATGTGCGAGTTTGTGACACTCTGAGGATTCAGTCAGAGCTGGAGGTCGAGCCGGGGAATGATGAGGTGGCGCTTTCCTCCCTTTTATTCTTTTCTCCCTCTCTGTTCTTCCTGAAAGACAGATTGCATTCCATCCTCCCTGTAAAAAAAAAAACGAACAGGCAGACACATGGATAATATGAAGGTATCTGCAGTGTGTGTGTGTGTGAGAGAGAGAGAGAGAGAGAGAGAGAGGAGGAGGAGTGAATTAGAGGCTTGCTTGGCCAGCTTCAGACTGTGCAACGTGTCTGATGCTGGTGGATCAGATGGCAGAAAGCTACTGTGTGTCTCCCCACAGCTCATCTGCTCCATAATGTCTGCTTTCTGCTTAATTACAGCTCACCTGCAGTCGGGCCGGCGCTGCACACAGAATACTGTTGGGGGGGGGGGCAGAGAACCTTCTATATAAACCTGTATTTGTACTGGGGGGGGAATTCAACAGCAAAAAAGGGCTCTTATTATTTAGAGCCGATAACAATCATAATCTGTGCAAACCCCACAATTGTGCAGGTATTTCTAAACAGAGGCAGTTTTAGCCCACTGCAGCTGCTCACTCCAAAAATGCTAACATCTGGTTCAGTCATATGCTATTTTTTTAACAGTCATCTGTTATTTAATCTGTCATTTGATTGTTCCATCCTTATGGAACACAAGTTAAAATATCAAATACATAGTATGATGATTCAAGTAGATCTTAGTAGTCTTTCTAACACTTTCAGACATAATTAGAATGTTTGGGTTTTTTGTTGTTTTTTTCAAGTTTGCAGGTAAATTGTCTCTTTAAGGGTTCTGTTCTTATCAAGTCCTAAATTTCTAACTTCAGAGCATCTCAAAATGACTTATGTATTTGTTTTTCTCAAAACCTGTCGGGTTTTTGTTTTTTGTTTTTTTTACATTGACCATGGTGATATGATTTAACACATTTCTAAGCGTAAATGTTACACAAGATTACTATTATCTCATAAAGTGACAATTATTACACATGGTACCCTTTTTATGTACTGAGGCTCCAGTTCATCCAGAACTGAAGGGGACAGCATGAGTGGTCTAGTCTATCCGTACATGCTGAAGAAGAATAAGAACACTCACAGTTGCAGAAAAAATTATTGTGCATTTGTTTACAAAAGTGTTGTTCAGCGTTTCTGTTTCTACTGTGGTGATGAAGGACCCACCAGAATTCTAAGGGGAATAAAACTGCACAATCAATCTTGTTAAAGCAGGTTTTTAAAATAACCTTCCCCAAAGTAAATGATTTTCTGTCTTCCCAGAACAGGTGTAAAAGAGGCTCTAATAGTTATACAGTGGGCGCATACACAAAGTTTAGACTATAACGACCACCAGAGAGTTTCTGCTCTGGACATATGTCCCATGGTTTCATGTTTTTTGACACAAAAGTAAAAAGTAATCACAGGACTGATTGACGGACCTACAGTATCTACTTTTTAAAATGGAAAATCAGAGTGTGTTGAGTTATGATGACGTATACTGAACCAACCTCTGCAGCCCATTCTTTATCTCTGCTTTGGGCCTCATAAGCTACCATTAACATGCGAAACGGCACAATCATAGCTAGCAATTTATGATTTTGGCCACCCTTAAGGTCATCCACCTTTATTGTCCTTTTTACTATAATCGGGGTCGTAATTTACAAAACAAACATTTTGTTGTACTCAGCAAGATTTAACAATAGCTATCAGAATTAAAAACTCCCGAGGAAACAGTTTACTAGGGTCTGAGCTTTTATATAGTCAAATTTCTGTTTTTAGTCAGAGGAGTCACCCTCTGCTGGCTATTAGAAATAATGCATGTTTAGGACATTTCCACTGTTAATTCCCTTTACAAACCCAGAAGCTACCTCTATATTTTACATGTGTTCTGTGAATTTGATAAGGAAAAAGGCCCCAAAAAATTGTGAAATAAACAGGATGACATGTGAAGTGTTTGAAATTAACAATCTCTTTACTAAAGTTTCCTGGGCTTACTGACGTAAGCATGTATTCCAAAGTTAGGAGAAACCAAACATGCAAACCCCATATAGAACAGGTCTACCTACCCGAGTGTGAATCCAGGAGGCGATAGTTTTAACATATTAGCCACTATGCTCGGTAATGTTCTGAATGTATTTCCATCAGACCTGAATCAGGTGATCAAAAACAATGACACAGTTCTACAAATGCTAACTTTTCTTGTGTCACTTATAATCCTATAACAGAAAACAAATCCCTTCCGTCATCGACTTTCAGCAGATTCTTTTGGTTATTTATTGATTGTGATCCATGGACTGTCACAAGTGAGCTTTACTGGGACACTCCAGTCTTTTAGTTCTGCAGTATAGTTTGTGGACTTGTGAAAGGCAGATTTCTCTTTTTACACACATGCATACTGTATTAAAATAAGTCATTAGGTGGACTTTGTCAGTGTGATGATCTATGTTCCAGTGTAAATGTCTTCCTCCCCCTCACCCCAACTGGTCACAGCAGATGTCTGGCCCTCTCTGATTCTGCTGGAGGTTTCTTCCTGTAAAAAGAGCTTTTCTTTCCGCTGTCACCAAGTTCTTGCTCATAGGAGGTTGTCTGATTGTTGGCATTTTCTATGTTACTTTAGAGTATAAAGCATATTGAGGCCACTGCTGTTGTGATTTGGCACTGTATAAACTGAAATTGAATTAAATTAAATGGAATCTGATAGAATCAAACTGAACTGAATTGAAATAGTTCTAAACGTGGAGCATGTTATTATACAGTTCTTTGAACAATTTTTCCAAACCTGACATGAAACCTGCACGCTGATCACAACGAAATTTAGAAACTAAAGCAGAAGATACACATACAGCCTGAGGCAAGTGTCTGTGAGGCTGCAGCCATGTTCAGGACATGTTAACACTCAAACAGATAAAACTATAAAAACACTCTGTTAAGCTGAAACAACTGGCTCAAATCTACTACCAAAACCCCAACTCAAACCAGAACTACAAGATGTAAAACTGGACTAAAACTGATAGATTCTGAGACATCAGATTGTGAAAAAAACCCAGAAAACTGAATCTAAACAGTCTTAGCTTTAGCTCAAATCAAAGCGAATCAGGAAGTGGACCACAACCAGGAATAAATTCTGGATTAAACCCGTGCCTGTTGCAGGAGATCCTCCTCCAACCGTCCGATGCTCTTATGGATCAGGTTTCCTCCTGCTCAGCCCCCCTCCCCTCCTGCTCCTTCCTCTTCTGATCCAAACTATAACCCTTCTGGTGTGGAGGCATGGAAGGAGGGACCTTCTGTTTTTCCCTTCTTCTTTCTCGCTGTTTTTTTTTTTTTTCCTTTGAAGGAGTCGTCCATTCTTGTCTTCCCTAAACGTGAGCAGAAGCAGCAACGGGGTAATGAGGGTGCGTCCCTACAGTCGGTCCAGTCTCCGGTACCTCCCAGTTCTTGAGGCTCCCATATAAAAACCCTTGTGGAAAGTCAGTGTAGGCAGTAGGGAGTTTTCTGCTGGGGTCAGGAGGATTGTGAACAGACGAGTGGATCCTGCCCCAAACACCCGTGTATGAGTGGAGTGTAGCAGAAAGAAACATCCCCAACTTTTTTTCCTCTCTTGCCTCAAAGAGTCTACATGTCTAGTGGCATCTAGACATGTTCAGCTTTGTGGATTTGCGGCTGGCGCTGCTGCTCAGCGCAGCAGTGCTTCTGGTCAGAGCGCAGGGCGAGGACGACCGTAAGTTTCATCACTGTTTACTGGAGCTTCTCAGACTTTTTCCCCTTTTACTTTATTGCATTTTTTTCTTTACTGGGTTTGGAAAGTGGATTTTCTCTACGTGGCTGGACGGCTTCTGAGATCTTAGAGAAGAGGAGAAAGGAAAAGTTTTAAGTAGAATTAAGTTTGCTTTGTTGTGCTCTATTGTCTCCAGACAGATAGACAGATAAAGCAGGGTGTGTGTAATGCATTGGGCATCTCAAGAAGGCCCCTGTCTCTCCCTCTCCTTGTGTTTGTCTAAGTCTCTCCAACCCCCACCTCCCCACCATGCATGCAGAGCGAGTTGCTGCAAGTTTTCCATTCTCTCCTCCAGGCGAGGGTTATCCAGCTGCATAGGTTTGAACCTCCCTTTACCCCAAAATTGGAGCATTCAAATGCCTAACCCTAATCCTGTGGCATTTTATCAGTTTGACACGACTACCTGCGTCACCTGTACCCATTCAAAAAATGGTTTCCACGAGATATGAGCCAGAAGGCGAAGCCTCTCACAGGCCTGATTGATGTGACAGGGAATTTGCAGCCTGAGGCCAAGTGCTGAGTTGGACAGGTGACTGAGAGGGAGAGTAGGAAGAAAACAGGGAGCGGAGGAGGAGAGGAGCAGGCGTAGTCTTGTCTGCCGGAGTATTTGACCTCCACAGCCTGAGCCAGCTTTCAGCTTTAGAGCCCACAAAAGCTCAGGTGGACTTTTGAAGAGATCATTTTGCACAGAAAGAGGGAAGCGGATGCCTCTGCTGGTGCTTAGAACAACCAGTATTCTCCTCTGAGAAGACAAAGGAAAAGCAGTTCAGCTCTGGAAACAAGAGCCCAGGAGGCGAAACTCGGTTTTTCCAGATGTTCCTCTTCTTTTGGAAAGGACTCAGCTGTGCATAAAAAGCAGATGTTTTCTGGCCCTCTGAACGATCTCACAACGCCACCCAGAGGCTGCTCTCAGCACTGCCAGACACATCTGGCCGCCACGTCCCCCCGTGCCATCTCCTCCCCCTCTTTTCTTTCCACTCTTTTTTTTTCTTCTCTAATTGCATCCACATGTGGAGTGTTTCCACCAGTCACTGCCAAGCCTACAGTCTGCAGTTCTCCAGGCGCTTCTGCTTTTCCCCTCTGAGCTCAGCACTTTGGTACGCTGGAAGATTTAAAAGCACTCTGAGCAGAGTCCCAGTTTGAGTTTTGCTGAGAATCAAATGCAGCCGCCACAGTGTCGGGGTGGAAAATATGACTTTGAGTTGATGTACAGGGAGATTAAATCCCATTTTACTGCGGGGTTAATCAGTGTCTGTGTGTGCAATGATGGCGTGACCTGCAGACAGACACGGCACACTGGTGCCCTCTCTGTCACCTCTGACCTGTTCCGGTCTGATTCCAAAGCCCCCCAGTTCCTGTCCACGTCTTTATCACCGCTAAGCTTTGTGTATTTATGTTGCTGCTGTCATTATTTCCTGTTTCACACGTAGATTTTACACCAGTTTAGCAATCTATCTTTTTCTAACATTTTTCTCCAAAAAAGTGTTTTATTGAAACTATTTTTTCACTGTAATTCAAAATTCTCATCTCAGTTAATCAGTCTGACTAAATTTGAGAACAAATCAAATTTTTTAATTTGAGAAAATGATCCACATATTCAGGGTTTTTTCACAATTTATTTTTAGCTTCATAATTAAAGCACTTTAGTTTCCTGCCCTAGTTTTACCTGGACTCCCACCAGTGTAGATACTGAGTCTGCATGTGCGTTCAGGTAGCTCACCTGTCTCTTACCGTCCCTCTCCCTCTGTGTCGCCCCCCTCAG
Organism: Aulonocara sp. 'chitande type north' Nkhata Bay; assembly: GCF_057382095.1. NCBI lineage: Eukaryota > Metazoa > Chordata > Actinopteri > Cichliformes > Cichlidae > Aulonocara > Aulonocara sp. 'chitande type north' Nkhata Bay. Next base: position 2,714,556 of record NC_141347.1, on the reverse strand, counting down.
GCACGGGCAAAAGCTGCACTCTGGACGGCCAGGTGTTTGCAGACCGGGATGTGTGGAAGCCGGAGCCATGTCAGATCTGTGTGTGCGACAGTGGCACGGTGATGTGCGATGAGGTCATCTGCGAGGATACAACGGACTGCCCCAACCCCATCATCCCCCACGACGAGTGCTGCCCCATCTGCCCCGATGACGGTATAATAACTGCATCTCTCTCTGGACAAAGCACAGATACACAAAACAGTTTTTGCACATCACATGTTCTCATTTAAACTGCCCCCATGACACGAATCCATCATCTGTCCTCAATGACATGCCAAGAGTTACTGGTGTGAGTGAGACACTGTCTTTGAAAAATTATTTTTTAGTTTCTGTTTGAACACTTAAAGCATTATTATGAGCTTTTCTGGGTGCTTTCATCTGTTAATGCCAAACCTGTTTGCTCTCTGCAGGCTTCCAGGAGCCTCAGACTGAGGTAAATATACATTTTCCACTGACACTTGTAAATAGTTTGTACAACTCCCATGAGATCAGATACACATTGAACACACTGTTTTCTTCTTTTCACCACAGGGAACCGTGGGAGCTCGTGGACCCAAGGGAGACAGGGTAGGTTCACACCCTCTTCTTTCCTTGTTTTACTTGTGGAGTAACTTTTGGTTGTGTGGTGAGCTCAAGATCTGTCACTGTTTTTGCTGGAGCTGATCAGTTACACTGATAGAATGTAGCTCCATGTGTTTTAAATCAGGCAGATGTGGAAACGTGACTCAGATGACTTTGAAATGCAGTGAAACTGCAAACTGCTTTTAGCTTTCATTACACATCATACTTAATCTAAAACCATTTACCCATCTTCATGCAGTGAGGTGGGAGAAAACAATATCTTACATGTAAAGTTTCTGTAAACTGTAGTTTTTGATTTGTGTTTTTAAATGTCACCCTAGGGCACTGGTTGTCCTTTGTTATATCCAATTTTGATAGTTTAAGTCTGTTTTTTTTACCTCACACAAAACATGATGAGGTCAGGTTAAATCCTGCAGAGCAGCATGACTTGGCTTACATTTCAAAATCAAACCAAATATTATCATGGAGAAATATTATTACCTATATAAGGATTTGGTTTTTATCAATGAAAAAAACAACTTCTTTATCCATGATTTTCAACCGTGGAGCTACATTCATTTAAATTGGCGCAATCTTAGGAGGAAATTATGACTTCTGATTATTTATTTGGATTGGATTTGATTGAACCTTCATTGGTCACTTTACAAGTTGAATCTTAGACTCTAAAAGAGGCTCTGTGGACCAGCTGTGTTGTTTTTAAGAGTGCATTTAATAGTGTAATAATAATGTATTTCGTGGTGCTATTTTGGCTACCGAGCATGATGGTGACAAACAGGTGACTGTTCCTGGTTAGTCTCATAGTCAGCCTCAAAGTAAACTGCACTTTTAATGATTTAAAAGCCTTTGAAGACACAAACATGGAATCAAATATTAACCAAACATATGTCTTCAATGATAAGGCCAGACCATAGGAAATGCACATGATTAATGGTTTAACAAATCAGTTTTCTGTTTTAGAGTATTGGACTGTGGACATCAGAACTTTTAATCCAAGCGACCTTCTTGAGTATGACCCTGATTTCCTCTATCTACAGGGTCCTGCTGGTCCCCCTGGTAGAGATGGTATGCCTGGCCAGCCTGGACTGCCTGGACCTCCTGGCCCACCTGGACCCCCTGGCCTTGGTGGAGTAAGTTGTTGAATTTTAGTTATTCTGTATTTCACTCATTAAAGGTCAATAGTGGCCGGTCAGTTAGTAACGTAACTATGTCGTTTAATGTATGCAAATGATTGACAGCGTGTTAATCGTGCTGCAGCTAGAGCGGAAAAAGTCAACTGTCAAAGCTGAAGCCCAAATGTGATGTGATATTAGTGTGATGAGCTGTGTCTGGAGTTTGGCACAGTGTCTCTGATCAGAAGGTCAAGAAGTCATTACTAAGGATGGAACGACGCCTCATTTCCTTTTGAATGGAAAGCAGACAATATTCTGGAAGTGGACAAACTTTAGAAAGTTAGAGTTTGCTAAGCTACCATTTTTAATTTTAGAGGTTTATTTACATATACATACCCACTGACTCCAGGTCTGATTTAGAAATCTGATCTGACACCTCCAAAGACTGAATTCTGCTACAGGATCATTGTTCCACATGCTAGGCTAGCACTGCATATCTTCATGCCTCTGTGCAGCCTGTTGTTGACATGACTGCTAATATACCAAAAATATTGATTGAAAATATTTTAAATAGTAACAAAATATAATTTATTATTTGCTGATTCATTTTACCATTTGCCTCTGTGCTAAAATGTTAAAAGAATACACTGTCACACTGTCATATTCTTTAATGAGATACTTAGTTAACATTCAAAGCTAATTTGCATTTCTGTATCTTGCTTAAACATGAGTCCATACTTTTGTAGAATCAACTTCTAATTAAATATTCTATGTTTCAGTTTGCCAATAACTTCGACTACATATGTGTATGCTAAAGTAATAACTATAGCGTGGATAACATGTATAACTTTACCGAGGGTTAGCATGATGCTGTTTTAGATATGGTTAAATATCAGCGTCAAATTTTCCATGATTCAGGACTTTAACATCTATTAACATACTTCAGCATTCACTCCATGTAACCACAGTTCAGTAAACTCCTACAGTCTTCCCTGTGTATACATTATCAGTGACATACTTCTATGCCAATGATTCACATTAAGCTGGACAATTAGAGACTTGGCAGTCACCATTAACATATGTTTGACTTCAGACAGAATGTTCCCTATCTACATTATACAGTATGTATCCTCCAGAGACACCTTTAAATACTACTGTTGAGGTCAAAGGTCAATGACTTGATACGCACTGCTCATTTTAGAACTGGATTGTTATGAGTGGCATTAGCATTGAGATTCCATATCATCAAATCTGCTGCTGCAGTTTTGTTATTGTGTTTGCTTTTATTTGGAAATATGAAAAAAATTATGCAGTGGGGAAGTGCATGGTAAAAGAAACAACAGACAACTATACTTGATGGAACATGACACAACTATGCAAGATTTAGATATTTAATTTGGACTATGGCTCAGATGATCCAGAATCAGTGATTCTATTCAACTGGAAAAAGTACATTTAGTGTTGAGATTTGAAATGCATCATAGCTAACATGTAGCCTATGTCATGTCACAACACAGATGGAATTTAATATTTTTTCATCATAAAAACAATCATTTTGGTATTTTTGTGAGATTAACATGTCTGTGTTTATTTTTTTCCAGAACTTCTCCCCTCAGATGTCTGGTGGCTACGATGACAAATCTCCTGCCATGCCTGTGCCTGGACCCATGGTAGGTTACATATGTATTTAAATACACTATATTCAAAATATTTCCATGCGCAGCATCTGAGCTTTTCTCTGTTGGATTGATAGGGCCCAATGGGACCCCGTGGACCTCCTGGACCTCCTGGATCTAGCGTGAGTATATGATGGGGGTTTTTATGCTTAGGTTAAAAACTGAAACCTGGCATGCTAGCTGGCATGAATCCAGTCCTTCCTTTTTCTGCTGCAAATAACACAAAGACTGTTTTTTTCTGATTGATTACTATTAGGCAGTAGTATTGATATTGATTACTGTTAGGCTGCAAAAACATCTTTTATTTTCTTGAAATAAATTTTGAAAAATTAACAAACTGCTCCTTACAGTGTGTTGAAAAAGTGAGTAGCATCAACATATTTGGTGTAGTGATGGTGTTTGTGTTTGTTACCAACTATAGGGACCTCAGGGATTCACTGGCCCCCCTGGTGAGGCTGGAGAGCCTGGATCTCCTGTGAGTATTCAGGACAGGGAAACAAATGCACGTTGCACTTTGCTGTGATGTTAACACTCTCACCTTATGTTTGATTTTCGCTTCAGGGTGCCATGGGTCCCCGTGGAGCTGCCGGCCCCCCTGGAAAGAACGGCGAGGATGTAAGTGCACTGGATTGATATCATATCAGTTCATCTACCTATATATATATATATAGGTAGATATTATATTAAAAAAGAGACTGAGGAATGTCTTGAGACATCATTTCGTCCCCATCTCCCCAACTCTCTTTCTCTCAGGGTGAGTCTGGCAAACCAGGTCGCCCCGGTGAGCGTGGACCTTCTGGCCCTCAGGTAAGTTGCTGATTCTTACCACCGATATGTAAAACAAAAACAGAGCTGAGATAATAACTTTTTTCACCTCCTTGTTTTTTTGTTTTTTTTTTCCCAGGGAGCTCGTGGTTTCCCAGGAACCCCAGGTCTGCCTGGCATCAAGGGACATAGAGTGAGTCAGAACTTGTGCCACCCCATTCAACTCATATTCAACTCAAAATAAAAAATGTTGAAAGTCGTGGCTGGAAACTTCATCTTTGCATGTCTCTTATTCTGTGTAGGGATTCAGTGGCCTGGATGGTGCCAAGGGAGACAGTGGCCCCGCTGGACCCAAGGTGCCCCTCCCTTTGTTATAACACTTGTTCTCACCACATAAGTTGTAGAAAAAAGTCACCCACAGGTGGGCTACTTCACTTATAGTGCAGTGTTGAGTAGCTGTAATCGTAGCAGTGCTATAAATGACAGTAGTAATTGAAAAGTAGTTGTAATATTGGCACTGATATCTAACTCATAGTGGTCCTGGTGGTGGGAGCACTAGTGCCAGAATTTGAAGTACAATAAAATTAATCGCATTTAATTGTAATTATAGACAGCACCATATCACAACTCCCTTTTAACAGGAAGAGATCTCTGGCAGAACTATCAATATGGTTCTCAAATGAGTACCGTTTAGTGTTTAAAGACACACTGAAAAAATTAACCCATAGATGCAGAAAAATCATTAAAACAGTTTCAGCATTTCCTCCATTATAACCAGTGTATTTTCTTCACCTACCACTCCACCGACAAGTTGGTCATACAACATATTTTAACCTAAAGCTAAATACTACTAGTATTAACAGCTAACAGTTTGAGTATCAGTGTGGACAGTAAAAGCTGTGGCTACAATAATGCTACAAAAAGCAGTAGTATCAACCATTTAAACACTAGCAAGTTACATTAGCAGTCACTGGCTACTTTTTAGTTATAGCAGCTTGATTGGCTAAATGCTGCATTGACGAGCATAATTTCTGAAAGTTTGATAAAGTTTCTAGAGTTTAATCAATGATTCTAATCTTCTCGCCGGCCCATGTGTTTCTGTCCATTTAGGGAGAGGCTGGCACCCCTGGTGAGAATGGAACCCCTGGTGCTATGGTGAGTAAAACAAGCACCCCATCTCTGCTACATAATTATAGTAGTATAGTTTCTTCTCTCCACAACTGATTTTGGCTAACTGACACTGTCTTTGTCTATCTCAGGGACCTCGCGGTCTGCCTGGTGAGAGAGGCCGTGCTGGTGCTACTGGAGCTGCTGTGAGTCCATACATTACATAGTTGCAGCTAGTGAAATCAATTTATTAGTGAATTGAGAAACCAGTCGACCACTCACGTTTGTCTTTGACCTGCAGGGAGCTCGTGGTAACGATGGCGCTGCTGGTGCTGCTGGACCTCCTGTAAGTCTTTCATTGTCCAAAGCTTCAGTTCTTAAAATCTCAGCTTTGTTAGCACTGACCCAAAAAGATGCACTATGTATATCTGAGTATCTGTGTTTTTGTTCTTCTCAGGGTCCCACTGGCCCCGCTGGACCCCCTGGATTCCCCGGTGGCCCTGGAGCCAAGGTATAAACTGCTCCTGACCCGCTCCAGTAATCCTCAGTGCTATCCATTTTTCTTCTGAAACGCAGTATAATCTATTTCCTCTCCTCTCTTAGTTGTGTTTTTACTGTGCCGACTTTGAAGAATTTATTTTCTGAAGCATGTAGGTAGCCAACACGTACACCTGACATGTAGAATGCAGGTCATAAAAAACATCTGAGCTCCCACTACTGTTTGAGTATAAACAGTAACTATTAAGAAATTAGATGGATGGGCGCTATTTTTATTTTTATTTTTTGCAGAGTTCTCAGTATATTTTAAAGCTTATGATAGAAATTCACAGTAATTGTCTGTGCATGTGGAACTGGGTCATAGCTGAAGCTGTGGGGTTCTTTTTGGCTGAGGTTAGATGTTGAGTGTTTTCTCTAAAACAAATCTTCTGTTTATGCTGACAATTTTATCTTTTTTTTTTGTCTTCCACCACCAAGCTGTTTGTATTACTAAATAATCTTTTCTTTCTCCCCAGGGTGATGGTGGAGCTCAGGGTGCTCGTGGACCCGAGGGCCCTGGTGGAGCTCGTGGTGAGCCCGGAAACCCCGGACCTGCTGGCCCAGCTGGACCTTCCGTAAGTATGAGTGACTGTAATAAAGATCCTTGAAAACAACAACAAATGGGCCACAAAAAATAGGCCACTAGAATCTGATTCAAGGCAAAATAAAACAATTTACATTATCATTTAAATTGTTAAAAGAAATTAAAAATAATTCTGCCTTCTGGGACAATAAATAAACTTCCTTCCTTCTCCTCTCAGGGAAACCCTGGAGCTGATGGAGCCGCTGGAGCTAAGGGAGTACCTGTGAGTATCTTTAAACAAATTTACTCTATTTTTAATACTTTCTTATTTTTACTAAAGCTACAGATAGTCATCACTTTTTCTACAGCATGACATTAAATGACTGTATTGTTGTGTGCTGCCACCTACAGGGTGCTGCTGGAGTTGCTGGAGCTCCTGGTTTCCCCGGACCCCGTGGACCCCCAGGACCTCAGGGTGCTGCTGGTGCCCCCGGACCCAAGGGCAACACTGTAAGTAAAGATCTCTTAGATCCAAAAAAAAGCAAAATCACCCAAAATTTAAACTTGTATGTTTTGTGTGAATACTTTGACAGTTACAACCTACAGAGATAAAAACAAAAGTTAGAGATTTGTTTTGGGCATTTGTTGTTTGCTGAAATTATTTTTCTTTTAGATTTATCCAAATAATAGTAATTTCTCCCTAGTTTGTAGTTTGTTTAATTTTATGTTTTCTTGTTTGTTTGTGTCCCATAGGGTGAGGCTGGTGCCCCAGGATCCAAGGGAGAGCCTGGTGCCAAGGGAGAGGCTGTGAGTTCACCATAGATCATGACAGAGCACACTGCACTAAAATTATGTGTGTATCAGCCTCTTATGCCACATTGCATGTTACATTGCTCTTCTACAGGGTGTTTCAGGAGTTCAGGGACCCCCTGGACCTCCTGGTGAGGAGGGCAAGAGAGGAGCCAGAGGAGAGCCTGGTGCTGCAGGAGCCCGTGGCGGCCCTGGAGAGAGAGTATGCATCTCACTGGATTCCACTTTATCCGTACCCTAATCTGTAAAATGATGGCAGAGGGACCTCTAGTGGTGTTTCAACACAAAGGACAAAAGACTGAAATCTTTATACTGATGGTCAAATCTAAATGATTGAGATTACTTGTGTGCAGCTGTAAACATTACAAAGGTTAGTTTGACTGAAAAAGCAGATTAATCTCCGCTTGGAATGAAAACATAATAAACACCATTGGGCTCTTAATCATGATGTAACCAAACTACTGAGTGAGGTTCAAAATGTTCCCAAAACATTTGACCAAGAGTATTACAGATATGGACATACTGAGTGGTGCTAGTACTAAGATAGAAACATTCATTTCATTGGTTAAAAGCATTAAGTCTTTTGGATGTTAATTTAAGTTAAAAATGATGCCAGAGACCTGAGGCCCGGATCTCTCTGATGGAATTCGACTGTATGCATGATACAGGGTGTTCAATTTTAAACCTACAGTTTGAACACATTTCTGTTTAAACACTTTTTACTGTTCAGAGCTAAGCAGGACATGTTTGATTGTCTTTACAGGGTGCCCCTGGTGGTCGTGGTTTCCCTGGTTCTGATGGCCCTGCTGGACCCAAAGTAAGGAAAATGCACACATACATACAACAGATATAAACCTTAATTCCACCCGCAGGCTTCCACAATTTTGGTTTAACTAATTTTTGAATTTCCACCATTCTTATTTTCTTCTTAGGGTGCCAATGGTGAGCGTGGTGCCCCCGGTCTTGTTGGAGCTAAAGGTGCCACTGGTGAGTCTGGCCGCACTGGTGAGCCTGGTCTGCCCGGAGCTAAGGTGGGATAGCATACTGTCTGTCAAATAATTCTCTGCCGCATCATTTATTCATTATACCCAGTCCCTCCTCTGACCTCTGACCTCTGCTTTGTAGGGAATGACTGGCAGCCCCGGCAACCCTGGACCTGATGGCAAGATGGGACCTTCTGTAAGTTTGTATGCAGTATAGTTAACCCTAGTTCTTATTTTATTAATTTATGTCAAGAAATAGCAAAACCCTTAACATGCTTAATCTTCCTTAACAGGGAGCCCCCGGACAAGATGGCCGCCCTGGGCCTCCTGGCCCTGGTGGAAATAGAGGCCAGCCTGGAGTCATGGGATTCCCCGGACCCAAGGGTGCTGCTGTGAGTAGCGTTACAACATCTATACATTATATTTAATCATGCTTAGTAATAGTGGGCATCTAAAATATGGCCTCTGTGTTTTTTTGTCTATAGGGTGAGGCTGGAAAGCCCGGTGAGAGAGGAACCATGGGACCTACTGGACCTGTTGTGAGTGCTCAATATTCTGCTGTTTTCTTTCTTGTTATCTATCATCAATGGTAGGATTGTGTGTGTGAAAGCCTTCTATCTCTCTACCCAGGGTGCACCTGGAAAGGATGGTGATGTTGGCGCACAGGGCCCCTCTGGACCTGCTGTAAGTAAACAACACTAACTGGCTACACTTCGATATTAGCACCCAAGTTTGTGTTGATGTCTCTCTACTGAAAGCTACATAGCTGCAAGAATAAGTCACATCTACTCAATGCATTACTGCCACCGTTGCTGACTCTCCCTCTCTGCTCATCTTAAGGGTCCTGCTGGTGAGAGAGGAGAGCAGGGACCTGCTGGATCTCCTGGATTCCAGGGTCTCCCAGGACCCCAGGGAGCCATTGGTGAGAGTGGCAAGCCCGGAGAGCAGGTACTGATTGAAGCGGAACTATGACTGGAACAGCATCATTTCCAGTGAATAAAAGTGCTTATTCCTGTATTTCTGTTTTTCCTTTTAGGGTGTACCTGGCGAAGCTGGAGCCCCAGGACCTGCTGGAGCTAGAGTAAGTCACATATCCTCATAATTTTCACAGTTAGATAAGACTCTAATTGTGGTTTAAATATAATTAAATATATTCATTAGTTCTTTGTCCAAAATCCTACATGGTGTAGAAAACAACTTCCTAAGTTGCTAACTAGCTTGTTCAAACACATTAAAGTTATTACTAGCAGCTTATAACTGCTTTTTTATTCTTTAAAGTGGATTCTTGTCCAAAATGCTCGATGTTAGACCTGGAAAACAACTTTTAGCCTGCTAACTAGCCAGCTACTTTCAATATTAGGATTGCTAACAAGCTACTGTATCATTAATAGTGATAGCAACTATGCAGATGCTATCACTAGCTTCAACTCACATTACCTGTAAACAAAACAAAGGTACCATACCAGTGTCGATATGGTCACAGGAGGAAAACCCTTGCACTGCCATTTACAAAGTAGCGCTTCGTGTTGATCAGACATTCTGTTTTACCCTGTCATTCATAAATGAACAGATAAATTATGATGAAAGCTTCACCTCACATATGAACCTCCCTTTGGGGAATATCATCCAACTAGAACTGATATTAGATTAGATTAGATTAGATAGAACTTTATTAATCCCTCGGGTGGGTTCCTCTGGGAAATTCGATTTCCAAAAAGCACAGCACCGACAGAAGTTTCAGAGTTACAGAATATTATATATATATATATATACACACACACACACACACACACACACACACACACACACATATATAAATACAGAGACAATATAAATAAAATATACGAAGGGGATAAATAGAATAAATAGGAATAAAAAATAAAAATACAAGTGAATGAATTGCACATTTCGAGTATTGAGGTCTATTGAGGTCTATATAGCAGATCTAGTTCTCATGGTTTCAACAAACCATCCAATAAACTCATTCCAACCTACTCTTCTCCTCAGGGTGATAGAGGATTCCCTGGTGAGCGTGGTGCACCTGGGCCAGTTGGACCTGCTGGTGCCCGTGGATCCCCAGGAGCCTCTGGAAATGATGGTGCTAAGGTGAACACATCTTATATAAAAACTAAGAAGTTCTCAGTTGTGAGTAGATTGACTAAATTGCACATATTTCACTATTCTGAACATCTCTTCCTCAGGGAGATGCTGGAGCCCCTGGTACTCCTGGTGCTCAGGGTCCTCCTGGACTGCAGGGAATGCCTGGTGAGCGCGGTGCCGCTGGTCTTCCAGGACTGAGAGGAAACAGAGTGAGTTGCCTTCTGTAGTCCTATTACTCTTAGTATTCGGATAGTACATTGGCGGTCACTGCCATTGTAGACTGCTATCCTAGGTGAGATTTACTTTAGCAATCCAACAAACACTGATCAGTGTTTCTACTATATGTCCATCCATTTTATTGTCATTACGACACAATTGGGATGCAAATGCCCAGTGTAATCGCTGATGGGCTTTACGGTGACTTAGCAAATGACCCCAGCATTGTAAGACCTGATATACTATGTGAATGTTCGTCTTATTACCAACATCTTTTTTCCTTTCAAACACACAGGGTGACCAAGGACCTAAGGGTGCTGATGGAACAGGAGGTAAGGATGGTCCTCGTGGTTTGACTGGACCAATTGGACTTCCTGGACCTGCTGGCTCCCCAGGAGACAAGGGAGAGTCTGGTGCCCAAGGACCTGTTGGACCTTCTGGAGCCCGTGGACCCCCTGTAAGCACTGCTGTGTCTGCTACAGATAATGTTTAATTTAAAGTTTTTAAGTGTGTTAATCTTTGAATGTTCGAATTCATTCTGATTCGTCTACCTACATCTTAGGGTGAGCGTGGTGAGGCCGGACCACCTGGACCTGCTGGATTCGCTGGACCTCCTGTAAGTAAATTCTACAATAGTGTCCACGCTATTTTTCTTACTCTAACACAGAAGGTACTAAAAAACTATTTGGCTTTTTCTTCACAACCACCAATCCACTCTAGGGTGCTGATGGACAGCTTGGTGCTAAGGGAGAGCCTGGAGATAATGGTGCTAAGGGAGATTCTGGTCCTCCCGGACCTGCTGGACCCACTGGTGCTGCAGGACCTCAGGTTTACACAATAACATACTCCCAGCATATCCCAGTTCACAAATTACAGCTATTTAGACATACATGTGACCACATTGTGTGCTGCTGTTTCTTTGACACTATGCTGTTGCCTTTCAGGGTCCCGTTGGAAACACTGGCCCTAAGGGAGCCCGTGGACCTGCTGGACCTCCTGTAAGTCACTCTTCCTACTTTCCCAAGCAACTTACATTTCTGACATTAGCTTAGAGGTGACAGTACCTCTAGCCAAACTGGCAATACTTCATAAAACTGGGCAAAGAAAATTAAAAAAAGGAAAGAAAGTAGTGAAAGATTTTATTTATTTTCCAAACACGTACCACCATCAAATCCATTGTTTGATACATGTCTGTTTTTTGTTTGTTTGTTTTTTACTGACTTGATGCAGTATTTTTGCAGCCTGAGTTAGCTAATTGGCCTCGATCTCCCTAGGGTGCTACTGGCTTCCCTGGTGCTGCTGGCAGAGTTGGACCTCCCGGCCCCGCTGTAAGTTTTTCTTAGGTGTTTCTGACACAGTGCGCAAAATCTATGTGTTTTCCTGGAATTATTTTCAATTCTCCCTGTCCTCCCCACAGGGTAACGCTGGACCTCCCGGAGCTCCTGGACCAGCTGGCAAGGAGGGACCCAAAGGAAACCGTGGTGAGACTGGACCTGCTGGTCGCCCTGGTGAGTTGGGTGCTGCTGGACCCCCAGGACCTCCTGGAGAGAAGGGTAGCCCTGGTGCTGATGGTGCTCCCGTAAGTTATATCAACTTTCAGTACATTCTAAAATGCTGTGACACAATTTATAATAAACCATAGCCTTCAATAATCTTCTTTCAGCAATATCATTAAATTTAATTTCCATCCTTTCACTGACTGCACAGTTTCTGCTACCTGTGTCTCAGTGTCTAACTACTTTCTGTCTGTCTTTCACAGGGTAGTTCTGGTATTCCTGGACCTCAGGGTATTGCTGGACAGCGTGGTATTGTTGGTCTGCCTGGACAGAGAGGCGAGAGAGGTTTCCCTGGACTTCCCGGAGCTCTTGTAAGTTCCTATTGGTATTCTAAAACCCAGAATTTAAAAAATTTAAAAATGTTCAGTGGATCTGATAAATCCAGAACATCAAGTTACATGATTCTAAATCAAGAGAAAAGTCTATCTACTTCTAAAAGACACAAAACAATAACATTTAATTCTCATTTAGCTAAGCAAAAAATAAGACAGACCAGTCTCAGTCAGTTAGAAATATGAATGAGGTTAATATAACTGGACTGACTGCAATTGTTGCACTAATAGGGAGAGCCTGGAAAGCAAGGCCCTGGTGGTCCAAACGGTGAGCGTGGACCTCCCGGACCCATGGGACCCCCTGGCCTGGCCGGAGCCCCTGGAGAGTCTGGACGTGAGGTATAAAGTCCCACTAGAGCAAGTGGAGAGCCAAGGGGTGGCTCTCCCTTTGGTTACCCTACCCAACCAACTGTGAAGCCCATTGAAGGACCAATTATATGCTCATGAACATGTAGTTGCATCTAGTGACTGCTATATTCCTAATAGAACTTTTTGCGTGACAGTATTTTGCTATAAACACTATTTCTGACACATCTCGTTATGCATTCAGCCATATAAATTTTAAAATTTTTCAACAAACTTTCAGTGAAGTCAGTTCTGAAGGTTTTTGTTAAGCTTAACTTGCTCTGTGCCTGTGTTTAAGGGAACCCCTGGTAACGAGGGCGCAGCTGGTCGTGATGGAGCCCCTGGACCCAAGGTAAGATAAGCTGACCTCACCAACAGCACACAGCTATCTTATTTTTTGTTCCATAGCGCCAAGTATGTTGGCAGCCTACAAGTTAGCATGCTAACATGTTAACATGCAACTAAATAATTTGTGTAGCATCACAAGTTATCTAGCCTAAAGCTTACCTATTAGCCATCATCCACAACTTCTAAAATGGCAACCAGAGGAAGAAGTCACACTTTCTGTGAGTACTGCCATGATTTGTGAATCCCACCCTGGAGGATATATATGTGTGTTCAGCATGTTCATACATATTCATACACTACTAGAATTTTTAACATAAAGCTTAACGGGCAAATGTAGTCAGATACACTGTTTGAAGCTAGTGATAACCTAGTTTTTATTTTTCCTTTAGGGAGACCGTGGAGAGAGTGGCCCTGCCGGAGCCTCTGGTGCCCCTGGTCCTCCTGGCGCCCCTGGACCTGTCGGCCCTGCTGGAAAGACTGGTGACCGTGGAGAGACTGTGAGTGACAAATCTGCTTCATTAATGTTTCAGCTTGGTATGTCATGCCAGTCAAAGACAAGGCTGTAAGTCACTGCAACCCTGTCTCCACGTAAAACTTTTTTTTTTTTTCCAATTTTCCAGGGACCTGCTGGCCCTGCCGGCGCTGCTGGCCCTGCTGGACCTCGTGGCCCTGCTGTAAGTAACAATATTGGTTGCAAAACTACACTGGATGGAAGAGCATGCAAGGAAGGTTAAACCAAATGATGTCTGTCATTTTTCCTTATGACAGGGGGCTACTGGACTTCGTGGTGACAAGGGAGAGGCTGGAGAGGCTGGAGAGAGAGGCATGAAGGGACACAGAGGATTCACTGGCATGCAGGGACCTCCCGGACCTGCTGTATGATAGTTTATGCTTGAGTCTGCATATACTATAGTCAAAGAAAGTAATGCCATACACCAGTAAACTTAGTTTTAAACTGATTGTCTTCTTTTGTGCACCCATAGGGACCTTCTGGAGAGTCTGGACCCGCTGGTGCTGCTGGACCCGCTGGACCTAGAGTAAGTTAACTTAGTCTGGAGCAGTTGTGTAGTTTCAGCTTTACCTAGTTTATTTTCAGATACTGACATTTGAAATTTCCTGGTATCTGTAGGGTCCTTCAGGAGCTGCTGGTTCTGCTGGTAAGGATGGTATGAGCGGTCTGCCTGGACCCACTGGACCTCCTGGACCTCGTGGACGTTCCGGAGAGATGGGACCTGCTGTAAGTCTAACAAGCTAACCTTCTTTACATTCAGCTGTTTACTTAAGTTGTGCCACGTTGTACCTTTATACCTAGGGTTTTTGAGGGTTACATTTTGATAAAAGCAGCACATTACTAATGAACTAACCAACCCACACTTTTTCTTTACCCTTCTCCTTCTGCAGGGTCCTCCTGGACCTCCTGGACCTCCTGGAGCACCTGGTGCCCCTGGTGGTGGATTTGACCTTGGCTTCATGGTCCAGCCTCAGGAGAAGGCTCCTGATCCCTTCCGCATGTACCGTGCTGATGATGCTAACGTTCTCCGTGACCGTGATCTGGAGGTTGATAGCACCCTGAAGAGCCTGAGCCAGCAGATTGAGCAGATCCGCAGCCCTGACGGAACCCGCAAGAACCCAGCAAGAACCTGCAGGGACCTCAAGATGTGCCATCCTGACTGGAAGAGCGGTGAGCAGTTCAATACAGTGACAGGAGAGCTAGTCCAAGGGCAGTCAGATGTAGGCCTAGCGGAGTTTTGAAGTTGTTTGTGTTTTGCAGGTGAGTACTGGATTGACCCTGATCAGGGCTGCACTCAGGACGCCATCAAGGTCTACTGCAACATGGAGACCGGCGAGACCTGCATATCCCCAACTCAGCGTGAGGTTGCCCAGAAGAACTGGTACATCAGCAAGAACATCAAGGAGAAGAAGCACGTCTGGTTCGGAGAGGCTATGAATGACGGCTTCCAGGTAAGCGTCCTAATTTATAGAACCTACCTGTTCTCTCTTCTTCTATTCTTCTTTATAGTTTCTTCTTCTGTCAATTTCCATATTTCTCTTATCTGCAGTTCTATTGTGATTTTCTGCAGCTTGAGTTCATTTCTCTTACCCACTTTCCTAAATGTCTGCTTAGGTTCCTCTTCTACTCCTCTCTACCCATCTCCACTTCTTCCCACTTTGTCTTTACCCAGTCTTTTTCAACACCATCACACCTTTGCCCATCACAGTCAGTAATCTATCCCCTATTCACTGTCTTGTGCAGTTCGAGTATGGCAGTGAGGGCTCTCTGCCAGAGGATGTCAACATCCAGATGACCTTCCTGCGTCTCATGTCCACTGAGGCATCCCAGAACATTACCTACCACTGCAAGAACAGCGTCGCCTACATGGATGCTGCCGCTGGCAACCTCAAGAAGGCCCTCCTCCTCCAGGGCTCCAACGAGATTGAGATCAGAGCCGAGGGCAACAGCCGCTTCACCTACAGCGTCCTCGAGGATGGATGCACGGTGAGGAAACCTTTTACATTAAACTCAATATGTTAATTATTCAAAGTTAACAGAGATTGAGACGGGTTAGAGGCTAGAGGTTCTAATCAGCACTGTTCTGAATATGAACCCTAATTCTGATTTTCGTTGTCTCTCCTTCCAGTCACACACCGGTACATGGGGCAAGACAGTCATTGACTACAAGACATCGAAAACATCTCGCCTGCCCATCATTGACATCGCTCCTATGGACGTTGGTGCTCCAGACCAAGAGTTTGGCTTTGAAGTTGGACCTGTCTGTTTCTTGTAAAAAGAGAAATCTGGACTTGAAATTGTTGTTGTGTGCGTGTGTGTGTTTAATTTTTTTCTAGCAGTCATCTCTCTCTAAAGCAAAAGCAAAAAAAATGCCCCCAACAAATCATTCTCCCGATGCCATTTTTCTGAAAAATCTGACCCTTCGTTCTACAAGTTTCCATTTGGCCGTTGCTCCGATGGTCCGCTTTGCCTAAAACCTGCACTTCGACGAGAACAAGATGGCGGTGGTGTAGAGGCATCTGCATCGTCGCATTTGGGACCACTACTTTTTTTTTGTTTCTGACTTTTTTTTGTTTGTTTTTGCCATCACCAACACCAAGGATCCTGTAGAGAAGACATTTTGTTTCACTGGCAACAAGAAAATAATATATGCCTCTGTAAAGTGTAAAAGAAAATTGACTTCCCCTCATCATGCGGCCAAACCCGGCCTCTCTGGAGTTTACAGAAACAGACACAGGTGACTTTTGTATTTTTATACACCTCTGCGGTGAGAGGAATGAAAGGACAGTCCCAACAGACAGAACCCAATTGCTTTGTACCACGTTTCAGGTGTTGATGAATAAACGGTGAAACTGACAGCCATGTTTGTCTCTGTTGTTCTGCCCTTCCCCTTTTTCCACCTGCCCCTAGACAACGCCTCCTCAAGAGTTGTTCCTTCCTCACCTGCTGATGTTGTAGCTGTTGTGATTTGTTTGTTGTTGTGGTCTCTTTCATGTTTATTCCTCTCTATGTCTTCCTTTTTTTCCTAAAGAAAAGCCACATTAAAACCACCAGCAGAGAAACATGGGTTTAAACCTCTTTTTTTAAGGAAAAAAACACAAAAAAATCCTTATGCCTACCTCAGAAGTGAAAGGAATTCCAGCTCTAAAAAAAGGGCCCAGTGTTTTTTAAAGTGAAGCCTGAAGTAGAGTTGTGGTGGTCAGTGGGGGTAGTTGAGGTTTGCAGACACTTTAACAGAAGCAGAGAGGGCAAAAGCCTGAAGGTGCTATTCTTTCTTTCTCAGAGGTCTGCTGGCTGCTCAGTATGACTATACTGTTGTGTAGTAGTGTAGCTACGGTCACTCTGGCATGGCAGGGTCCTCCTCATGGTGCTAAAATAAAACCACAGTTTTTTTTTTCTTGGTGTCCAGAATGAGACAGACTTCTTCTATTTCCAGCTTTGGTAATGTTGGCAACCAGCGTAGCGCCTCTTTAAGCCTCTTTTTTTATGTTTTGAACTTCCCCCTTCACTTTTAACTGTCATCCAGATTCTAGTCCACCAACTATCTGTTGTGGTCTGTTTCTTGTTTTTCTTTTCTTGAAGTTTCTCAACAACAACAAAATTCGAGCTGTGATAAAATGCGCAGAAAGAGAACCATCAGTGAGAGTTTGTGAGAGAAGGCAGACAGACACACCCATGGGGGAAAACACCACAAGGATCTGTACCTATTTTGTATATGTATAATAAATTGAGATGTTTTTAATTATTTTGAATGCTGAAATAAAGCATGTTAAGTGGTCGAACAATGAATCCTGCCTAATTGCCTGACTGACCCCCTGCACTTCTCCCCCCCTCCAAAAAAAGAAGAGACTTGAAGTAAAGCACCTTTTGCCTTTTTTACAACTTGTACAGTAACAGAAAGAGACAAGATTAAAGAAACATGACAGAAAGATTTCTGCCTCTTGTTTAATATTTTGCTAATATATTCCTCTGTAGACGAAAGATGTTAGCAGATTTTGAAACATTTTTGAAGGTAGCACCTTGACTTGTGTCTCTTGATCATGTAAGCCTTTGCTTCTCTTTGCAGTTTTGAGTGCTACCACGTAAAATAAGCAGGTGAATAACGCGGCTTCTAATTGTGAAACCTGTCCAACTTACTGGGGGTCAGAAAAAATGAGGAGAGCAGCCTACCTTTCAGTCAGATTCCACATTGTGACTTCTTCCATGCCATTAAATCCATATAGAAAAATGCACATCCATAATCCGCCAAGAAAGTGTCAGCCTGATAGTCCATTTACGAGTAATTCTGTCCATCTTGACAAGTCCCTACAACAATCTTTTACCCCACTGTTTCCACAGCTGGTCAGCCCGTCTGCTCATCTCAGACTGCAGAACTGAGGGGCTTGTTGGTGCTGGGACGAACCAGCTCTGCTCTCAGACTGTTGGCATCAACTTGGCTTCACAAAGACACTGATTGTCCACCTTGAGGGACCAGGGAAGAGAGGGTAGGTTTGCACTCCCGGCGGGAATCTGGATTATTTCCGCAAGAATTTAGGCCTTTATTTGAGGCCTGGGCAGAGGAATGTTAACCTCTCCGGTTTCGGACAACAGAGGAGGTTCTGTTTGCAGAGAGGAAGCTTCTCTTCAGGCTTGTGTGACTTTATACCAAGAGTAAACATCAGAAGGGTGCGATGAGGCCAGAAAAAAGGAGAGAACAGATACAGCTAGAGGATGACTTTTAAGCAAGATCTTTGAAGGGACAGTTTCTGTTTATTCTTTTAGGCACCAGCTACTAAATATATGAACACATAAAATAAAAAGAAGCTTTGTAACAGATTTAGCTACTGTACCACCTAACTTCCATCGTCAGTGTTCTATCATCTAAAGATGGTATTGACATGAAATTCTCACCGATCCAATCCACACATGCAAAGAAAGCAAACCATAGATGACTGTAAACTATGTGTAATAATGCAGAACACACAGGGAAAAAGTATTGAGGCTGGTAACTGAAATTTATTTAATACTTTCTACTCAAGCCTTTGTTGGTGAGAACTGTTTCAAAGATCCTCCTGTGTGGAGAAACTAGTCCCATGCATTGTGACTTTG
This sequence comes from Aulonocara sp. 'chitande type north' Nkhata Bay, assembly GCF_057382095.1. Lineage (NCBI taxonomy): Eukaryota > Metazoa > Chordata > Actinopteri > Cichliformes > Cichlidae > Aulonocara > Aulonocara sp. 'chitande type north' Nkhata Bay. The sequence goes on along the minus strand of NC_141347.1, from coordinate 2,695,929 downwards.
GCCCATTCCTTGGCTGTGTGTTTGGGATCGTTGTCTTGCTGAAACCTACACCCTCATTTAATCTTCATCTGTCTCTGTACATTTTTCCTTTCATCCTTCCTTCAATTATGTGAAGCATGCTAGTACTGTATGCTGAAAAACAACCCCACACTATGACGTTCCCACCTCCAAACTTTACTGTTGGTATGGTGTGTTCGGGTCATATGCAGTGACTTTTGACCTCCAAGCATGGTGTGTATCCAAAGAGTTTAATGTTGGTCTCATCTGACCAGACTATATTCCCACAGTATTTCTCAGGTTCGTCTAAATGTTGTTCAGCAAACATTAAAATCCCTTCCTCATGATTTTCCTTCAGAGTCTTGCATGGTGAGTGTGCTTACAGGCCATAGTGGCTGAGTGCATCAGAAACAAAAACAAAACAAAACAAAGATACCACCCAGGACTCTTGAGAAACTGCAATCCTCTATCACACAGGAATGGAACAACATTCCTCTCTCAAAAGTCCACCACCTCAGTTTCCAAATGTTTATGGAACATTAACAGTAAATATGGTTTTCCCCCAGTTACTTTCTTTCTTTTCATCTTTTTGGAATTTCTACAAACCTTTTTCATTGCTCACAGTTAACTCAGGATTACTCAGAGTTGACTGACTGTTGTTTGAGCTCAGTGTGTCACCTTTTGCTATCTTTTCTATTTTATTTACCATTAATTTAATACTTGAGTTAAATTTCAATCTCCAGAAACCCAACCTTATCAGTTCATTTTCAGTTGCCTTTTTTTAGGCATTTTTTTTATTGAAAGGTAAAGACGCTACAATAATACAAAAAGTACTGTTGTGCAGCACACTCTACATTTATTTATATTCATAGTATCAAGGGTTCAGTACCCTATTAATGCCAACCAGAGGCGCTAAATAATCACAATTGTGTAAATCCATGCCACCACATGGAAACACCTCTTAGGCTGTCTCTGTATCACACAGTGTCAACAGCAGTTGCACAAGTACTCTTTGTGATTCTCTGGCTTTCACCTTCACAATAATGATGCTCAGACTCCTTCAATTAGCTGCTCTTCCACTATGTCTAGCAGGTAAATTCCTGAGTTCTGTAAGTACTGATTTAAATATTAATGCTTCTAATAACTCCAACTGTGTGCTTCAATTGTGTTTTTTCTGTAGGGCTCTCATCAAAAACTGTCCATCAGAGTCCTGCTCAGATGTTCAAAGTGGCTGGAAAACAAGTCCTGATTAACTGCAATCACAGTAACAGTGATTTTTACATGATCCAGTGGTACAAGCAGTCTGCAAGGAGGAATGAAATGACTCTCATTGGGTTTGCACGATATGACAGTCAGGCTGTTGAAGGCCCATTCCAAGCACTTTATAACGTGAGCGGCAGAAGTGCTTCGTCTCTTCACTTTTTAGCCCACGGCAGTGCGATATATTTTTCTGCTGCAAGTGAAGCACCCTGCTGCATCACCCGAGTGGTCTGTAACAAAAACCCTCACCACACTCATCTGCTGTAACCACACATTCTGCAAACACTTTGTCAATATCTGGTGTCAGACAGCCGATTATGCGGGATTAAAACAAAACTTTGAATGGTGGGGCATGGCATTACCAAAGACAGTTTGACACGTTTGCGCCATGAAAAATCGTCACTCTTCCCCAAACCCCTGCAATTCTGGGAGCCTGACCAGACCCTGGTGTTCTTCTTCCTGATGTTCAAACAATGCCAGTCCTTAATTTTTCACCTTTTTGCCATTCCCTGTTAGTATTATCACAACCTCACTTCTTAACAGTTAGCAGAGCTTCATGAGGTTCTTGACATCGTGCTAAACCCCTTGCCTTGTAGCTACATTTTGAGTGCGTGCATGTGGGTGCAGAACATTCAATTCAATTCAATTTTATTTATATAGTGCCAAATCACAACAAAAGTCGCCTCAAGGCGCTTTATATTGTACACTAGATCGCACAATAATAGATACAGAGAAAAACCCAACAATCATATGATCTCCTATGAGCAAGCAGTTTGGCGACAGTGGGAAGGAGGGGCGGGGCCATCTGCTGCGACCGGTTGGGGTGAGAGAAGGAAGACAGGATAAAGACATGCTGTGGAAGAGAGACAGAGGTTAATAACAGATATGATTCAATGCAGAGAGGTCTATTAATACATAGTGAGTGAGAAAGGTGACTGGAAAGGAAAAACTCAATGCATCATGGGAATCCCCCGGCAGCCTATGTCTATTGCAGCATAACTAAGGGAGGATTCAGGGTCACCTGGTCCAGCCCTAACTATATGCTTTAGCAGAAAGGAAAGTTTTAAGCCTAATCTTAAAAGTAGAGATAGTGTCTGTCTCCCGAATCCAAACTGGAAGCTGGTTCCACAGAAGAGGGGCCTGAAAACTGAAGGCTCTGCCTCCCATTCTACTTTTAAATACTCTAGGAACAACAAGTAGGCCTGCAAAGCGAGAGCGAAGTGCTCTAATAGGGTGATATGGTACTACAAGGTCATTAAGATAAGATGGGGCCTGATTATTTAAGACCTTGTATGTGAGGAGCAGGATTTTGAATTCAATTCTGGATTTAACAGGAAGCCAATGAAGGGAAGCCAAAACATGAGAAATCTGCTCTCTCTTTCTAGTCCCTGTCAGGACTCTTGCTGCAGCATTTTGGATTAGCTGAAGGCTTTTCAGCGAGTTTTTTGGACATCCTGATAATAATGAATTACAGTCGTCCAGCCTGGAAGTAATAAATGCATGAACTAGTTTTTCAGCATCACTCTGAGACAAGATATTTCTAATTTTAGAGATGTTGCGCAAATGGAAGAACGCAGTCTTACATATTTCTTTAATATGTGTATTGAAGGACATATCCTGGTCAAAAATGACTCCAAGGTTCCTCACAGTGTTACTGGAGGCCAAGGTAATGCCATCCAGAGTAAGAATCTGGTTAGATACCATATTTCTAGGCTTTTCAGGGCCGAGTACAATAACCTCAGTTTGATCTGAATTAAGAAGCAGAAAGTTAGCGGCCATCCAGGTCTTTATGTCTTTAAGACATTCCTGCAGTTTAACTAATTGGTGTGTGTTATCTGGCTTCATGGACAGATAGAGCTGGGTGTCATCAGCATAGCAGTGAAAATGTATGCTATGTCTTCTAATGATACTGCCTAAGGGAAGCATGTATAATGTAAACAGAATTGGTCCTAGCACTGAACCCTGTGGAACTCCATAATTAACCTCAGTGTGTGAAGAGGACTCTCCATTTACATGCACAAACTGGAGTCTATTAGATAGATATGATACAAACCACTGCGTTCAGCACCTGTAATACCTACAGCATGTTCTAATCGCTCTAATGGGATATTATGGTTGTTAGATTTTGTATTGTTGATTGTCATTTATGCTTAGAAATATTTAACCATGTATGCTTAGAGGTGTATAATCAATTGTGTAGTGATAGGATGTGTGATCTTTAACAGGCTACAAAGGCTTGGTGTGTATTCCACACCTACATCCTGGGAGCATGGGAAGAGGTCGTACCTTTTCTTATTGTTTTATGGTAGGATTAACGTAGCTACGTCTGTTCTAGTCTAAGTGCTTTTTGTTTAGATGAACTGCTGGACTTCCTCACCGTGCTATCTAGGGTGAACCATCTAGGGTGAGGGGGGGTCTACCCTCTTCCTGACCAAGGATGTTTGCCTTTGTGCTTTCATGTATATGACCCTTTGATCAGCAGTACCACACACACACACACACACACACACACACACACACACACACACACACACACACACACACAGTATTCTTTGTTCACATGTATATCTATGTAAGATGCTATATGTTAATGACCCTATGCATATTCATGTAACCACAATAAAAGGAGTGCTATGGGGAGCCTGGCTGAGAGTCTGATGGAGGTCAAGTGGTGGGACGACACTTGGCTCTAGCCAGGTCTCCCTCATGCATGAGTAAACCAGAGAACTTTGGTGCCTTGAGTCTTGCTTTTTGCTGCGTAGCAGATTGTCCTTAACGTTCCAGCGAATAGGTTCGAGCTACAAACCTATCAATGGTCAACAGTATCGAATGCTGCACTAAGGTCTAGCAGGACAAGCACAGAGATGAGTCCACTGTCAGAGGCCATAAGAAGGTCATTTGTAACCTTCACTAAAGCTGTTTCTGTGCTGTGCTGAGCTCTGAAACCTGACTGAAACTCTTCAAATAAACCATTCCTCTGCAGATGATCTGTTAGCTGTTTGACAACTACTCTTTCAAAGATTTTTGATATGAAAGGAAGGTTGGAGATTGGCCTATAATTAGCTAAGACTGCTGGGTCTAGAGATTATTTTTGAGTAAAGGTTTAACTACAGCTAGCTTGAAGGCCTGTGGTACATAGCCGATCATTAGAGATAGGTTGATCATATTTAAGATCGAAGAATTAATTAATGGCAGGACTTCTTTGAGCAGTTTTGTAGGAATGGGGTCTAAAAGACACGTTGATGGTTTGGAGGAAGTAATTATTGAAGTTAACTCAGAAAGATCAATTGGAGAAAAAGAGTCTAACTTAACATCAATGGTACTAAGAGTAGCTGTAGATAATATTACATCTGTGAGATGATTATTGGTAATTTTTTCTCTAATGATAAAAATTTTATTTGTGAAGAAGTTCATGAAGTCATTACTAGTTAACGTTAAAGGGATGGTTGGCTCAAAAGAGCTCTGACTTTTTGTCAGCCTGGCTACAGTGCTGAAGAGAAACCTGGGGTTGTTCTTATTTTCTTCAATCAGTGATGATTAGTAAGATGTTCTGGCTTTGCGGAGGGCTTTCTTATAAAGCAGCAAACTATTTCTCCAGGCTAAATGATGATCCTCTAAATTTGTGACACGCCATTTCCTCTCCAGATTACGAGTCATCTGCTTTAGGGTACGTGTTTGAGAATTATACCACGGAGTCAGGTACTTCTGATTAGAGACCTTAGTTTTCACAGGAGCTACAGTATCCAGAGTTGTACGTAGTGAGGAGGTAAAATTATTAACAAGATAATCGACCTCTGTTGGGGTAGCGTTCAGATAGCTGCTCTGCTCTGTGTTGGTACAGGTCATTGGAGATGATAACAGTGGGTGGATTATATTCTTAAACTTAGTTACAGCGCTTTCAGAAAGACATCTACTGTGATAAAGTCCACTCTCCACCGCTGTGTAATCAATTATTGTAAATGTAAATGTTATCAGGAAATGATCAGACAGGAGAGGGTTTTCAGGAAACACTGTTAAATGTTCAGTTTCTATGCTATATGTTAAAACAAGATCTAGAGTGTGATTAAAGTGGTGGGTGGGTTCTTTTACATTTTGAGAGAAGCCAATTGAGTCTAGTAACAGATTAAATGCCATGTTGAGGCTGTCATTTTTAGCATCTACATGGATGTTAAAGTCACCCACAATAATTATTTTATCTGAGCTCAGAACTAAATTAGATATAAAGTCTGAGAAATCAGACAGAAACTCTGTGTAAAGTGGATGATATATGGTAACAAGTAAGACTGGCTTCTGAGTTTTACAGCTGGGGTGGACAAGGCTAAGCATCAGGCTTTCAAATGAATTAAAAGTCTGTCTGGGTCTTTGGTTGATTAATAGGCTGGTGTGAAAAATTGCTGCCACACCGCCCCCTCGGCCTGTGCTTCGAGGTTTCTGTAGTTAGAATGACTCGAGGGTGTTTTGATTGATTGATTGATTGAATCTTTATTTTGAACATGTTGAAAAAGTATTAAAAAAAATAGAATTAAAAGAGACAAATGAACAAAGCAAACAAAAGGAAAACGAGCAACCACAACTCCAAATAACGTCCATGTTCAAAAAGGAGCAGGAAGAAGCATAAGCTTATTTAATCCCACCCCTTTTCCACTATCTAGTATCAATAGACTACAGAAATACCTCCTTGCAATTACATTATATGTTATGTGTAATTTTTTTTTTTTTTTAATATATACACATATATGTTTCTATCTATCCATACATACGTATATACACACATACGCACATATACACATTTTCAATAACCCCATTAACACCTCAAGGATACACAACCTACAATTATATATATATATATATATATATATATATATATATATATATATATATATATATATATATATATATATATACCCATAACAACATACCCGTGCATGCGCACACACATGAAAATATTAGACAAGAACACCCTATCAAATCTCTACCTTTTCCCTGTACCCTGTAAAAACCATATCCTTAAACCGCTTTTTAAACTGTGCCATGCTTGGACATTGCTTCATATCTTTACTTAGTCTGTTCCACAGCTTCACTCCACACACAGAGATGCAAAAACTTTTTAATGTTGTACTGATACGAGGATGTTTTAAATTTAATTCCCCCCTCAAATTGTATCCCCGTTCCCTTTTAGAAAACATTTTTAGAATATTGTCAGGAAGCAGGTTATTTATTGCTTTATATATAATTTGTGCTGTGAGAAAATGAACCAGATCTGTGAATTTTAGAATTTTTGATTTAATAGATCGTTCTTAAATGCAGTCATAGTTTCTTCTGTCCTTACACGCCTGTATCTCAGTTGTTCTTCATGCTGGTTTTTCTTATAATTAGTGTCATAAACTGCAAAAACTGGTAGGTGATCACTGATGTCATTAATTAATATTCCGCTCACAATGTTGTTTTCCATATTGTTAGTGAAAATATTGTCAAGTAAGGTGGCACAATGTGGTGTAATTCTGCTAGGCCTGGTTATTTTAGGATGTAAACTCAAACTGTACATAGTGTTTAGGAATTCGTCGGTCATTTTATGCTTTTTTGGATTCAACAGGTCAATATTAAAATCACCACAGATAAACATAACTTTTTGATTTGTTTTAGAGAATATTTCCTCTATGAAGTCATTAAATACTTGAATACTAGAGCCAGGTGTTCTATATATACAGCTAATTATTACATTTTTTTCTTTTTCCTTATAAATTTCAATTGTTATACATTCTAGTAAATTATCAATTACAGTTGTCATACTTTCTACCACCTTGTAGTTTAGGTTTTTATCCACATACACAGCTACTCCCCCTCCACTCTTGTTCCTTCTATTTACAAAATTCACTTCATATCCCTCCAGTCCAAAGTCCATTCCTTTCTCCGCATTGATCCATGTTTCAGAAATGGCAATAATTCCAAATGGATTTGTCAACTCATTTAGATATTCCTTTATATTGTTGAAGTTGGCATACAGACTTCTGCTATTAAAATGGATTATTGATAATTTATTTTCCGTGTTGATGGTGTGCTTAAACTGTTCATCAGTGAAGTAGCAGCAGTTACTGCTGATGTTGTAGAAGAAATTATTTTCCGGGTCTATATCCTTTTCTAAGTCTAGAACATTATGGTCTGTGTATCGAAATGTTCTCAGTTCCAGATTATCATAAAGAGAATTCCAATGAGTTATGTTGATATTGTTGCCGGATGCAGATGAAGTTCTTTTGGACTGTGCCATGTGTTGTGTTGTGTGTCACGTCACATGTGTATTCATACCTCCAGAGTAAGTTGACCTCAGTATTTGTCCAGCTCTTCCATATTTCTGATGACCAACACTTTGGCTTGTTCCGGTGTTCCATTGAGTTTAATGAATACTTTGCAGTTGGTGGTCCATGTATTTTGAATTTTTCCCTGTTTCTTCAAGTAACGTGCTTTCCTGGCAATGTCCGCATTTCTTTTTATCAGATGTTCGTTCATGAAGACATCGGATCCTTTCAGTTTCCTTCCTTGTTTTAACAGTGCTGTTTTCTGTTTTCTGTTTGCAAATCTCACAATGATGGCTGGTTTGTCACTGTCATTTTTTCGGGGCAGAGGGTGGCAAGCCTCAATGTTGTTATAATCCACTTCCACACCTTTGGACCGTAGAAAGGTAACCACTTGATGCTCCGTGGAGTTGACATCTTCCTCTCCTGGCCCTCCTACATTGTCAGTGGCGACCGCCCGGGCGTATGACCGGGGTTTGATGCGAAGCCCCGTGATGATAACATCGTTCATCCGGGTGTACTGCTCCAAATCCGCCACTCTGTTCTCCAGGTACGCCAGCCGCCGATCCTTCTCGGCGTTCTGGATGCGGAGAGCCTTAACTTCCTCGACCAGGTCCAGGATGGCTTTCTGCTGCAGTTTGACAGTAGAAATCTCCTCTGTCATAAACTCCAGCGACTTCTTAATATCGTCTCCTTCCTCGGCTGACAGAACTTTTTTCGGGCCCATGCTGAGAGACGCTCTTGTAGCTTTGCCGTGACGACCGGCTAGCTAGTTGATGCTAGCGTCCTTCCTCTCACTCGATTGATTGTTGATTCATTTAAACTAACATAATCATCCTGCTGCAACCAGGTTTCTGTAAGGCTGAGTAAATCGATTTGTTGATCAATTATTAAGTCATGTACTAACAGAGACTTGGAGGAGAGAGACCTAATATTTAATAATCCACATTTCACTGTTTTACTCTTTGGTTCAGATGTGGATACTGTATTGTTCTTTCTTTTTGATTTCTTATGTTTAAATTGTTTATTGCTGGTTTTTAGTTTGGTTTTTGGTCTGTTTGGGAGCTGACACAATCTCTATGGAGATGGGTTTTTGGCCAAACATGGCCAAACAGTTCAATTTAACCTATTAGGTGAATAAAGCTAGAAATAACATTGATCTGTAGCTCATCACACCTTCAAAAGTAGGAACATTTTTTAACAGACCTGCAATTTCAAGACATCACTTCAATTCAGTTTTATTTATATACCACCAAATGACAGCGAGTCATATTGCAAAGGCCCTTCAATAATAGCAATCACTTGGTGACAGTGCAAAGGAAAAAAATACCTTTTTACAGGAGAAACCTGGCTCCATGTGCCACACCTGTTTGGTGGTGACAGAAAGTAAGTAATATCACTCTCTCCAACTCTGACTCAGTTTTCTCATGAACTGGCAGCATATCTTCACAAAGTACTGAGCTAATGGTGTAGGGCTGATGGGAGGAGGTTCCCGCCCACCTTGTGATTTTCTGTGCGTTAAGGATGTGGATGAACAGTATGACTGCAGATTCACTGAGAAAAACAGCAACTGAAGGCAACAGCACAGATACACCAAAGCTAGTTTAATAGTTGAAATAAAGAAGATGTTGATCTTATTCTTGATTCTGATTCATAATATTCATTTGGTTTCAGGTAATGGCGTGAAACAGGGATATTTTTGGAATAACCGCTGCCTAAAGCACACACCTTCTTCTTATTGCTGTGTGTAAAGTATTTTATGGTGTTCTTTGCTGTTTCTTTCACAGGTGTCTCACTCAGTGACCAGGTCCACCAGACTCCAGCTGATATGTGCAAAAACCCAAATGAGACAGCCACACTCAGATGTTTGCACACCATTTCCACCTATAACAGGATCCTCTGGTACAAGCAGTCACAGGGTGGACAGTTACAGCTGCTGGGATACATGTGGGGAAGCCGTCCCACTCTAGAGGCCAATGTGTCTGCAACCTTGGATGGTAGTGCAGATGAGAATAAAAACTGCACCTTAACAATTGAGAAACTCCAGCAGGACAGCAATGCGGTGTACTTCTGTGCAGCTAGTTTACACAGTGTTATCTATGGCTGCTTCTCAGCACAAAAGCCTCACCACCACACATAATATCATCTGTGTATTACTGTTCACACCCCCTTAGTTCTTACTGTGCAGGCAGAAATGTTCCTGGGAAAGTGAAGGCTTCTATTTTTTAAATGAGTTTTCAACCATTGTATTTTCGCTGTCAATTTCCAGACTTTTTTCCAAGTAATGAAATCTCAGAAAGTTGGTTCTGTTCATCTGGAAATTCTGCCAGATGAACAGAATCAACTTCCTGTGATGTACCTAGGTTTACTTTTTCTTGGGATTTTGTTCCTGCAGTTAACGGTCGATTTGTTGCCAAACTTTCTGACAGCAACTATAATAATGTGGGGTGTTCTGCAGAGATTTGCAAAGCAGTGTCCAGAGCCCTGTGTTACGCTGCCTTTCCTGTAGCTTCTAGAGACTGGCACATGTTTTGTTCTTTGCATGACACCTGCAGATAAAAGCCAGAGGTTCTCATGAACAGCTTCAGCAACAGCCTTTTTAAAGAAATTTGCATGTCAGCCTACATGTTGGTTTTGCTTTCTCTCACTCTTTTTTATTAACCTTTCTGACTGAAGACTTTCTGTTTTTATCTTCCTTGCTTTGTAACTGTTTGCCCTGTTCCCACCAATGTCCCTGTTCCCACCAATGTCCCTTCACGTAATTAGTGTAAATGCAGTCTTGTCGTTCCCTTTATCTTTTTCCTTAGTCATCCATGTCTGCTCTGGTGTTCTCCTGGTTAAATGTATGCTCCTTGTGCTTACTATAATGTCATCACAACCTCAACAACCACTTAGAGTGGCAGTTGAGGCAAACCAGATTTGTTGCAGTATTCTGACTGATGGTGTTGCCACCTTAGAATCTGTGACATTGAGTTTAGACCAGGTGTAATCACTGTGAACCAAACGCTTCAGGCTGCACTTAATAATTAGTCTAGAGTTTTTCTTGCTCTTAAGCTGCATCCACACAGAGAACAGTTCACTTACCATGCATCCCTTTGAAGCTGTTGATTGGTTGTTTGCAAACATTTCCAGATCCAGTTGCCTAGGTAACCCTCTAATTTATTTATTTCCAGGTCATATTTTGTCAACTTACAGCTTCTCACACTCTTATTGGTAGCTACTTCAATATCTCGCCTAGAAACTGAGAAAATGTTATCTTGGGTCCCACCCACCTCACGTCGACGGGGGTCATTTCATCCACAGCCACCTGAAGTAGCATAATGTCATTCAGTGTCTCCGGTCAGTGTAATATAAACACATCGCATATAGCATAGTAGTTAGACTTTAATTTATATATATGTATTTGTGTATTTATACACTGAAATCAAACATTACATTGTAATCTTTTTTTTAACCATGTGCCTGTATTAAAAAAACCAAAAACAAGCTTGGCTAGTTTAGTATTATTACTAATAAATATGTACAGTGGCCCTGACAGCTCAAAATGGTTTATACTGAACAATGACTCATCTATGATTCTGTCCTTCCTCTGCTCATGAGGTGGCAGCACATCTTTACATACTTACTGAACTAATAGATCATGGCAGACAGGAGAATGTCACCTCCCACTTTAAGACTTTCCGAGTATCAAGGATGTGGGTGAACAGTATGACTGCAGATCCACTGAGAAAAACAGAATTTGACCACATCAGCTGCACAATAACTAAATACTTTAAAATACCCAAGAATGAAAATTTTATTCCTGATTCTGATTCATAATATTCATTTGGTTTCAGGTAATGGCGTGAAAGAGGGAATAACCGCTGCCTAAAGCGCACACCTTCTTCTTATTGCTGTGTGTAAAGTATTTTATGGTGTTCTTTGCTGTTTCTTTCACAGGTGTCTCACTCAGTGACCAGGTCCACCAGACTCCAGCTGATATGTGCAAAAACCCAAATGAGACAGCCACACTCAGATGTTTGCACACCATTTCCACCTATAACAGGATCCTCTGGTACAAGCAGTCACAGGGTGGACAGTTACAGCTGCTGGGATACATGTGGGGAAGCCGTCCCACTCTAGAGGCCAATGTGTCTGCAACCTTGGATGGTAGTGCAGATGAGAATAAAAACTGCACCTTAACAATTGAGAAACTCCAGCAGGACAGCAATGCGGTGTACTTCTGTGCAGCTAGTTTACACAGTGTTATCTATGGCTGCTTCTCAGCACAAAAACCTCACCACCACACATAATATCATCTGTGTATTACTGTTCCTGCATCTACTCAGCTTTTTATTTCAGTTGTTACAGCTGGAGTTCTTACTGTAGAGAGATCAATTCCTATATGGAGGTACAGACTTTTATTTTGAAACAGCTAATGTGATTATACAGTTCTTCCTATTATGTTTTCCTTTTTCAAAAAATAATCTGTACATAATCTGTTATACAAATTTGCAGAATTGGAGAAGTAAAAGAAAAATGGCTACTCAAAATTTATTTACATGTATTTTTTTTCTTGTTTTATTTTACACAAACATGCCTCTAAAAATAATTAGTGGTAATTGTTGGCCTCTCTGGATTTTTATTAGCACTATTCATGTGCAGCACTTCTTTAAGCTCAGTTTTTAAAACCTTGATATGTGATCACAGCCCATGGGCAAGACACCAAATATTTGAACTCTAAAGACATCAGCGTGGACATCAGGATATCTGGAATTTTTCATAGCGTGTCATTCAAATCATACAGCAGGATATTATCAATCAAAGCTTTATTCGTCACATGCAGGTTGCCCTGCAGTGAAATAGGACCCCCCCCCCCCCCCCCCCCCCCCCGACCTTACACATATAGCACAAACATTACATAGGGATACAGGTCGGAGATTGGTAGAATCAGAGAAAAACATTGAAATGTACACTACACTGGGTACAAGAGGAAAAAAAGAGACCCCTACTCATGCTATGCTTCCATGGTAGGACAGCATGAGAACAGGAAACAAAAAAACTCCTCTGCACAGAAAGCACATAAATGTCCACAGCACAACATTGTGAAGACATGACAAGCCACAGGGGTGGGTGGGGGGTGAGGAGTAATCCGAAGCGAACACAGCAGCCGCCCTGCACAGCGCTACCATTCCAGCGCGGCACACAGACCCGCCGTGTTCCCTCGCAGGAAACAAGCATCGAAGGCGTTGGAAGGGGAGGGGGGATGAGTTAGTGCCTATCAGTGTAAGTGTATGTGTGTGCGTGTACATAATTCAGCGGAGACACAGTGTCCTTCGGCCAATCAGGCTAAGTAAACAGTCCTCCAGCTGATCCAGGTGTCCTTGCAGGGATGGGAAGAATAGTCATCACACAGTCGTTATCAGGGAGTTGTTTTGGTGGGCTCCAGCCTTGGGCCTATTAACGGCTAACCTCATGTTGTGAATGAATCAATCTCCAACCTTCCTTTTATACCCAAAATTTTTGAAAGAGTAGTTGTCAAACAGATAACTGATCATGTGCAGACGAATGGTTTATTTGACGAGTTTTAGGTTTCAGACCTCATCACAGTACAGAAACAGTATTGCAGAAGGTTACAAATGAAGTTAATGCGTAAGTTCAATCAGGAAGATCAGTAGTCACACATCTGTCTGCTTTTTCGGTATTTGGTGGCTAATTATGCTTTACATCACTTACACTTTTCCATACTGTCAAGCTCATTGCTGACATCACTAATCCAATCACTTTCCTGCCCTTCTTCGGGCCAATCAGCCTCCACTCCACATACAGTCTCACTGGACATCAAACATTCTCCCTTGTGGAACCAACCTGCTACTCACTTCTCCCATACTGCTCATGCTCTATTTAAGCTTCCATCTTCATCTCCACCACTAACGTCTAGACTGGGGTCCTACCCTGATGGGCCATCGGTGATGGGTTTGTAGCATAAACCCATTCGCTGGAACGTTCAAGACAATTCAGCTACACAGCAAAAAGCATTGAACACCAAGCAGAGCTCTTTATGATTCTCGTATACGAGGGAGACCAACTGGACACACGCCGTTCCTTCGCTTGACCCCAGTTGCTCTCGTCTGCTCCCCCGTAACACTGCTCTTTTATTGAGGTTACATTAATATACATAGGTTCATTAACATATGACGTCTACATACACACAAAGAGTACCTTGCCTGTGCGTTGTCTAAGTGTCTGTGTGTGTGTGTGTGTGTGTGTGTGTGGGGGGGGGGGGGGGGGGGGGTCAGTGTGTGACCCCATAAACGACTTCCCTAAACCTGGAAGTCCAGCAGTTCATCTAAACAAAAGGCACAGATATACGTGTGTTTGCTATACCATATATCAGCAAGAAAAGATACGACCTCTTCCCATGACCCTAAGATTGTGAGTGTGCATGCCAGAACACTCTGGAACAGACTATTAAGGATCAAACCTCTACCAACATGATGTTGATTATACAACTCTAAGCATATATGAGTAGATATTTCTAAGCATAAATGACAATCAACAATACAAATCTAACAATTGGAGTCTAATTGCCAAAAAGTTTAATTAAATTCTATATATCAGTGAATCATGTTCAATTCCTTCTGTTGATATTTCCTTACTGAAATGATCTTCTTATGGCCTCTGACAGTGGACTCATCTCTGTGCTTGTCCTGCTAGACCTCAGTGCAGCGTTTGATACTGTCGACCATAATATCCTATTAGAGCGATTAGAACATGCTGTAGGTATTACAGGTACTGCACTGCAGTGGTTTGTATCATATCTATCTAATAGACTCCAATTTGTGCATGTAAATGGAGAGTCCTCTTCACACACTGAGATTAATTATGGAGTTCCACAGGGTTCAGTGCTAGGACCACTTCTGTTTGTATTATACATGCTTCCCTTAGGCAGTAGTGATGGGATTTCCAGCTCTTTTTAGAGAACCGCCTCTTTCGGCTCCGAACCGGCTCTTCAGGTTGTTTTGTTGCTTTAATTAATTTATTATTAACAATAATATAGAATTATGCAGAAAAGGAATTACTAATGTAAAAAAAAAAGTGGTTTTATTTATATATGTTTATATATAAATATATGCGGTGGCCCCTAGAGACAAAACACGTACAAACTCTAAAACACATTTCTAGCATGAACTGAACTTCCAAAACAGAGCTACCTAGATCACTTAAATTACACAATTGAAAGCATGAAAGCATATGTGTATTGCTTGTGTATTTATACACAAGCACTCAACTTTCAACTTTTAACTATTTAAATTTTCAGCTTTTTCCTTTTAAAAAAAATTTAAAGTGAAACAACACAAAACACTGCAAACCACAACACAATTAAATATAAATTAAAATATGAAAACAAAAAGAAGATGCATATTCTCTGTCATATGGACCTGCATGAATAAACTTTCTGAATCCTTTATCATCTGCAACTGAAAATAGTTGTGGATGATTACTATACCTTTCTAATGTGACGTTGTTGTCCCTGGCTCTCTTTCTCTCTCTCTCCCTCTGGCTCTATTCCTGTGCTACCAGCATAAAGCACAAGGCTCGTATGCGGAGTGAAGCGGGGGGGGGGGGGGGGGGGGGGGGGAGTGCGAGAGAGAGAGAGGGTGAGAGAAAGAAAAAAAAAACACGGCTCGGGATAAGGAGCCGGCTCGCGTCGTTCACTTCAAAGATTCGGCTCTAAGAGCCATTTCGTTCGCGACCGACCCATCACTATTAGGCAGCATCATCAGAATGCATAGCATACATTTTCACTGCTTTGCAGATGACACAATCTTATCTATCCATGAAGCCAGATAACACAATTAGTTAAACAGCAGACCTGAATGACCTCTAACCTTCTGCATCTAAATTCAGATAGAACTGAGGTTGTTGTACTCAGACCTAAAAATCTTAGAAATATGGTATCTAACCAGATTCTTACTCTCGATGGCATTACCTTGGCCCCCAGTAACACTGTGAGGAACCTTGTAGTCCTTTATGACCAGGATATGTTCTTCAATACACATATTAAACAAATATGTAAATCCAGAATCAAATTTGAAATCACATAAAATGTCTTGAATAATCAGGCTCCATCTTATCTTAAAGGCCTTATAATACTATATCACCCCAAGAGCACTTTGCTCTCAGACTGCAGGCTTACGTGTGGTTCCTAGGATATTTAAAAGTAGAATGGCAGACCCTTCAGCTTCCAGGGTTCTTGTATTGAACCAGCTCCCAATTTGGATTTAGAAGACAGACACTATCTCTACTTTTAAGAACTGTCTTAAAAATTTATTTCTGATAAAGCACATAGTTAAGGCTGGATCAGGTGACCTTGAATCTTCCCCAGCAGGCTTAGGCTGCTAGGGGCTTCAAATGATGCACCGAGCATTTCTCCTTCTCTCACCTTGTTTCACTCATGTTTTTATTCACCTCTACATGTAAACATTAGTTGTTAATAATCTCTGGCTCTCTTCCACAGCATGTCTTTGTCCTGTCTTCCTCCCCTTACCACCGACTGATCTCAGAAGATGACAACCCCGCCCTGAGCCTGGCTCTGCAAAAGGTTTCTTCCTGTTAAAAGGGAGTTTTTCCTTCCCACTGTCGCTAAAGTGCTCACTCATATGATTGTTAGGGTTTTTTCTGTATTATTGTAAGGTCTTTACCCTACAATATAAAGTCCCTTGGGGCAACTGTTGTTGTGATTTGGCGCTGTATACAATTGAGTTGAATTGAATCAGCTCAGGTATTAAAGTGTTAAACTTTATTGTTTAACACTTCATGATTACTTCATGATCAGTGTGAATACAGAAGAAGAGTTTGGACTGGAAGACCCACTGTGGTTGAGCATCAGACACAACTCAAAACTATGCTAGAGAGCAGTTCACTTTCCATTGACCAAACTTTTCTGTGCATTAAATTATGAGGAATATATGGAGCTGAACACATCTCTGTGTATCACTCATGATGCACAGGCTTTGAATCACTTGTGGTTTCCTGTAGGGCAGACACCTGTTTCTGTGGCTGCTTTTATAATGTAGTCAACTACATACTAGACTATTTCAACATCACGCAAAAAAAGGAATCTTTCTGACATCACTGAGACTCAAAACAGGTAACAATTATTATGAAGATTTCACATTAAGAAAGTATCAAGTGTGAAGTGCTGATGGGACTGATGAAACCAACATGTGACAGAAGAAATTAAGAGGGAATCAGTTGTCACTTTGCTGTGAGAGGCATTTGAGAGTTGAGAATGATGTCACCATTTATCATCAGCACTGTTTCTCTCCTCTGTACTGCAGGTATGGTTTTAAAATCTTTATGCTATCTTTATGTATCTTTTTCTTCTTAAAACACATATATTGCTAAAGTTCACGTTAAAAAATACTTGTTCATGTGCTTGGTTCTAGCTGTTATATGGACTAACGATGTCACACAGACCCCTACCTTACTCCTGAAAACCGGTGACTCTGCCCAGATGTACTGCCATCACAATCTGCGTGGCAGTTATTACCATATGTACTGGTTTCAGCAGTTACCAGGGGAGAGCTTGAGGTTGATTGTCCACATGCTGCCTTACAAGGCCCCAGACTTTGGAAACTTTAGTCAAGAAAAATATTCAGCCAACAAGATTGTAAGTGAGAGCGGAGCTTTCACAGTGAAACATCTGGAGCCAAGTGATAGTGGTGTGTATCTCTGTGCTGTCAGCTCACACACTGATGCAGATACCTGCCAGGCTATACCAAAACTCAACAAAGATGACTGAATATTGGGAAACTGTCAATTTGCGATCAAGGTAATGTGTCACGGAAGTTTGCAATGTGTCACAGTTCTGGGCAGGTTCGACCCAGCATTTTGAGTTCTTATGTTTTGTTTTATTTTTGCATGATTGTTTTGTTTCTCTGATGTTATGATGATTATTATTATTAGAGTTCCATGTTTCTGTTTATCCGCGTTTAAGGATTTGTTATTTCATGTATTGTTTGAGTTGCATGTGTTATATTCTGTCTGCCTCTCTGTCTGCGTCTTTGTTTAGTGGTTTCTTGTTTCCTGTTTTATTTTGAAGGTCTGTGTATCCATCATGTTTCATCCGTGTGTTCTCCCTGCTGTCCGTCATCACTTACCTCTGCCCATCCTTCTTCATGTTCGTGTCCTGGTTCGTGTTTCGTAGTTTAGTTGTTCCCAGTTCAGATAGTCTGCAGTCCAGTTTGCCGTTTTTCTATTTTGTACTTTACTTTCAATAAACCACCTTCACACCTTTACAAGTGCCTGCGTTTGGATCCTACTTCATTATCTCCACATGGCTCACTTCACTCGCCGTGACACAATGTCCACCCGATGTCCACATTCTCGCAAAGAAATCACGGTTTTAGTAACGCAGTAACGCAGCGTTCCTACGGGAAAGTAACAGTAATCTAATTACCGTTTTTGCAATAGTAATCCCTTACTTTACTCGTTACTTGAAAAAAGTAATCAGATTACAGTAACGCATTAGCGCGTTACTGCCCATCTCTGTATTATATGCATGGAGAGAGAGAGAGAGAGAGAGAGAGAGTTATGCTGTGAAATGCCACATGGTGGAGCCATTCTTACTTTTCAGAACATTGTGTAATTTTAGATTAATACCAACACCTGATATAAAAATGTACACAAGAATATGTTAAAGTGTTCTCATCTTAAAAAACAGGAAGGAACAACCAAGAACCAGATGACCATTCACATGTAAGGAGGTGGAGTCATGCTGTGCATTACCCACACCCCTTTCATCCTCTTTCCTCCTCAGACCTCAGAGACACAAGCTGATGTGACAAAACTGAGGAGGAGCTCTCCATTATAGAAGACATTAAAATGATCTACTTTCTCTTTTTCTTTTTTCTAGCAGGTACTGACTCATATTCCTTCTCTCATTTATTCATTGCAAATAATATATAACAAGAAAAAATGTTCTTGTGTTCTCTCCAGATTGCTGTGTGGGTATCCATCAGACTCCCCCTGCTCTCATCAAAAAGCCCGATGACATGGTGCAGCTAGTCTGCACCCACAATCTAACTGAATACAGAGTGATGCTGTGGTACCAACAGCCAGCTGGCCAGACAGATATGAAATGCATTGGATATATCAACTATCGGGATGTCACAGTGGAAGAGACATATAAACAGAATTTCGAGATCAGTGGAGATCTTAGTACAAGTGATATAAAAAATGTTTCACTAATAATCCAGTTGACAGGAGCTCAAGACAGTGCAGTGTACTATTGTGCAGCTCGTTTTGCACGGTGACACAAAATCTTTCTGGTATTTACAAAAACCCCAAAGCACAGGCTACAAGTGCTGATAGATTTGTAGATGGCACAGAGGAGCAGGCACCTGTTTCTGTGGCTCTCATTTGGGTTTATGTCCTATTAAGGCTGTTCTTTCCCTAAGACGTTGTGCAGAAATACAGTAGCAAGGTTGGTGTGTGTTTCCAGCAGCATTCATAGGGTTCCTTGGAAAAACTCCTGACAGCTCTTTCTAATACACCTCACTAACATGGCTACGGCGGGCTAATAATGTGTGACGATACTATTTAGTTATCACGCATTAACCAAATAATGACTTGGAATCAGCTGAGACTGAAATTTAATTTGGTCCCCGCTCCTGTTTGCATTGTACTTAGAACCCTTGGCACAATCAATTAGACAAAATAAAGACATTAAGGGGATCACTATTGCAGGACAGGAACACAAGCTCGCTTGTTATGCGGATGACATATTGATCTATTTAGATCAGCCCACTAACTCCTTGCCTTCGCTGATGAATCTGTGTCAAAAATTTGGGAAACTCTCTGGATATAAAATTAATATGTCTAAAACTCAAATTCTCAGCTACAACTACAACCCCCCAGCTCACATGGTTGTTCAATATCCAATGAATTGGCAAGCACAATCATTGAAATATCTAGGAGTTGTTATTCCCAAGGATTTAACTAAACTATCTGAGGAGAATTTTGGTTCTCTACAAAGGAGAATAGTGGGTGATATTAGGCGATGGAACATGATCCCCTTTCTTTCTTTACACTCACGAGTTGAATCTATTAAAATGAACATCTTGCCAAGAATATTATATTTATTCCAAACACTACCAATATCCATTGATCCAAGTCGTTTCAATGAATGGGATAAAATAATATCGCGGTTTATATGGGGGGGGAAGCGGCCGAGGGTTTGTTTTAAAACTTTACAATTACATAAGAAGGTGGGAGGATGGGGGTTGCCATCACTAAAAAATTATTATCGGGCTGCTCAGTTGAAAACGGTGGTTAATTGGTGTGATACAAGCTACCAAGCACACTGGAAGACTATAGAGGAGAATATGTTTTCCTCCCCAATACAAGCTGTCCTGATGGATTCGAATATTCGAAAATATATTGACAAGAAAAGTCGTGAAAGAATTCAAACTTGAACAGGATTTGGCTTTATTCAAATGGTATGCATATGATTCTGACTTTGCCCCGAATAAATTGGACTCACGTTTTAAAAGCTGGCCTGCTAAAGGGTTATCTACATATGATAGTTTGATAAAGGATGGGAACCTTATTAGTTTTGACATGCTGAAACAGAGACACAATCTAGAAAAACAGGATTTTTTTCGATACTTGCAAATAAGACACTATATAAAGACAACAATCGGTCAGATGTCAAATACTAACGTGGAATTGGTAACTTTATTTAGACAGGCGTACAGTGGGGATGTTGACACAAGACTCATTTTTTTTTGGTACAATTTTTTTATGAATAAGCTTCCACACTCAACTGATTATGTGAAGATGTTATGGGAAAAGGAGGGAGGGATGTGTATTTCTAGGGAAGAATGGACTCAGATGTGGGAATGGCAATGGAGGAGTACTTCCTCCAAAAGCTGGAGGGAGTTCGGATGGAAAACTCTGATAAGGTTCTTTATCACTCCATGTCAAAAGGCTCACTATGATGGGAATCCTCCCGTGTGCTGGCGAAACTGTGGATACCAAGGAGCCTATCACACCCATATTATGTGGGACTGTCCTGTGCTACGGACTTACTGGAAAGACATTCATGGTATATTACAAGGCATTTTTAACTGTACATTCCCTCAGGATATGAAGACAATTTTTTTTGGCTGTATACCGCAGAACTGGTCCAAAAATGACATATGTCTGTTAAGAGCTTTATTGGTTGCAAGTAAGAAATGTATAACAAAGAAATGGTCCTCGCAAGACATACCGACTTTGTCATTATGGTGGGAAATTACGTTAGAGATATATAGGATGGAGGAAGTAACAGCTCATGTTAATGACAGGATGGCCTGGTTCCATCTGTGCTGGGATAAGTGGGTCCAATACGTTAATACCTATAAACCGAATTTTCTCTTTAAAGCTTGAAACCACCAATTTAGTTAATTGTTTACTCCCGACAGAGCTTTCTCCTTTTATTTTATATATATATAATTTTTTTTCCTTTTTTTTTTTTCTTTCTCTTTCTTTCTATCTGTCTTTCTTTCTTCTCGTTTTGTTTCGTTTTTCTCTTGTAAACTGTGTTAATTAATGCCTGTAATCATCTTTATGAGGTAATATTGTAGAAATAAAGAATATAAAAAAAAAAGAGACTGAAATTTACATAACTGGGGCAATAGTGTGGAAACAAATGTGACAGTGCAAAATCAGTTTGTAATAGTAAAAAGTCATTTATTTGTTCAATGATTTCATTTTAACATTCTTTGTAATGTGTTGTACCAAATAAAACTTGGTTGCTTTGATATTCATTCTAGGCCATCTCTAGCAGTGGATGGGGATGGACACCAAATTGGCATTTTCTCCAAGCAATTGAATGTTTTAAAAGAAATCATTTTGTTCAGCCAATGGAAAAAGTACCATAACACAGCAATAACATGAAAATAAGCTTCTTATCTTATAAGATATTCTATTTTTTCTGATCACAGATACATATTTAAATGTGAACAAAAGGGTGAGACGTGTGCTGAAGGCAGATTACATGTTTACATTTTCTTTTTACTAGATATTCATTTTACTCACCAACATTTTTTTTGTTTTAATAATGATGTATTGCATTTATATAGCGCTTTCCTAGGCACCCAAAGCACTTCACAATTCCACTATTCATTCACTCTCACATTCACACACTGGTGCAGGCAAACCACAGTTGTAGCCACAGCTGGGGCAGACTGACAGAAGCGAGGCTGCCATATCGCGCCATCTGGCCAACACCAGTAGGCGGTAGGTTAAAGGACACTGCAAATAATGTAACTAATTTGTAATATCCATTTTCACACTATACATAATTATTGTGTTCCTCTTGCTACAATAATACAGGGAAAACCACTCAGCGAAGGAAAAACTCCCTTTTAAGAGAAACCTCTGTAGAGATGCACAGAGATGAATAGTCATTGTTTTTAGCTATTTCGATTCAAAATACATTCTTTGTATATTATAATGGGATGGGTATAGAAGCAGGTCATCTACCAATTGGTTGTGGTGGTTGGTGGTTCGATTCCTGGCTCTATGCAGACAACAGTGCCCATCCACATCAGAAGTTTAAAGGTTTAAACTTTGTTTTTTTGTTTGATTTTCTGTCAGACAAAATTAATTATTTCCTCTTAATTTATTAAGTGCAGTAAATCTCTCAAGTATTCACCAAAATTCCCTTTTCAGAGAATTTTCACTTGTTTTGGAGCACCTCAATATAAAATCTTTTCACAGTACGCTGTCCCCTAAAAATGAGACTTGACTTTTAACTTCTTCTAGATTCTAAATGAGACGGCTACACTTTAACTGGTGCTGACGTGAGACTTCATCATCGTGGTGAGATGCTGTTGCCACTTTGTCTCCTCCCTTTCCTGCACCAGACTCAGAGTTACTGTCAGTCAGCAGGTGTGAACATGAACAGTTTTTTAATATCAGTTATTATTGCACTGTTGGGAATCAAAGGTAATTATTTACTTAATATTTCTGTCTGCTCAATGCTGCAAGTTTCATGACAAGATTTGATTTAACGTTAGTATTTTTTCTACAGGGGCATCACCAAATCAAAATGAAAATGTTCATCAGACTCCGACTGATCTCCTGAAGAACATAACTGATGGAGACAAGCTGACCTGTAAACACAAAGTCAAGAGCTACGACACTATTGTGTGGTATCATTGCCCAGCAGGAGACACCTCTCTGAAGCTAGTTGGTTTTACAAGTTATAAGGAAATTCAGACTGTGGAGAAACCCTATGAGGGCTTATTCAGCGTGAGTGGAAATGGAGAGGTTGAAGCATTCCTGCACTTGGGCAAACTCAGGCACCCTGAAAACAGCGGGCATTATTTCTGTGCAGTTTCTAGTCCCACCACAGCAGAAAAGCCTGAAATTCCTCTACAAAAACCTTCATCTGACCCTGAACACCTGCAGCAAACCACATGCCCACAAACCTTTGCAGACAGTGGGAGGAGCTGCGCTGGAGAAGTTGACAGAAAGATACAGCGAATTCTAGTCCTTTTCAAACGGTTGAGTTCAGCTGGGATTCGAGCTGGTTTATCACATTCAACATGAACTGGTCTCATCTCTTCATACACATCATCATCTGCATTAAAGGTATTCATAGAGACTCTCTGTCCTTTAGAATTTTGACTTAGAAGTGGTTTCCATGTTTTCTATTTGTATAAAAACTATAAAACTTTGTAATTTGGGCATTCATAATTGCATTCAGTTAATGGTTTTATTAGTGTTCAATGATCAGACTTTTAGTTTAAACCCTGAAGTCTGAATCCTCAGTTCTAACAATAGCTCGCTGTGCTTTCCCCAGTGTCTTTGCATTCAGGTAACAAAAATCATTGTGACTGAAATATATCAAAAACAGTTTGTGTTATTTATGTAGAGAGTTCTTCTACTTGTTGTCCAATAGATAGTTTAGAGGTTCGACTTGAGATTATTTCCTGTCGGTCTTATTTCCTACTACTTGACACTCTTTTTTTATACTGCCAACACTTTATTCACTGTTAGTCACTTATAGTTTTTTATTCACTTATTCAGTCACTGTCATTTAAAAACTGTGTACATACTGTATATTTTAAGTATTTTTTTAATCTCACTCTTATTGTCTGTTTATGCCCTGTCCTTATTTTTAAAGTCATGCTGCTCTGTTGTATCTTAATTGCCCCTTGGGGATAAATAAAGTCTCTGATTCTGTCATCAATGAGGACCACAAAGGGTTCATCTTTTATTGGAAAATTAAGTGCTGCAAAGCATCTGAACTAGTTATTTCCAATTATTTTACCCTTCCATGGTCAGCCTTCAGCAGAGACATGTTCCAGATAGTCAGCCACATTAGAGTGATTAGTTCTGATTTTCAGTATTTCCCTCCCTCTGAGTCCGTCTACAAGACAGCAAGACACGGGACAATACAGACCAGGTTCTAAAAGATTAGGAATTAAAGTTGCTAATAGCTGTTATTTTAAATAGGGAGTCCAGGGGAATGTACGCACAAGCACAGGTCATTTAAAGAGGTTAAGAGAGAGAGTTAGAGATAGGGTTTATAAACTCTCTGATGTCTAATCGTATTATTAATTATCAATTAGCCAACAAACCCTCTTTTAATTCGTCATATTCTCAGATTGAACTACATTTTGTGTACTTTTTATTCTAATCCTATAATTAGCAGTTGTCTCAGTGAGCATAGAATCCTTCAAAAGAAATGCCATCAATTTACAACCTGTCAACTTTTCTTTGTTTCTCTACAGGAGTGTCCCTCGATAAAGAAATAAAGGTTCTTCAAACTCCAGAGCAGCTCCTGAAGCCGCCGAATGAGGAAGTCAGGCTGACCTGCAAACATAAAAACCAAAACTTTAACACTATTTTGTGGTATCAGCGCTCCAAAGGAGACACTGCTCTGAAGCTGATTGGCTTCATGTATTATCAGTCTCCAACTATTGAACCATCATTTGTAGGTCAGTTCAACATTAGTGGAAATGGAGAGAGTGCAGTGGATCTTCACATCCTGAGACCGAGACACCCTGAACACAGCGCAGAGTACCTTAGTGCCGCAAGATAGCACAGTAATGAATGCAGCTCATCTCTCTTACAAAAACTGCATATGCTAACAGATGGTAAACCACTGGTATCATGTGATGAGGTTGGAAAGCACTGAGATAAGAAGCTTTTTTCCTTCAACGATGCTTCAGTTTAGCCTCCATAACAGTACAGACTGATAAACAATAGAATTAAAGCGATACCCCACAAGCGTTTTACAGCTGAGGGGTAATGATGATGTGGTTCAAGCTTCTGGTAGTCAATAAAAGGTAACAGTTTTTAAGCATTTAACATTCTTTGTAGTTTTTAATGTTACTTATAGACTAATTGGTCTATATTATAATTTCCATGCTTATTTGGGAAACTGTAAAGGTGAAAATAAAATCTATTAAAAAATGATTATGTGTGTGCTTATGTATTATATTAACATAACTATGGCAAGTCATGTCATCCTCCAGCAATTTTATTTTGTGTGAATTCAAAGTTTACAGTAAAAGAAGTGAATGATTGTTCCTAAATCAGTCCAACCAGCAATTCAGTGTGAGTTTAACAGCTCCTGTGGTCAGGCACAGAAAAGGAAGCTAATTCTTTCTGCAGGTCCAGTGTATGTAATGTGTTACTGAAACCCTCCACGTCACAACTTCTGATGATAAGAAGAACAGACCAGACACACTCTGGTGGTTGAGCCTTGTGTTTTCACTGATACGCTTTAGCCTCTGTGGAATGTTTAGTCCAAGTACACGACTCCTGGATCTCGACTCAGGACAGTTATATTTCTCTGTTAACCCAAATGTTTTTAGTTCACACCTACACCACACAATGAAGAAAAGATTAAGCTAATTTGTGCTATTTCTGAGGGTTGTTTGGGTTTCCTTTTAGGATGTTGCAAGCCAGTTCAGATGGGTACCATGGTTATGCATTTAACCCCATCAATTTGGTGCTATATATAAAACATATTTTAAACTAAGGTCTTCCTTGTGTGTGTGTGTGTGTGTGTGTGTGTGTGTGTGTGTGTGTGTGTGTGTGTGTGTGTGTGTGTGTGTGTGTGGTGGCGGGAGGGGGGTGCATTTGGAAGAACAAATCCCACAATTGTTAAGTCCCATAGTGTAACCACCCAAAAAACCATATGATGGCCCTGCTCTTTCTCATGTTCAAATGCTGTAATATCTCCACTTTTTCATGTCATTTAGTATAACTATGATCCACTTATCAAAATAAACGATTCCAGAGTCTATTAAAGGTTAGATTCAGCCAACAGGTGGAGGTAGAGCACGCAGCATAGAGGCTTGATGAATTAGCACCTCCCCATTCCTTTTTTTTTTTCCTGTCCCATTTGGTTCTTTAGCCGTCAGAATTGTTGTCTGAAGACCAACAAGGATACCCAATGGATTTACTTTACCAAGTGGATCATCACGGCCTTGCCGTATTGGTCCATTTGATCAATCTTTGTTGTTATTATTTATTTTATTTTATTTTCAGTTGTTACAGACGGGACAGACATGACTGAGGGATAGGAAAGGGAGAAAGAAAGATGAAGTAAAAGAAAAACAGAAGGGAAGAGGGACAGTGAGAAAGGGCACTTAAAAAGAGAAAGAAGAGGAAAAAAATCTCCTGGATCACCTGTTGAGAGAAAAAGAAGAGAAAACAGAGCAACATACTAAACACAACACCATCACGTTAATCTAGCTAAGTGTAAACAGCAGTAAATACTAAATATTGAGTGTTGTTGTGTAGCAAGCAGGACCAACAGCGCACAATGTGCTTGGAAATAGCA
This sequence comes from Aulonocara sp. 'chitande type north' Nkhata Bay, assembly GCF_057382095.1. Lineage (NCBI taxonomy): Eukaryota > Metazoa > Chordata > Actinopteri > Cichliformes > Cichlidae > Aulonocara > Aulonocara sp. 'chitande type north' Nkhata Bay. The sequence goes on along the minus strand of NC_141347.1, from coordinate 2,669,547 downwards.
GACTATAAAGGTGTAGTTTATGTCTATGAACAGTGAACACCCGTGTGCACACCTGTGTGGATCAGCGCGCTTGTATTCAAAAGGTTTCCCCATGTAATGGTCTGCTAGAGGATGTAGAGAGCCATAGCCCCGTCCCCCAGGGCATGAAGCAGGCATGGAGGAGATCCAGGTTCCAGACTTCCAGAGGCCCCAGAGTGCGAGAACCCAAGGAGGACCACCGGAGGGGCATCAGTGCCACCCTCATGGGAAGAGCAGAGGAGAGCCCCAGATGAGGTGTCACCCAGTAGCCACGGAGCAGAAGCCAGAGGGGGCTGCAGTGGCGTGCCCGCCAGCTCTGCCGGCAGCCAGATGTGCCAGAGTGAACCGAGCCGCAGGCCCAGTGGCCGGAGGCCCGAGGGCCCCCTTTGCCCCGGAAGAGGCCTGACTGAGCAACAGGCACCAGGCCCCGCCAAGTAGTCACCGGGAGTGAGCTGGTACATACCTGAGTGCCCAGGCCCGGACACCAAGAACCACCAACGCACCGACCCCTGAGGGCATCTGTTACCAGCAGGGAGTGTGGTGTGGGGAGACAGGGGAGTTCCCAGAGAGGTGGAGTGTAAGACCCGACCTGACACATAGACACAGACAAACAGGCACACACAGACACAAACATGCATTCCCACCCTCATGCACACATATACAAATACTCAGCACTCACCCAACGTAAGGATTGACATAAATGACAATGACATCCACCTGAAGCTGCCGGAGGACACCGTAAAGAACATCGACTTCGATAGAGTACATCGCATAGCAGATATAACACCGTCACCCTCCGTCATTACTTTAATTGGAATGTTTCCGTTTCGTTTCTTTTTTTTGTTGTTGCTCACAGTTCATGTGGTTTCTTTCTTTCTCTTGTCTTTCACTGCTGTGATCACCTACTTCCCCACTCACCTACAAACAACACCCTCTATTTCTCCATATTTTCATACCACGATCACGCAAACACATCCGCTCAACGGCAGCACATTCACAACAGCCTCACAGCACGCACAGACTTGCAGGACACATAAGCAAGCCATGCTTGTTCATATTAGTGAATATTCACACATAGTCAGACTTATGGAGCCTCTCACCACACTTTTTTTTTCTCTCTCTCTTTCTATTTACAAACAAGGGATGTTTCCATATTCTCTCCACCTGTCTAAACGAAACACCCAGCGTACATCATTAGACATACACACACAATTATGGGCATTCTGAGGTTTGTCACATGGAATGTAAATGGAGCTGGCTCCAGAGGAAAGAGGTTAAAGATATTTAACCAGCTTAAAAAACTACAGGCAGATGTTGTTTTATTACAAGAAACTCACAGACCTGTCACAGGTTTAAACGAACTTAAAACACCTGAGTTTCCTAACGTGTTTGCAGCCTGTTATAATTCTAGACAACGGGGAGTAGCAATTTTAATACATAAAAATGTTAATTTTACAGTACTCGATACAGTTATAGATCCAGAGGGTAGATTTCTAATTATTAAACTATCAATATTGAACAAAAAACTATGTATTGTAAGTATATATGGTCCAAATGTTGATGAACCCTCATTCTTCCACAGATTTTTTAGTGCACTCTCTGAACACCTCGATTGCGCACTCATTCTTGGCGGTGACCTCAACCTTGGACTAAATGAAGACATGGATAGGCTCAACACAACAGGAACTCAGCGTAATTGGCAGTCCACAAATATAATCAAATGGTATATGAGCGACTTTGGCCTTCGCGATGCATGGCGCTCTCTTCACCCCAACAGTAAGGAATATACTTTTTTCTCGCATGTTCATCACTCTTGCTCTCGTCTGGATTATTTTTGGGTCAGCAGCTCACTGCTGTGTGACATTTCAGACACTGAGATTCATCCTATAGCTGTCAGTGATCATGCTCCTGTATCTTTAAAACTAATGCACAAGAATAATACTACGCAAAGTAAAAACTGGAGATTTAATACATCACTGCTTAAAGATGAAGACTTTATTAAATATTTTAAAAAGGAATGGACTTCATATTTAGACTTTAATGACACTCCCGGAATATCTGCTTCTGTTCTATGGGAAGCAGGGAAAGCTGTGATGAGAGGTAAAATAATTTCTTTCTCATCACACAAAAAGAAAGAAGAAAACAAAAACATTCAGGAATTAGAAAAAACCATCAAATCACTAGAAGAAGCCTATGCGTCCCACCAAGATCAGGAAACATTGAACAAAATATGCAAAACAAAACTAGAATTAAATGAAACTATTAATAAAAAAACAATTCCTTATACAAAGACTTCGCTTGCAGAATTTTGAACACAGTAACAAATCAGGTCGATTTCTAGCTAACCAGTTAAAAATAAATAAAGAAAAAACAACTATATGTGCTGCTAAAGATTTATCGGGGAACACAATATATGATCCTGGAAGAATAAACAACATTTTTAGGGATTTCTATGAAACTTTATACTCACCACAAATAAACCCATCTAAAAATGAAATTGATCTATTTCTTGACAACGTAACTCTCCCAAAATTACTAGACAGTCAAGCAATGGAACTGGATTCACCACTGACACCAGGTGAACTCCAGGAAGCTCTGATAAGTATGCCCAATAATAAGGCTCCAGGTCCAGACGGCTTCCCTGCAGAATTCTACAAAGAATTCTGGACAATTTTGGCACCAGTATTCCACGGAATGTTGCAGGAAATCGAGGAAAATGGCAGACTACCACCAAATATGAACTCTGCCAACATTAGTCTCCTGCTAAAACCAGGCAAAGACCCTTTATTTCCCTCAAGCTATCGTCCAATTTCTCTTTTAAATGTAGACCTTAAAATAATCTGCAAAGCTCTCTCAAAGAGATTAGAGAAAATAACCCCCCTCTTAATTCATCCTGACCAAACTGGTTTCATAAAAGGTCGGCACTCCTCAACAAACACTCGTAGATTACTTAATTTAATAGACTACTCATACAATAAAAATGTCGAAACCATAATATTATCTCTAGATGCAGAAAAAGCATTTGACAGAGTTAACTGGAAATTTTTATTCGCAACTTTACACAAATTTGGTTTCAGAAACTCTTTTATAAACTGGATAAGAATATTATACAATTCCCCAACAGCTCGTATCAGAACAAATGACCAGACATCCTCCAGCTTCTGTCTCCTGAGGGGCACCAGACAGGGATGCCCACTCTCCCCTTCACTTTTTGCAATTTTTATCGAACCTCTAGCAGCAGCATTTAGACAGGCTACAACAATTAAGGGCATAAAATGTAAGAACATAGAACATAAAATCAGTCTCTATGCGGATGATGTGTTGCTTTTTCTGCAAAACACACAAACCAACCTCTCTGAGGTAATTACTCTAATAAACTGGTTTTCAAGAGTTTCAGATTATTCAATTAACTGGCCAAAATCTACAGTTCTCCCCATCCCAGGATCCTCCAGCAGCCACCAGGCCCAGGCTCTTCCAGCAGCCACCAGGCCCAGGATCCTGCAGCAGCCACCAGGCCCAGGCTCTTCCAGCAGCCACCAGGCCCAGGCTCTTCCAGCAGCCACCAGGCCCAGGATCCTCCAGCAGCCACAGGCCCAGGCTCTTCCAGCAGCCACCAGGCCCAGGATCCTCCAGCAGCCACCAGGCCCAGGATCCTGCAGCAGCCACCAGGCCCAGGATCTTCCAGCAGCCACCAGGCCCAGGCTCCTCTAGCAAGGCACCAACAAATAAATCAACAGTGACTTCAACGGGCCATCACAAGGAAATACCAATCTCATCATTTTCAAAATGCCACCTAAAAAAGCAAACCCAGGAGTTGAAGAGGAGTTGGAGGAGATTAGGAAATCGCTTAATTTCATGTCTGATGAACTGAGCAAAGTGGCTAAACAACAAGGTATGCTACATGACCTAATGGATGAAATAAAACAACTAAAAAACCTCATAAAGGACAAGGACAAGAAAATAGACGACTTGGAACGGCGAATCGAGGACCTTGAACAATACACAAGAATGGATGATTTAATCATAAATGGTCTGGAGACGCAACACCGAACCTACGCCAGAGTAACAGCTGGCGGAGGTAAAGACGGTGAAGATGCCCCGGTAGAGGAGCAGCAAACGCTTGAACAGCAAGTGATAAAATTCCTTCAAAACGAAGAATGTAAGTATTCAGAGCCATCATATTGCAGCATGCCACACGCTCCCCAGAAAAGACAGTAAAACAAAGCCAGCAATCATTCTTCGGTTTGTGAGTCGCAAAACAAAGATTGAGTTACTGAAACAGGGTAAGAAGCTAAAAGGGACTGGTGTGTATTTAAATGAACATTTAACGAAAAAGACTGCTGAAATTGCAAGACAGGCACGCATCCTGAGAAAACAAAATAAGATACAAGCGACATGGACGAGGAACTGCAAAGTAATGATAAGACTAAATGGCAATCCCGAAGAAGCGAAAGTTGTGATGATAAGAGAACTCAAAGACTTAGAGCAATATAAATAATCAGGAATCTGCTATGGAATCTATTGGAAAAGTGACGATTGGATAATGAACAATGGGTATGGAAAGTATTTCTGGCCTTATGGCTCAAAAACAATGGAAACAACAACAACAAAAACACATAAATGACAAGTTTGGACACAGATTATAGGTTTCCATTCGGAGATATTGAAGAGGAAGACTTTGATTATGAAAAGGACTGTCAAGGTGGTTATTTTGCCACACACGCTGAGAAAACGAACTTCAAAACGTTTAACTATGCAGAGCACAACATGAATGACCCTGAAAGTAACATTGACCCAGATACCCACTTCTACAATAACACCAATAATACTTGTGAGTACTATACAGATGACCAATTCAATGTGAATATTAAAATGGCAAATGCATTGTCGGTCATACATTTCAATAGTAGAAGCCTGTATAAAAAATTTTCTAAAATTACAGAATGTTTAAGTAAGTTAAAAAAGTTTAATATAATTGCAATATCAGAAACATGGCTCGATAATGAGAAAGTTAGTGAAATGGGACTGGAAGGATATGAATTATTTACAATGAACAGGGTGAATAAAAAAGGAGGTGGTGTTGCTTTATATGTAGATAAAGTTTTGAAATGTAGTCTGATTGAATGCATGTCAAGCACCATAGATAACTTATTGGAATGTGTCACTATTGAAATTCATGTTGAAATAGCTAACAATATAATTATAAGTTGCATCTATAGGACACCAGGTTCATGCCTTGAGATATTCAATGAAAAACTTGCTGCTATGTTTAGCAACCTAAATGATAAAAAAGTGCAAATAATTTGTGGTGATTTTAATATAGATTTGCTAAACCCAAATGGACATCAGAAAACAACAGATTTCATAAATACTTTTCCCTGTAATTATAAAACCAAGTAGAATAACAATTGATACAGCTACATTGATAGATAATATATTCACAAATAAAATTGACCATGAAATAGTAGGTGGACTTCTTATAACTGATATAAGCGATCATCTTCCTGTTTTTGCAATTTTTCAAAATTATTTTGGGATTAAAACTAAACAAAAGAATCAAATATTTGATATGATACGACATAGAACAACAAGAGCCATTGCTGCCCTCCAGGTGGACTTAAAGGAACACAATTGGAATGAGGTTTTTGCAAATGAAGATTCAAATAGTGCATATGATGCATTCTTATCAACTGTAATTTCACTATATGAAAAACATTGTCCTTTAATGAAAATCACTAGAAAGCATCACAGATCAAATAAGCCATGGATCACAAAGGGGATAGAAGATGCATGTAAAAAGAAAAATAATCTATATAAGAGATTCATAAAACAGAGGACAAAAGATGCTGAAATAAAGTACAAGTTATATAAAAATAGATTAGTACACTGCAAAAACTCAAAATCTTACCAAGTATATTTGTCTTATTTCTAGTCAAAATTATCTCATTACACTTAAAATAAGACACAATCAGCTACAGGGCAACATTTCAGTAAGCTAAAGGAACTTGTTTCAAGACAGTGAATCTTGAAACTAGAGAAAAACTAGAGATTTTTCACTTGTTCCACTGGCAGATTTTTTCACTTAATACAAGATATTTTAGCTTAAAATAAGTGAAAAAAATCTGCCAGTGGAACAAGTGAAAAATCTCTAGTTTTTCTCTAGTTTCAAGATTCACTGTCTTGAAACAAGTTCCTTTAGCTTACTGAAATGTTGCCCTGTAGCTGATTGTGTCTTATTTTAAGTGTAATGAGATAATTTTGACTAGAAATAAGACAAATATACTTGGTAAGATTTTGAGTTTTTGCAGTGTAAATATTATAAGAACAAGTAAGAAAGAATATTACCACAAATTATTGGAGCAAAGTAGAAGTAACACACAAGAAACATGGAGGATATTAAACAGTATAATCAAAAAGGGCTCAAAAAATAAGAATTATCCAGATTATTTTAAAAAAGATAAAGATATTGTGCTTGATAAAACTAAAGACATTGCAAATGAATTTAATGATTTCTTTGTAAATGTTGGCTTTAATTTAGCAAAAGAAATTCCAGAGTCAAGAAATAATAACGACCTAAATAAACATATTACTCAGAATGTGTCCTCCATGTTTATTGGTGCTGTAACTCATAGAGAAATAATTAACATTGTGAAGACATTTAAAAATAAAAAGTCCACTGATTGTTTTGGTATTGACATGATATTAGTTAAAAGTATTATAGTGTCACGGTCTGGGGGGCAGACCGTGGGGGATGTTGGAGAAAGGACCCAAACGCTGGACTTAATGAAATGAACAGTGGGTTTATTTACAGTGAGGTAAATGTACACCACACATTGAATCTCCAAAAGTGCTCCCTCGACTCCCGTGACGTGTCTTCTCCCAAGTGCTGGTATCCCGTGCTCTCTGCCCCTGTGCCTTCACACACCCCGTGTGTCTTGCAGTCCTGTGTTCCACTCTCCTGAGGAAAAAACACAGACACAGCCGTTATGGCACCAACTCCAGCAGGCATACACTGACCAGCACTACAAACACTGACATGGAGTCTAACTCAACGATCCTGCGCCGGAGGAAGCTCCATCGCTCTGTTAAGTAGCTCCCCCGACGATCCTGATCAGAAGCAGGTGTGTGGTAAGCTAGGCGTGACCAGCAGCTGGCAGGGCCACACCCATCAGGCCTGCAGGTGGCTGTCCTTCATCCTCCAGCCTCACACACATACACACACCAGCATTGAACACAAGAACACAGTGCAGCAAACATACATCCAATACACTAATAACAATAAAGGTCCACACTGTTCACGAACCCCGAGTCCCCGGAACCGGGTCCGTGACATATAGAATATATAGTGCAACCTTTCGCATACATTTGTAATCTGTCCTTTCAAACTGGTGTGTTTCCCTCACAAATGAAAATAGCAAAAGTTATTCCAATCCATAAAAACGGAGAGAGATGTCAGTTTACCAATTATAGGCCAATATCACTACTCCCACAGTTCTCAAAAATTTTAGAAAAGTTATTTGTTAATAGACTTGATAAATATATTGAGAAGCATAATCTCCTAAGTGATAACCAATATGGCTTTAGAGTGAAAAGGTCCACTTCAATGGCAGTGATGGAACTTGTTGAAGGGATATCTAATGCAATAGATAATAAGGAATATACTGTTGGTGTTTTTATAGACTTAAAAAAGGCGTTTGATACAATTGATCATTCTATATTAATGAATAAACTAGAGAGATATGGCATAAGAGGGATAGCATACAAGTGGATGAAAAGTTACCTGGATGAAAGATATCAATATGTCGAATTCAATAATGTAAAATCTAAGCAGTTGAAGGTAACTTGTGGTGTTCCTCAGGGCTCTGTGCTGGGCCCTAAATTATTTATATTATATATAAATGACATATGTAATGTTTCCAAACTGTTAAAATGTGTATTGTTTGCTGATGATACGACTCTGTACTGCTCAGGTAAAAACTTAGAACAGCTTCTGACTACAGCGGAAAAGGAGTTAAATATATTAAAAAACTGGTTTGATGTAAATAAGTTATCATTAAATATAAAGAAAACAAAATTGATTATTTTTGGCACTAGACAAGTGAAAAATGTATCTAAAATAAGGGTTAATGGAATTGAAATTGAAAGAGTGTACGAAAATAAATTTCTTGGAGTGATAATTGATGATAAGCTGAGTTGGAAGTCTCATATAAACCACGTGAAAACAAAAATGTCAAAAACCATTGCTATTCTCTATAAAACAAAGCATGTCCTGAACAAAAAATCATTATACACACTTTATTGTTCTCTGTTGCTTCCATATATGACTTACTGTCTGGAGATATGGGGTAATGCATATAAAACGAACACTCTTCATATTTTCAAGTTACAAAAAAGAGCTATAAGAATTATAAACCAATCAAACTATATAGAACCAACTAACATTTTGTTTATTAATCTGAATACCCTGAAATTTTATGATTTAGTTGAATATAAAATGGCACAGATAATGTATAAAGCACAAAATAACTTGCTTTGCCCCAGTACTCAGAAGCTGTTCAAAGTCAGAGAGAGTCAATATGACTTAAGGGGAACAGATTTCTTTAAGAAAAACAAGATGAGGACAAATATAAAGCAGAGATGTGTTTCTGTTAGAGGAGTTAACCTGTGGAATAGTTATGACAGTGATTTAAAAAGGTGTAGTTCATTTTCCTTGTTTAAAAACATGTTTAAAAATAGAGTATTAGAAAAATATATATATCAAGAATGAAAAGAACAAAAAGGAGAAAAAAAAACAACAACCTCTTGATTCTTTACTTTGATGTAGTTACTTATCTAAGGTGGAAAGTTTTTTTTTCTTTGTTTTGTTTGTTTGTTTGTTTGTTTGTTTGTTTGTTTGTTTGTTTGTTTGTTTGTTTGTTTGTTTGTTTGTTTGTTTGTTTTGTTTGGTTTTTGCTTTGTTTTATTATTTTCTTCAAGCCCTGTGTACAGGAGCTGCATACAAAAAGATATTTTGTGAAAAGGGTTGGCGTAATAAGCAAATGCTTCAGCCAATACCTTTTGATTAGCCTTGTCTCATGCTTTCTTTCTTTATGGTAGATTTTTGTTCTGTTTTCACTGTTTTTTGTTTTTTTTTTTCTCACTGTTTTCACTGAGATTTGAATTTGAATGCTAATCAATAAAATCAAATCAAATCAATTAACTGCTCCTTCCATAATTCTTCCTCTGCCCCACTGCAATCCAGAAATATTAAATATTTAGGTATTAATGTTTCTCCTAAGCTTTCAGACTTAACTAAATTAAATCACATCCCACTTCTAAAGAAAGTAGAAGGCGATCTGACTAGATGGAAATCTTTACCCATATCACTCATGGGAAGGGTCGCCACTATAAAAATGATGATCTTGCCAAAAATAAATTACTTATTTTTGATGATCCCTAACAAACCATCACAAGATTGGTTCAGATCTCTGGATTCATATATTTCCAAATTCCTTTGGAAAGATAAACCCCCGCGTATCAGCTTAAAAACGCTACAAAGAACCAAGGATAGAGGAGGATTAGATCTGCCTAATTTTCACCATTACTTCTTAGCCAACAGGCTTCAGTTCATCTCAGAATGGTTAAAACATACCTTCTTAGATGAGCCCTGGCTAGATGTTGAACAGGCACTATGCAAGGATCTAGAGATTTCAGACCTACCATTTATTAGCTCAAACATCAAAAGACATGAATGCTTTAAAAGTATCAACATCAGCTTCTCTCAGAATCAGAATCAGAATCAGAATGGGTTTTATTGCCAAATGTTGAGCAGGTTTACAACATTAGGAAATTGCTGCGGTGCTTCAGTGCAAACATACTGTCATAAAAATATAAAAATAAGAATAAGAATTAAAGGTGCTAAGTGGATAGATATATACATGATATATACATGAGTGCAGGTGGTGATCAGTGACAAACATGGAATGATGCAGTGAACACAGCGTAGGGTCATGTGTTAGTGATGGGAACAGTCATATGGTTATTGTTCATGTGTCCGACAGCAGAGGGGAAGAAACTGTTCTTATGGCGAGAGGTTCTGGTGCGAATGGACCGGAGCCTCCTGCCTGAGGGGAGCAGGTCAAACAGACTGTGTCCAGGGTGAGAAGGGTCAGCTGAGATCCGAGCTGCACGCCCCAGTGTCCTGGAGGTGTACAGGTCCTGCAGAGATGGGAGTCTGCAGCCAATCACCTTCTCAGCAGAGCACACAACACGCTGCAGTCTCTGTTTGTCCCTGATAGTGGCTCCAGCGTACCACACGGTGATGGAGGAGGTGAGGATGGACTCGATGATTGCGGTGTAGAACTGCATCATCGTCCGTGTTGGCAGGTTGAATTTCTTCAGCTGCCTCAGGAAGTACATCCTCTGCTGGGCTTTCTTAATGACGGAGGTGATGGTGGGCTCCCACTTCAGGTCCTGGGTGATGGTGATACCCAGGAAGCGGAATGAGTCCACAGAGGTGATGGGGGTGTCAGACAGGATGATGGGGGGGAGTGGAGCTGTGTGCTTCCTGAAGTCCACAATAATCTCCACTGTCTTCTGGGCATTCAGCACCAGGTTGTTGTGGCTGCACCAGGACACCAGACGTTCAACCTCCCTCCTGTAGGCAGACTCATCCCCGTCCGAGATGAGTCCAATAACGGTGGTGTCATCTGCAAACTTGATTAGCTTGACAGACTGATGGGTGGAGGTGCAGCAGTTGGTATACAGGGAGAAGAGCAGAGGAGAAAGAACACAGCCCTGAGGGGAGCTGGTGCTGATGGTCCGGGAGTCCGAGACATTCTTTCCCAGCCTCACATGCTGCTTCCTGTCCGTCAGGAAGTCAGTGATCCACCGGCAGATGGGATCAGGCACATTCATCTGGGAAAGCTTGCCTTGGAGATGGTCTGGAAGGATGGTGTTGAAGGCAGAGCTGAAGTCCACAAACAGGATCCTGGCGTAGGTTCCTAGGGAGTCCAGATGCTGCAGGATGAAGTGTAGGGCCATGTTGATTGCGTCATCTACAGACCTGTTGGCTCTGTATGCAAACTGCAGGGGATCCAGGAGGGGGGCCGTGAGGGTCTTCAGATAGGAGAGAACCAGGCGCTCAAATGACTTCATGACCACAGATGTCAGAGCCACGACAGCATGGTGGGAGTTTCTAAAAATAACGGAGCCTTCATTAATACATTAGTACACCTATCTGGAATAACCCTGACATATTACAAAACAATAATATGATTAATTTCCCAGAATGGAGTTGTAAAGGAATTAAATACTTAAAACATATATTAGAGGGAACAGAATTTATCCCATTTGACAGACTAGTTGCACAATATGGGATCAACAAGAAAATTTTTTTGGATATCAACAAATTAAATCCATAATAAAAAAGAAATTTAACCTCAGTCAAGTTGAATTACAAACACCACCAAGTGCGGCACATTTCCTTACTCTTAAATCCCCCAAATTATTATCTAAAATATACAGAACACTTTCTAAATTAGATGAATCAATATCCCTTCCTATTGCAAAGTGGGAAGCAGATTTATCAGTCAGTTTAGACCAAAACTTCTGGTCTCAGGTATGCTTAAAAACCTTTAAATTGATTAAAAATCCCAGTCTGCAATTAATACAATACAAAATACTACATAGAGTGCACTATACAGGTCATCGGATGTTCAAGATGGGCTTTACATCTTCCAACAACTGCTCACACTGTCAAAGCAATACACCAGACACTTACATTCACGCTCTTTGGTTCTGTCCACCAGTGCAGAAGTTTTGGCGTGAGATATGTGAAGACTTATCAAAGTGTCTGAAATGTAACATTCCAACTTCCCCCTTAGTGTGTTTGTTGGGCAGCTTAGATAATGTCACTTCAGAAAAGAATATAGCCCATATGGTTTTCACTGCCCTATGCATAGCCAAGAAAACTGTCCTCATGAACTGGAAAAATAAAAACAATCTTAATTCTAACCAATATAGAAATTATCTATTAGATTACATTAGTTTTGATACAGCCTCGGCCACCACATCAGATCAATTGCTCTGGGCTCCTTTGATCGGCTCCATCACCTAGTGGGGGTGGGGGGTCATAGTTTGGTCCCGCCTTCAATGTTGTGATTGGTGTGGGGGCAGGGACAGGCTTAGGGCGTCGGGGGGTTCCCCGGAGGCATCTTCCTTGGGGGGCTCAACCCGGGGTAGCGGTAATGTCCGGTTGGGGGCTCTTTTCTGACTATTTCCTCGTGGCTGCGTGCATCGGGGCTAGGGGAGGGTCTGTGCTGATGGACGTGGGTTACTGACCTGGTAGCCTGTCTGCCCCTGGGTGGGTCCGGGATGGGCATGAGGGTCTGGGGGCGCTCCGTCTCTGGGCCGGGGCCCTGGCCGGGCCTCGGGGCCTTGGGTCCTGGTTTGTGTGTTGCCGGGGTTGTGGGCGGGTGGGTGCATGGGGGCCCATCCCTGGCGCAGGGTGCCGCCGGTGTGTCGAGCCGCCTGTGGGGCTCTTCAACCGGTGGGGGAGATTGTCACACCTTGCAGGAGCTTTCCTCCCCTCAGGAACTCTCTGCAGGAGGGGGAGATACAGGAGAGGTGGAGGAAGATCTCAGCCTGGGCGTCTATTGTCTCATGTAGTCTGGAAGACGAGTGGATGGTGGGGTGGGTGCAGTTTTCTCTGTGGTGGGGTTGGGTGGACTGTCCCGGGCTCTGTGGGGCCGGGGGGCGCTGCTGCGCTGGGCCCCGGTCTGGATGGGCCTGGGCCCCCTTTCCCTGGCGGGTCGCAGAGTATGGGAGTGCCTACTGGGGTCAGCGGGGGAGCTGGCCCCAGGGAGGGGTCACCTGCCCCTCCCTTCCTTCCCTCCCCATCTCCAGCTGCCTCCCTCTTCCCGCTCCACCACAACCACCCACACATGCAGGGCCTTGGAGTAGGGGTATGTCACCAGGGTGCAGAGGAGGCTACCCCCCTCCCCTCTGTCCCCTTCTGGCTGCCTCTACCTCAATTTTATCCCACAACTTAGACATTCACATTACTCACACCCTCATTACACATACATATAGGATCTTGGGGGTGGGCACGGAGTCCAAATTACCATCAGGGTGTACACCTCACCCCTGGCATCGTTGCCCACCTCTCAATTTTAAATACACGTAGACATTGAGGGCTAGCAGGAGGGACTATGCGCTTACCTGCTGCTCTCTGGCAGGTAGCTCCATGCCCTCCTGGGTTTTAATTGCACCTTAGAACACACATGCATCAACACTACAATGAGCGGGTGGAGGGAGGTTTGGAGTCTTCTCTCACCCCCATTCTCTGCGGCCTGCTGGAGCGGGGGGGCTAGGAGGAGGAGTTGGACGTCCGACTGCGGTCTGGGGTGTGGGGCATCCCTGCTGCTGCAGAGTCGGGGCGGTCTGCCTCTCCCCACCGCAGGGAAAAGGGTAACACCACCTGGGTCTGGGATGCGGTTCCCCCCTCCAGGGGCAAGGGTACCTAGACCCGGTTTGTAGAGTACGCTTGGGGAGTGTGATCGTGTATACAGCGTCTCTTTATGTCTGTCTCCACGTCGGTTGAGTGTGAAGTGCACATGAGAGCATGAGGGTGGGAATGGATGTTTGTGTCTGTGTGTGCCTGTATGTCTGTGTCTATATGTCAGGTTGGGTATCAGACGCCACCTCTCTGGGGACATCTCGGGCCCTCCAAGGTTTGGAGGCCTATCTCCACCCACCACCACTTCCCCTGCCGGTGGCGGACTCCCTCAGGTGTCGGTGCGTTGGTGGTTCTTTGTATCTGGGGGTGGGCGTCCAGGTACACACCGGCTCACTCCTTGGCGGCCGCTTATTGGGGCTCGCTCGGGCCACTTCGGAGGTGGGGTGCCCCCGGCCTCTCGGCCTGGGGCTCGGTCACTCAGGCACAGCTGGCTGCCGGCGGAGCTCACGGGCGCGTCACTGCAACTCCCCCTGGCTTCTGCTCCACGGCTACTGAATGAGCCCTCATCTGGGACTCTCCTCAGCTCTTACTGGGACAGTGGCGCGGCTGCCCCTCTGTGGGTCTTCCTTGGTCTCTTGTGTTCTGGGGGCCTCTGGATATCTGGAGTCTTGATCTCCTCCATACCTGCTTGATACCATAAAGGACAGGGCTGTGGCTCCCCACACTCCCTAGCAGATCATTACATGGAGAAACCTTTGGAATGCAAGCATGCTGATCGGAGGAGTGTGTTTCATGGTAAACAGAAAGTGGTGCGATGCCAGAAGCATTTCTACTCTCTCCAGCGGCTGCTCGCCACATCTGGAGTTCCTGAGCATTAAGTGCCGCCCTTTCTATCTGCCCCGTGAGTTCACCTCAGTCATCGCCACGGTGGTCTACATCCCACCCCAAGCGGACACAGGTATGGCTTTGTCCGAATTACATGATGTGCTGAGCTCGCTTCAAAACAAGGACCCGGGCGCAGCCCTCATTGTAGCAGGAGACTTTAACAAAGCGAACCTCAGACAAGTCATGCCAAACTTATACCAGCATGTCTCGTGTCCAACGAGAGGGGATCGGATTTTGGATCACTGCTACACGCCATACAAGCAGGGCTACAAAGCTGTCTCACACCCGGCTTTTGGGAAGTCTGACCACAATGCCATCTTCCTCATTCCCCAGTATAAACAAAGCATACGGAGGGAAGACGGGACCACGAGGGAGGTAAAACGGTGGACTGCCCAATCAGAAGCTACGCTACAGGACGCACTCAACGACGTCGACTGGGACATGTTCAGAGCATGCGCAGTCGACATCAACGAGTTTACGGAAGTAGCAGTATGCTTCGTCAATATGCTAGTGGAGGAGATTATCCCCACTGCGAGAGTCACCACATTCCCAAACCAGAAACCATGGTGGACAGATCGATCCGCACTGCAGTAAACGCCAGGACCGCCTCCTACAACGCGGGTCTCGCCACTGGCGATATGAGCGCCTACAAAGCTGCCTCATACGGCGTGCGGTGAGAAATGCCAAACACCGGTACCGGGAACGTGTGGAGTCCCGCTTCCACCAGGGCGACACACGGAGTATGTGGCATGGACTACGCACCATTACGGACTACAAAGCCAGGGACACTGCGCCGATTAATGCCGACTCTGCATTCACCAACGAGCTGAATCGGTTCTACGCCCGTTTCGAGGTTAGCCAGGCGGCTAATGCTATCTACCGCCTGACTACCGAGGACAGTGACGTCATCAGCGAGAGACCGGTGACCAGCATCGCGGAGCATGACGTCCGAGCGGCACTGAGGAGAGTGAACACAAGGAAAGCGGCGGGGCCAGACGGCATCACCGGCCGTCTGCTGCGCTGCTGTGCTGCCCAGCTAGCAGGTGTGTTCACTTACATCTTCAACGAGTCCCTGGCGAAGTCTGTGGTCCCCACATGCTTCAAAAGATCCACCATCATCCCTGTGCCCAAGAACAGCAAACCCTCATCCCTGAACGATTACCGGCCAGTTGCACTGACCTCGGTAGTAATGAAGGTGTTTGAGAGGCTGCTGAAGAACATCATCTCCTCCTCCATCCCAGACACCATAGATCCGCTGCAGTTCGCCTACAGATCCAACAGATCCACAGAGGATGCCATCGCCCACGTCCTACACACCACTCTCAGCCACGTGGACAAGAAACAGGGTAACTATGTGCGAATGCTGTTTGTTGATTACAGTTCAGCGTTTAACACAATAGTGCCCTGCAGACTGTTCACAAAATGGCCTGCATTTGTATAGCGCTTTTCTAGTCCATAGGACCCCAAAGCGCTTTACACTACATTCAGTCATCCACCCATTCACACACACATTCACACACTGGCGATAGCAAGCTACATTGTAGCCACAGCTGCCCTGGGGCGCACTGACAGAGGCGAGGCTGCCGGACACAGGCGCCACCGGGCCCTCTGACCACCACCAGTAGGCAAACATGGGGTTAGTATCTTGCCCAAGGATATTTGGCATGCAGCCAGGGTGCAGCCTGGGATCGAACCACCGACCTTCTGATTAGTGGCTGACCTGCTCTGCCACCTGAGCTACAGCCAGCTGTTAAGTCCCAGCTCAGGGATCTGGGACTTAACAGCCGTCTGTGTGCATGGGTGTTGGACTTCCTCACTGGCAGAACTCAGGTGGTGAGGGTGGGCAGGTGCTTCTCCAACAGCATCACAATCAACACAGGAGCCCCTCAGGGATGTGTCCTCTCGCCACTGCTCTACTCCCTCTACACTTCAGACTGTGTGGCCACCCATGGCTCCAACACCATTGTGAAGTTTGCTGACAACACAGTGGTGTTGGGTGCCATCTCCAACAACGATGAGGCGGCCTACATGGATGAAGTGAAGAATCTGGCATCGTGGTGCCAGGACAACCACCTCCAGCTGAACGTCTGCAAGACCAAGGAGCTGGTGGTGGACTTCAGAAGGGGTCAGCACAGAGACTACAAGCCCATTATCATCAATGGAGCTCCAGTGGAGAGGGTGCAGTCCTTCAAGTATCTTGGTGTCCACATCTCCTCAGACCTGACATGGGCTGCCCACATTCAGGTCCAGACCAAAAAGGCTAGGCAGCGCCTGTATCACCTACGACAACTGAGGAAGTTCAGGGTCTCTCCAAAGATCCTCAGGATTTTCTATACAGGCACTGTGGAGAGCATCCTCACACAGAACATGACATCGTGGTTTGGGAACAGCTGTGTGAAGGACCAAAATTGGGCAGGGATAGCTCAGTAGGTAGAGTGGTGGCCCCATGATCGGAAGGTCGGGGGTTCGATTCCCCTGAACAGCTACCCTGAGGTACCCCTGAGCAAGGTACCGTCCCTACACACTGCTCCCCGGGCCCCCAATGGCTGCCCACTGCTTCACTGAGTGAATGGGTTAAATGCAGAGAGGGATTTTCCCCACGGGGACCAATAAAGTACACTTTCTTCTTCTTTCTTAAAAAGCTCTCCAGAGAGTGATCCGTACAGCAGAACGCTGCTGCAGGATTGCTCTCGCCCCGCTCCAGGACACCTACACCAGGAGATGCCGGACTAGAGCAGCGCAGATACTGAAGGACCCGTCCCATCCTGGCAACAAACTGTTCCAACTTCTGCAATCTGGTAGAAGGTTCCGCATCTTCCGGGCAAGGACAGAGAGACTCAAGAGGAGCTTCTATCCCCAAGCCATCCGTGCCCTAAACACACACACCCGCCCTCTCACATCATCTATAATTGACTGAGTCAGGACTCTTCCAGACACTCTAAAACCAGGAACAATGTACATTTCAAATTCCTTTAATTTTAAATATGTTTATATTGTCTATCCTGTAAAATAGTCAGATGTCTATTCATATTAATGTACAGAATTCACCTGCTTGCTGCTACCACTGCACATTCACCCAGTGTATATACTATATATATATAATGTTCTTCCTCTACACCCCCCCCCCAAAAAAATTTTTGCACATGTCGAGGACATGTCAGGCTACATTTCACTGTGTGTTATACTTGTATAACTATGCATGTGACAAATAAAGAACCTTGAACCTTGAACCTGATCCACACAGGTATGCACACAAGTGTACACACGGGTATTCACAGACGCGGACTACAGCTTTCTTGGCTGCTGCATCAAAGCACACTGTGCGCTGTCTATCTTGCGTGCTGCACAATATCGTTTATTATTTAGTAACTATTGATATCTATGGCTAGCTAGTTTATTGTGATGGTGCTTTTTTTTCTATTATTATGTTGCTCTTTGTTGTTTGCTGTCTCCTCTGTTTTTTTTCTCCATACAGGTGACCCAGGAGTTTTGTTTTTTTTGTTTGTTTGTTTTTTTCTCTCTTCCCCCCCTTCTCACCGTCTCTTCTCCCCTTTGGTTTTCTTTCTTTCTCTCCCTCTCTTTCTTTCATTCTTTCCCCCTGTCCTATCCCACAGTCATGTCTGTCCTGTTTGCAACTGAAAATAAAATAAATTCATAATTATAATAAAGGTCAATCAAATGGACCAATATGGCAAGGCCATGATGATCCACTTGGTAAAATAAAAAAAATTTAAAATTTAAAAAAAAAAAAAGGATTGACATAAATGGACATGTACACACAATCACACTCCCCAAACATACTCTATACCCCGGGTCCAGGTACCCTCGCCCCTGGAGGGGGAAATGGCACCTAGTCCCAGGAGATGTTACCCTTTCCCCCGGGGTGGAGGCAAGCAGACCGCCCCAGGCATCCCCAGCAGCAGGGAGGCCGCGCATCCCAGATCCCAATCAGATGGCCAACACCTCCTTCCAGCCCCCCCCCCGCCCCGATGGCCAGCAGAGAACAGGGGTGTGTGAAGACCCCAAACCTCCCTCCTCTTGCTCATGTGTACAGGGAGTGCAGAATTATTAGGCAAGTTTAATTTAGCAGGTTTTTACACCCTTTCTTATGCAACACCCAATGGAAGTCTGTTCACTCACAAAACACATCTTTGCATGTCTGTAACTCATAATGTAAAATAGAAAATTGCAAATAAATTATTTAATATTTAATAGAAGGTTTCTTGAACATACTCTTTGTTCTTTGTACAGGGAGTGCAGAATTATTAGGCAAGTTGTATTTTTGAGGAATAATTTTATTATTGAACAACAACCATGTTCTCAATGAACCCAAAAAACTCATTAATATCAAAGCTGAATGTTTTTGGAAGTAGTTGTTAGTTTGTTTTTAGTTTTAGCTATTTTAGGGGGATACCTGTGTGTGCAGGTGACTATTACTGTGCATAATTATTAGGCAACTTAACAAAAAACAAATATATACCCATTTCAATTATTTATTTTTACCAGTGAAACCAATATAACATCTCCACATTCACAAATATACATTTCTGACATTCAAAAACAAAACAAAAACAAATCAGCGACCAATATAGCCACCTTTCTTTGCAAGGACACTCAAAAGCCTGCCATCCATGGATTCTGTCAGTGTTTTGATCTGTTCACCATCAACATTGCGTGCAGCAGCAACCACAGCCTCCCAGACACTGTTCAGAGAGGTGTACTGTTTTCCCTCCTTGTAAATCTCACATTTGATGATGGACCACAGGTTCTCAATGGGGTTCAGATCAGGTGAACAAGGAGGCCATGTCATTAGTTTTTCTTCTTTTATACCCTTTCTTGCCAGCCACGCTGTGGAGTACTTGGACGCGTGTGATGGAGCATTGTCCTGCATGAAAATCATGTTTTTCTTGAAGGATGCAGACTTCTTCCTGTACCACTGCTTGAAGAAGGTGTCTTCCAGAAACTGGCAGTAGGACTGGGAGTTGAGCTTGACTCCATCCTCAACCCGAAAAGGCCCCACAAGCTCATCTTTGATGATACCAGCCCAAACCAGTACTCCACCTCCACCTTGCTGGCGTCTGAGTGGGACTGGAGCTCTCTGCCCTTTACCAATCCAGCCACGGGCCCATCCATCTGGCCCATCAAGACTCACTTTCATTTCATCAGTCCATAAAACCTTAGAAAAACCAGTCTTGAGATATTTCTTGGCCCAGTCTTGACGTTTCAGCTTGTGTGTCTTGTTCAGTGGTGGTCGTCTTTCAGCCTTTCTTACCTTGGCCATGTCTCTGAGTATTGCACACCTTGTGCTTTTGGGCACTCCAGTGATGTTGCAGCTCTGAAATATGGCCAAACTGGTGGCAAGTGGCATCTTGGCAGCTGCACGCTTGACTTTTCTCAGTTCATGGGCAGTTATTTTGCACCTTGGTTTGTCCACACGCTTCTTGCGACCCTGTTGACTATTTTGAATGAAACGCTTGATTGTTCGATGATCACGCTTCAGAAGCTTTGCAATTTTGAGACTGCTGCATCCCTCTGCAAGATATCTCACTATTTTTGACTTTTCTGAGCCTGTCAAGTCCTTCTTTTGACCCATTTTGCCAAAGGAAAGGACGTTGCCTAATAATTATGCACACCTGATATAGGGTGTTGATGTCATTAGACCACACCCCTTCTCATTACAGAGATGCACATCACCTAATATGCTTAATTGGGAGTAGGCTTTCGAGCCTATACAGCTTGGAGTAAGACAACATGCATGAAGAGGATGATGTGGACAAAATACTCATTTGCCTAATAATTCTGCACTCCCTGTAGTGTTGCTGCGTGTTGTTCTAAACACGCATTTAAAATTTAAAACACGGGAGAGCATGGTGCTGCTGCCAGAGAGCAGCAGGTGTTAGCACGGCACCTCCCGAGAACCCTCAATGTCTACATGGATTTAAAATTGAAAGGTGGGCACCGGCGCCAGAGGTGGGGTTGAATACACAGACGTCCACTGGACGCCGTTAACATGCCAACAATATATGTATATGTTATGAGAGTGTGAGTAATGTGCATGTCTAAGTTGTGGAATAAAATTGAGGCACAGGCGGCCAGAAGGGGACAAGGGGGGGGGGGGGGAATGCCTCCCCTGCACCCTGGTGACACACCCGCACCCCAAGGCCCTACTTGTGTGGGTGGGGGTGTTGGAGCGGGAAGAGGGAGGCAGCCGGGGATGGGTAGCACCTCCCCATTCCAGAAATACATGAGCTCAGTCACTCAGAGCAAACATTACTTTTTCACACAGCAGTGATGACAATGTCTCCTTTCATCCACACGTTTGGCTTTCTCTTCCTCTGCTTTCCAAGTAAGAGCCTCAGTTTCACATTCCCTCATACATAAACCTATAACTGTCCTCTTTGTTTGTACTGCAGTAATAATCGTATCCAAACATCCACAGCAGCATCATATTTAATCAAAGTCTTCCTCAGATTGTGAACGTGAGCTCTAAGGTCCGCATACATGCAGCCACGGTGACGGGACCCGCCTTGTGATGCTCTGGTACCAGCAAAGAACAGGCAGTCAGTCTATGACCCTCATTGGGTTTGGATATGGCACACGAGACCCGACCTACGAGCGTCAATATAAAGAAGAATTTAAGCTTGAAAGAGAAGACAACGTCAAAGGAGCTCTGATTATTCCCACAGCAAACCTGTTACTCTGCCAGCACACAGGGGTGTGGTTTAATACTGCTCCCTCACAAAAAGTCCCTCAGTGTCGTCTTCTTTTCTTCAGCTCTTACGTCAGAGGAAGCATGTCTTCACAGAGCAGAGAAGATAGGCAGTCGGTCTCATACTCGAAGATGTGTTCAGCTGGAATCACACTTTTTTTTCTGCTCTTATTTCCATGTAATTTTTCTTCAACAATAACAACCTTCAGAATTTTTCTACTTGTTTTTGTCAACTAGTATTAACCACATTTTAAATCTCTTTCCTGCAGATCAAGCCAACTGTGTGACATTCCAGCAACCTCAGTCCAGGATAGTCAACGTAGGCGAAAGAGTAGAAATCCAATGCAGCCACGATGATGACAGTTTATACGTGATGCTCTGGTACCAGCAAAGGGATTATGGAGCGATGAGCTTAATTGGATATAGCTATGACACAAACAAACCCGACTATGAGCCGGCGTTTCAGAATCACACCGAGATTTTGAGAGAGACCAGAGTGAAAGGAGCTCTGAGCCTCCCCAGTGTCAAACTGTCACACTCAGCTGTGTATTTCTGCGCTGCCAGTACACAGTGATGTGGTTCAGTGACACAGACTTACTAAAACCATCTGTGCAGCCATGCTGTGCGAGACAGCATATTTCTGCAACAGTTTTGTAGAGATCGACATCTCTCATCACTCAAGTTTTTGGAGCTGCCATGTTGACCTGTCCAAAGCACATGAGGAGAGCAGGAGGTCAGACACAAACCAGCACAGAGAATGTGCTCTGGTGGTGGTACTCGCCTTCTCCACAAGGGCTGCGTCTGGATACCTGTGCCTCCCTGGATCTCCCATCCTTTATCTGCTCACCTGCTCATCCTGGCTGATTGCCTTGATCTAATTTAAGGCTTCGCTGGATCATTGTACTCTTCTCAGTTAGTGTAGCCCAGCTCTCTGTTGTATTCTTCCTTGTGCTTATGGTTCTCTGGCTAATCGTTGTTTCTCCGTCTCCCCTGTACCCTGGACCCCAGCCTGCCTTTCCTGGAACCCTTTTGGATGAGTGAGAGTGTGACTGAGGCACAGCGTGGATCTTTTGGACCGAGTGTGTTTCTTTCACGAGTGGAGTGAGTGTGAGCATGTCTGTTCTCCAGGCCTGGACCTGCCTACGGAATCTCTGGACCCCTCTTCCCCCTCTCACTGTACATATGTAAATATTCCACTTGCACTTCAGTCCTACCTAGTAATTGTGACAGAATCAGGTTAAGTTAAAGAAATAAAAGACCCCACTTTCCAATGAATTGCAATAATAGATTTGAGATAAATGCAGGTAAAGTAAAGGCAATAATTCAGTTCAATTTCATTTATACAGTTCCAAATCACAACAACAGTCATCTCAAGGCACTTTATATTGTAAAATAGACCCTACAATAACAGTCCCAGAAATAATAATAAAGTAAAGGCAACAAAGGAAAAGACATCTCCTACTGTTTTTGTTGGGGGTTTTTTTTTCATATTTGAAGAAGAAATAAAATATCATAAATCACTTAGGGGGGAAAAGGACATTTGGACAAAAATGTAGTTGTGGCAGAGGTGTCGTCTCTGGCTCAGGGGAACAGTAGGGCAGTGAGCTCAAGGGGGGAGTGCCAAGGAGGCTGGAGGGACAGGTGTCTGGGATTCCACTAGCGAGGTTTCTCCCTCTAGAGTGAAGCCTGAGACCTGGGGAAGGAGGTGTGAGTGCTGGAGACCATCTGAAAAGCTGAAGTGGGTGCCAAACCTGTCAAGAAAGCATTTTCTGCGATTTGCAATAAACACTACTCAAAGTAATACAGTGTGTCAGGTCAAACACTACAGTATCGTAGAAGACGATCTTGAAGAATGTGCTCCTATGAAGCCATCAAAAACAAACTTTTGGAACTTGGTTGAAAAGGAAAAGGACATTCTTCAGTCCACTAACTCTGTATCTAACTAGGGCTATAGGGCAGCGACTGAGGGGGCACTGAAGTGTTTGAGTACACAGAGGACCAGCCGATCACAGGTTTACCACAGAGTGCACTTGTATCAGCAGCTGCAGAGGACCAGCACATCCATCTCCAAATTGTTCTTGCTGTGAGATGACAGTCATGGCACAACAACAATGTACTTTGGACAATTAACCCAAAAAGCACTTTATAATGTTTTTCTTCAGTGAAAAAAAGAAAAGCAATGGTGTTACTCTGCCTCACAAAGATTTAAGATATATATATATATATATATATATATATATATATATATATATATAT
Source organism: Aulonocara sp. 'chitande type north' Nkhata Bay (assembly GCF_057382095.1). Lineage (NCBI taxonomy): Eukaryota > Metazoa > Chordata > Actinopteri > Cichliformes > Cichlidae > Aulonocara > Aulonocara sp. 'chitande type north' Nkhata Bay. The sequence continues at coordinate 2,646,241 of NC_141347.1, read as the reverse complement.
ATATATATATATATATATATATATATATATATATATATACATACAATACTGCTCAAAAGGAATAAATGAATAAACGCGTTGTTCAAACTTCAAAAACCACCTTTTGCAGCAGTTACAGTCTGGCAGCTCCTACACATTACAGCTCATGTTTTAAGGTAATCTGATGACATTTAACCACACACTTCCTGGAACATCTCCCACAAGATTGCCTTCCTGGAGCGTCCTCCCTACCATCAGTATGTCAAACAGTTCCCACAGCAGCTCAGCAGGGTTCGTACCCAGAGACTGTTCTGGCCAATCCATTTCTGTCATTATTCTGGCTTACTGCTTATTATCTTGCAATATAAAGCACCTTGAGGTGGAATTAATTTGAACTTGAACTAAAGGGTTTCTGCTTATTAATTAGCCTTTTATAATGACTTGAATTAGCAGTCAGCAGCCTCCCCACAGAGGCCACGCCACCATGGGCAGGGCTGTAGCTGTTCTCAGTGACTGTGGGTGGAGCACTCGTGGAAAACTCAGGAAACATTCAAGCATGTGAACATTCCTTTTGATGAACCCTAATGAACATGAAGCTCTTCTCTCTAGCACTTCTCCTGTTTTCCAGTAAGAAAATTGTTTTTGTTTGTTTGTTTTACTTGACTTGATCTCTACACCAAACCCTTCAATTAACCTTTTTGTTTTCTTCGTTGTCCAGGATTCTGTTGCAGTGTGAAAATATATCAACCACCTTTTACTTTGAGCCGTGAAGGAGAGAAATCGGCGACGCTGCAATGTGAACAGGACAATGATGAATATTTATACATGTTTTGGTACAAACACACAGACTTTAGGCAAATGCAGTTGTTAACGTATTCTATTAATAAAGGTATTCAAACCACTGAAGCTCCATTTAATGAAACAAAGTACTTCATGTCACGTCCTGCGGTGCGTAATTCTAGTCTGCACATAAAGCGAGTGGAGCCTGGAGATTCAGCTGTGTATTACTGTGCCTCAAGACTGCCACAGTAGCACAGACTCACTCTGTGGCTCATCAACAACCCCAACATCACAGCAGGTCGACGGCTGACAAGCAGCTCACTCAGTCTCCCTGCAGATGTTTGTTTTTGTCAGAACTCTTTGTGTTCAATTAGTAAAGCTTTGGCCTGACTTTAAGAATTTGTCTTTAAATTATATATTAGATTTGATTATATTTGTATATTATTTGTTTGGAAGGTGCTGGGCTCGACTCAGGAAGACCTCCAAAAGTTGACCGCGGCCCTGCAGAGGGAGGCAACGAAAGTTGGATTAAGAATCAGCGCCAAAAAAACCAAGGTACTCCGAGTTGGCTATGCACGTGCCCGCATTCCTGTCATGATCAACCAACAACGTGCTGAAGAGGTGGAGAATTTTACATATCTTGGCAGCATCATCTCGAATGACGGGGTCTCTGATCGGGATGTCGACGCCAGAGTAGGGAAGGCAGTTGGTGTCCTGCGACGTCTCCAACCTATTTGGAACTCGACCTCCCTGAATGTTAGGGTCAAGATCAGACTACTAAACTCTGTAGTCTTCCCTACTGCACTTTACGCTAGTGAAACCTGGCGCTCAACAAGTGCAATTATTCAACACCTGAACGTGCTTCAACAACGTGGCCTGCAGCGAATCCTGAGAATTTCCTACCGGGACCGAATAACAAATGAAGAGGTCCTACGAAGAGCAGGCACCCGCCCATTAGCCGATGTTGTTGCAGAAAGGCGCTTCCACTTTGCGGGCCATATTTTACGCCTACCCCCTCATCGCCCAGCTAAGATTGCGATGACATGGCGTCCACACACTGGCAAGCGAAAGCAAGGCCGACCAAAGACCACATGGCGTCGAACATTCATGGACGATCTGAGAACTGTCGACATTGCCTGGGACGAAGCTCGAAGCAGTCGCTGCTGACCGACATCGATGGAGATCACTAGCTGCCCGATGCGCCACTCGGCGTTGGAGGAACTAAGTGCTAAGTTAATTATTTGTTTAAAAGTGTAATTTAGAAATGTAATGGTAGTATTTTTCTTAATTTTCTTAATTTTTTAAGAAAAGAATAGAAAATAAGGCTCTTGAATTTGTTACAATTTGAAGGTAACATGATTCAGATTTCCAGTTTATCTATAATTTTTCTGTCCTGATTAAGATACATAGATTATTTCAGCATCCTGTTTGTTATGAGACTGAAATTTTGTTTATTTATTTATGTAATTTGTAGAAAATTGTAATCCAATTTTTTTTACTGTTGTTTTAATCATTTTACTATTTTTTCTCTAAATGTACTGTTGTGAAAAGTTTTGTTCATATATTTTGTTACACATTGAAATGAATCAAGCGTTATACATTACATAAGGCCATTTTTGTGCATATTATGTTTGCATTAAAATGCCTCAAAACCCTGCTATATTTACAGCACTAAATATAAATATGAACCTGTCACGATCCTGGGTCTTATGACCCAGTGTTTTGAGTTTTAGTTCATTTTGATGTTTAAAGTATGTTTAAGCTCATTAGGTCTCCTATGTTCATTTGCTTATTAGTTCCCCCTTGTGTTTCCAACCCATGTTAAGTCTCCCCTGCTCTTCATATGTTTCATGTCTGTGTCTTACGTTGTCAAGTTCTGGTTGTCATGTCTGCGTCTCATTATGTTACCTATTTTATTTTGAAGAGATCTTGTGTTTTTATATTATGGTTTATGTTTTGAGTCCTTTGTACTGTTTCTTGTTTCCCTAGGTCTCAGTTATGGTTATCATAGGTTTAGTTCTTTGGCTTTGTAATATGGCTTCCCTGTGTTCCATGTTGTGTCTACTGTGACGTTCTTGTGCCATGTTTCAGGTCCCTATGTTCTGTCTCCCCAGTTGCTGTTAAGTTTGCATGTCTAGAGTTCAGTCAGTGTGTTTCCTGTTTTACTTTGAAGGTCCGTGTCTCATGTCAGTATTTCTAGTTTTGCTTCCCTTGTCTCGTCCGGCCTGATTACTCCCAGCTGTGCTCTCCTTCTGTGTCTTGTTCCCTCCTTATCCCTCTGTGTATTTGAGCCCTGTGTTTCTCTTTGTCAGTGTCGTAGTCTCCCTCATGGCTGTGTTTCCATGTGTGTTAGTCATCCATGTCCCAGTTTAGTTTTCCACGCCATTCTGCAATAAAGCAGCTTTTTGAGTTTAATTTCGTTGTCGTGAGTTTTGCGTTTGGGTCCTTCTCCTGCCTGTACACAGCCGAACCATGACAGAACCTGAAACAGTCACAGACAAAAATCCAAGGCAGACCTGCAGGTAGTCACATGACAAAACACGTTCAGTGATATCAAAAGTCATAAAAGGCGCTGCACAAACACGAAACTGAAAGTAAAAATCAAGCACAAGTTTAAAAAAATAAAAAATAACAGCAGCACAAAGACAAAATAACAGGAGGGAGGCCTAACAAAGACTGGTGACCAGTGTTGGGCAAGTTACTTTAAAAAAGTAATTCGTTACTGATTACCTCTCCAAGAGAATATGTTACTTTTCTGATTACTTGTTTTCAAAAGTAATTACTTACCTTATTACTTAGTTACTTTTTAAAAACATGATACGCAACCTGAATATGTAATAAAACAACAGACCTTTCAGCCCAAATCTATTTTTTTCCTGCATAATCCATATAAAATTGAATCAAATGAAAACATCTTTTTTAAAATTGTTTTATGAGTTTTAATCTTTTAATTTTATGCACATTGCATTAAACAAAAATTTAATTATATGCAGCTGTCTTTGACTTGCAGAAATTATTTAACATTTAAACCTATTTTCTGCATATTTCAGCATATAAAATAAGATAATGTTTTTGTGTTTACACTCCCTCTTTCAAATAGATGCAAGTAAAACACAGCAGAAAACAAATAAAATCAAAGACTCAGCAGCTCTGAGTCCTGTCGCTCTTAAATCTAATTTTCACCTAGCAGGAGCGGGGCGGGTGGAGGTTTGCCGGTGCAGCAGCGGTCATCACAGCGGGGGTTTCTCTGTGAATTTCACATTCCCGTGGTAGCGTGCTTGGTGCGTACTCAGATTTGAAGTTTAATTTTTCAAGAAAGAAGTTTTCTTCCCACTCAGAGTAACAGCGGACGCTAATGTTTTTGCCACTTTTACAGAATCAAACTCAAAGTAATGTCAGTACTTCCAAGCTTTAAACGCTGCATGGTCGTACTCTCTCCCGCACTCCATATTGTTCATTGTTAATCTGCACACGTCTGTTGCTGCCTCATACGTCAATGTCATGAGACACTCTCAAAAACAAAATCACAGTTTAGTAACGCAGTAACACTGCGAGCTTACGGGAAAGTAACAATAATCTAATTGCTTTTTTGCAATAGTAATCCCTTGCTTTACTCGTTACTTGAAAAAAGTAATCGGATTACAGTAGCTGACCATCTCGTGACTGAAATGTTACATTTGCTCTAGTCTGCCTAAAAACAATTCCACAGTGTGGAAAAAGTCCCTGCAGCAGTGTTTGCATACCAGTTGAAGTTGAAATGAAATAGAAAATGACAGCATCCCCTCACTGCCCCTCAGGAATCGCTCAGCTCCTCAGTTGAAATATCACTGAAACCCTGGTAGATGATGTCCTTGTGTATAAATTATACCTGTTACACCTCACAGTAATTCTCCAATTTTGAAATGATCTTCCTGCTTGTGTATACTATGATAAAATAAGTACTTTATACTATACGTGCAATTGTGTACATTAAGACAATTATGGGTTAAAGTGGAAATTAGCAAGGGGGAACCCTCAGTCACAATTCATTCTTCTGTGGTAGATTTTTCTTTGCATAGAGATCAGCCGGCTTTCTCTGCTGATACCAAACTACGTCTTGGATTTAGACATCCCGAGCCATCATGCCTAACCTTTCACCTCTTGACACTATAGAACTAGTGCAAAGGTCTTATTTAGTGAATGAATCAAATCAGCATTTAAACTGATGTTAGGTGGGGCTAAGGTAGCCTTAGCCTGCTCTGCTGCAGTCCAACATAGTAACCTCAGCACAGTACAGACAGACATTTCACAATATGAATAAACCAATACGTGATTAAAAACGCTGAAATGGGACATTAGCTAATATTTTCACTTACATTTCCAGTTTATCAAAAATTACTAAAGTGTGAAAATAATCTCTGATCCTTCTCGTCTCTCTTTGAGCATGATTGATATTCTAGTTGCCACACGCTGCCTTCCAAATCGAAGGTCACAAGCTATCTGTTTATCAGCTTTAGTTTGCTCTGCGGTTTTTAGATTTCTGACATGGTGGGGTAATCCAAAAGTACAAGCTGCTTGGACTATGTTCTCTGGTTTTACCACATAGAGCTTTTTCTAGAAAAATTTAGCTGAAGCAAAACTTGATCAGCAGCAGAGGAGCAGTCGCTGATCCATGAAGTCATAAAAACGTATCTGTTTCAGTTCGCTGACGTGTCTGCAGTACCACAAAGCTGATCAGTTAGATAAGTACACAGGTGCTATAACAGAGGGAGCAGTGTCCCGTACAGTGTAGCTTCTCAGCATCCACATATCTTGCATTTTGCTATTCTGCGTTTCTTTTTCTCTTATTCTTTAAGTGTTTGCTGTCTGAGCACACAGTTGTTTTGTTTAAGAACAAGTTGATCACAGCCTGACCTCTGCTGGCTGAAGTTGGGGTTACATATGTCTGAAAAATCATGCTGATGATGACCCTTCAATGAGCCGATCTCAGATTATATTTATGTCTAAAGTTATACCAGACTGATTTAACTTTGTGCTTAAGCATGATCTGAGGTCCAACTGCATCACTGTTAAAATTCTTTAAGAAAGAACAACAAATGTTTTATCAGTTGTCCCACAACTTTATTTCTCATGTCGCGTTTACGTTTATATTTTTTGATTACAAAATCACATAAGACCTTTTTTTCCCCCTTTTTTTCCTTTTAGGATTGTGGCACTAGTAGTAACATCAGTATTAATGTGTTTGATATGTTTTTATTTTCCATCTAAAAGTTTAGTTGTGGTTAGAAAACAGTAAAGTGAATAATTTGAGCCTCCACAGCAGTGTGTGTAATTCTGTCAGGATGAACAATCTGAAAAGAAAGCAAACAAAATGTTGTCTTGACTGCGATTGACTTTGAAAGGGTTTCCCTTCATATCTGATAAGTTTGATCATATACTCGCTTTCCTTTTTATTCATCTAAAAGCCTTGTAGGGGTGTCAAACCATAGGTTTAATCACTGTAATTTGGGAAACATTATCACAATGATGATGTGGAACTGCTGATTTCCTCCAGTTTTATACTGACTGGGCGGAAATAAAGAGGTGTGACCAGAGAAGACGTCACCGTGCAGCTACTGTATATAGAAACACGGGCTTCGTTTTCTTTGTGCGTCTTTTCTTAGCAGTCACAGAAATAGCAGCATTCATGCTCACCTCAGGCCTCCAGGCAGCCTGCACAGCTGCTCTCATCCACCAACAGAGAAAGATGGAGGCTGAGATATGGAGATGCTGGGTGGGGGGAGGAAAGACAGCAGCAAAGTGAAGTCAGGTTTTTGTCTAGTGCTTTTTCACTGTGGGGACAGGGGGGGCACGGTGATACAAACCAATAGAGCCGCCGTACAAAAACCTCCTGCATTTAAAATGCACAGCGAGGAGCTCTGCAGATTATTTTCAACACCTGACAAGCATAAAATGAGCAGTATTTTAAAAAGTGCAGGTAGCCCTGCTCTTACTGCACAGAAATATGATTAGTGAGGGAATTTGTTTAGAATTCAATAAAATTTTAAACACAGTGCAGCTTCTGAGTTTATTTCACTCATCTTTTTTTTTAACTAAAACTCAGTTGGTGGGATTAACATGTCCTTTGCTAAAATTCCAAGTGTTTAGTGGGAATTTAGTCTCATTTCAAGTGCCTGCTCTGGACTGTTTGGTTACTTTTTCACAAAGGATGCGTTCAATGTGACACTGGAGCTGAAGCCTGCTTTGGAAGTGGAACTAGACTAACTGTTCTGGGTAAGTTGGGGCCCTCACACTTTCTGTTCATTGAGAAAAAAAACACCTTTGCAATGTTTAGACTATGGCTGAAGCAGTGACCTACAAAAATGTGGTCCTGTTTATTACTGGTCCAGCTCCGTGCTATTTGATATTAAGCTGGTCCACAGTGCTACTTACGAAGCCTATTTTGGTGCAGGCAGAAAACTGACCGTTCTCGGTGAGTAAAACGTCCGCTCGTCCCTTTGGAAGCGTTACAAATGTGTAGATGTTGGAAAGTATTTGGATATTAGCCTGTGTGTACAAAAGAAAGCAAATCCGGCATGTTTAAGGTGATTGGAGTAAAGTTCAGTTTACTGTGCTGGTGGTTTTGTTTTTGAGGCTTTTTTCGATGGAGGCACCAGGTTGACTGTTTCAGTTAAGAAATAAAGTGAAAGAACTAGAATATAAATCAGAATATCATTTAATGGTTGTTTTTCATCTGATGGCAAAATACCCAAAAGCCTGAATGACACCTTCAGGTAATGAGCGATGCAATAATAGCCATAAAACTCACTATATTTATATAGATATATATATATCTATATAAAAATGTGTCCTGTTGCTGCCGTTTCAAGGGCGATCCTTAGCAGACTCTAGCTGTCGACTACTGTCGATCTCTATGAAACGCTCAATGTCTGAAACTATGACAAAGCTTGATAAATTGCAAAGAGGAGCCCCAAGAGACAAGGAAGAGGTTTTTGTAACAGTCTGAGAGCTCTGTGTTCATTCAGCGAGGCTTATTTCGGCGCTGGAACTAAACTGACCGTCTTAGGTAAGATAATCTGCAGCGAAGACTCAAACTGCACGTCTTAATATGATAGAAATAATGTGTGATAAGTGTGCTTCACTTTTTGGGTGGTTTTATTAATCAGCCATAAACATATTCAAGCTGTTTTTAAAAAGTGAAAGCTATTAAAGCACAAAGTTAGTCTTGTGTCAGTGCTGATTAGTCTTCAGCAAAGTGCTGCAGCTATAAAAGAATTGGCTCTATGCCCAGATTATCTGTGGCTATATGGCGTTCTGATCAGCTCTGTGAGCGACTGCGTATTCCCAGTCCGAGGCTCACTTTGGGAACTAAACTCACAGTTTCAGGTAAGGTGCAAAAATAGAACATTTTAACAGGCACAAATTTATTTTATCATGCAATAGTCCATAAATTAAAACCTAACTGTAAGTAAGTTGAGTTACTGTAGCATCATTTAAGGTTCCTGACTTTGTCTAAAATCTAAAATCTGTCTAATTAGGTTTTGTTATGAAGAGTAAATTTGGAGAAATTAGAATTTTTCATAAAGAGAAAAAAAAGATCGTTTCCAGCTGTTGATAGCACAAACAATTTTTACTACGCTGCATATCAGTGTGGCAAACTACAACCCTGCTTACTTTGGTACTGGCACCAAACTGACAGTTTTGGGTAAGAAACCTTATGCATGTTTTTTCTTCCACTGCCGAGAACCTCTGAGAAGTTCTAATGTACGTTTAGGGCTGTAAAAAGAGCAAAGTTTGAATGTCGTTTTTCATATTTGGGTGTAGACAGAATCACAAAGTTATAAACATGTTGCTGTGGATTTAAAACAATGTGCCATGAAATTTATTTCAAATGTCTTCTATATCTAAGATATATGTTGCAAAAGCAGCATTTTGGAAAAAAGAAAAAAAGAAAAAAAGAGATGTGGCGTCAGAAGGTTACATATTAACACCTTACGCCATTATTTATTTCATTTTACTTTCTTTTTACCCAGTAATCACCTGCTGTTTTTCCAAAAGATCCAAAAATTCAAAAGAAAATGATGAAGCAGGGTTTTTTTTACAAGTGTTACTTTTTTTATCTTTGGGTATTCAAAATGGGAATAATGAGACTGTTTGCATTCTAATGATTCGATTCTCTTTGTCCCACAGCACCAAATAGAACAGTTGAGCCACCAAAGGTGAAAGTGTTTAAACCTTCAACAAAGGAGTGTCAAAATGAAAAACACAAGAAAAACAAGAAGACCTTGCTGTGTGTGGCCTCTGATTTCTACCCGGACCATGTGAATGTGTCCTGGCAGATTGATGGGGTGGACGTCAAAGATGGCGTCGCCACCGATCACTCTGCCCACTGGAATGGTACCCACTACCGCATCACAAGCAGGCTGAGAGTCTTATTTTCACAGTGGTTCAAACCAGGCAAGAATTTCACCTGCACCGTCGACTTCTTTGATGGGGAACAGACGGTTTCTCGTGTAGGCTGGGTCGCAGGCATTCGAAGTACGTTCATTTACAATCTTTAAATGTGTCAAAATCATCTGAAATAGTTTGACTTGATTTCACTGAAAGAAATCGTTTTTCTTTTTCTTAGATCCAGGAGCTGCAGCAATAAGAAGTAAATATTATTAATAATATTATTAATAACAATAACCCAGTGTGTCTGCTCTATACTGAGCTGGGAAAATAATACAAATCTTACAATTTTGTGCAGACAAGTATCTGAAGACCACCCACAATGCCAAGCTGTCATATCTGGTTTTGATCATCAAGAGCAGCATCTACGGACTCTTTGTGATCATCCTGGTGTGGAAACTTCAGGTTGGTCCAAAACGATCCAGCTCCTGTTTGTGCCACGAGCAGTGGTCGTTATATGAAACATATCTCAATACAAAACAATCATTTAACAGCACCACGTGCTTCTTCCTCCAAAGGAACCTGTCTGAAACTGAATCTAAATGTAATGCAGGATCGATTTGTTAGACCGCCGTAAAAATTAGCAGCTAAGAAAAACATCAGTTAGCCTGTTTATCTTGAATATGTCTTTTTTCTCAGCAACTATCACTCAACAATTAAAACCTATTGAAAACATTTTAAAAGCTAATGAGCTAAAACTAATGAATATAAAGGTATCATTTAAAATAACAAGGAAGGGGTTTTGTTGTTGATGTTGTTTAAAGTTTATAGATTTATAGATTCTCCATGACAATATTTCAGTCACCCCAGCAGTATTTTTCATTAAATATCTCAATCAATCACTTTTAAAATTAGTGTAATAATATTTTCTCAGTAATCTCAGCACCGGTGGTAATATATATGTACAAACTCTGACAAAGTGCTCATTATTACCACAGAAGCTCTGAAAAGGATTTCTTATAGTTATCATTTAGTGTATCCAAGAAAACTGCTTTACATCCACGTCATTTCTGAATTTCTTTGTGCTTGATTGATAATTAAAAATTAGTAGGAAGGTGAAGCTTGCCTTCTTTATAGTCAGTTTGTTTAGTGAAGACTCACTGAAAACATGAGGCTTTACATTTAAACCTTTGTTTAAAGAGCGACTCTGTAAACTGAAAACGTGTTTCCTGTCTTCACAGGGGTTTTCAAGAAAACCAGAGAAATGAGAGCTGAGCTGAACGACTGAGCTGCTTTCTGTGAAAACAAAAACATTCACAGTATCCTAAAGCTTTGCTTTCCATTTGACTTTCTTCCATTTAGTATATAAATAAGTGGACATCCTGTGCTGTTATTAGTTATTATTCTGTTAGTTTGTGTAAGTGCTTTGTGCTCAGTTTGCTTCTTAATAAAAGTACTCCTTAAACACACAACTGTTTATTTCTTTCATATATGAGTCTGAGGCAGTTCTACCTGACAGTACAACATACAGTTACTCATCAGGTGCAGTTTCAGGTATTATTCATTTATGTCTGAGCCTTCACTACACTGCATGGCTAGCAGGGAGCTATTTTTAGCAGCCTGTTATCTGTTGGGTTTCTGAGAACTCACCCTTATATTTTCCATTTTCTATGAACTCCAACTCAAAAACATTGGGCCATTTTTACTGTGACATGTTCCCCTATCTGTAAAACCTGTTCAAGATTCACTTTTTCCATTCTCAGTGAGTAAAGCTGTGTTTTTTTCACAGTAGGTGGAGGGCTATACATATTGAAGTATGTGTGTAAAATGTGAGTCAACCACAGCTCGTAGGAACAGGAAATCAATACTCTCCTCTCTCCAGAGACGGAGGTTGAAGCTGTTGTTTTGTGAGGAACAAACCAGGTCATGACAGCTTACGGAGGCGTTGAGAGCAACAGCAGAGCACAGGATGTGGTCACAGAGTGAGACGAGCGAGCGGCAGATTGCTGAGAAGCTTCAGAGGTGCAGACTTCCGCTTCACCGCAACCTTCACAAGCATTAACACGCACCTGTGCACCAGCTCCCCACTCTGCAGCGCTGCACCAAGCACACTAACTGTGTCAACTGAAGCTACGCTGGGAGACAGCAGCTGCTCTGTGTGCATACGCATTACTGCAGCCTTTTATTTAGAGTTTGAGGTCACATAAGTTCATCAGAACTATCAAACACAATAAAGTGCTCATTTCCTTTTTCCTAATCAGAGGATGTTTATATCACAACAGAGTTTTGATCTCCTAAAGCTGAGAGTTCTGCTTCAGAGTTAAGAGTACTGACCGTAATCCTTTAATGCTCACAACAGCATTACATAACAAGAAGGTAACAATAAACTACAATGATTATAATAAAACTATAATATAATAAATCGTTTTGGGGGGCTTGACTTCTTATTAGTACATAAAGCTAACATCTGTCCATCCACTTTCTTTTGTTAATCCAACTCAGCCCAGGGCTGGAAAAAAACAGCTCATTTAATTCAATAAAGAACAACCTCATATTTCCCCTTAGTCTGCATTATCAGATGAAGGAGTGTTTCATGGGGATATGTTAACTAGTCTATTTTATTCTCCCCACACGTCACATCCTTCATATAACAGCAGTCTCTATCTGAAAGTGAGATCAAATCTAACTTTGTTAAAGTATATTTACCATTAAAACTGGGATCTGCCTCTATCGCCTGATAATTGCTCTCATTTTTAGACTGCGTGAGAAAGACTGAACTCAAACACGCTGCCTATTCTTTACCAATAGCCACCTCCTGCATCTGCTGGAAGATATTAAAATAATACATTAAAATGCCCTTTAAGAATTCACACTCTGAGGTGCTTTTCCAGTTTAAATATGATTGTAGTTTAAGTATGACACTGGGATGGTATTCACTTTGTGCTATTTTTACTCTTACTGGCCACCAAAGTGCTTTGTAATAAAATAATTATTATTGTGTATGTGTTTTATCTGTCAGAAGAGTAACAGATGTGATAGTAAAATTACAAAACTTATCACAGTTCAACACTCTTTTTATGAACATGCTCAGGTTATACATTTAGAGTTTTGAGGGAGTGTTGATGGGCTTAGTGTAGGAACAACTCAGGAACAACTTCAGTGCTGTGTTCATCTATCAGCTGTGACTGATGGGAAATGAAACAAGCTGTACATTAATAAATTATAAATATGTTTACCTTAATCAGAGAGTGCTAGTGTTCCTGAGAGTAACACACCCAGGCCTGCTGGTCTTTTAATTAAAGAATAACATCGTACAGCCATGCATAGGATGCATCTGCACTATATCAGTGTCTCCATCTGCTGGGCAAACCATGCCACTACATCAAGAGCTTAAAGGCTACTATAGACGGTAAGTTTAACACATAAAACAAAAATCAGCACAAATAGTTTTCAAATGTTTTAATGATTCAAAATGAACATGATTGATTTTATTGGCACATTTGGGGATGAAGGAACAAAGTGAATCTTAAATATTAAAATGTTTCTTAAAGAAGAAAAGCTATCAAGCTCCAGAAAATTACACTAGAATAAATGCACACACGGTTGCAATTAATCCAGGAGGATCCAGCAGAGCTGCAGAGTGATGGCTAACAGAGACAGAGTGATGCTCCGGGTTGCAGAGCCGGTCAGCTTGTTGCTACCCAGAAGGGCACGAGCTATACTTCACTCCTATCATGGACACACCCTCACTTGCCAGCAGCATGCCAGAGAAGACAATTGATTTTGGGTTTGTGTCTGTACCTAGGTCTCCTACACTGACATTGAGCCACTTGTCACTTTCTTTAATACATATTAGTCTGTTATCCTCAACAACATACTGTACATGTGCTTCTAGGAGGGTGGAGCACAGCTGGAAATGACTAAGCTTCATATATCATATGAACTGTTAAACACACTGCACCCTAGGAAAACACCAGCAAATAGAAAAATGCTGGAAGAGCACAAAGTGTATTCATTGTGTTTCCATAAAAAATACAATGGAAGCAGAAATTTAACAAAATCACACCAAACACAACATTTTAGGGACCTGGAAACAGCTATCATGCCTTTGCTCGACTGCTGCAACTCTATGTGTACAGCAATGCCTATTCCACTCCCTCCCACAGAGAGTTCCAAACTGATCAACTCTTAACAAAGAACGATCTCATAACCATCTCTAAGTATTGATTTTGTTTCATTCAGTCCAATAATGTAGGCAGACCCTACAATATTCTATGTATTATTGTCGGGTCTGCCTTACAATATAAAGCACCTTGAGACACTTGTCTTGTGATTTTTGTGCTGTATAAATAAAATTGAATTGAAGTGAACATTAGGAACATCCTGTTCACCTAGAATGTCATTTTAAATGCAGCTGTCATCCAGCAGATAAAACATCATCATTAGCTCCCAAAATTCACTCTGCCACGTCCTTTCTGTCAGTCAGATGTGGAGTGAATCTCACTCTAATCCCTATTGTTCCAGCTTTAAAACCTGTTACCTAAAAGTCAAAGAGAGGTTGACTGTATGACGTCGGTTCATCAGTTCATTGCTCTAGATTTTACAGGTGTTAGAGGAAAAATGATTCTATGCTTCTTTACCTTCTTTAAATGTACAAAGATGCCCTTTGTGTTTAGATTAGTTTAGAAGTGCCTTTTAGACTTTCCCAGCAAGGACATATTGTTTCAGATTGTTTTATCTTTCCTAGCTCTCTGCTGACGAGACTAGCACCATATATGGAGTTGTTTTATTTTATCTGTTTATTATTTTCTTATCCTGTTCTCACTGTCTCTGTGATCTGTGCCTATAAAAAATGCCAAGCCTCTGTTCATGGTGTGAGTTGTTCTCAGCGGCTCACCCGTGTACACGTTTAGCACAGAAAGTAATTTTGTCTCATTGTGTCTTTATTCCTCCTGGGTTTTTTTGCAGGGTTTTCTACCAACAACAGGTCTACAGCAAATGGGCTAATAACTGCATATTCACTCTTTCAATTTTTAACATAACACTCTTGGAGTTTGACTTGATCAGAGGTGGCAGTAATGCGCAGGAAAAACAACACGAGTCCATCTACAAGGAGGCTGTGGGGTAGCACGGGCAGTCACCAGTGTTTTTAATTGTCATCAGGGGTTAGATGGTGGGGTGATATTTGGAATAATGTGTATGTAAGCAGACAGTTTGGTCGATAACCATGGCTGTATAAAGAGAAACTAAACTTTATAAATAGTGCCCCATTCACTGCACTGTTGAAAACCCTCCACACAGCTAAACAAAGCACCATATACCAGACATTAGACAGCTCCTGCAGAGCTTCCATTACTTATTCAAAAGAATTCAAATTAGAAAAATTATATCTTGTGGGGTGAAAAAGCTGCTCTTTTCTTTGGAATTTGGAAAATACTGCAGTGCATTTGTCATGATCTGAGTGTTTCAAAGAATAAACAGAGTAAACATGCCTGGGCTCGGTTCAGTTAAGAATAATTCAGAAAACCTAAATTGCTGTTGCCCACTTAGCAGCTAAACATTCGCTTGGTTTGAAGTGCAAGCAGTTAGCATGTACCTAAACTGGAGAAATTCATGTTCTGCTAACTCCAAACTGGTCTGGTTCCACTTTAGCTTGCTCGATATTATTAATAACTATTATCAATTATTATCAGTCTAAGTCAACTGAATATTTATAGAGAGCTGTACAGTCACAGAGGCTAACAATAAGCTCAGTGCTGGATTAGTAGACCAAACTGTGGGGCTAGCTGCTTATTAAACCCAAATTTCTCATTTTGAAATTAAAGCTGCACCCTAGCAAACATATTGGAAAATATTACTAAAATTAAAGATGAAACGACACTAGGGACATTATCACAGTGTCAGTTTGACATATATTTTCAATATCACTAAGAATTTGTTTTCAGTAACTGTTTTCTATTATCTATTTGGTAATGAGAATAAACAAAATGTAAAACATTTTAACGTTTCTCAATGAAAAGAACAAGCAGATATCTGATGTTTCAAACAGTGTTCGGCCCACTTCTTATCTTGTTAAACTAACTAACCGCACATAAGAGCAGCAGCATTCCTGAGTTTATGATGCTGACATCTCAGACAGAGCGAGCATAATCACACGATGCAGAATTTAGAAATATTAAATCATCAATAGCTTCACAGTGTCATTTCTTTTCCTAAAACAGGCTCCAGTAATACTAGTCTGTGTACATGGAGACGACTGACGTCTGATCACCATCAGTTCTACGCATATTAGTTGTTGTTTTTTGAGAAAAAACAAAGGTGAACACTTTAATCCTTCTTTGCAATAATCTGATGTGTATTTCTCGAGTTGTAAGCCAAGTCAAACCCAACCTCTACTCTGCTTGGAAATAAGACTGACATCCATCTGTCCACCATTCTGTTTTTGGCACAGTACCACGATCAGCTTTAATCAGAGGTGAGGTTTGGGTTTCAACCCTGTTTGCTGGAAACTGTGACAAAGTTCCCAATACTGGTCCTAATAGTTTCATTACTAAAAGATTTTTCAAAAGGACAGAAAAACACAACAATTAAAGAAGAGATGGATGAAAGGAGGGCAGTCTACTGCTGGAGGCCAGACGGCTCTCTTTCTCTGCCTGTTTAATACCTCCAACACACACACTCACAGTTAATAACTGTATTGCAGATCAGCAGTAATCATCTTGACATCTTTGACCTCTGTGGGACTTTGTCCTTCTCTTTCCCTCCATCAGTCCTGCACTAATCCCCTGTGGAGTACAGACACATATGGTCCTCATGACCCCCTCTATCTCTATTGCTGACTCTCGGTCTGACTGTCAATCAATAGGTTCAGACATTCCTGGGGCTTCTATGGTGATAAACTACAAAGAACAAAGAGTATATTCAAGAAACCTTCTATTAAATATTAAATAATTTATTTGCAATTTTCTATTTTACATTATGAGTTACAGACATGCAAAGATGTGTTTTGTGAGTGAACAGACTTCCCTTGGGTGTTGCATAAGAAAGGGTGTAAAAACCTGCTAAATTAAACATCTACGACAGCTGCCTGCTGTGGTGATCCCGTGAGATTAAAGAAAAGCTCAAATTAGCGTAGGTATTATAAAATAGGTGGAAACGAGATCAGTGAAAGGGAAAGAAAGAAAGCACAACAGAAGTCAGATTATGTGTGAACATTCAGCTGTATCCACACAGGGAGCGATTCACAGTGATGTGTGACAAGAGACCGCAGACAGTCAATCTGACATTTGGTGACTTCAAGAGACTACAGGTGAATGAAACCTCGGCAACTGTTAATACAAGTCAGACATTTTTTTACTCTTCAAACTCCACATTATGTGTATTGGCCTTTGGTCTTTACCAAAGTATGGCTTTTATTGCGAAAAATCCCATTGCTGACAATGGTCGTTCTTAAAAATTCATCGAAAGAACCACATTTTTACAGCAGTTCACTGGTAGCAGCAGATCACAGCTGCAATATTAAATTTGAACAGATACTCCAGGTCTTCTTCAGTTTTAATTCCAACTCTGTTTTTCACTTTTTGAAAGGAAAAAGAAATCAAGTACGATCCATTTGTGGCAGCAGTCAGGAAGTGTGTGCTAAAAGCATTTTTGTAACCAGAGGAGCCAGAAACATCTGCTTATCCTCTCACTAATTTTGCCTCAGGATGGAGGGCTGTGAGTTTGCGTCTGTGACTCGGTGTCCCAGTTCTTCCCTCGGTTCCTCTTCCTGTTCCTTTCCGCCATCACCAGAGCGGCCACCACGGTGACAAGCATAGTGACAGTGATGACGAGTACAGTAGCGGTCTCAGCCACGCAGAGTTGGCTGTCTACCCAGGCCAACGAAGCCCCCATCAGCTGCGGAGGGTCCTGGCATGTCACGTTGCGGTAGTCGTCAATGTGGAGGTGCCGGACGTGTAGGATCTTACTGAAAACACGATGCAGCTCACAGTCACAGCTCCAAGGGTTCCCTGGCAGGGAAAGAAGGAAGGCAGGTATACAGAGTTCAATTAAACAAAGAATGCAAACCTTAAAATTGTGTGTCAGAGTGTTGAGTCAGAACTTGATTGTAGAAGAGGGGGTGTTGATCAACATCATCTATTTTATATTGCATGATAATCAGTCCAAACGTTTTAAACATATTTCAGTCTGTTCCGTCAGTTTCTGACATGGAGAACAATGAATGAAATAGAATTAAAGTATTTCTGCAGACCTGACAGCTGTATGTGTGTTGCTGTTGTATGAAGGCTGATGAAGGTCTTAAATTTGAGGTTATGCAGGTTGTTTCCCTCCAGATCAAGAACAGCCAGGCTGTACAGAGGTGCCAGGGCATCAGTATCTATCTGAGAGATGTTGTTGTTGCTCAGCTGGAGTACCTAGGAAGACAGACAAACAGGTACTAATTAGAAAGGCAGACATACAGAATAATGAAGTCATCGAAAATGGTGTGCCACAGGGATCTGTTTTTGAGCCACTTCTTCTTACAATAATTAGACAATTCTTCCAAAGCAGCACATTAAAGTGTGCATTAATAGGTAGAGATATCATAGTACTTTATACTTTATAACTAATGATAAATTTCAAACTTATCATTATTCAGTGTACCAAAACACTAGCTGTCTTACGTGCAGATGAATTAAGACATGAAATAAGATTCATTTACATTATTATACTTTTTAGAGGCTAAATCTACAACAGTCCACAATCAAAAAAAACCTTTGAGGTACCAGTTTATTTACCCATTTAAAAAAAAGTCTGTTCACCTCCAGTCCAGGCAGCATGTCCAGGCTCCCATGCTGCACCACAGTCAGTTTGTTGTTGTGTAGATAGAGTTGTCTGAGCCGGGAGAGGCCTCTGAACACGCCGGGGCCAACAGACACCAGTTTGTTATAACTCAGGTCCAGCTTTTCCATGTTGTCCAGAAACTCCAGGCTGGCAGCAGAGAGACAACGAGAGCGTGAGACAGTGAGAAGATACTGTGAGAGACAGGCAGAGAGAAGCTCTGTGCTGAATGCTACTGTCTGTAACTGTATTCGCTATATAAATCCAGTCCATTATTATTATTGAGACAGCTCCTGGTCTTTTGGATCACTTTAAACATATTCCTGTTAAGCCAGACGATAAACAGAAATATGGAAGCTGATGGAAAAGTGAGATGGAGTTTCACGGCACTCTGATGACCCACAGATAGCCATGTACCTGTATCCAGATAGATAATGCAAGATGTTGTGCTCCAGTCGCAGTTCTTTGAGAGCAGGCAGACTGGATGAGAAGTCCACAGGGAGAGTTTTTAATTTGTTCCAACTGAGATCCAGTTTCTCCAGAAAGGACAATGAGAAAAATGCCTATTCAAAGACAAAAAGCATCAATTAGGTGTGCTGTTTCAACTTTCCTACTGTCAGGGTGTCAGGATGAGGTCGTGGACGAAAGAAGGAGGACCCAAACGCTGGACTCACAGGTAGGTGAAGATTGGTGTTTTATTGTCAACGGAGTGAACAAACAGAACAGAAGTAGGAAACGGCTGGCCGGCTGGACGACTGACTGAATGGATGAATGAAAGACTGACTGACAACTGACCGGCTGACCTGACGGAACTGAACAGAGGACAACCTAACGGCGGCGAGAACAACATCACAATAACATCAATGACAAGACATTGGACTGGTTGAACTGAGGGACATAAATACACAGGCTGAGTGATGAGAGATTAGAACCTGGTGAGTACACAGCTGAACATAATGACCTAATGATAAACGGGAAGAGGACGGAACATAATGCACATGGACCAAGGCTAACACAATAAAACAGGAGGTGAGGCAGACAGAATATAAACAGTGAACATGAACTAAGAATACTGGGTCAAAGACCCAGAAACCCTGACAGTACCCCCCCCGCAAAGGCCGGCACCCGACGGCCAAAAGAACGAAAAACCAGGACAGGGCGGGCGGAGGGGGCCCAGGACGGAGGGACGGAGTCCACACAGAGACAGTTCAGGGGGCCGACCGTGCGGACGGCAACGGCGACGATGACAGCGCTGGTCCGGGGGCCGACCGTGCGGAAGGCGACGGTGACGATGACAGCGCTGGTCCGGGGGCCGACCGTGCGGAAGGCGACGGCGGCGATGACAGCGTTGGTCCGGGGGCCGACCGTGCGGAAGGCGACGGCGGCGACGTGGACGCAGTTCGGGGGGCCGGCCGTGCGGAAGGCGACAGCGGCCACCCAGGAGAAGAGGGTCCGGGGGCCGGCCGTGCGGAAGGCGACGGCGGCCACCCAGGAGAAGAGGGTCCGGGGGCCGGCCGTGCGGAAGGCGACGGCGGCCACTCAGGCGATGACGGTGCAGTTCAGGGGGCCGGCCGCGCGGAAGGCAGCGGCGGCGGCTCTCCAGTGTCAGGCGTACTGGCCGAGGCCCGGTGGGCACAGGACCAGTCGAGGCGGGACCAGTCAAGGCGGGACCAGGCGAAGCACAGGCTGAGGCTGCAGCAGACGAAGGCTCTGAGGCTGCAGCAGACGAAGGCTCTGAGGCTGAAGCCGGGCCGGGCGTGGGTGCAGCTGAGGCAGAGGCCGGGCCGGGCGTGGGTGCAGCTGAGGCAGAGGCCGGGCCGGGCGTGGGTGCAGCTGATGCAGAGGCCTGACCGGGCGTGGGTGCAGCTGATGCAGAGGCCTGACCGGGCGTGGGTGCAGCTGATGCAGAGGCCTGACCAGGCGATGCAGGCGCGGAGGCCTCTGGCCGGAGACAGGCAGGGCCAGTAGGCGCGGAGGCCTCTGGCTGGAGACAGGCAGGGCCAGTAGGCGCGGAGGCCTCTGGCTGGAGACAGGCAGGGCCAGTAGGCGCGGAGGCCTCTGGCTGGAGAGCGGCCGGGCCAGTAGGCGCGGAGGCCTCTGGCTGAGGAGCGGCCGGGCCAGTAGGCGCGGAGGCCTCTGGCTGAGGAGCGGCCGGGCCAGCGGGTGCGGAAACCCCTGGCTGAGGAGCGGCCGGGCCAGCGGGTGCAGAAACCCCTGGCTGAGAAGCAGGAAGGCTCACAGCTGGCTCTGGGTGCTGTAGCTGCAGGTCCGGGAACTGGACGGGATGGTGGACAGGTGACTGGGAAACAGGAGGCGACTGGACTACAGGGCACTGGGGGACAGGTGGAGACTGAGCTACAGGTGACTGGAGGACAGGTGGAGACTGAGCTACAGGAGGTGACTGGAGGACAGGAGGGGACTGAGCTACAGGAGGTGAGGGAACTGACTGGAGGGAAAGCTGAACAGCAGGTGAGGGAACTGACTGGAGGGGAGATGCTAAGGGAGGAACAGAGGCAGGCGTGGCTGCTGGCTGAGCTACAGATTGAGCTAGTGACGGAGATAAAATTACGGCTTGGGCTCGTAAGGCTGGTGCCTGGGCAGGGGACAGTTCAGCTAATCTAACTAGGGATAGTGCGAGGGCGTGAAAGGCTGGGTCAGGAGGTGGATGAAGTGGTGAAGTAGCAGGTGGACCGGTTAGCTCCTCCAAGCCTCCAGGGAGGTCAAGCTGGGTTCTGGTTGCCCTCAACCTGGGCGCTGGGACGGGCACGGAAGGTGGCTGGACACCAGTCACCCCCACCTGAGAAACAGAAGCGGGTGTGGAGGTAGACCGGGTCGCAGCTGCCCTCCTCCTGGGAGCTGGCACTGGTGTGGGCGTAGACTGGGCCCCTGTGCTGGTGGGAAATGGCTGAATACTGGGTGTGGAAATAGTGACGGTGTGTGTGTTACTGGCAGGTTTATTGGAGATTGTTCTGATTTTTCTGCCACCACTATTTACAGTCTTTAACTGAGCTGTCTTTGGGGAAACAGAGCAGAAAAAGTCTACCCAGTCCACATTGTCGTCCAAGAGGGACGTTCCCCATGAATCGGAGAGGCGTCTATTATTTATCTTATGTGAAGAGTCAACTGAGGAAGGTGGCAAACAGTCACTGGGACTCACCGCCGGGAGTGGCTGGAAATAGTCCATGTTACGGTGGCGTGTGTGCCGCTTTCTCCGGGTAGAGGAAGCGGGCGGGGTAAACAGACGAGCCTCTGGCACGGGAGCCTCCATTGAGCCGAGGTGGTAGGTGGAGCCGCTGTGCCATGGCGAGGTTGAAGGTCCGGTGAGTAGAACGGCTGGCGGGTGAGCGAGGAGCGGAGCAGCGGGAGAGCGAGCGGCCGAAGCTTGGCCTGTGACGCCCACTCTCCGCGGCGAATGCTCCGCTGCAGGTGAGGCAGCAGGTGGAGGACCGCGGCGTCTCCGAGGCCCGCCCAGAGCCAGACGAGTCCCCTCGAAGACGAGCTCCCTCTCTGAGAAGAGCCGCTGTTTCCACCTGAGCTTCTCCGCCCAAATGGAGAGCGCTGCGTCCTGCCGCTCGAAGAGGTCCGAGTCCGCTGGGTCCACATCGTGTCTTCGTGGCACGGGTCTTGTCATTCTGTCAGGATGAGGTCGTGGACGAAAGAAGGAGGACCCAAACGCTGGACTCACAGGTAGGTGAAGATTGGTGTTTTATTGTCAACGGAGTGAACAAACAGAACAGAAGTAGGAAACGGCTGGCCGGCTGGACGACTGACTGAATGGATGAATGAAAGACTGACTGACAACTGACCGGCTGACCTGACGGAACTGAACAGAGGACAACCTAACGGCGGCGAGAACAACATCACAATAACATCAATGACAAGACATTGGACTGGTTGAACTGAGGGACATAAATACACAGGCTGAGTGATGAGAGATTAGAACCTGGTGAGTACACAGCTGAACATAATGACCTAATGATAAACGGGAAGAGGACGGAACATAATGCACATGGACCAAGGCTAACACAATAAAACAGGAGGTGAGGCAGACAGAATATAAACAGTGAACATGAACTAAGAATACTGGGTCAAAGACCCAGAAACCCTGACACAGGGACCTGGGTCTGAGGGTCCATGAGCAGTTTTGAACTTGTTTATTTGTTGCTGTGTGTACCATGATTTTGTGTGGTGCTTGTGCCCCTGGTTTCCCTTTGTATTGTGTGTGTGTGTGCGTGTGTGTGATGTCCTGGTTTTCCTGGACCACCAGGCCTAGTGGGTGTGTCCTGTTGGGAGGCTGGCCACACCCGAGGAGGAGTAACACACACACCTGCAGCTGATAAGGATCGTTAGGGGAGCTACATAGCAGTGTGGCTGAGTGCTTCTCAACGCTGGATCATTGAGTGACTTCACGTTAGTCTCTTTGTCAGTTAGAGAAGGTTAGTCTGCCGCAATTGTGGTGTGTTCTGACAGCTGCCTTTTTGTTATTTCTTAGGTGGTGTGTGGAGTCGAGAGGGCAGTGAGCACGGGGTGCTCGAACACTGCCGAGCGCAGACACACTGGGCACTACTCTGGGAAGAGGACACAGCACGGAGTCGGGAATGCACTGTGTCAGTTTACTTCACTGTAAATAAACACACTGCTTTGCATCGAAGAGCCCTGCCTTTGGGTTCTAATTTCCCCACATCCCCACGGTCTGCCAGCGCGACCGTGACAGATTCAGTTTTTATATGACATATCAGTGACTGGCAGTGATGTAGTGGTAAACACATTTCCTTGCAGTCCATGTCTCTCATTTCTGTTATTTTCTGTAAATGTGTTTTTTAAATATAAAGTATTATTTTTTATATATACAAGTCGATTTCTATACAAATACAAAGTTGCAATTTATTTTCTATCTATCTGTGAGCTGCAGACAGATAGTCAGTCACAGGCAAAGAGGCAGCGTACATCCTGGACCAGCACCAGCCTGTTTCAGAGCTTTCACTTAGACACAGACAACCACCCACACTCACATTCACACCTAATGCCAATTTGGGATCTCCAGTTAAGCTAACTTACTTGCCTTTGGCCGTTGGGAGGAAGCCAGAGTAACCGGAGAGCAGCCAACCCAACCCTGGAGTGTTTTCCATGCTTGTGATAATTTGCTTTAGTTACATATTAAATCTCTAAAATACGTCTTCGTATTATCCTTACAACTGTAATTGTGCAACATTTTCAGATGCATAAATAGTTTTTCCACCACTTTGTTCTTACCTGTGGTTGGATTTCCTCTATCTGGCTGTTGGTGAGCACCAGCACCCGTAAGGACCACAGTCCTTTGAAGGCTTGAGTGCCTATCACACTCAGATTGTTTCTTCCTAGCTCCAGCAGCCACGTGCCGTGCGGGAGACCCCTGGGAACGTGCTCAAACCCACGGTCGCGGCAGTCCACCAGGTCAGCATGCTCATAACAAATGCACTTGTGTGGACACAACTTTGAGCACTGAACACATGGGAGAAGGGACTGCGGGGAGTAAATGGCAAGAAGGAAGAAGAGATGTGTTGTGGAAAGAAGATTCATATTTCCCAGGACAGCTGAAGGAGGGTCAGGAGATTTTAAGAAGCAGAAAGCTCACTGAAGGGCGGGAGTTTAATTCTGCTGTTCTTTTTCCCAAACCTCGCAGTCCATGTCAAAGCAGCCAAAGTAACTGGCAATAGAAAGAAACAGAATATATTTTCTATATCAGAATATAATACTATACTCAGTACTAATAATAGTGTAGTCTTCACTGGCTCGCTGTTAAATCCAGAAATGAATTTAAAATCATTTTCTTTAACTGATAAAGCTTACAGATATCTGTGAGCTTCATGAAACAACCCCCCTGATCCAGTTCTCCCTTATTCATGCTGTAATCAGCTCAGGCTGCCGTGGAGAAGCACTCCGAGAGCACAAACCTCCACCAAGGTAGCTCACTGTCTGGACAGCATTTACTTTTAAGGGAATTGTATTGTTTTTTTATATATATAAGCATTATGTAGGATCAATAGATAATATGTGCTGATTTGTAAATAACTGGACATGAATAACTTGAGAGTGCCTAGTTAGTACATTTGTAACTGATAACCTGATAATGCTTTCTTTAAACATGTGACACATTTTGGGGTCAACTTGGAAAAAAGGCAGATGTGACATGTCAAAGTGAGGTCAGAGGTTATGGACGCAAACCATAATGTGATATTGAGAATCCCTGTGTATCCCTATATGCCTGTATGTGGTCAATTCATATAGTGGCAGTAGGAAACATCGTTTTAAAAGCTCTATATTATCATTATTATCGCTTTGGCGTTAGGATCAGTCTGTTGACCTTGAAGGGGAGTTTAAAGGTCAAATGTGACATGATAGTTCAAATTTTTATACAGTACTTACTATATATCGATAACATATTATATATGTTGATAATTCACACCAAACTTGTAAGAATCATAGTTTCTAAGGCTTTTTGCCAATTTTCCAGCCAATAAATCACTGAGTTCACTTTCACCCTATCCGCAGGTTTTATTAAAGACAGAATAACATGCACACATGGAAACAGTACCAAAGAAATTATGGCTTTTGTGGAAGTAGTAAGCTATATTTATAAAACACCTTTAAGAATAGAGGCGAGAAAAAAGAGAACTGTAACAGAGTGAATTTAAAAAAGAGAAGAAAATGTAAAGTTGCACACAAAAACTTACAAGTTTTATCTGGTTTTTTGTTTGTTTGGGTTCCTACTTGTCCTGACAGAAATGTTTGGATCATTAGCTGTTAATTGTTCCACTGTACTCATCAGTATACTGTACAGTTTATTATATCAATTCTGCCTCCTGCAAATGAAGGCACAGTTTATGACAGTTGAATTTGTATGCTTAGAAATTAAAACAATGAGCATAAAAGTTCTGAAAAGCTACGACATGATAAACATGACTTTCTTCATTTTTTTTCTGTAAATCTCCAAAGGACAGTTTTACCTAACAGGCTGTAGGACTACAGGGATACGTCTTTATCTCGTCTCTCCATGCCTCATCCAGATATAGCTGCATAATCAGATCATGAATGAATTCAGCCAGTCTGATGAAACTGCTATTTTTTTACTGTATCAATTTTTTATTTTATTTGTTAGCATGTAGTTTTCTAATGCTTATTTTGGAAAAACAATCTCCAAAATAAAACATTTTCCATGGTAAAAAATAAGAAAATAAAGACAGCAAACAAAGAGGATCAATAAAGTTAAAGTTTAACAAGTGGGATATTTTTTATCAGTTATTTTGACAATGGATACCTGACTCACCCCTTCTGCTGCTGAAGAGCCAAAATATATCCATGCTAGCTCCTCAACTTGTACATGCCCTCGGCTTTGATGGATGATGCTGAGACAACAGGCAGAGGAAGGAAGGAGCGAGAGAACCAAAGACAGGACGACGATGATGCTGATGGAGCCTTCCAGTGCAGTCAGCTGCGATAATAATCCTCTAATCCTCTCCAATCGCCAAACGCTTTCTCTCTCTCACTGAACTCGTCTGATGTTTGTCATGGTGTTTCTCTCTCTGTCCACCCTCCCTCTGGTTTCCTAGGCATCGCTCCATCTGTCCCTTTTACCGACTTAAATATTATATAAAGACTTTTAACATTTTGAGAATATTGCGTGTGTGTCTCTGTGTATATTTTTGTGTGTTTCTTTATTAAGTAAGTAAAGAAGCACACAAGTAAGGATAAGTGCAGATTTAACTATGAAAATTCACTTGGGCTATTTATTAATTAATTATTACTTTAATACAAAGAGTCAGCTGTTTCTACAGCTTCTTTAGCTAGCAATGCTAGTGACTACTTGCAAATTTAGCCCCTATTAGCATCAATATAACAACTGATAAGAACTTCTAGAAATTGTTGCAGTCATTAATTCTTATACTAGATAAATTAGAGAGGAGAAGTACAACATGTTAATTTACTTAAGGCTCATAAATCACAGAGGAAAACTCTGGAGGTCTACAAGGTTCATTTCCTGGGCCTTGCAAGACAGATGCAGCTTACATTTCTGAAAAGACAAGCCTTTGTGGAAGCTCCTTAAACTGCCATTCTTTTTCATGACCGGCAGGGGGCCAAATACTGTGGATATAAAAAATAGTTAAGATTGTAAAAAAGTCTATCCGGTCGTTAAGTGATGGCGTGGCGAATCCTACTTCCGGGCCTAAAGTAGTCTGCGTTTAATATGGCTTTTGTGTTGTTAAAATTTTTAATGTTATGTATTTTCTTCTATTTAATCTCAAAAAGCTCCTAAAACAGTCAGTGATCACTGTTGACCTCCCTCGGCTTTTATTACCGCTAATCATTTATTTAAGCTCAGTTTTTAAAACCTTAGGATGTAACTACAGCCCAGCCCATGCAGCAGTTTATGAACGACTAACCTCGTATTGTGGATGGATTATCTCAGTTGTTCTCCTGGCTGAAGTTTGGTCCTTTTACAGCATCCTGCCTTGCGATTACATTTGTTCCTGACCACCGAGAACACTCACATTAACTTTTATCGAGTGGAAAAAAAGTTAGCTTGTTTATATTATGCTAACATAGCTGTGTCGTAGTGATGTTCGATTCGTGAACGAATCGTTCAATACTCGAGAATCACTTTACTGACTCGTGAATCATGATTCACAAGCCCAACTGACTCACCCCTGTTGCTGTTAGCAAACTAATTCCATTAGTAGAAATATATCTAGCTTATAATTAAAATTGTGGGGGGGGGGAAACAACAGCCAGTTTCGTAACAAAAGCATTTCTGCTCGGAACTGGAAGAAAAACCCCTAAGTAGAAGCTCACATCAAGAAAATAGCTCCTCGGTTCACAGTAGCATCGCGCTGCTAACATGCTAACACCACATTTGAGCTACTCACTAGTGATGTTCGATTCGTGAACGAATCGTTCAATAATCGAGAATCACTTTACTGACTCGTGAATCATGATTCACAAGCCCAACTGACTCACTGACTCATCCCTGTTGCTGTTAGCAAACTAATTCCATTAGGAGAAATATATCTAGCTTATAATTAAAATTGTGGGGGGAAAAACAACAGCCAGTTTCGTAACAAAAGCATTTCTGCTCTGAACTGGAAGAAAAACCCCTGAGTAGAAGCTCACATCAAGAAAATATCTCCTCGGTTCACAGTAGCATCGCGCTGCTAACATGCTAACAGCACATTTGAGCTACTCACCCCCTCCCTTCCTGTGCTGAATCGTTTTTTTTTTTTTTGTTTTTTTGTTTTTTGTTTTTTGTTTTTTTATTAGTAATATAAACATACAAACAAAATGCACCATATATTACAGATTCAGAGAATAAACATTTCTTACATATTAGCAACTTTCATATATAGTGAAAATAAAATATAAAGATGGGGTCACATAAATTAACAGATTATTAACTCACTAAATCAAAATCTTCTACAAAGGAAACAAAAAAAGCAGCCTTTTTCTTTTTAACTAAAGTCAAAGATTTAACCAACAGGTTTAGGTAGTTTTTCCAGTGAGCCAGTGTTGGTTTAATCTTAAAAAAGCGACATTTATGTATAAAATACTTACACAAGATTAATAACACATTAACACCATAATTAGCTTTCTTTTCTTTCAAAAACACTCCAAACATTATCATATTTAAGGTAAATGGGGTAATTTGAATCCCACTGGAATAAAGCCAGGTATGAAAATCCAACCAAAATATTTGTATAAAATTGCACAAAAAGAATAGATGGTCCAAATCCTCCTCTTCTGTTTCACAAAATACACAATTACCCGTTTCTATTTTGAATCTATCACTAAGGAGTCTATTTGTCGGGTAAATTTTATTCAAGATTTTAAATTGGACTTCTTTCCCTTTAGGAGGGATAGGGAAGGTGATATAATCAGTTCTTATTTTTTCAATTTCTTCCCTTTGGAAATCTTTTAATATGTAATTACGTCTAAGTAAATTTGGAGAATAAAGACTCCTTAATGAAGATCTAAGAAACTTATTGTTGCATTTAACATCACAAAATCGAATACCATCTATATATAATTGCCTTAACTTGGGGGAGATGTCAGAATATATTATATCATTTACAACTATGTTTTTAAGTGACAATGGAATGGATTTTATAACCCGATTAAATTTACTTTTAGAACATTGGATATTAAACTTTTGGCAAAAATCTTGATGTCCTAGAACATGTCCTTCCTCATCTACAAAATGGGCAATTGCCCAAACACCTTTTGATAACCAATCTTGAATAAAAATAGATTTTCTGTTCATCAGTATATATCTATTGTTCCAAATTGGGCTATTATGTGGAGTGAAATTATGTTTAAATAACATTTTCCAATAAAGAAGGACCTGTTTATGGAATTCAGAGAGTTTAGCAGGTAGCTTAGTAATTTCAAAGTCACACTTTAGGAGAAAGTCGATACCCCCTAGTGTGTTAAAGACCTTACTTGGTATAAAAAACCAAATGGAGTGTGGATTATTTAGGAAGGATTTTAACCATTTAAGTTTCAAAACACCATTCATTATGTCAAAATCAATTGCGTTTCCACCGCCTTCAATGTATGGTTTAACCAAATCATCTTTAGATATATAATGGCACTTATTCCTCCAAATAAAATTAAAATTCAAGCTATTAATTGTTTTAATAACTTTATTCGATATTGATAGAGAGTAAGCTGGATATATAAATCTAGATAAACTATCCATTTTGGTTAATAATATTCTTCCAAAAATTGTGATGTCTCTTTGTAACCACTTATTTAGGATTGTCTTACATTTGTCAACATTATCTAAAATATTTACTTTTTCTAAGACTTTGTGATCTTTTGAAATTGTGATGCCCAAATATTTTACCTCCCTCTTCACCTTTATATCGTACAGTAATTGTGAATTACACTCCTTTAATGCCAATAATTCACATTTATTTAAATTTAACTTTAAGCCTGAAGCTTTTGAGAATGTAGTGATTATTTGTTTTACCAGGGGAATCTGATGTTCATTTTTTAAGAAAAGAGTAGTGTCATCCGCAAGTTGACTAATTATTAAAGAATTGTCCATAATCTCAATTCCGGCAACGCTGCTGTTTTTAATTAGAATTGCGAGCATCTCCACAACCATTATGAACAACAACGGAGAGCTTCCACACCCTTGCCTAATTCCTCTTTTGACGCCAAATCTTTTACCAGTGCCATAGCCTAATGACACAGAGCTATTTATATCATTATACAGTATATCTATTATCTTCCTAAATTTATCCCCAAATCCAAATCGAGTTAGTGTTTCTAAAATAAAAGGATGTTCTACTGAATCGAAAGCTTTATAAAAGTCCAAGAAAAGAATAAAACTGTCATCACTAATCAGATCATTGTAGTCCAGTAAGTCTAAAACCAATCTGATATTATTATGAATGTTCCTGTCTTTCAAACTGTGCTGAATCGTAAGCATAAGCGAATCACTCAGGACTCGCTAACCCCCTCCCTCCTGTGCTGAATCAAAGAGCGAACGAATCACTCAGGACTCACTAACCCCCTCCCTCCTGTGTTGAATCATAGAGCGAGCAAACGAATCACTCACTCACCCTGTCACTACCCGATCCGTACCGGAAACCCGATCGGTACCCCGCATGCGCAAATCTTACGTCACTTCCTCTCTTTGCCAACATTGCGACATTCAATATATTTGAATGATATGGTTAGCGCCCAGTTAGCTCCTAGCATTTCTCTGCAGCTCTGCCTCCTTTTCGACTACCAGGACATTTAAACAATGAATAATCCGTATCCGCAACAAATTTTTGCTTTTCTCCTCAACAGAAAGCGTTCCCCAATTGAACAACAGCGCCGTAAAATAAGAAGAATGGTGCCTAATGACAGAGTTAATAATACAGACTTTATAATATGTCACGTGAAGATTCAGCAGCCAGATGAAGTGTTTACTGGCAATTGACAGTGATAGCGGACATTATCATCACTTTTCCAACAATCCTCTCCACACAGACAAGCATAAACACACTCGATTATCACTAAATCAAATTTAACACACATTTGTAATGACGCTAATTCAGTTTACAATAGGGTTCATTCGCTCAGTCAGCAGGTGGCGGTATCCTCGTACACTGGGGAGTACACTGCCATTAAACGAACAGAAGAAGAAGAAAACCCCTGCACATGCGCGGTACGGATCGGGTAGACCCGATTTGTACGGTCTGACTTTGCACATGCGCAGTAAGGATCGGGAGTCCCGATCTGTCACTATCTTTTAATTTTTTTATTTTTGTCTACATTATATTAAATGTTTCATTATCGGAAACATGTTAAGAGATACTTGTTATTCTTAACATCTTAACAGATACTCTGACCTGTAACTATCGTAAAATGCTTCGACCGGAAGTAGACACCTTTCGCGCATGCGGGGTACCGATCGGGTTTCCGGTACGGATCGGGTAGTGACACACCCCCTCCCTCCTGGCTCACAGCTTCTTCTTCTATATTTGACACACTTAAGGAAAATACTAATAAAATACAAATAAACAAAATAAATGTTTATTAAGCAATTTTGATAAGAAATTGCTTAATTTTAGAAATGTTTTTGCTCTTTGTTCTCTATAAAAAAATTTAATCATTCATGTTAGCAGTGGGATTTACATGAAAAGGGAAACAAATTAAGTTTGAGTGAAAATGTAAAATTTTTGCACTCTGTGGTCAACTGACTCAGTGAATCAAATGACTCAAAACACCCGATTCACTTTGGTGAGTGACTCATTAACACTAGATTCAGTAAAAAGAATCAAATTTACCATCACTACTGTGTTGCTAGCGGTCACGTAGCACATCATTATATACCAGCTAGCCCAACTTCAGTAACCCTACAAACGTCACTGCTGTTTAGTTTTCTGTCTTCATTTATGTTGGAAGTGATAACAGAGCTGTACGTTTTAATTTGTTTCCAAAACCCCGCAGTCAGGACATGCTATATTATATTTAGATAGAAGCTAGCGAGCTAACTTCCTGCTAACTTCTAACTCCGTTAAATGTCATAAATTCCGTTTTCATGGATGCCTGGATGTTAAACTCAATTGTTACACCTGGTAGAGCAGAACGCTGATCATTTTATTAAAGATGAAAGACTTTAGACAGTTTTTCAACTCTCAGTAATGCCATAGTGATCGTCTGATATATGGACCTGCAGCGGAGTTTAGGCCCAGACACGGCTAGTGACGTCAGACTT
Source organism: Aulonocara sp. 'chitande type north' Nkhata Bay (assembly GCF_057382095.1). Lineage (NCBI taxonomy): Eukaryota > Metazoa > Chordata > Actinopteri > Cichliformes > Cichlidae > Aulonocara > Aulonocara sp. 'chitande type north' Nkhata Bay. Next base: position 2,615,046 of record NC_141347.1, on the reverse strand, counting down.
AACGACTGGATAAGACAAGCCTTTAGCTCCCTTTGCTCTCAGTACACTTTCCCCATATGGTCGTTTCTTTTAAAATACAACATGATTTTGTCAATCAAAGTCTGTTTTAAAGTCAAAAAAGGACAACGGGGACTAAGCTTTATCATGTGATCAACAACATTAGGTTACTAGGATGTAATGCCTCAGTTAGGTTGGCCCCTAAATAACCACATCTGATTTCAACACACACCAAGATGGTGATGGCAAAACATTTATTTTGAGGGTTCACAAAAAAGGTGTCCATTTTTATATACAGTCTACGATTTTATAGTATCTACGCAGACGCATGCTTGATTTATTGTAACTAGCAGTAACTAATTTCTACTGTGCAATTTCTGATGAGGCTTTGGTGAGATTCAGAAATTACAAGTGAGCCAACATTTTGGCACAGCACTGTAAATGTGCTGTCAAGTTGACTGTGTTTTATTTTACAGAATAAACGATAATTCAGTGCATAAGTGAAGAAAAGCCACAAAATGTTGAATAATGTGTAATGTTGGAATTTATATTTGCATATATGAGGATTAAAATGTTTTGTCTTCTTGTTTGTGCACAACAATTTCAGCACATTATGCAATCAAGAGGTTAAATACCCAGCATCCATTCACCAGGAGGACTGCACAGTCCCTGAATTCAAGGTCATTATAACAAGCTGCACTGCTGCAGTGATGTTATTGGGCCTACAGATTTTTGCTTTGTTATGTGTTAAGCCTTTACTGAACTCAGACAACTGAGAGCAGGCAGAAAATGAAGAGGATAGAGAGAGAAGGGCATAGGATCAAGAGATTAAACCAGACTCAGACCCACATGGAGAGCTGGATATTGTTCATGTTTAATTATCACTTTTTTTGTTTTTAGGTACCCATGTTAGACACAAGACAACAAGGAAAAGAGCACAAAGACAGCCTCCAAAATTCCTTCCTGATTGATTGAGGAACCTTCACAGGCTAAATGTGGACAGAACGGATAAGGAAGCAGAACCATCACGTTTCACAGACTGTATATAAAATAATGTTTTATATCACCTGCTGGTTTGTCACTGCTTCTAAAGGCACAGTGGCTGTTTGATAAAACCAGAAATAGATTAGATGACATCATATTAAGAGAATATATATAAGATGATCGAAAAGAAAGAGAAAAAAAAGAACCCTTGGACACTGCTAGCATCATTGACAGGTTTTTGACGGGGCTCCCACACAAACGCAAAGCTGGAGATGAAGCATCGCCAAATATGTTTCCAAACCAACTTCCTTCCAAGCCAAATGCTAGTAAATATGCTGAAGCTTATCTTCCCTTTGGCTTCACCTGCACAAGTGCCAGGTAGGGCTCTGCGACAGAATTAGTTTCCCTTTCGTCGGGAGCATGCTCTGTGCTCTCGAAATTACGGACTAACAGTATCCCACAGTTGTTTTTGAATCCATTTTGCACACAGAGGCATTTTTTTGAGAAATGTATTGATATCAATGTTGAATATTATTACACAGGAAAAAAACAACTACACATAAAATAATTACACTGTGACGCCTCTGCCTTTGTAAATTGGGGGACAGTAACTGCGTGTGTATAGAGTGTAAAACTGTAGATAGTCAGATTAACAGTATTTTGTCTCTATCTGCCATTCTGCAATTCATCTCATGCAAACAATAACGTGACGCACAGCGTGACGTGAAAAAAGGCACATACCTTTGAGTTGCATGACGAACTCTGTATTCCCGGTCCACACGTAAACGCAAAAAACGGCGTTTAAAAAAAAAATCTCAGTTTTCGGTGATTCGAAATGCCGTTTACGTGTGGACGAAAGGTTCGAACAGCGGCGTTTTCAAAAATACCCGTTTAAGTGTGGACGTAGAGTAAAAGAGTTAGTAGTGGGGGGGGGCGGCGAACATTTTTCTTGTAAAACAAAGTAGCCTAAAATTTCTATCAGTGCCAAACTCACATTAGTTCACCAATGTGTATTATTAATTTCCACAATGAAATAAGGTGTAGCGTAAAAATAAAATAATGCAATCTTAATTTCTTGTTTTAATTAAAATAAATGTTACATTCAAAAGTATAAAAAATGGTCATCTTTAAGTTAAAATAAAAATAATGAAAAGATGCAGCTGGTTTACCCTTTTCTTCTTCCTTTACTACATGTCCCATGTAAACTATGAGCTTCAACTCCTCCCTTCTGTTTCCTTGACTTTGCTACTTCGGACTTCTGCATCTCGTAAGATGTGTTACAATTTACCTGATTGGTCTATGTGTTTCTCTGTGTTATTTGGACTCGGTGCTTTGTTCGACTGCTGTATGTATAGAATAATGTAAAGAAAAACGCTGCCCAGATTAAAATCGACGATACATCAAAATCAAGTAATTAATATGAATCCGTAAATAACGTAAATTAAAAATATGTTTAAACAACTGTTATTTTATAGTTGTCTAATAACTGCCCTCTTGACTCTCCCTCTTCCTGAGGTGGATTTTTAAGGTCAATTGCACTTTTTACCTGTATAAATAAAGGATGTAGCGTCGCTTTTGCAAAAAACTGGTTGCATCTTCTACCTTGTGACTAGTGTGATTTTTTGGGCTGAAAATTACTTAATATAATTAATGACAGATATGTTTGGGAGCTTATAGGCCAACAAGTCATTTACAACGGTTTAAATACAGGCAATCATCTTTTTTTGGCAGACTACCATTATTTGGCACCGCCTGGCTGCGTCCACCTATCGGTGGCCTAGGATCTATAGCGTCATCGGTTGCTTGATAGCGAAACAGCCAATCACCGTAGAGTTACAGGGTAGTCGCATACGTATTCTTGCGCGATGACGTTGTTGAAGAAAAAAACAGAACGTGTGTAAACGGAAATGGTGAATTGTTGTGGACAGTACACGTTGTGGGGCGAGAGAGGAGAGAAATGGGACAAAATCAAACTCCGTCCTAATGTTTTGCTCAGCGCTGCCGTGTGAGTTAGAAGGAGCCTAAAGAGAATCGACGCTAATGCAGACCTGCTAGCTGGGAGCTAGCAACCAGCAGAGGAAGGTACGTGTGACCACAGAAATAAAGTAGTGAAAAGTAAATGCTACCCCGCGCCGTCAGTACTTCTTACTGTTTAGTCTATTAAACTGTGTTAAACTGGTAATAGCACCTGTCCAGTGCTTTACTTACCTGGCGTTAGCACTGAGTAAGATGCGACACTAGCTGGTGTTTACCAGCCGTCATTTCAAAACGTCACTGACATATTAAGTGTTTCACAAATGCTCATATACGCGGCTTGCGTTTTAAAGACTTTAGAGTGTTGCACTGAAGACACCTGGGCCGTTTAACGACACATGCAGCCTTCAGGGACAACTCACGCTGAAGTAGGTCATGCCAGCTTTGCACCTTGTACCTCGGTTCTAAGTTCATGCAGCAGCCGCGTGTATCCGTCATGTTGCTTACTGAATCTCTGTAAGGGAGACAAGATAAGTGTGAATCACAAAGCCCCGATAGAAACCTCCTTTTTTGTGCTCCAGCCACCTTAAAATAGTTCCTAAGACTCATTTGAATTAGGGCTGCTCGATTATGGCAAAAATGATAATCACGATTATTTTCACTGAAATTGAGATCTCGATTATTTGACGATATTCATTTAACCCTTTAAGACCTACCATAGAACCAAGTCCTCCAGAGCTTTTTTTTTTTTTTTTTTTTACATGCTGTAGTGCCATTTTTGGGAGCATTTCAAGTTGCTATATATCAATACAACTGTCATAGCCCATATTTTAATAATATGTATGCATTAAGTCCAGAGTAACTACATTAATTGCAAAACAGTGCAATAAACTACAAAAAAATTGAAAATCGTTTTTGTTTTTTTTTTACATATATTTCTACTTGGGGAAATTTAAGAGGTTTATCCCTCAAAACTTTAAATACAATAAAGTTGCAAAAAATAGTTTCCCACCACAGGAAATTTATTTTGAGTGTCTTCATAGTTTTATTTTGGAGATACAGCAATTTTTATATACTGCAGGAAAAACAAAAAACAATCCTATGATGCAAATTTGCAAAGAAATCAGCAGGTGCATCAAAATAAACTATTTCCAGCAGTGCAATTCGAGTTCTAAGCATTCCAGAAACAAGTCAAACATGACTTATAAAAACACCAGTATAGGCTTTTAAGGCCTACAAGTAAAAAACTAAATTTTCCGCGAAAAATGACGTCACTTCCGGTTTCGGACAAGAAATGGCGGACATGCGATAGTTCGCGTTGACGTCTTTTTCAATGTGGGAAGTGTTACGAACAGCTGATCAGATCGGCAAAGCGTGTTTCTGGAATATTATGTTTTTGTTCCTGCAAGCGCTTTTCATGCAGTTTTTGCAAAGCTTTATGTGGAAGCAAACCGTGACCGAGGACAAGCTGATGGCATAAGATGTAAGTACAACTCCTCCGATTTCATATGCAAAACAAATTATTGTGCTAGCTTACGCAGCTCCGGTTCTACAGGGATTTAAAGGGTTAACAATAACAATGTATTGAATAATGACTTTAAAAAATAATATAAAATAGTGTGCAAATACTGATTACAGTGCAAATGTTTGCAATATAAAAAATAAATGAAAAATGTAAACATCTATGTTTAGTGAACTTTGCAGTGTTGCTCTGTGGTGCAGCTACGACACTGTAGCAAAGTTTACACACTATGTCTACTTGACCCACGTCTCGACTCCGCGAACCCAGAACCCACTGAAGTTTTTTTTACCTCTCTTTTCAACCAATGGCAGTCACTCTCCTCTCCAAATAACTTCTGCATAGCTTTCCGAGCTTCCCTTGGGTCCTCTTAATTGTTGTGACGCGTGTTCGAAATGCAGAGAGGTGCGCTCGATTTGCCACATGGAGCAGCGCCAGAGTAAAGCACGAGGGAGGGGCTAATAATCGGCTCAGTCATTTTTAATGATCGTTGAAAGCCCAGATCGTAATCGTGATTAAAATTCGATTAATTGAGCAGCCCTAACTTGAATAAATTTTAGTTTTAGTGAGCGCCGGGACATAAAAACTGCACAATTGCCCCTCAAACGGGAATTAAAACTGTTTAAACGTGACTGACTGACAGATTTCAAGTTAATATTAGTCGTGAGATTCCCAAGAAAGTGCATTTCAAGCTGTTCCTCAAACGCAGCACCACATGGTGATTTTCTTCTACCATGCCAGTGTAAACCCTGCTTTGCGCTCTGTGTTCAAAGATTAACAGAAAGGTGGAAGATACAGATGGAAGAGTCTCTCAGTCTGGACTTGAGTGCAGTGGTCATACAAAAGGCAGTAAAAGGTAACTGTGCTGTGTTTGTGCAGCAGCCATGGCTGAGGCCGGAGCCCATCTCACATCCACGGTTGTCAGTGAGCAGCCATCAGTGTTTGAAGTCCTGGCACAGGAGTCTTTGATGGAGGCGGTCAGACCGGCACTGAAACATGCAGTCAAAGTGAGCGTGTGTGTGTGGTGGCACTTATACTTTCCATAGATCAGTGTTAGGGTTCTAACAGCCTAGCTCCTGGTGTCCTTTCCAGGTTCTGGCAGAGTCCAACCCATCCCGCTTTGGCTTCCTGTGGCGATGCTTTGATGAGCTCTACCTGCTGCTGGACCTCCTCCTTCAGAACCACTTCCTGTCTAACTGCAGTGCCTCCTTCTCGGAGAACTTCTACGGACTGAAAAGAGTTTCAGGCAGGCAGAGACTTCCTGTGCGCCTCGGGATGACCAGGACATCCCGCTGGTGGTCTCTTCTTCTTCTGTGCCTGCTGCCATACCTGCAGGCCAAGCTAGAGGCTACATTGGCACGGCAGAGGGATGAGGAGGATTTCTCCATCCGGTTGGCGCAGACGAGGAGCCAGAGGCTGTACCGGGCGGCCGTAGCAGCATATCCGTACGTCAGCTCAGCCTGGCAGACCTGGATCTTCTGTCAGCAGCTGCTGTTTGTCTTTGGAGTCTCCAGGACCCACAGTCCTCTCCTGTGGCTGGCCGGGGTCAGACTGGAACGACTTAACACTCAAGATATCAGAGACATGGAGTGGAAAGCCAGGACTCCCGGGAGACCAGCTGGAGGAAGGTACAGCTCGCAAACTCCTTGCTGTCTCTGTTTTTACCCACAGTGGTGTCCTAACAGGTGTGCTTTGTACCCGGATAGATCACCAGTTGCAGATTCTAAACTGAAGGAAGTTTTTCATGCAGCCTGTTTAACTCTATGTTGCTGATACAACGTTCCATGCATTAAAGTGCATTTAGTCAGTGATGTAAAAACCACAAAACTGTTGTGTCCTTATGGTCCAAGCCTGTCTGCTGGGATGGCTCAGATCCAACACATTAGAAAACAGATGTTTTTCACAGAGAATATTCAGACAGTGAGATTAATTTCACTTTGTTTGGCCAAAGGTTTAAGTACTTTAAACACTTATCAAGTTTAATGTTTGCTGATGTGCACTGTGTGGCTTTAGCTCATTTGGTGAATTGATTTGAGGCCACACAAACATACACTCAGTGATATTTTTTACAGTTCTTGAATGAGGAATGTCATAAAAAAAAAATTGCTAAACACCCACAATGCATTGTTTCTGTGTTCACAGCGTGATGCAGAGAGCGTGGTGGATGATGTCACAAGCAGCGAGGGGCATGGCTGTGTCTGTCTCCTCTTCCCTCTCTATGGGTGTTTTCTTCCTGCAGTTCCTGGAGTGGTGGTACTCGTCGGAGAACCTCAGCACAGTGAAAGCTCTCACCTCCCTGCCGGCTCCTCCACCCCCGCTCCACCTGCAGCAGGATCAGGGCGGGCTGGGCTCAGAAAGCAGGAACTGTCCTCTGTGCAGGAAGCCCCACACCAATGCCACCGTGCTGTCCACCTCGGGCTTCGTGTTCTGTTACCGCTGCATTTACACATACGTGAAAAGTAACCACCGCTGCCCAGTCACCGGATATCCCACCGAACTGCAACACCTCATCAAGATCTACTCACCAGAGAGCTAAAGCATCAAGCAGTCAAAGCAGACAAGATCAACTGTGTGAGAGATGATATACAGACACAATATGAAAATTATATTTGAGGGATATTCACAGCTGTTTTCCTTTTTCTATACAATAAACTAATAATGTCCTTAAAGTTTCTGAAAAAACTAATTCATTTTAATAATATTTCTTTTTTACTAAGTTTCAGCTCTTGTCAAAGTGAAAATTGAATAATAATAAAGCCTAATTAAAAGAAATCTAATAGGAGTGTAATTGTTTTTGTTTTTTTGAGGAATTTGCAGGATCCCTTAATTTGGTCACCAGTTGGGTTACTGGTTACAAACTGGCTGCATTTTAGCAGCTTTTTCCAGTGCTAGGACCAGATTTAGGCCTGTCACAGTTAGCATAAAAGCAGATCAGTCAGTGGGTCTTTTCCTCACAAATGAGTTGTTCACAAATAAGTTGTCATTACTGATAAAAATGTCTGTGACCTGGCAAAGATGTTTAAACTCCTACATGGTGGATTGTAAGATGCAACTTCATTTTTGTGGCCTTGTTGAACCGTTGGCCTGGTTCTGCCCAAAGAAGACCTGAGGCACGACCAGTTTGGGAACTTGGTTCACTTCCCTTTTACCCAGAAACCTAAAAAGTGTTCTCCTGCTGCACAGAGAAACATTGTCGAGCTGCTCCTAGTAGAATCAGTTTCTATGGTGTGAGTGCTCTGCTGCATCCCATAATGAGGACACATGCTAATGGAGATGGATTAGAATGAGATCTGGCCCTTTCCTCAAACAAACTGCAGAGGAGTTGGAAGAAAAATAAATATACTAATCAATAAGGTTGTGTGAACACACTCTTAGAGGAGCAGATGCATTTTGAATGAGCCTAGAAAGCATTTGTGTGTGTGTGTGTGTGTGTGTGTGTCCTGTTTCCTTTTTGCCTAAGCTGATCTAACAAGTAGAAGAGTTGTTTCAGATATGACCTTACGATCACACTAATGACTGACAGTAGGGCATAAACAACATAACAAGGTTAATGATGCTCTCATGTCTACACCAAATATAAAACCTTATCCAAATGCGATTTAAAGGCTCATAGCGATTTAGTGCTAAGCTAACAGTGTACATAACGATGATTACTTCAAAAGTTTGGTCTCCATTCTCCAATCCAGAGTTTTCAGAGGAGGGTTCTCCTCGTGCACTGTTTGACTTTTCAGCAAGCAGCCAATAGGCTGTACAACCCCGAGCACTTGCTCTACAGGCCACTTGAAAGACAAGTCGATCACATCAAAAACCCCAACTTCAACAATGAAATTCAGTCTATGGCTAATTTCAGCTGCTGTTTTGTTAAGGCTTAGTTAGCCATGGACAGATGTTCCAACACAGACCTCATCTTTGCTAATTAGAAGTGGACTTGTGAGTCATCTTTAAACCATTTTACTGGAATCATATGAAACAATATGGTTCGCTGTGTGGTACAGACACGCCTGAGCTTCAGTTTTGGCTTGCTTCAGCTCAATAACCACGCTTGCTAGCTCAAATATGCTCACTTCTGGCTCGAGAAAATCAAGACAGTCAAAAAGCTAAACTGAACAAAGAGTTCAAAAATACTGCCACCCACCAGGGTAACTCCATCTCAGCCTCCCAGTGGACGCGCCTGTGGTATCAATTTCAAAAGCCGACTTGAATTCCTTCAAGAGTTAGCGCCAGTTGATCACATCATGATGGCAACTTTCAGGCTTTACAAACAATCCATAGTCTGTATACAGACAGCCTCTTGCTGTATCTGAGACTAGAAAAGCGCTCTGTAAGTTTCAGAATACAAGTTACTGCACAGACCATCGGTGAATTGCTTTATTGAGTTTCCAGACAAATTTAACAACAAGCCCACTTAAAAAAAACAACAAAAAGAAAAAACAGAGAAACAGGTAATCAGGGTCAACATCACAACATTACAGCGAGAGTAATAAAAAAAGGGCTTCGTTAAAATGTCCACAAACCCCTGAAATGAAACTGAGCGTGAAGAATCACAATAGTCACCTTCCCTTTTTAGGCTCCTGCAACACAATCCATCAACAGCAAATCAGGACGAGGAGGGGAACAAAAAATAAACAAAACAAACAAAAAACAGGCTGAAACTTCAAAAAAGGGACAAGTATCATCATCAATAATAGTCACAGTAATAGATTGCTCGAATAGCGTGTATTGCACATGTGTACACATATATGCACTTTATATACATGTGAGTCAGCAAGAACTAGACACATGTTATATCGTCGCAACAGGCAAGAATCTGGAGAAAACAACAGCACAGACAGAGAAGAGTCAGGAATGTGCTCGTGATCAGTTTCAACAAAAATGGCGTTTCCCGAAAAGAAAAAAACAACGTTTCAGGCGCGAGCTGAAACGAGTGAAAGGTAACAGAGAGAACGTCTCCCCTCAAAAAACAGGAGGTAAATGAGGGAGAGAGGGCGAACCACCTCTGTCTCCCTCCCACCCGACAGCCCAAATGTACCGCTCTCCCACCCCCGCCCCTGAACACCGCATGATAGCAGGACACTACATTTACACCACAGTATCAAACATATCAAGAAATACACAGTATCAACTCGTAGCAAAATAGTCCGAGTGTGTGTGACTGTGTGCGTTTCACCTCAGTGTCGTGTGGGTGGCAGCAGCAGTAAAGCTATGTGGCCTCCAGGCTGGGGAGGTGCCCTGACAACCCAAACCATCTCTCTGCATCAGCACGGTGTCCTGAAAGAGTTCTCCATTCCCTTCCCTCTTCTCTTTGGGCTCTTCCAGCTAGCGCAATCAGCCCCCGTGCTGAGGCAAGATCCCAATGTTTCCCACCTCGATCTGTGCTCATAAGTGTCCTCGACACCAAGCAGCAACCACTACAGCTGAAGGGTTTGGCCGTCTCTTGGTAACGTGCTAAATCAACGCAACCACAAGTGGTTCATTCAGTTTTTCCAAATTAGGCCAGGTTTGTCCATCGCATCTGTCGACTACGACGACACAGAGGAGCTCACTCAAGCTCGAATCTTGGACAGTAATGCTAATATGAAATTTGGGTATTTTTAAAGATGAGCAAAGTTTAGAACTGTTCACAACCATGTGTGAAGAAAGGGATAAACGTTTGCCGTCATATACTTTGGAAACTTTGCTGGTGTCAAGTTTTGCTCGCTTGGCAATTCCGTTTCTAGATCCGACTGAGTTTGCAAGAAACCCATCTGAACAACATCTTGGGAGGATTTTCCTGTTATTTTTTTTCTAATTCTTTTAAATCTTTAATTTTTATTGTGGAACTAATAAAAACCACAAAATAAGTCTGACCTAGCGAGATAAGGTAGCTAATCATGAGCTCTTATAGGTTTACATGTTGACTTGTTGGGTCAAGGCTTTTTTTTAATGTGATTTTAATTCTTGAAAATACCTAAATTGTTATCCAAACTTGATTTACAGGAAATCAACTAACAATTTGTTCCCTTTGTGAATGCAAGAACAAGGAAAATTGGAAAAATTGTGTGCACTTCCAAATCAAAGGACTTAGAAAACCAACATCTGATTTATTGGTTGTTTCCATTTTACTGGTTTCTCTTCACTTGTTTGCATCTCAAAGGAAAACCTACCAATTAGATTAGATGCTAATTGCTGCTACTGAACCTTTTTCCTAATTATTACAAAAAGCAAAACTACATTTCTATATCATCTTTTCTAAAATGGAAAACAAAGTCTTACTGTTTAACTACATCAACTCAGTCTTTTCTTCTTCACTGGTTTAACAGTTTAGGCCAGCGGTCCCCAACCCCCGGGCCTGGGACTGGTACCGGTCCATGAGTAGTTTGGTGCCGGGATGCGAGTATTGAGGCTCAGGTGTGAAATTCATGGTTTTCAGGGTTTTTTAGCATTATTTTTTTATCGTTTTTTTCGTTAACTCGGTTTCCCTGGGTCCTTTCCGTGTGTTATGAATAAATCTTCTTTTTTTTGGTACTGGTACTGGTTTTATTTTGTTGCATTTACCCGCTACACCTTAAAGGCCAGTCGGTGAAAATATTGTCAGACATAAACCGGTCTGTGGCGCAAAAGAGGTTGGGGACCGCTGGTTTAGGCCACAGTGACCATGATGCCCACAAGATGCTAGTCTAGTTATTGAGGGAATGGAAGATCCTTTAACAAAGTGAATCTTTTACTTGTTGTTACTCATTTTTATAAATGTTAAGGTATTTTTCATCTGAACCAACACCTGTGGTAGTTGCTGCTTGCCTCCAAAGTTCTTCATTTGCTCCCTTTGTGCTTGCATGAACTCCAGTCGAGCTCAGAAGCTGACCCCGTGTAGCACTGCGGTGTCGGGTCATTAAAACGATCGACCTGTCCAGCTCTCGCTCACTCTACGGCCCCCACGAACCCGACGCAAGGCGCTGCTATTACTGACTGCGTGTTAAATGGACAAAATGCCCTTAGTGTTTACAATAGTACAAAAAGACTACACTAAACCACCTGGAAACACAGGTCAATAAATCAATCAATCAATACTGCCTCTCCATTCCACCTGACAGATAATATACACAAAGAGCACTCAACCACACTGTGTAAAAAGGTACAGAGAGTTCCTCCGATCATCGGTTGCTATGGCCTTCTCGCTCTCTGTTCCCGTCACTGCAGTTCTACCACTGTGGTATTGCTTTAAATGGACGAGACCCAGAGGTAGCAGCGTCGGCTAGAACACCACAAAGGGTCCTGGGAAATGAAGTTTAGTGAGGTTGACGATTACGTCGATCAGAGTTAGTCCCCTGACGTCCCAGTATAGTGTTTCTGAGTTGAGTTTCAATAGGTTTTCATAATAGGCCGGTCCAGCTCTGAAGCTTCTGTGTGATTGGTCAGAATGGGAAGGTGGTGGCCAAACAGCAGTCAGCAGGCTTGAGCCTGAAGTTGGGTAGGTTGAGTTTTTGAGACTGAACAAACCTCAACACTTTCAAACATTCACTTTAAAGATTTCATGAGTGGTGCAATTTGACTGCACTTTTTTAATGAGGATGTGAGGATTATATCATGTAACAAAGCACTCGCTCCTTCATTACTGCACTGAAAATAGTGGATTGTCAGCACTGATCCAGGAACAGCACACGATGTATTCTCAGTCATTGTCACAGAATGGAAGCGAAATTTGTGTTAAAAGTTTTAACAGCCTTCATATGCGCTCTGTTCATTGGATGTAAGTCACCATGATATATAGTCGTGGTAATAAGAAAGTACGCCCTATGTAACTTCTAATGTTTCACATATCAGTACATAATCAGATAAAGTGCAACCTCAGAATCACCCCAAGGTCAGAGAAACTGACATGAACCCAGGCAGAGCACCTCGGGTATGAATTAAAGCAATGTTGTAAAGAAGAGCTGTTCCTCCAACAGTGTGAGGAAATGATAGTCATACAGCGGTTACTGCTGCTTGTGCTTCTACAAACTACTGAATTATCCCAGCTTTTATTTATCTGACTTTGTAATGACCTCATTTAAAGAGCTGGTGACGACTCAGTCATTTTGTTTATGCCCGATACTTAAAACCTTAGAATAAACAAAGCATGTACTTTTTTTTGACTCAAACGAGACTGTTAAAAAATCTGAGCAATGCTCTTAAGTCTTAATTTGAAAAAGAACAAGCTTGAAATGAGAAATCATCTCGACACGAGGATGCAACTAAACAATATGAGAAAACAGAAAATGAATCTATCAAGAAATTCTAATTCTAGGCGGATCTCCCTGTGATCTATTGATGTAACAGTGATATTGATAAGCCTGCTGAGTTGCACATTTTTCTGCCAGCTTTGGCTACAGCTGCTGTGTAGCTTTCAGCCTGGATTATATCTTTAAATTCCTCATATTTGTTTAGGATTATATATGCAGGATTATATTTGCTCCCATTAGAAATACACACCTTTAGACCTGTGTCTGTTCACCATTGGAAAACTAGTGATAACATCCCAATTTGAACATGCACAAACTGAGAATCATGTAGCTTTAACAGCAATTCAGGCAATCCAAGTGCCAACCTGGACATTTACTGCTAACTCATGCATGCAGCTTCCTGATGTGTCCTCAACAAAAAACGGTCTTCTCCATTAAAGTTGGTGCAAACCACGTCCAATAATACCTGAGGAAGCAGGTTTTCCTCGCTCTCAGTACTTACTGCTTATTTCACCTTGATTGTAATCAGTTTGTAGTGAGTTTATTCAAGTTTACTGTGGACAGCTGGGGATGAAATACCAATATCCCAGTCCAGCCTCATGGTCTAGGCTCTGGCTGATCCCCTGGTCCTCACCCAGGACCACTTCACCCTGACAGACCCTACAAGGGGCAACAATGACTTCTGAACCCATGGGATCACTCAGCCAAAGCCCTCCACTGTGGTAAGGTGGTGATTATGCTTTCTGGGTGAGGTGTTTTGGGCATGTCCAACTAAATGTGGGGCAGAACCAGGGCACGCTGGAATGGGAACACCCATTTATCACCCCAGAAGAGATGGAGGGCGTGGCTGAGGAAGACCGTCTTAGCATGTCTGCTTAGACTGTTGCTGTGACCTCTAGAAAATGGATGGTAGTGAGTTTAACAGCATTTAAGAGGTCTGACTGTCATCCATCCAGCGAGGCTGTTTTCAACACTCCTGCTGTACCTCATTTCACGATCCATCAAGTGACCATCATTGCTTCACTGCTTCCTGGATCAGAGCTGATACAAACCTAACGTATGAGAATTACAGGGCTCATGATTTGGTACCATCGTGTGATATGTAGAATGAATACCACAGTCTCTGGAGGAGCTAGCGTCATTTGGACTACAAAAACACATAATCACTGGACCAGCCTATTTTACTCAGCCATGACTTTTGACCTTAATATCACCTTTCTGTAGTTGCTGCTGTTTGCCTGCGGAGGGCAGCGCTAGTCCTGCTAGAAGAACTAGAGCTTGCTGACCACCCCCCCTCCAACACAACAATATTCAGCCATCCTGAGCATCTATAAACAAACAAACAAACAGGTCGTGGTCTGATCGCATCAGACCATGTGCTTACTTCCTGTCTAACAGCCAAACCTTTTCAAACTTCAAATCTTCAAATAGAATATATTCAGAAATCCAATCTGATTGGATAAAACACTGTTTACATATATATATTTATATAGAATATTGTTTTTGCTTTTTTATACAAAAAGAGAAAGTCTTTTGTGGTTTTATACATATGTGTATGTACAGATATAGAAAAGTGACCACACCAAACCTGCTGTGATGTAACCATGGCCAACAGGACAGGAGACGCTATTTACACCAAACAGGAAATATTACAATTATTTTTTTTAAAAAAGAGAGAGAGAGAGAGAGAAAGATAACGTGGGACGTGGTGGTCACTGCGGTGGTCACTGCGGTGTTTCAAAAGTACAATCCCACAGTCCCCTCCTTCAAAGAAGAAGGTGCAGGGTTTAGGTCACATGACTAGATCAACACAAATGATAAAGACAGAGCGAGGGAGAGAGAGGACTGATGGGTGTTGCAGTTTCATTAGTTACATGAATCCTGCTAAAGCTGATCTGATCCTGAGACGCTTCCACCAGATTCCACAAAAGTCTGATTGAATATTATTTTAATCTTATTACTAATATTCAACTGAGATTTTTACTGGAGAGTTCTAGTGTGTGAGGATGGCTTTAGAGGGGTTTCTTCCCTCAAAAATGTGAAAAAAAGCAAAACTCAGTCTTTTGGAATATAGCCAGATATTAAAAAATAGTCAAGAAGCAGAATATGTATTTACATGAGCTCATGAGTCTCTCTCTCCATCTCTCTACAGGCTGCTAAATAGTGAGACTGGGACAAACTAAGGCATCCAGATGAAGAAACAAGGACTCAGAAATGAAGTGACCAACTGGATCAACAACAGCGTGTGTGTGTGTGTGTTTGCGTGTGTGTTTAAAAGTGTGCTTCTTCAGTCCTGATCAGCTGGTTGCTGTACTGAGGTGCTGCGGTGGTGGTTTGTGTTTTCTGGACTTAGTTTTAGTTTTTGTGGACAGAAAAAAAGGCACCTAGTTCCTCCTCCTCCCCTGCGAATATTAAAACCAGTTATTTCCTCCAACGGGCAACCCTGCGCTCGACACACGCAAGAGGACCAGTCGTCCGCTTGGTGTGCGGCATTTAAGATTCAAGTTTTTCCACAGTCATCGTCCCTCAGTGGAAACAAAGGAGCAGGGATGGAATAAAAAGGTCACGAGAATGATTGGAGGGTGGAAGAGAACATTTCAGTGGTGCTGTGTACAGGTGGTCAAATATTCAAGGGCTCCCTCTCTGCTGAGACCCACGGAGGTGCTAACAAGTCGTCTGCTCCTCCTTGCATGGACGAAACAGTAGAGAAAAGAAGTGCATCCATGTTTTCGCATGACACGGTTTCTCCTCCGTTAAGTTCTCCTTTGCCAGTTGGAGTCCTCCACAACAGCACGACTGCGCTCTGTGTGTGTGTGTTGTGTTTACCAATGCACACTCCATGGAGGAAGAGAAAGAGAGGTGCTAGAAGGAGATGTAAGTGGAAGTTTGGTGGGCTTCTTGTTTAAGCTCCTCCTACGAAAAGGGCTCCTCTTCCATTGGTTCCTCTGTGGACCTGAGAGAAGGTCAAAGCAAAACAACATAAATGAATAAATACAAGCCTGAGAATTTGTTTGAAAACATGATTCGTTTCATTTCATTGTGAATTACAACACTAATGTTCTTGGATGACATGCGTGCTCTCCTGGCCCTGTAGCATAAAGCTTTCACTGTGCACTGCTGACCTGCTGGTTTCTGTGCTATCAGGAACAGAGCCTGGCTGCTCAACATCAACGCTCAGAGACGCCATGGCGCTGACCGTTTCCGCCTCATCCTTCTCTGACTGGCCTTGAGCCCCCAAGGGGCCGTCGAGTAGTGAGTGTCCACTGGTCTGAGACAAACTCTGGAGACAGGACCAGTGTTTACCTGCAGGGACACAGTGAGAGAAAGAAATACAATCAGGAAGTTGAGAAGATACGATCTCATGGGTTTCTGGCAGTTTAGCGAGCGTTTCTTACTCTGGATCTCTATTACTCTCTCCAGGGAGGCGTAGGCTTTTGGACAGGGCTGCTCCTGAGGCCACTGAAACACAGAGTCGCACTGATGGAGACAGAGAGAAGGGAAAACCAAAAAATAAGTGCTCAACACTTCAAGAAAGTCTGCTGACCAGTGAGGAGTGATGTTCTCATCACTGAATCACAGAACAGGCTAGCTAACATGCTTTATCTCTTTATTAGTTTATGAGTTAGTGGATACTCTGGCTTCCTCCCACAGTCCAAAGACATGCACTACATGGTGTGAATGTGGTTGTGTGTGTATCACAGTGTAATCGGCTTCATAGCTTTTGTCCCAGTAAGAAAGCTACGAAGCAGATTTTCCATCATTTGAGTGAATTTATTTGGACAAAGCAGTAATTGCAGTTTGCGCTCAGTCACCTCAAACCATCACAAAACCTTGTAAACACTGGTGTTGTTGTTCCATACTGTTGTGGCTAACACCTCCAGGTGGTAAAAGTCTAAGGTTAAGACATAAATATTAGACTCTGACTCTCACCGGGTCTCCCAGAAGCGCAGAGACGCAGGCCTCCGATGCGTCACAGATAGCGGTGAGGTCATGACCGCCCTCCAGCGCCATAACAACCCGCCCACCCGCCAGACCCATGAGCAGCTGCGTTAGCTGACCAAAACCTGCCAACACACAACCGTCACACGTGAGAAACACTGCATGTGAACCATAGTCACATAGACTCCTCAGAAGACGGCTCTGTACAGAGACAGCATGTTTCTATTCGTTTGTTGTCTTACTGTTGAAAAACAGTTGTGGTCAAAAAAGAAAAAAGAAGTTGAGCAAAAACCCCAAATTAAAACAAACTAAAGGCTGTACTCACATTTGGCAGAGACATTGTAGCCTCCCAGAGGAGACTGATGACCCTCCACTGCATCGAAGCCTGCTGACACCAGGACCACATCTGGACTGAACTGTTGAGCGATGGGCATCACCACAGTCCTACACACACACACACACACACACACACACACACACACACACACACACACACACACACACAACAACAGAATTTGATTCCACTTATGTTGCAAACCTGAATTAACACCATTCAAATGCATACAAACATCACGAAACGATGAAATCTCCACGTTGAAAAGTTTTACCTGAAAGCAGTGAGGTACTCCACATCACCCATTGGGGGATCTACTCCCCCGGTCCACGCTATGTTCACATTAAAACCAACACCTGCACCTGATCCCACCTGCAGACAGCAGGACAAACAGGGACAGAGCAACAATCATCATCACGTGTCTTTAGCCATTCTGTTTGTAAACTCTGCTGTCTTTGCATTTCTGTCAGTTTCACTTTGTGTCTTTGAGCCTCCAGCTGTCTGCCTGCCTGTTCACCATCAGTTAATCTCTCTCTGTATTCTTGTTGCTTTCTCAGTCATTGGCCTCCTGCATCCTGCAATCAGGTCTTTTCTCTCCTGTGACCATATTTGCCATTTAAACTCAAATAGCCACCGCTTCTCGTTGATTTGCCTCTTGTTCGTTCCTGTGCACTACATTATGCAAGTGGAGATCTTTTTGGCCAGTTTGGTCAGCCAAGGTTGAAACTTTTGGTTTGTCGAATCCTCACACCCACAGAATGACCGGTGGGATTGTGTGATTACCTCCTCTGGAGCGCCGCTGCCAGGAAAGAAGTTTCCGTCGTCGTAGCGATGGAGGGAAATGTAGAGGACGTTGGGGTCACTATAGAAGGCCTGCTGAGTGCCGTTGCCATGGTGAATGTCCTGCAGTGACATATCACAGCAGCGTCAGAGAGAAGGTTAGAGGGAACGTATGTGTTATGCCCCCAGAAATGTGTTCTTTGTGTTCTCTTTATCTCGCTATCGTAGCTTAGAGCGGTGTGTGTATTTTCGTAACCATGACAACACGAGAGCAGTTTACGCTGAGAGTCAGAAAGTGAATCTACTGTGTGACTCGGGATATTAGCGTGTGGGCTCATTCAACCGCCGTTACAGGATTAATCCTTTTCTCTTCGCTAAGGCATAGTCTGTGAGTATAATTCATTTTGTACAATTAAGCGGTGAAGCGTTTTGAACCGTTGTCTGTTATTCGGTTAACTTTATTGTGTCTCATATAAGCTATGCGGCTAGGCTGTCAAGCTGTGATAATTAGCCAGATGCTTTGAGCTTATTGCATCTATAATACATTTCATATATTTCATTGTATTGTGTTTACAGTTTCACAAAAAGTGCCCAGTAAAAACTTCTGGAATCCAATCGTCTGAGTCCTGGAGATTTTCTTGGGAGTGTTTAAGCTGAATGGAAACTTAGCCCATTACAGTATGGTACAGACGCAGTGGACACACAGGGACGGGTTAGCCTTTCACTCAGATTCATTTCCCTTTTAGTTTAACTTTTTAAAACCTTTTAAAAAAATGTTTTCCCAAAACTCTCAGGGATCGTCAAGATGCTGTTCTGGTAAATGTGAGACATGGCTTTGTTTTCCTTTTGCTCTAACTGTTTTTCACTGGAGTCTTAAAGCGTTAGAAACGGTTTTATAACCATTTCCAGACAGATAGATGGAGAATACTTCAGCAGCTTTCTGAGAGTTAAAGCGGGATAAATAGAAATGACTGTGTGATAACATTGTGTGAGTGAAAGGACCGATGTAGAGGGTGTACTGACGCTATAACTGATGTCTTGATTCGGCAGGTCTGCTAGGAATCAGGTCTGGGTGTGGCTAGCAAAACTGAACTGTGATATCCTAATAAAATGTGGTGAATCACAAATAATTCATAATTTAACAAAGATACAATGAGTCCACTAGGCTACATACACAAAAGGTAGGTTTGGATAGCTTTTCTTTATCCTTTAACACATGAAATCATTATTCAAATAGTGCATTTTGTATTTACTCAAATTATCTTTGTCCAATCACGTCACTTCACCTGCAATAATGAACAGTCACATTTAACCCTGATCTTACCCCAGTAAGCCTAAATCCTGCTTCCAGCTGCATCATTAATACATTCATCTTTCAGTACATTGATAGATGAATGTATTAACATGAATCTGTTTCACCCAAACTGAAGAAGCATTCATCTGTTCAGGGGGGGAAGTTTGGAGTAAAAATGAAGTTATTATTACACTTTCTATTAAATATGAAATGCCTAAAAAATGTATGTAAATATAATGTTTTCTATAGTCATAGAGAAACTGTGTGTTCCTGTCTAGCTATCTTTGTGAGGACCGAAATCTGCATTCTACTATACTTGTGAAAACCAACAGTCACTTGTGAGGACACACACACACTGGTCCTCACACGTTTGAAGCCTTTTTGAGGCTCGAAATGTGGTTTTAGTGTCAGGGTTACAATTAGGTTATGGTTAGGTATTAGGGTTAGGCATTCATTTTTAATGGTTAGGGCATAGGTGTCAAACTCTGGCCCGCAGCCTAATTACATTTGGCCCGCGAAACCATACAAAATTACTATCAGAGCTGGCCTGCCAGTATTATACAGTGCATGTACTGCTAATACTACAATTCCCAGAATGCTCTGTTGGTGTTTCGGCGCGTCAGTCATGACAGGACCCATTAGCACCCTCTCCTCTGTTGACCATAGCCATAGCAACCATGCAAATACTGCCATGCTATCTATCCCAAAATGGCAAAAAGAAAGGCAGAAAACAGGAGCTTTCTGGACAGGTGGGAGAATATGATGAAAATCTGATAAATGATAAAATGATAAAATTTAATTCAGAAGGCTGCAAATACATTTTTATTTAAGAAATGAATTCCACTGATGTGTTATTTAATTGGAATTTTGATTTTGCATGTGTGCAATTTTAAGTTATACATACGTTTATATAGTTATATATATTGTTCAGTATTAAGCTTTGCTTGTTCCATATTCAGATTTTCAGCAAAACTTGTTTGAGTCCATAAGAAAAGATTCCTTGCTATATTTGGAGGAAGATTTTTTTCAATGAATATTAACGTTAGCCCGCGACTTTGATCCAGTTTTGAATTTTGGCCCACTGTGTATTTGATTTTGACACCCCTGGGTTAGGGTAAGGGGCTAGGGAAACCATTATGTCAATGAAGGTCCTCACTAAGATAACTGAACGGGCTTAAGGCATTTTTGAGATGTGATTTTAGTGTCAGGGTTACAGTTAGGTTTAGGTTTAGGCTGACAGCATTATGTCAATTAGATGTCCCCACAAAAATATGAAAACATGACTGTGTGTGTGTGTGTCTGCCCTCTCACCCAGTCCACAATGAGGATCTTGCCCACTCCAAGTTTCTGCTGCAGCAGCTTGGCAGTAATGGCGACTGAATTGAAGAAACAAAAGCCCCTGTGCAAACACATTAAAAAAACATATTAGTCAAGCTGGAGATGTAGTGAGAGAAATGTAGTCAGAATTCTGTGACAGGTGTACTGACATAGCCGTGGACTCCTCAGCATGGTGCCCTGGAGGACGAACAACTGCGAAGCCATTCTAGAGAAACAAGCACAGAGTGAGGGGGACGCGCACGCAGCATGAGCTCACACTCATGGTTTGTGGTTGCCTCGGTGAAAGCCTTACTTTTAACTCCCCTGCAGCCACTCTGAAGGCCAGCTCGATGACCGAGCCCACCGCCATGCGCACTGCAGCCGATGAGTGCATCTCATTCCACACTGTGTCGCTGTCCACCTGCAGGGGGCAGCACACAGTTCAGACCAGGGCTAACACTAACACAGGCAGACCAGCTAGAAAGAGAGAATCTCACCCCTATTCCTCCACAGGGAAGAACAGCGTACATCTTCTGGCTAATCGGACCTGGAACGAAAATCAGCCAGAGTTGAGGTTACGGCACAGGAAGTGCTCGATACATTTATCACAAGTGGAAATAATAATAACAGGCAAACAGTAAAGTGGGTACGACACCCACACAGGCAACAGCCAAACACAGGATGGAAGGACCATAACTGGGTTGTCAGAACACACACTCAGTCATCACGACATCTCAATGTTATCAACCTTTATGTAATTACAAATGATGTTTCCTGGGTAAAGTATTCAGTTACAGTGGACACACTGCTGGGTCCTGAGCTTATTTACAGTAAGGATGCTGTGACATTCCTGTCTTATTTTCCTCTGTGGAGTTACTGTGAGGATAATTGATCTGGGTGTCTGATTGATGTATTGCTTTATTTCTAAAAATTAAACAGGAACATTTAAAGAAGCGATAAAACTCATGCTAACTCGTACAGCAAAAGTTAAGCCAGGGCTGCATTTTTCTCTATAATTTACTCTGTAATTTATAATTTACAGATTTACTTTAGTCAAGCTTCAGTGTATAGAAAGTGTAGACAGACAGTCAGACAGACAGACGGGTACCGAGCAGCTTCTTGTGGTCCAGTTTGTGCCGATTGAGCGGACTGGTTCCATACAGCAGGGTGTGGAACTCTGAATGGACGGACTGGATCTCATCCAGAGATGCTTTACGCCCACGAATCCTCTGCTCACACACAGACAGAGAGTAATGTTTGCATACAACAAAATCAACTTTGCAAGAAATGACAGATGTGCTGTACTTGCTTTTACACAGTGTATAAATCAATAAACTGAATTGAACAAATCATTGCAGGCTCTGCTGTCAGTGTGAAGGCCTTATCTGAAACTTAAGAATGTGTGTGTACCTCACAGCGGCCCAGCAGGCCTGTCTCCTGCAGTCTGGACCAGATGCTCTGAACTCTCCCAGCATGCTCTGGGTGGATGTGAGCGTTCCCACACACACACTGATGTTTCAGCATCAGACTGTCATATACGAGCCCTGGAGAGGGAGAGGAAAAAGATACACACAGATATTGCAATGAAATAAAAGCCTGTAGTTCAGTGGTATGGACACCGGGTCAACAGCAGCTGTAGTACCCAGTGATCACCACAAGATGTCAGGAGCAACTACCAATTACATGTATTTGTGTGCAGCTGCATAGAGTCTGTTTTTATATTCGTAAACTGGAATTTAACACTGGTTGGTCTGTTACGGAGTGGAAAACAAAAGATCCACTTTAAGCATGAAATGAGTCACAGCAGCACAATAAGAACACAATCTATGAAGATTTAAGATTTCAAAATTTACAGCCACACGTTTACTCTGAAATAACTGTCAAAGAGAGACGGGTCACCTCAGAACCATCTCAGGCCACAAACAGCAGAACTCTCTGCCTGGGAGGGATGTGAGGTGGGCAAATGAACTGAATCATTTCTTCAACAGATTTGATTCAACCATGAGACAGTCTACAACATCGGCTGCAGACTCACCCACCCCCACTGCTGCTGTTCCACCTCTGACACCTCAGACACTTCACACCTCCTCTATTCACCCTGCTCACTCCCCCCCACCCCCAACAACAGCATCCAATACACACTCAACACAAGGCTCCAGCCTGTCTCTCTCAACCACCCAGGTTAGGAGGGAACTGAGGAGGATTAATGGCAAGAAGGCAGCGGGTCCAGATGGCATCAGCTCGAGGGTCGTCAGGTCCTGCACGGACCAACTGTGTGGGGTGATGGAGCACCTCTTCAACCTGAGCCTGAGGTTGGGAAGAGTCCCACAGCTCTGGAAAACCTCCTGTGTTGTACCAGTGCCAAAGACCTCACGCTCCAAGGACCTCAACAGCTACAGGCCGGTGGCTCTGACATCCCACCTGATGAAGACCCTGGAGCGGTTGGTCCTGGCTCAGCTTCGGCGCCTAACAAGCTCATCACTGGACCCACTTCAGTTTGCCTACCAGCCTGGCATTGGAGCGGATGATGCCGTCATTCACCTCCTACATCGTTCCCTCGCTCACCTGGAGACCGCTGGAAGCACTGTGAGAATCATGTTCTTTGATTTCTCCAGTGCCTTCAACACCATTCTTCCCTCGGTTCTGAAGGACAAGCTGGAGAACTCTGGAGTGGACCATCACCTCACTACCTGGATCCTGGACTACCTCACCGACCGACCACAGTATGTGAGGACTCAGGGCTGTGTGTCGGACAGGGTCGTCTGCAGTACGGGGGCCCCACAGGGAACGGTTCTGGCTCCGTTCCTCTTCACCATCTACACTGCAGACTTCTCCCACAATTCCACCCAGTGCTTCCTGCAGAAGTTCTCTGATGACTCTGCAATAGTCGGCCTCATCACTGATGGGGACGACAAGGAGTACAGAGGACTGACTCAAGACTTTGTGGACTGGTGCCAGCTGAACTACCTCCAGATCAACGCCAGTAAAACCAAGGAGCTGGTGGTAGACTTCCGCAGGCACAAGCATTCTCCACTGCAACCACTGAACATCCAAGGTATGGACATTGAGGCTGTGGACAGCTACAGGTACCTTGGTGTTCATCTGAACAACAGACTGGACTGGACTCATAACTCAGACGCCCTCTACAGGAAAGGGCAGAGCAGGCTGTACCTGCTGCGGAGACTCAGGTCGTTTGGAGTGGAGGGCCCACTCCTGAAGACCTTCTATGACTCTGTGGTGGCTTCTGCTATCTTTTATGGTGTGGTCTGCTGGGGCGGCAGCATCTCTGCTGGGGACAGGAAGAGACTGAACAGGGTGATCCGAAGGGCCAGCTCTGTTCTAGGATGCCCTCTGGACCCAGTGGAGGTGGTGAGTGACAGGAGAACGGCGGCTAAGCTGTCATCCCTGTTGGACAACATCTCCCACCCCATGCAGCAGACTGTGACAGCACTGAGCAGCTCCTTCAGTGGGAGACTGCGGCACCCACGGTGTGGGACGGAGAGATTTCGCAGGTCTTTCCTCCCCACTGCTGTCAGACTCCATAATAAAGACTTTAACTGATCAAGCACACACATCCACACTTATGCAATAATACTAAGTGCAATAATCCTTTCTGTCATCGTTGTATTTTTACTCAGTTGTATATAGCATTCGTATTCTATTTTTATCTTATTGTATATTTTTATTCTATTTTATTCTACTGTATATAGTATTTTATTTTATTCTATTCTGTACAGTTGTGTACTGTATTTATTCTTATTGTATTCTAATTTTTGCCTCATAACTTTTGCACTGTCCACTTCCTGCTGTGACAAAACAAATTTCCCACGTGTGGGACTAATAAAGGTTATCTTATCTTATCTTATCTTATCTTAATCACCAGCTTTCATTATCAGGATTAACATGAGCATGCTCTCTGGAGCCTCTGTTTTCAAGCTTGCATTTTTACAAGGCCACATCTGTCAGATCTGCCCTCGTTTCATCCTGGTCAGACCCCATCTCAGGCTAAGCTCATGTTAAAGTGAACCCTTTTCTACATAAAAGAACTGGACTAGGAAAACAACAGCACAAAACTCATGGTTTGAGTCTTTATTTGGTACCAAAGACTTAAAAGCTAATTTAATACCAGAATAAATCTGTTTAATAACAGACGCAGTGTGAGATGAATAAGGATTACTTATGAACTATGATTCAAATCCAAGAATTCAAACTTGGAGCAGAACAGGTCATTACTGTGACGCTCCCTCTCTCTGGCTTTGAAAATGCCAAGAACGCAGCTTACGGTCTGAATAAACTTTATAAGTGTGCCAGCTGCACAGTGTGAGCTGAAGTAAATCTAGGTGAGGCGATTAAAACGTGAAGTGCTCAGACTCCTCTGTGTAACAGTTTAGTTTACAGTACTCATGCAAGGAAGTCTCATATGGAGCTGTTGTCCTGTGGATTCAGAGCATACAGTAAAGAACACCCTGACCTGACCTGCACGTTCTCGTCCCAGCACATCAATGCAACATCAAAACAGGAAGAGCTCTTACTGGAAAATAATCAAATATAAAACAAGGTACGAGTGATGGGCTCATGCGCTGTTCATCTGAACCGTCAACCGAGAGAGTCAGCTCCCTGTTGCTAGGCAACAAGTATGGAGGCCTCCAGTAGGCAGACTTGACACCATCACATTGTTAACCAATGGGAAACCAGATGTGCGCACGCACAACCACATAAGAAGCGCAAACACAGAAAACTGACCGGTAGTGAAGAGGTGTTTGATGGGATTAACGGCAGCTGCAGGAGAGGACTGCGCTCTACCCAGGGGTCTGTGGGGCAACGAGGACTGGAACACACCCAGCTGCTGCAAGGCCTGATGGGACAGGGATGGAGGGAGAGAAGAGATAGAAAGTAATGATTCGCTGCAGGAGGATGAATCAGAGATCAGCTCATTCACTGCAGCGATGGAGGATGTGTGTGTTTAAGAGGAGAGCACACTTAAAACCAGTCCTGTCTCTCTGTCTCTGCACACACACACACACACACACACACACACACACACACACACACACACACACACTGAAATCACTATTCAAAATATTGTATCATTCACAAAAATTGTGTTCCGTTTTCATGACATTTGGACTGACTGTCCTGAAATCTAACTGATCACCACCCCCTCATGGTATGTGTGTGAGATTTCAGGTTTGTGTAACCACTCCCCTCACACACACACACACACTCTGTGGTGTCTATATATAGGGAGTGTTGCTGTGCTCCCTGCTGCGATCTGGGTGACTCATCACGCGTGGGTGGACACTAAAAGACACACACTCGAAGATATACAGACATACAGGACACACATACACACACAGCGGTGAGTCCAGTGGTTGAGTCATCAGCTGGTGATGTCACTGCGGCATCAACAAGTGTGTGTGTGTGTGTCTGTGCATCATTATCTTGAGGCTGGGTCAGCTTTAAAGGCTTTTGTCTTTCCTCCACTGTTCAACAACGTGCCCCAAACATCCAACCTGATACTTGCAGTACTGAGCAACAACAGGTCCTGCAGCAGAGGACGTGAACCCCTGCAGAGCCCTGATCTCATCATGCAGTCTCCCAGGAAGCATCCTCCCTCTGATTTTGCATATTACTGTATACGCTGCATAAAAGCAGTGAAGTTGTTCATATTCAAATGCCATCTTGTTTTGTTTTGGTTAAGCATCTGATTTCTTCTTCTTCTGATGACTCATCAAGTACCGGTGCAAAAATAAATAAATAAAGCTGTTTCTCCACAATCACAGCATCCACTTTAACCCTCCTCTCAGTAAGTACCACCCACAGTGAACACGGGTCAGAGGTGTCATGGGGCTGGAGAGAGAAAGATGACTGAAAAACACAGTGAAATGTGCAGGTTAAATGCACTTAAACTCAATGACCGCTAGCACGCACGTCACACACGGACCTTTACGGTCGGGTCCAGAAGTATTTAGACAGCAGCACAATTTTCCTACAGAAATGTTGCCTCCGTACTAAATCAATGAAATGAAGCAATCAAGATGCGATTGAAGTGGAAACTTCAGCTTTAATTCAAGAGGCTGACCACAAATCTTGCATTAAGCATTTAGGAATTACAGCTATTTTTATACACACTCCCTCCACAGTAACAAGAGCAGTGTACCATAACTGAGTATATCAGAAACCTTTAAACATTCGGAAGCCAAACCAAAAACTGAGAGTTCTCCTTCTGTGGCTTCAGTGTTGTGTGCTCAGGTAAGCTGGTAACCACTGAAGACCTCTCCATGTTTTGCTTTAAGAGGTGCTTCTGTTGGACCATTGCAAGGCTGAACTGTGAAGCACTATCTTATCAGTTTTGCAGCATCTGATTGAAAGTACAGTTTGCACCTGCAGTCACATAATCAATAAAGAAGAGTGGTGACCTGAACTGAATGATTGTGACCATAAACTCATCGCAGAAGTGTTTACAAAAAAAACGTCGGCACTTCTTCAGAGCTGGTGAAGTCGCCCTCTGTTGGCCATTTGATAAAAGGCAGGCTTAAAGTATTTCTGTTGAGGCTTTACTTCTTAGATATGACAGGTACGTCCTTAATGCCGTCTCTACTATGTTGGAGAGGCGATCAGGTGTATGAATAATGATGCTTTCTTGTCCCTGTTCATGCTCTTATCATGTTTCACATTTGTAAGGCTGTTCTAATCTGGCTGTTTGTGCTCGTCACTGCAGCCACTCACTTTGAGGTTAAACTCTACTTACATTCACTAACTGTAGATTTAAATGTTCTCAACTTTACTCAATGTTATGTAAAGCTTTTGTTTACCAGGGAAACAACTCAACTGTGATTATCACCTTTATCTGCCATGTGTAGTCTCCGTGGTCTTTTGGTGTTGCTCAGCTCATCCTTCTGTTTTTGGCCAATTCAACTGTTGATACCAAATGTTGGCATCAGAGTCTGATTGTGGAACGACATATTTAGAATACCAGATGGCAGACTAAATAGGAAAGAATTCATGTAGTTAGCATCACTGATCCACTTTGAGCAAAGTGATCCTTACGTTCAGTCAGAGTCCTTGAACAGTGTTGTGCTCACACAGTTAGACGTCACCACCCTGCACACTGCCAAGTGGTCTGAGCATCACATTGTATAAGTTGGCTCTTCAAGAACGCTTAGCCTCGTCTAAGACGAGAAAAATATGCGTTTGGCAAATTTTGGAAAATTCAATGTGTGTTCTTTTTCCTGAAAGCAGATAAGACACGTTATGCAATGAGCTCAGCCCAAAAGGAATACTCTGAAGTGATACGTAAATGTACTGCAGCTCAGAATTGCTATGTGTGAAAACAGTTGCGCGTGGGTGAAAAACACCTGAAGCCACCTCAGCTTTAGACTGAAGTAAGAGGCCGACCATTAGCTGGGATGAGTCAGATCACTAACGCAAAGCAACCGCTGTAACAGAGCAAACGCAGTGAGATACAAAACAGCAGGAAGGCGGTCAGTGATGCATTTGTGTGACTCATCCCTCTGTGGGATGACGCTGTGGAACCAACAAGTCCTGAGTTTTAAGACAGACCGTGGGCTTTGAAGGAGCTCCTGTTGGACACCTTGTCATTATCAGATGAGCCCAAGCTCACTAACTGACCACACCCATTTACATGAACCAAGCTGATTATCAATGATGCAAAGCTGCACTGTATTCACACACAAACCTGACTGTAACTCCCTCTCTCCTCTTCGTCGCCCTCCCTCAACTGAATGATATCTTCATCCTCTTCCTCTTCTTCCAGCTCACTCTCGGTGCTCTCCCCTTTGATATGCACGCTTCCACACTCCTCCTCACCCTTCACGTGCACGCCGAGACGCTCAGATGAAGGCGTGCTATCATCAGACCCCTCCTTCTGAAGCCTGATTGGATGAGAAGACAGAACAGAGGGAAAAGGTGTGTCCAGGAGCCAGATACACGTGCTCTTTACGAAAACTAGCTTCTGGGACAGATTTACAAAGCAGGGCAACTGATCGACAACCTGCAACTGAA
This sequence comes from Aulonocara sp. 'chitande type north' Nkhata Bay, assembly GCF_057382095.1. Taxonomy (NCBI): domain Eukaryota; kingdom Metazoa; phylum Chordata; class Actinopteri; order Cichliformes; family Cichlidae; genus Aulonocara; species Aulonocara sp. 'chitande type north' Nkhata Bay. The sequence goes on along the minus strand of NC_141347.1, from coordinate 2,586,685 downwards.
CAACGCACCAACGAGAGTGTAAAGCTATGCGAACAGGCACAGCCGGTTCATTTCAATAATGATGTCGGCATGATCTACCAAGAGCAGCACAAATTAGCAGGCTGGACACAAGTAGGACCTGGTGAGAGAATGAGTCATCTATTGTTGCTGAAATCTGACAAACATAACAAGCTCATGTATTACAATGTTTCCTTCCAGGAAAAACAGCAATTCAGAAAAATGTTTTGATTCAAGAGCAAAACCAAAGGAAACTGAACAAGATCCGTTCGGGTCTTAAGACTGAGTCCAGGGCTGTTTCATTTCCACCTTACAAACCTGAACTCTGACAGCTGACTGATGGGATGATTAGGCAGTCAAATATCTACATCAATAATAGAAGCGACACACTTTATGTTGTTATGCAAGTCATAGAAAATTCCTAAAAGCTTAATTGTGATGATGAAGAGCTCTATAGCACTCTGCAGTTTTCACTCCCAACGTTTGTACAGAAATCTGACTATAAACCAAAAACACTGCACACTGCACACTTGACTCTCTGTAACAGATCCATGACCTGCATGTGTTTAGCACCAAAGCACTTGGGTTCACAGTTTGAGCCACCCATTATAAGCTTGTTCCGCTAACAACCATCTCAGCTATGCCAGGAACACCAGTTAAGATAATGTGTAGAAATAATGGCAGGCAACCACAAACCTAAATCGTGTTGTGAGTCACTTAAATATTTCTCAAAACTCTGAGCTCAGAAGAGGAAACTGTGATGACTACGTCAGCCAACAAGATCAGTAAAAATGTAAAAATAGGAGCAGCCACACTCTTCATTTCTACAGATATATAATAATATATACATATATATATATTTATATTTATATTGTTATTAACCAGCCTAATAACAAAGCCTAAATAATAACAAACTGAATTCATGTTTTTATACTCATATTTGAGCTAACGGAGTGGACATCTCTGAGAACAGAACATTCACTTTTTATATTCAGGAATTGTATTTGTAATTTCAATTAAAAACAAATAACAGCTTTTCAGCTTCTTTGTAAAGCAACAAATTTGAAACATCACAGATAAAAACAATATTTCTATTTAGCATTAAACAGCCTCCACATACTGCTGGAGGAACCATTACTGAACGAGGATTTTGGCATTGGCATAAACCTCACATCAGGCTGGGGCTAATAATGTGTTAAGCACTGTGTGTCACACAGAGACACACAAACACAGAAATACTGGCACACCTGTGAAGGCCCACCCCTTCATCCTCCTCCTGCATGTCATTGGTCTCTGTAAGCTCCTCCTCTGTTTCCTCTGGGTGAGTGGGTGGTGGCCTAGGTAAATCTGTCCCCTTTGACAGCATCTACACACACACAAACACACAAAGATTATGTGAGAATCTGCACGTGTGCTCATCTGTGTGTGTGTGTGTGTAATTGTGTCTACCTTGTAATGCTTCTCCAGGAAGTGATGGTGCTGCTGTTGAACCACCAGTTGCTGCAGGGCCTGGGGGGACTGGGGCAAAGGTGCGCTCTGCGTACGAGCCAGCGGCCGGTGGCGAGGCAGCTTGTTGACGGCCCGCATGCCACCCGACACACCTCTCTCTGCCGTAACCAGCGGCGATTGGCTGTACATGGGCACTGGACAGGTCAAGGGTCACAGAAAAAGGTGATGAGTTAGGCGCTGTCGTGAATTTTTGTGTATGTGCTGTGTGCGCGATTGTGTTTGCACCACCTAGCATAGCAGTCTGTTGCCTAGCCTGCTCCAGCAGTAGTACGTGTTGCAGTAACGAGGAATGGGCTGAATGAGAGCTGGGGGGCGGAGTCTCCACATCATGTCCCACACCTGCAAAGAGATATTAAATCATAACTAAAGAATTCAATTTAAACCAACTACAGTCACGATGCACTTTTATGATTAGTGCACGATGACTCACTAAACTCTGATATGAGCAGCGGTCCAGCTCACCTGCTGGAAGGGAGGACGTGGAGAGAAACTTTCCTGTTAGAGCTCCACCCCCCCGCAGCGACTGGATGGCCTGACGCTCTGCCTCTTGCTGGGCAGACAGCTTCTGGGAGGGCTTTAGAGGGAGTATTACCATAGTTACCACACAGACACAAATTGACAGGCACCTCATGGCAGTTTTTCAGCTGCTCAGCTTTTTGCTTAAATCCTCTCCTTGAACAGGAACTGTTTATTTAACACAGAACTCAGAACAACAAATCTATGAAGTGCTGGATTCCTTCTGATGGTACAGATTTCCTACAGTGGTGCAAACAGAGCTCGGAGCAAACGGAGCAACCAAAACTCATCATGAAAATGTATCCAAAGCCAAGACCAAAGAAGTCTCAACACCGTGTTTGGTTGTCTTAGCATATTTTACCTTTATAAAAATGCAGGAATAACTAGCTTTACACTGAAACACAAGAATAGGACTCTTTATTGTTTCCATGTATTCCATAAGAAGCAGCCTGTGGATATCTTTCCACTGGGTTCGTGTAGAAATGTGCAGACATAAAAATCCCACTGGAGAAAGAGCTTTTAACCAAATCATACATTTTAAGGATAGCACTCGCTTACACATGCAAGCTAGAAGTGATCTCTCACCAAAATGAACAGTCATGGAAATAAAACGGCCTCCTTTGGTTTACTTCTGTGTGGAAAACTACACACATATAGAAAAAGAAGAGCCACTGCTTCATGGATCACTTAGTGTAAGTGAGTAAGACTGACTGCTTTGTAACAAAAGTGCACGTCAGCTAGACGAAACTCCTGGGTTTAAAAAGCAAAGCAACAAGGAGGCGACTTCTACGCTCACCACAAGGAGGCCAGTTGGAAAGAAGTCACTGGCAAATGACTGATTGACACCCTCAGTAAACCTTTTCCCAATTCATTCATACAGCTCCATTTAACAACAACAGCTGGCACAAGGTACTTTATATTGTTAAGTAAAGAACCTGCAGAGGTAAGCAACCCCAGCAATCACACCAATCCCACAACTGTCTATGACTGAGCATTTGGTGACAGTGGGAAGGAAGAACTTCCTTTTAACAGGAAGAAACCTCCACCAGAACCAAGCTCAGAAAAAACAGGATACGCAGATACTTATAGAACTACAGGTTACTGTGTAACAGTGTGTGTGGCGAGTCCATCAGTGTGGGGGTGTATAGTGTGTGTTTGTGTGTTCTTGTGTCGATGGGTACATGCACCGCAGTGACTCACCGTGATATGTGTGTTGGCAGGGAGACCCAGCGAGATATTCGGCAGGGAGGGTGAGGTGTAGAGACTCAGAGGACTCAATGTCCCATCAGCCCCCAGCGTCTGATGGAGAGACCTCAGCTGCAGAAAAACAAACACGCAAGCAGTTTTAGTGTCCTGCACAGGGAGAACTCAGTTTGTTAAATTTAGCACATACTGGGGCAAAATATAATTAACTGCTTCTTCTTCTTGTTATAGAAGAAGACCATTTCCTGGAAGTTTCTTGGAAGAGCACAAAAACAGGAAACTTCCATGGCATTTGTTCCACACTCGCTCAACTTAAATAAACAGAGGAGTCTTGTCAGCCTTGAAGGCCTTTAAGAATTACTCCATACAGCCTGCTTTAACATGCATTTGATACAGTTGTGCCCAGTATATTATCCATATTCAACACCACTCTTAGAAATATGCCTCTGGAATAAAATGAAAAAATGAAATCACACTGTCTTTGGCCATGCTTGTCTTTAATCTCTAACTAGAGCCCGACTGATATCTCAGTATCAGTGTTTATAATGCCCAACAAAGGAAAACTCAAAAGGTAAAGAGACAGGAAACCATGTTATGAGCACTGATGTTGGATAGTTTGACCACCAGAGGGCGTTCTGCGTACCTGCTTGTAGCCAAACACAACAACCAGTTAATTCAAGTGGCAATGAGTGTAAATGAGTAATCCGAAACATGATTATTTAACTGCTTTGTCATATTATCTTCATAAAGACCTACAACGAAAACATAAAAAATGTCAGGGGAATCATTTCATGTGTCTTTAAAGTCATATACTGAAATAACCAATCAAAACCAACCAACTCTGCTGAGGCTACAACTAGGATGATCTGATACCCTCGTGTTGGTGTTGTTCCCAGACCATCATGAAAATGTTGTTCCAGGTTCAACATTGCAAGTGACCAATCACATTGTTGTGACGTTATTCTTTTGCGCGCCAAGCCATTCGTGAAATTTATGAAATTCCAATGTTGCAAGGACAATATCAATTCTGCTTACTGTTTATTAAAGGGTTACGGTTAGGGTCAGGGTCCGTTGATCGGCAGACAGAGGCGGTTTCACGCAGCTTAGGTACAGTTTTTTGTTTTACGCCGGTTTTTCCTGAAGTCGCAAAAGTATGATGTCACAACATTCTGATTGGTCACTTGCAATGTTGATCCTGGAACAACATTTAGTATGATGATCTGGGAACAACACCAACACGAGGATATCAGATCAACCCTACAACTACGGTTTGTCTGTTAGGTGAACTCTGGATATCATCTTAGTATAGTTCCTTTCTTATCAACAAAACAGCAAAACTTATTGCAGATATGGCACATCTGGTGGTGTACCACAGGGTTCCATTATGGGACCTATGTAATTTGCATCACACACTCTACATTCCTAAAAATAAGGGCACAGGAAAAGTGTATTATTCCACTGAAACCCTTTAACACTAATCACTGTACCTCATTCATGAGTAGTAAAGGCTACATACTTCAAATTCTTCTTGATTTTATTCTCCAGTATCGAGAATCAATACTCTGTCAAATAAAAAAAGAAATTATGTTAAATTATAATTTTACATTTAGATTTGTAGGTTTTGCTTTATTTTCTCCAAAAATAATTGTAGACATTACAGAAGTTTGATCTTGTAGGGGTGGTGCAGATGCCTCACAGCAAAACGATTCTGGGTTTTCTGTGGCCTTTTTTAAATGTCTCTTTTTATTCTGTTATACTATTGTGAAACTGTAATTAGAGGTTCAAGATTTGTTTCTGTAAGCACAAACCACAAGGGTACAAATAAAATCCCCCCTCCAGGGTGCAGGGAGTACTTTAGAGTTTCCCTCCAGTGACTAGCTCTGAACCACTAAAGGTACAGTTAGATATTTATAACTTAGTATTTTTGCAGCCCTATTTCTGCGTCAAAGTGAGCAATTTTATCTTTGACATTTGACAAACAATAAAAATTCGAGAATGTTTTCTTTTCCAAGATTGCAGTGCTAAAATGGTTTATACTTTGGCTGTGACCCAAACAGCATCAAAGTATGCACAGCAAACACAACGTACAGAACAGAAAGCACAACTACACGCAGAAACACTCTGCAGATACAGCAAAGAAGACAACACAGGGGCAAAGCCAGAGTTCCTGCAGAAGTTCAAGGTGATTAAATGCTGCCTTTTGCTGCTCAATCATCACTTTCACACAGCTGCTTACATGTTGCCTGTTACAGTTTCCCCCATATCGTCATTTTTGATTCAGTGCTCCACACTGAACTGCAGGGGGCAAACTCGAGCTTCGTGTCGAGTTTGAAGAACTGAAAATGAAGCCAGCCTGTGTGTGTGTGCACGTGTACCTCAGTCTGTATGTTGGGGACTGATCCAGTATTGCCGTTGGCAATAGCTGTATTGGAACTGTTGGGACTGCTGGGACCTGACCCCGGAGCACTGTTACAGAGAGAGGAAACTGGTGGAGAGACACAGACACAGGAATAAATGAGCAGCAAATTCATTTTAAATTTCTGATTAAAGCAGCTATTCACACTAAACACTCTGCACCTGAGAGCTTATTTGCACTTCTTCTCAGAATGAAAACGTAAGCGTCTCTGCTCACCTGATATCTCTATGGCTCTCTTCTTGAAGGTGCTGATGACAGTTCCGTCCTTCCTGCGGAGGAGAGGGGAGCTCCGCCTCTCTGCCACCTTTTGCTTCAAGCGTGAACGCACCTTCAGGTTAGGCTCAGAGACTGGACGAGTAAAGAGAGAGGGGAGATAAAACTGTTCAGCGCAGAGACATCAGTGTAACGCAGACCATTTCCTGTAAATACTAAGCTGTGCTCGGAACGCAGGTGAAAGAAGAACAGTTATTTTGTCGGCTGCTGATCTGTCTTGTTTCTTTTTCATTATAGGTCACTGGTAACATGCAGTGGTTTGTTTTGGCAGAGGGCTTCAGTGATATTTTAAGTCACCTGGTGACTTGCCAACAAGATTCTATCAGGGCAGACTGAGAAGTCTGCTAATCCTACATTACAATTTGGCTGGGTCGTTTGCTAAACGAGCAGCCACAGTGGAGTTTAAGCTATTTTTGGTGTATGGGTCAAGGTGAGGATAATAAACAGTAGAAGGGAAAACATGAAGTTTTCAGTGGCATAAACAGTATCTGGATCCAGAGGGATGACATGTCACTGCTTACCCGGTGGCATCAGGGCAGCCAATGACAGCTCGGCCTGGCATTTGTTATGCTAAAAACCATTTGTCATTATTGTGAGCCAGGCAGCAGAACCTGCACACAGTATCCCGGGACACACTGGAGTATATTTACAAAGAGTGAGTTTAATCTGGTCTATGTGATTTACACAAGTGCCACTGAAGAGCACCCGTGTCATGCACATCTACAAAGTGTTCCTGCCTCTATATTTGGATGACTGGCTAAAAGGAAGAACCCTTTAGAGCTGAAAACATCACGGCATGGATGCTTCTATCTGCAATTGTAGCCAATTTTCCATCTAGCACAAATTTGAACCTCTTAAAATCTGGCAGGTTGCTGGGAGGTTAGGGTACGTGCACATCTACATGGCATAACTGAAACAGAAACCCTGTAAGAGACAAACTGTGAAGCCATGATGCATGAAAGAGAGCATGTGGCTAAAATACAACCTCGTGCTAACCTTACACCGAAACTGCTTCACCCTGGTGTTGGCTATGATACAGACTATGATTATAATTCAGTGTAGGAGCATCAGAAGCTGGGTTTATGGACATGTATATGATCATATCACACACACACACACACACACACACGCACACACACACGCACATATATATATATATATATATATATATATATATATATATATATATATATATATATATATATATATATATCCATCACATTTTAGCTTTACTATATAAAGTAAAGCTAAAATACCTCAGACCTATGTGCTGTGCACGAGTGACAACTACAGTCTTTGCAGTCGGGTGGTGCAGATGCAGTACGGAGGTCCTGCCACACATCCATGTGAGCTTCACGTAGCCCAGCTGCTGCGCTCTTGTCTGTCTTGGAGTGTTGTGGGCGACCTTTGTACGCTGAGCATTTAAACAATTTAACTACAGAGGCAAATATGTTATCCGGTAACTGCTACTTCAGCTGAGACCACAACAGTCAAAAGAAAATGATGTTTCCATCTGCAGCCATTTATATTTGGCGGCATCTATTTGAGAACCTCCACTTTCCATGTGCACACATGAAAAGCCTTAGGCGGGGAGAGCAACAACAAGATCCCACCACAGGACAAATGACGACAGATAGGACAATTCAGAAATAGCATGAAAGAAAGAGCTGGGGTGGAGGTGGGCTGCAAACTCCCTTCCAGATGTCCAGCATCTGTGTGCAGGCTCAAGCAGCTTAAACACAGCTCCCTGTGTAAGAGTTAGCAACTGTAAATCGTCAGCTGACGTGGGGACCAGCTGATGTGCTCTGACTGTGACCGAGCTTCAGTTTGTGGGCTTGTCGCTCATCGCTTTATGGCGGACGGCCGGTCCCTGTTAGACACAGACTCGGACTGTGCAGATGACTGTGTCATTGTTTGACGCCCCTTCATAAGTAAAATGAGGTTTTCTTCACCTCCATGGATGCTGCTGAGTAAAATGAACCTGAGACGTGCCCACAGTTGCTTTGCATGTAGCATATCACAGCTACATTGTTACGTGTGTTTTAAACTTTCTCCATCAGCGAGTCCACTAGGGTCCATTTGGGTCGAACAGTGAGCGAAATTTACTTTACTCACTCCGTCTTCCACAGAGACTTTGATTACACCGACTACTCATGCACCCAGGCAGCAGACTGCAAAGTATAACAGGAACAACTGCTCGGCCATCGGGACTCCACCTGTTGTCATGTGTGGATCCACCTAAACACCTTTAATATATATGAGATGTGTCTGGTAGGTTGGAATTGTCCGTTGCATTGGGGAGTATCTACACACTTTTGTTCCAGGTCCAGGTAAGGCAGTCTGCAACACTTATTTCACAAGTAAATAATTATATGACAATACTGCACCACCTTTGCATACCTTATGAATTGTGTACGTGCAAACACACACACACACACACACACACACACACACACACACACTCGTACCCGTCTTGCGGAGTGGGAAGTCGTCTTTGCCCTCATAGTTCCCCAGGAGAGGGGGCAGTTTATAGGAAGGAGGAGTCCCCGGTGTGTTGCTCTGCGGAGGCGAGCTCTGCTCCAGGGAGGTGTGCTGGGCTCCCCTGCAGACACAAACACCCAAACAGACGGCAGATTAGCTGCCTGGGAAAACCCTTTTATCGTACCATGAGACCAAGCGCTGAATGTCATTTTCTGCCCAGGTTCTCGAGGGACGTGTACGTCATTTAGTCATTTCCTACACTTCCTAGAATGCTGCGTTATTTCCTTTGATTGTCAGTGTGGAAACATTCTCTCTGTGCTTCTTCCTTTAATTTCCTCCTGTGTTATAGCTGCTGCAGAACGGGTCTGGGTAAAAGCTTATGACACTCAAACCTGACCTTTTCTGTTGTTGTTGTAGATCAGTGAACATTGCCGGTTGCTTCTGGCCCTGCTGATTCTAACAGGACGTGGCATCGTGTTGTCTGCGGCCCTTTTCAGACTGGGAACTCATTACGTTCATGGGAAGTGACAGCTTTTTGTCATTCAGGCGTAGGTGTCTGGTATGTTAGCGTGTGTTATGGAGATGTGTCTGAGGTGTTGGAGCAATATTTTTTAACATGATTCAGGTGATTATCCACACATCAGACTGAAAAAAACATACATCAGAGAACGATGGGTTTGTGGCTGTTATTAATAGTAGAAAACGAAAAAGAGCTCAGCTCACTGAAAACACAACGCGAGCAGCTTTGGGATCGACGTTTTCTATAGGAGGATCAAAACTGGACAATCTTTGGTCCGTTCTGCTGTAGGAAAACTGAACATGTGATGCTTCTGTTAGAACAGGCCATAATGAAACTTTAATACAGGGGTCCCCAATCCCAGTCCACGAGGGCCGGTGTCCCTGCAGGTTTTAGCTCTCACCCTGGGTCAACACACCTGAATCACATGATTAGTTCATTACCAGGCCTCTGGAGAACCTCAAGACATGCTGAGAAGGTAATTTATCCATTTAAATCAGCTGTGGTGGATCAAAGACACACCTAAAACCTACAGGGACACCGGCCCTCGTGGACTGGGATTGGGTCCACGCTTTAATAGCTGTCATAGACAGCGCCTCATTAAGATAACACAACCAAACTTTATTTTGAAGCACTCGAAACTGCTTGAGTTTTAATACAGGCGGGAACTTTTATTTAGATAAACAGCACTAAAACACTCGAGAGGCCAGTTCAACAAAGTGGGAAACATTTACTAAAATAAAAAGGGGGAAAGTACATGACTCACTTCCCACCCAAATTCAAAAATGCTCCTGCTAGTCTACATAAGAGTCCCGTCAACTAGGGCTGGGTTTAAAAATTGATTTTCCAGATTCAAATCGACTTTAGCTTCAATAAAATAAAGTAAATCCTGAAATATTTTTAAATAAAAATGCATTTTGCCAGAAATGCCAGAATCTCAGGTTGAAGCTCACAAAACTACTTCAACAACCGCTAAACAGCTACAACAACAAATGAGAGCAGGTACACGGATTCCACACAAAGATGTAAATACAAAGCGCGGATCGTTCACCCGACGGCACGTACACGGACACGCCGCCGGGCCTGAGAGCCGACAGCTCACAGATTCTGATGCTGCAGGTTTTGTCGCTCTCGCTGAACCAGCAGCAAAAGATCCAAATTTTGCTTCACGTTTGATAAACATCGTCATGGATTCCCTCTTACTTTTGCTGTTTTGCTTCCACCACGATAAAATCATACTTCCTCTCTCTCTCAGTGTACTTCAAGAACGGTTTCCCATCTCAAATCTCTGTTTTCTGCATTATTAGCTTGCTTATTACCGTTTTGTACAGCGCCGTACACAAATGACCTCCGATAAGAAAGCCTGATTTCTGCTGTTCCACACCGAAGAAATGTCAATGTTTTAAAATGATACCAAATTCCAAATTGCTTTGCTGTGTCTCTAATGAAACCTCTAACTTTGCTCTGCTTCACGTCAGCAGCATCAGATAATGCTCATATGTCGATTTATGGTTTTCTTCAGTTTTCGATCTAATGCAGAATATTTTTTAGGTCATCTGCTATAAAAAGCCAGGCCAGGAAAATCTGCTTCATGTTTTTTCTGTTTTATCCTCAGTTACTTTGACACAAAGGCATCTGCTGTGATGTTTACACCTCTGATGAAATCTCACAAGTGTCAATACTGATAAATGATCAGAAATATAATACAGTGGAACCCCGACTTACGAATACCCCCTTTAACAAAAAATTCAAGTTACGGAGGGACTTAACGGCAATATTTCTGCCCGTGTTACGGCAAAATGCCCACGTAACGAAATCCGCTGGCTCTGATTGGCTGAGCCCAGAATGCCTTCTGAATCATGTGACAACCCCCTTGGCTTTGGTACTTGCACTTCGCTGTTCCACTTAAACGACGTATTGTTGTTGCAGTTAGCAATTAGCCTGTAGCCTATCGTTCACTGAAAAGGCGCGATGGGTGCTTCGACTTACGAAGACCCTCGGGAACGAATTAGTTTCGTCAGTCGGGGTTCCACTGTATTTCTGACTGTCAGTCAAAATTGATTCAAATCAAATCGATTAGAAATGGAAATCGATGCCCAGCATGACCCTCAACGTCTCTCTGTTGCATTCAGGATCCAGTCTGAATGTTTCCTCCTCCAGAGCATCACACGCTCCCTTGCATGGTGTCCTAAATGCGTCATCTTCACCCTTGAGCTTGCTCACTCAGCTCTAACAGTGTTACATTATTGTTGGAACCATGAGTCCGGCCTGTGGACGGCTGCACCTGCACCGGTGAGCTCTGCTGTTAAAGTCAGCTGAAGACAGAGCAGTGTCCTCGGATGTTCGAGTAACGTGTTTCTTCTTTGCTGTGTACGTTGCTGTCTTTGTAACTTCTCTTTAACTAATGTCCGCGTTCTTTAATTATCCGAGCAGTATTTTTGCATTCTCAAGTTTTTCCTCAGGTTTCTTTCTCACTGTTTGCATTATTCACAGCGTTTTCCATAAAACACTTGGTGACTCGTGTCTGGAAAAGTGCCACATAGATAAACATTGCTTACTATTGCTATTGCTGAGCCATAGCACAGAGGATTTGCATGTGCATCACTGCACCATGCACATGCCGCGGTGTCACAGTGATTATGTTACTATCCAGTGACCTAAGACATGACTCTAGTACATTAACTGCATACTGTCAATTTAATGAGATAGAGCTGCTCACCAAATTGCATCATTTTCCCTCAAATACTACATATAACCATGGTAACGAGGTATAACTGTGTAAAACCAAAGCCATGTGTGTTTTAATGCTTATTTCTCTACATAAAGACAAACTAAACACAACTTCATGATATCGCGGGTAAAACAGCACCCTCACACTCTCCTCAGCTTGGAAAGTGAAGAGTGCTTCCTCGATATCTCTCAGGTCCGGCTTTGTTTTATTTCTGTTTTGTTTTCATAGCGAAGTGTGTTAAGTGCATGTTATATTAGTTCTGATGCAGAAGATCAAACCATCAGTGGGAAACACTTTCCCATTTCTACACACACACACTCTGAAACAGTTTTGGTCCTCACCAGCACTTTGGGGAGAAGGAATGGTTTAGTCCGCCAGAACCAGGCTCCTTCTTACTGAGAAGGAACTCCTGCAGCTTCAGCTTCACCTCTGTGCTGGCAATGGCACCTTCCAAAACACACACACACAAACACACAAAGCAATCAGGCCACTTCCCTGTCTGTATGCAAACAGCCTGTGGTCTGCGAGTAGCATCAGGATGACCTACTCTCTTTGCCTTTCTCCTTGTTCCTCAGCAGCAGCAGTTGCTGCTCCAGCCGTTGTTTCTCCTGCTCTTCGTGTCTTTGCTGCTCCAGCTTCCTCTTCTGCTCCAGCTCCTGCTGTCGTTTGGCTGCCAGCAGCTCCTGTTGTTGCTACACACAAATACACACACAGGTTATTGAATGGTTCCTGGAATAAGGCAGCGGGAAAGAGAGCTGGTGCTTCAGCTCACCTTTAAGTGTTCCTGCAGCTGGACTTCGTGTTGTCTTGTTAGCACTTCGTGTTTTTTCTGAAATTCTGCAAACAGCAGCTGTTTCTGCAGCTCCTGCTGCTGCTTGAGGAGAATGAGTTCCTGCTGGAGCTGCTGCTCTCTCATGGCTGTGTCCACCACTGCCCCCCCGGACACAGACCCTACCCTGGGCTCAGTTCGCAGGTCCACCGGGCCTCCTCCTCCTCCCGGGCTTTCTCCAGGACTCCCACCTGGAAATGTCAAAAACAACATGGCATCAACTTTAGCCAAGTGCACAGCTGAGCTTCTGATTCTGTATATCTGCAGTCTGATTTGAATTACTGCATTTTTTCCATTTCCTAATTATTAATTTTTTTATTTCCTTCCAGCAAAACTGTGTGAAGAACAGTACAGCAGCCATCACACTGGACACTATTTAAAAGCTAAAATCTGAGACCTTTTATTTATTTTATGAAAAATATTATATTCTGGCAGCAGCAACAAAAAAGAGAAACTAAAGGCTGCAAAGGTAAGTGTTAATAAAATGAGCTGGAACAACATTTTGCATCTAATATTGGTTTATTGGCAACACGTCAGTAACAGGATTGGGTCTTTGGAAAAATTCCTCAATGTATAATTGTGATGACTTTGAATATCTTATCATCTAAAGCAGTAGTATCAAAAGATTATGAAAATCTGAGAAATCTCTGTGCAAAGAGGATAAGGCCAAAAACCAGTCTTGGACGACCCTGATCTTCAGGTTCTCAGCACACAGTGCACCGTCCCATCCACAAACTTAGGTTAAAGCTCTTATGTGCAAAGAAGAAGAAGAAGCACTATGTGAACATGATCGCTAAACACCACCGTCTTCTCATTTAAAATGGACTGAGGCAAACCTTTCTGTCTTCAGATGATTAGAAATTTGAAATTCTTTTTGGCAAAAACAGAAGCTCAGTCCTCCAAACTAAAGATCATCAGTATCAGTGCTCACTTGGTATGAAGGTATGAAGCTTGCACATCTGTAAATCATCAGTGCTGAAAACTATACACAGGTTCAAGAGAAATGTGTGCTCCCATCCAGTTGATGTTTTTTTAGGAAAAGCCTTACATATTTCAGCAAGGCAATGCTAAACTGTACCCTGCATCTATTACAGCAGCATGGGCGCATCGTGGAACAGTTGCTTCATTAAACTGAAAACTATAAGAAAGTAGAACCAGGACTCATGAGCTGCTCAAATCTATCAGGCAGGAATGGCACAACATTTCTCCCTCTGAAGTCCAGCAACTGGTCTCACAGATGCTTACAACCTGCTAAAATAAGAAGGGATGCTTTGGAGAAGGTTTTATCCAATCAGGCCTGTGCTTGAAATGTAAAGGCTAAGCACAGTCCTGATTGGCTGCCTCATTCCTGCACACTTTTTGTGGTCCGTGTGAAAATGACCTCTGTAAAAACTTTGAATATGAGTCTAGGTTAAGCCCAGTTTTGGTTATTCTGATATTACTAAAGAAGGGTTTTACACTTTACACTGGCTCATGAATGGCACGTTGTAGTCAGACCCCTCGCTCATCACAAACACCCACAAACACCAGCTCTGATTTGAAAGTTTCGTACCAGGAAACAAACCGGTGGGTGACATCACGATAACTACATCATTCTTGCACACTGTCCATGATACATATGACATACATAACCATAGGTATGTATATCATTCGCTGGGGTGAGGAACGTTAGGCACGCTGTGAGCGTCAAATTTGAAGCATCAGACACTTCACTTCCCACATTCTGGTTATTTTTTAAAATTTGTACCACCACACACACACAGACACACACCTCCCACTTCAAGGACTCTTAGAGGACTCCCTACTCACCACCTTCTCCACCACTTCCTCCTCCTCCTCTCTGCTCGCTTGCTGTTCCTACTGGGCTCTGCATGCCTGATGGGAGGCTGCTCTTCACCTCCACTACTGCAGGAAAGAGAGCGAGAATAGAGAAATGAGTGATTGATTAGTGTGGAAAATGTCAGGGACACAGCAGATTATTGCATCACTCATCGCATACACACCCACATAGAGACAGCTTCCATGTCATTCAGATGGGCTGTGATAGTGTTGTAAGAAAAGTGAGGGGGACAGTCCTGCTGCCTAAAAATATTCACAAGCAGCAGTGGGTAGCACTGAGCTCCAGCGCTGAAGTCAGCCTTTATTCAGCATGGCTACACTAAAGGACACTGCAGCAACATGCTAACATGTGCTTTACATACTAATAGTGACAGATTATTACAGTAGTACGAGTAGCAAGCAAAGAAAAAGGAACAAAGAAAAAGTGTCTTGTAACACTCGTTTCTGTAACACTTGTTCTTAATTGAAATGCCAGATTCATATTGATTTCCTGCTTCAGACAAAGCCTAGCTAAGCCCAGCAGCTGACTTTTTTTAAGTGTGTCAACAGGCTATGACCTCTGATTAATAATTACGAGCTGTGATACTGATTAATTGGTGAGCTTCCTTAATATAACCTACAAACAAAACCTGCTTTTGGACACTGGCTACTCTCTTAAAGACTTTTTCACAATAACTTATAAGATCGGCTTCATTTTAACAGAAATGAAGCATCATTTGTGTACGTACAGAAATGCACTCAGTTTAAGCTGACTGTCGTCACTCGCTCGCTGCATTTGTTGCAATGTACTCTTCTTCTTTTTTTTCACAAGTACATTTAAGCTACAAGCCTCAGCAGCGCTTAGATCGGAAGGTTCCAATCAGCTTAGCAGCTCCAATCAGCTTATACTGATCACTTGTGTGTATAAGTGAATGTTAGTGAGAGAGAAAGAGGAAGAGGGGGGGAGAGTTTGTATGATCTCATTTGGACTGATTCTTTAGTTTTGGCCCTTGGAAGCGCAAAGAAGCAACAGGTTAACACTAGGGATGAGTATCGCAAAGGTCCTGCGTAGCTGTCCGGGACTTTGGGAGATCAGATGACGTTTTAACCATGTTGGACTCGATGCACGCACCCACAACAGTCTGTCTGCTAATATTTACTTAGATCATTAGCCCATGTTTATATTTTAGATAAGATAACCTGTAATTTAGATAATGATGTGCTCTCCAGGCTGCTGCTATAAGATACCTGGAGCAATGCTAGATGGACTATGAGCCAGGCAGTGGAAAACTCTCCTTTTCTCACTTTGAATGTTTAAACGTTCCCTAAATGTTTTCATAGACTGTTTGTGTTTTTCCCTTACAAGACAAAGAAGTGTTACATTTGCACCAACAAGCACCGTCAGCATCAACACACAGTCTGTACGCTGGGACGGAGAAGCTGCAGATCCCGCACCTCAGAGGGTCTGAGCAAGACACAGAAAACCTTCTTCTTCTGTCTACGTTCTGTCTACATCAGTGAAGGGGGTGTCAGATAAAATGTGAAAGGTAACTTTAATAAACCAATAAAAATCTGTTTTCTTACTTTCTTCACTCCCAAAGGCTGCCATATAACGGAGACTCTGGTCATTTGTAATTTAGGGCTGGGAGTAAAAGATGAGAGCAATGAGAGAGAGGGGCAGAGAGGTCCTCGTATTCCTGCTCCATCAGCAGCCATCACTGTGTCCGGGAGAAGGGCTGTAACCGTGACCTGCCTTTGCTCTCCTGGTGACCCCTATGAGAGGATCAGGCTATTTCTTAGGAAACGCCACACACGGCAGCACGCTGTGACGTCAGGACATTTCCTGTCTGCAGACCAGGGAGGAAATTTAATTAGGTTTTACCTACTGTGAAGTCTGACCTTTGACCTTTCTGAGTTGGACCGATTGGTCTCTGATGTCTGACGCTTCCCATGTGGCTTCTAAGCTAATCAAACAGGAACATCGACAGTAGGGCCAAGCCTGTTAGATTGTGACGACTTTGGCTTCAGATCATAGCAGAGCTGAAGAGAAACATGAAGTGGATCTACAACGAGTGAACAAGTGCTTCATGACACAGGTATATGAAATCAGCAGAAGCTTTTCAGGCTGCTGGTTTGTGACCAAAAATGCCCAAAAAGTGGGAGCTCTGGATAAACAAGTGTGCCTGTGCATATGTGTGCAGCCGTTCACAAATTACCTAAACAAATATTCTGGAGTTTCACTGTGACGCACGTGTCTCCCCTTCCACTACAACACACACTCTGTCTGTATATGTGTGTGTACGTGAGAGACCGGTCTGTGAGTGTGGGTACAACAGTCCGTTTGGCAACAGAGCAGCATTCCACAGCAGCCAGCGTCTGACGTCAAACTGAAGACATTTATAGTCTGGTAAACACACACACTAACGTACAGTCTGACACAGAGGCAGGGCTCAGGCAACATTTTAGTCAATCATCCAGTATCGGCTTCTAACTGACTACTGCTCACTGCAGCACCACGCAGTCATTCATGCACCACGGCAGATGCAGTAAAAAAGAATGAAAGACAGACTGTGGGTCCACTTCGTCCAGTCAATGAATCTGGATGGAAACAAGACGGACTGGTCATTATACCCTGGCCCTAATAAGATACACAGGCACACTTCTTCAAGAAAATGAATGAACCTCGTAAAACCAGAGAGTTTATTATAAAGCAAGCTAAAAATGAAGGCGTGAAGAACTCCAATTAAATAAATGTGTATCAGTGGCATTCAATCAGGGCAAGCAAAGCCACCACTGCATGTTACTGGACAAACATGTTACTGCTTGTCCAGTAACATGTAAAAAATCAACATCAATATTTCTCCTTGCATCTCAAAGAGTGTTCTGTCCCATGAGCTTCTCTCATTGCATGTGTGCACCATCCTTTAAATTACTGTCATCATGCAGCCACAGTTAGCTGTTAACTCTGTAAGCAGGCTTAAGTATGCTTGCCTCCCTAGAATACATAGCACCGGTCGATTTGATGAGCATGTGCATGTGCCATTAACACTGGCTTGAGCTGGGCAAGCTAGGAGGACTGTTAATTTGTGCATGCACATTGTGAACAAACTTCTGGTCTTTGAGGGTAGATTAATAGTGGATAGACAAACTAGATAACCCGCTGCTGACTCTGATTTACCTGATCCGAGATCAGGTACTATCTGTGGGTTGATGGAAACAGCTAGCATTAGTAATTTAGCAAGCATTTTGTGATTTTCTATTACTAGCCATGTCCTCTTTATTCAAACAGCAAGTTGAAGTGGCTAATCAATGGACCACAAATTGCAGTTTAATTAATGGATAAGGACCAAGCAAACAAATGCAATGACTGTTAGCTTCCATCGCCCAACGCTACGTCCATAAAAGCAAGTCTGTACACTCTGTGCATCCATCCATCACACAAGGAAGCACTGAAATCACCAGCACAAGGAGATTCCATTTGGCCAAAGGTACTTCAGGAAAATTGTCAAACTACTGGATAAAAAGATTAATTAACAGAAAAGTAGAACAGTGTAAATGTGAGAGCAGTAACTATTGACTTCATTTTGTATTAAATATTGTTACTTTTTAAAAAAAAATGAATTTTACATTTTTCCATTTTCTTCTAA
Organism: Aulonocara sp. 'chitande type north' Nkhata Bay; assembly: GCF_057382095.1. NCBI lineage: Eukaryota > Metazoa > Chordata > Actinopteri > Cichliformes > Cichlidae > Aulonocara > Aulonocara sp. 'chitande type north' Nkhata Bay. Next base: position 2,568,748 of record NC_141347.1, on the reverse strand, counting down.
GAATTGGCATAATGAAACTAAGATTCTTCAGTATTTACTATTGTTTGTCAAATGGCTCATTTTAGATTTTGCAAACCATATAAATATTCTCCATAATAATGAGCATGAAGGAAATAAAAATGATCTACAGCCGCTCAACTATAAATTCAGGATAAAAATCCCCAAGTACTTTATTTTGTTGTTGTTGTTGCTTGGACCGGTGAAATGAACCATTTGTGTCTTATTCAATTCAATTTTATTAATAAGGCGCCAAATCACAAAAACAGCTGCTTTATAATAGAACCTACAATAATACAGAGAAAAGTCAACAATCATATGACCCCCTATTTGCAAGCACCTGGCAACAGTGGGAAGGAAAAACTCTCTTTTAACAGAAAGAAACCTCCAGTAGAATGAGGCTCAGGGAGGGGCGGGGCCATCTGCAGTGACGGGTTAGGGGTGAGCGGAGGAAACGGGATAAAAGACACACTGTGGAAGAGAGCCAGAGATTAATAATAACTAGTTATTAAATGTAGAGGTGTAAACAAACATGATGAGTGAAAAGAGGTGGCAAACGCTCAGTGCATTGGTGAAGCCAACTGCACCATAACTAAGGAAAGATTCAGGGTCACTTGATCTACCCCTAACTATAAGTTTTATGAAAAAGGATATTATTCTTAGAAGTAGCAATCAAATCTGGGATCTGGAAGCTGAAGGCTCTGTCTCCCATTCTACTTTTGAATATTGTAGGAAACACATATTACCAAATCGCCCTAATATGAGGTCTTTAAGATAAGGTGGGGCCTGATTATTCAAGACCTTGTTCATCAGGAGAAAAAACGTAAATGTGATTCTGGATTTAACAGAGCCAATAAAGAGAGGCCAGTATTCGATAAATCTGCTCTCTCTTTCTAGTCCCTATCAGTACTCTCACTTCAGCATTTTGGACCAACTGAAGGCATTTCACAGAGTTTTTAAGACATTCTAATAATAATGAGTTACACTCGTCCAGCCTAGAAGTAATAAATGCATGAACTAATTTTCCAGCATAAGTCTGAGACAGCATGGTTCTAATTTTAGAGATATTGTGCAAATGGAAGAAAGCGGTCCTACATATTTGTCTAATATGCGCATGTGCTGGTCAACAATGACTCTGACTGTTATTGGAGGACAAGGTAGTGCAGTCCAGAGTATCTGGTTAAACACCATGTTTCTAAGGTTTTTAGAGCCAAGTACAATATCCTGAGTTTAGAAGAAGAAAATTAGAGGTCACTCAGGTTTTCATGTCTTTAAGGTATTCTTACAGTTTAACTAATTGGTGTGGTCATCTGGCTTAGTAGACAGATAAAGCTGGGTATCATCTATATAGCAATGAAAATGTATGTAAGAATGTATAATGTAAGCAGAGTCCTGCGGAACTAATTAACATTAGTGTGTTTATAAGACTTCCCCCATTTAAATGAGCAAACCAGAGTCTGTTAGATAGATATGATACAAACCACTGCGTTCAGCACCTGTAATACCTACAGCATGTTCTAATCGCTCTAATAGGATATTCTGGTCAACAGTATCGAACGCTGCACTGAGGTCTAGCAGGACAAGCACAGAGATGAGTCCACTGTCAGAGGCCATAAGAAGATCATCTGTAACCTTCACTAAAGCTGTTTCTGTGCTGTGATGAGCTCTGAAACCTGACTGAAACTCTTCAAATAAGCCTCTGCAGATGATCTGTTAGCTGTTTGACAACTACTCTTTCAAGGATTTTAGAGAGGAAAGGAAGGTTGGAGATTGGCCTATAATTTCTACGCAAGCTGGGTCAAGTGATGGCTTTTTAAGTAACAGTTTAATTACTGCCACCTTAAAGGTGTGTGGTACACAGGCCAGTAATAGAGATAGAGACTGATTATATTTAAAACTGAAGCATTAATTAATGGTAGGACTTCATTAAGCACTTTTGTAGGAATGGAATCTAACAGACACGTTGATGATTTGGAGGAAAACAATTACTGAAAAATGAATCAGAGAGAAAGAGTCTAAATAAATATCCATACTACTGAAAGTATCTGTAAATAATGATATGTCTGTGAGGTGGTTTTGAATATTTTTTGAATATTGAATATTTTATTTGTGAGGAAATTAATGAAGTCTACTAGTTCAGTTTAAAGGAATGCTTGGCTCAGCGGACCTCTGACTCTTTGTCAGCCTGGCTGCAGCGTTACAGTCCTACAATCTACTAACTGGGAATTTCCCACTAATGCCTCTGACAGGAATACCTCATGTGGCTGCTTTAAAGCAACTGTGATCCGGTCAGTATCCAGACAGAGTCAAAGATGCTTTACTAAGTGTTGGCCAAGATTTGTCACTGCAAATATTTTGGAAATCGCATGATGTATCCCATCAGGGATGTGGAGTTTGAAGTCCAATTTGGATTACTTTACACTCTTTCTCTGGTTCTATCACTCCTATTTCACACTGGTGCTGCTTCTGCTGGGAGGTATTTCTGCAAACCAATATTTTTCTCCTGCTTTCTTTCTCCCCGTCTTGTTCACTCTGCATTGCTAAAAGAAAATAGGCACTATGACGTCAGCCCTGCAAAACACTCTAAAAAAAGCCATGAGACAGAGAGACAGAGCAAGAGAAAGAAAAGGCAGAGGAAGAGGGAGAGTGAGGTAAAAATAGTATAATGGCTGTGTGTACTTTAGACAAATTAGAAGCTTAGAGAGAGGGAGAGGAGTCACATGTGTGGTGTTGCTATAGAGACTGATGGGTGGGTTAAGCATTATGGGATGGCAGACTGTAGGTCATCCACAGTGGATCTTGTCTGTTGTGTTACACTGGGCTGAAAGTACCTGAGAACATCTGGTACAATTAATTGTGCCACAGAATATACGTAGCTTTAAAGATGCACCAAGTTATGTTTTTATATTTCAACTTCAGTGGTCACGTACAATGTAAAGTGAACCAGTAACAGTAACGAAACCTCAAAGAATTATCACCCCATGAAGCAGGCCTCCTCAGCGTTTAACACTGTACATTTCGTCATTGTGTTTTTACACTCTATAGCTTCTGGTTGAGTCTCACGGTTGTGATCTTGCTTGGTCATTTCAGCATCCGACATCAGTTGTGTACAAAAAGCTCTCATTGAATGCTTACAGTTAAGCAGATGGAAAAGTTCAGAAAGTATCGGATGAACAAAGCAGAGCACATTTCCTACAACAGGCGGTGGAGACCAAAACAGACAGTGGTGGATTTAATTAAACATGACTGAACAGATGGGTCCACACAGACTAGCACTGATTATAGTTGTGAACGTCAATGAATTTAAGCTACTTACAAAGCCAAAATAACCTTTACTGACACATAGTGGGCAAGGACTAATTTAAACTTTCAACTTTGAGACAAGGGATTGGATCAACTACCAATAGGAAAAAAGGATACGGCTGATGGGTGGTAAATACATTAAAGGGTTATCTATACAACAGGAGCCTGTAACGTCCACAGGAATAGCAATAGGTGACAGCTGCTGTTACTTACGGTAGAATATCATACAAAGTTCATTATTTTTCACAATCTCATTTATAAAGGTAAACTTTTACTTTGTGGTTACATAAAGTTCCAGCCTACTAGAGCAAGAGAACTGTCGTGCATCTCTTGCGCTAGTAGAATACAAATAACCACAATCAAGGGAAAACTACCGACTTGACAGTTGTTCAGATTACAGTCACTGACGCCTGCAACAACGAGAGTAAGCCACATTAGGTCATTGCTGAAAAGGCTGGATACACAGGATTCACAGAGTGCCGTACCAAAGCATGGAAAGTTTAGTGGAAGGGAAAAGTGTGATAGGAAAAGATCCAAAAGGAGCCCGGGTGACTGACGTCTTGAGATGATGGTCAAGAAAAGTTGATTCTAAACTTAGGATGGACTGAGGCTGTTGCCAGTGCATCGAGAACCACCGTGCACAGACGTCTTCAGGAAAAGATGCTACATCTGTCACTTCCCTACGATTAACCCACTACTGAACCAAAGACTTGAGAAATGTCTTACCTGTTCATCAGTGGCCCAAAGTCTTTTCAGATGAAAGTAAATGTTGCATTGCATTTAGAAATCAAGGCTCAAGAACTTAAAGGAAGATATCCCAGTGTTTTAAGTGCAGTGTGAAGGATCCAGTCTCCTCGAGATGTTGATATCTTTATCTAGGTATTAGCACTTGCCCACAGTGCAAAATGAAACTGGCCAACGAACTCACCTGACCTGAACCTTACAGAGAATCTCTGGAGTACTGTCTAGATGAAAATGACAAACTCCCAAAATCCAGAAAAGCCAAAGGCCACTATCAAAGAAACCTCAATAACAGCCTTGCAATGCCACAACTACGATGCACTGACGCAGTAATCCACAGTAAAGGAGTAACGGAGTAGAGTAGAGTCATGGGTGTACAGACAAACATTTCTTTGAACATTTTGGCCATTTGTGTGTTGTAATATATCTCTTCTAATAATAAGAGAGGCTGGCTTTGATTATAAGCTATAATCAAAATTCAAACAAAAGAAGACTCGATATATTTCAGGTACAAGTGAAAGTTCTTTTGTTAAGTTCTTTTTCGTGACATTCTCTTTTTTTGAGAAGCTTAAGATGTGCACATAGTTCACCAGTTATAATGATATAAACAAACAGGCGGTTATCAGGTGTGTTGATCCAGGAGTTGTTTTCATTTTGTAATCTAAGAGGAAATTCATTACTTCATTTAAAGGAATTTTGGGCCACTACACATGTAAATCTAACAAATCTTGAGCTACTTCATTAACAGCGTCTTCAATCTCTGCAAGTCTTTTATTCTGAACACACACACACACATGCACGGAGCCAACATTGTAACTGCAGCCAAAAGAAGATTAGAGTCAATATACATCCTCTTTGTTCCAGCCTGCTGTCATCAAGCTACATTTCAACATTGCTTTACCTCATTTTGGCACCATTGTTTGGCCAGTTCTACTCTACCTAAAGCTCAGAAAATCCATTTTATCACCCATGTTTCCTACTAGTGTACATTTGTGTTTGGCATTATAGGAGTAGCCAAAAATAAATAATTAAAACACTGTCAATTTCCTAAAGATGCCCAAAGGATTCCCAAAGCTAACTTAGTCTACAGAATGAGACGGAATGACAGAAAGTGTGTCCAGACAGAGAAAGCCAAAAAGAAACCATCTACATAAACTACAAAAATACTCAGACCTTTTACAAGAGATCAAGAGAGACTGGTCGGGGCTTTCTGCCCTTCTTCTCTAAGAAATGTGAAGAAGAGCGAGAACTGCTTTTTTGCTTTAAGAGTGAAATATTCTTCTTACAAAGAAGACTGAATCTCATCTCTCTTTGACCTTCTGTCAGGCTCGTCAACTTGCACTTTATTTCTAAAAATCTGATTCATTTTTCTTTTTGTTTTAACATAAAATGTGGAGCTTTCTCTTTCAATGTCAAACGAGAGACTTTTACACATATTTCGATTTTTTTTTTAAAGAGTTAAAAGTTCCAATTGTGAGAAAATGTCTGTTTAACTGTACTGCAGGGATAAACTATGGAACCAGGATATTTTCTGAGGTTGGGTATCTTTTGCGTTGTAACACTGACGCCTAGCACTGGAAACCTGCACACAGTTATTCCACTTAAATCTATGATTTCTAAACACATCCATCAATATTTATCCTCAATGTGTTTGCTGGAGAAGACGATACAGACAAGATGTGGGAAGTCACGTTGAATCTAAAAATACGTGTATGAGGTATCTGTGGAGTGCACAGTTTGACGCAAACTGTGGACACCGAGCACTTAGTGTACTCAGGTACCACCGTCTCCTCAGCGAGCTGCGAGTGCTGCTGCTCCAGCTGACAAACTTCAACACAAATACCACACAGGCGTTACTTATGAGAGAAAACATCAAATTATTCATCAGTTTTAATCAAACTCCAGCACACCGCAGCACCCCCACTCCCTCCCTCCCACCTTCCCTCTCCCCCCACCCCTACTTTCCCATAGATGACTCACCAGCAGTGGGCATGGCAGCGCTGGAGCCCCTGTTGCCGCTCAGGAGCTCCAGAGGCTGATGGTGGCTGTCTGTGCTGCTGGAGGAAAAACAGGACTCAGTCTCATAGATGGTCTGCAACATGGCGCACAATCCTGACACGGTGGGATGCAACAGCATGCCAAGGCGAGAGCCGGCGCTTTATTTTATTAAACCAGTCACTTCTTCATCCGAGACGCAGGCATGCCGTAGACCCATACAGTTAAACTGAAAACTTCAAAACCAACTTCTGCAGGGAACGGCCGCAAATTACAAGAAAAGAAAATAATCGAACAGCTCTGTGCTTCTCTTGTGTAATCCAGTCTCCATCGGACTCCTGGAGCTTCTGCCGTCTCTGACTGCTCAGCTCGAGTTGTGATGACGAGCGGGCGACACTTTGAGCAAACTCCTCCTTTCTAATATCGTCGTCTCGGCTGCAGCCCACAGAAAGCCTCCCCTCCGCTGGGTTTCGCAGATCAATCAAAATGTCAACAGCCAAAGGAGACCACCTGAAAAGTGTCTGTGTGGTCTTTTGGTTTATTTCTCTGTACCTACATCACCTGGAGTCCTGATCCATGCAGAAACACAGTGCTGGCTCCAGTGCTGTTGGGGTGTGTTGCAGATGGAAGGAACAGAAAGTTTGTTTCTTCCATTCAGCTGCGAGGGAAAATCCAGTCACCCACAGGCTGTGAGAGCGAGGAGCGACGACGAGAGGAGCTGCTGCAGCCTCGTCAACACAATAAAAATACAGACAGAGGAGCAGCCCAATTCCCCAGCTCTGTGTGCATCAAAGAATCCTCACGCTGTTCTCCTCCTGGCTGACGAGAGGGAGGAGGAACAGAAGGAAGAGGAGGAGAGCAAGGAGGAGGTGGAGGAGGAGGAGAGGCGAGGACGTAAATAGCTTTGGGAGAGCGCTCCCCGAGGTTCCATGTTTCCAAAATTAGAACGAAGCACTGAGAGAATGACAGACAGAGAAGGAAATGGAAGAACGCTGGGACGGCGAGTTTGGAGTCCTCACTGAGAAACTGAGCAGCAGGAGAGGAGATGGCACGCTGTCCTCTTATCATAAGACAGAGGATAGTGGAGCTCCACACAGCGACCACAAACAGCTGCTGGTCAGACGGCTAATATTCACTGACTGAGAGTCACTGATGAGTGTGTGTGTGAGAGAGACGCTCACTGAGCTACTGAATGAACGTCGACAGAGAGACAGGAGACGGAGGGAGGAGGGTGACCGAGAGAGAGAGAGGCTGAAAGTAGATCACTGGGTGGAAAGGAAGTTAGACGGATACAGAGAAAAGTCAACAACAGCTCATTTTACTTCATAGAAAGGAGAGGGAGCAAGGACACGAGAAGAAGAGAAGAGAAGAGAAGAGAAGAGAAGAGAAGAGAAGAGAAGAGAAGAGAAGAGAAGAGAAGAGAAGAGAAGAGAAGAGAAGAGAAGCATTTACAAACACAGGCGATTGGGGTGGGGGAACAGTGCTGAAAATAGCCTGCTAGGGTAGAGGAGGAGCTAGAGATAAAAATAGACAGAGAGAGGGGAGAGAAGGAGAGAAGGAGGGAGCAGTAAGCCTGCAGCTCTGGGGTGGGGATGGGAGGGTGGCGCTGGGTGCTTTCATGTTTCTGTGCTGTGCTTGCCAAATACTGTATGTCAATCAAAGAGTGTGGGCGGGCACTGTGGACCTCTTCTTGCTCTGCTAGCTCCACGACCCCCCTTTTTTTGGGTGCACAAATTGTGGCCGTGCAGGTGTTTATGTTAGCTAGCAGCGGGCACTGGGGGATGGCACAGTCAGTGTAAGATCGCAGTGTGATATCAGCTCCAAGCATCCACAGTGCCAAGAGGATAAAGCCTGCTCATCTGCTGAATGGTCATTTAGTGCCACCGGCTGGCCGATATGTCCACCTGACCAATAAAATATGTCAACATTCAGCCAAAGGATTGGCCAACATTCATGGCTCCCAGAGGAGGAATCCTGACAACTGTTCCATTTAGTACCACCATCAGGTTGGTGCTCCGAATGGTTCTGCAGCTTTAAGCTGTACTTGCTGTTAAATTGCATTAACAATATTGTTAATCATTGTTTTTGTGAGGCTTCATTCACTTAACCCATAAACAGGTTTTTATTGAAAAGAAACGTTGAAGCCTTAAAGACACTTGTTTGAATTAGCTACAACTTCCACCATCAGGGGGCAGTGTTTTACTAGTTTAAGATGTTATTATTTGATGGCTGCTTAACTTTTTTTTATTCGCTACCACCATTTCTTTAAGAGCATCTGCCGCTTGCCAGGCTGCCAATACGTCTGTGGTCTTAAGGACTTGCTGGGTTAAACAAAGAGTACACCGCCTCACTTGCACCATCTTGTGGTTAAAAGCTGGTAGTTAAAGTACAGCCAGATCTAGTTAGGCTTTCGTTAAAATCTCTTAAACACAATACAAAGACGCTTTTGGACACAAACTCACAACAGTTTCTTCACATTTTGTTGAAAAATGTAATTTTCAAAAAGGAATTTAAATTAAGTATAACTACAAGACTGTGCATAAGTCTTAAGTCACCTCTGATTTCTTCCCATTTTGCTTCCAGTGAGCCAGACTTTTGTTTTCTTATATTCTGATCCTGAGCAGTCGTTCTCCGTGCTTCAAAAAAAATTTTCTATTCTTTCAGACATTTTTCAGTCACCTCACTTCCAATAGAAAACTGTCACAGAGAATCCTGCAAAGGCTTCTTTGTAACCAGAAGCTACACGCCTCACTTTGCTGTCAGCGTGGATATTATTCATTGAAACTGCTCTTTATAGAATTTGTTTGTTCCATTCAGTATTCAGTCATAACAGAAGCTAGAGATTAAGAATAGGTTTTGGTCCTCATAACGAAATATAATGGGATGTCTCAGCTGCTGGCAAATGCAGAGTGCAAGGATTAGAAAAAGCAAAAGAGGAGAACAAACTGAGCTCTGTGTAATCAGTGATTTTACATTTAACAGACAAACAAATCCAGCAGACCAGCTCAGGACTCGTCTAATTCATGTATTTGTCTGCTTTTCATCTCTGCCTTGACCACTGTCGCTGCTGTTTCCTTTCCAGAAATGTTTCTTTGACTCATTTTATCATCACTTCTATCCCACCTCCTCCTCATCACCTTCATCTCCCTCATCATCCTCACCTCCTGTGTAAACAGCTCCCTGTGTCCTCCAGCAGATCTAAGGCTGCCTCAGTATGACTCACAAGTAAAGACTATATACACAGCAAAGGGAGAAAATGTAAATACAGAAAGTTAACTTGAAGTGTCCTGTCTTGTTGAAACTGAATGGGCTGCTGTGTTGCTGCTCTGTTATCCAACACTATGATTATTTATTAAAGACATGCGCTGTTAGCTTAAAATCAGCCTTTCGTGTGTTTATAGTAGCAGATGAAACTGTCCAGGCAACATGTCTGACATCTCAGTGGTCTAACATACCAAACACATCTACTAAAGGTGTGTGTGTGTGTGTGTGTGTGTGTGTGTGTGTGTGTGTGTGTGTGTGTGTGTGTGTGTGTGTACTGCAGCAGCTTGGCGGATGACTCATCTCTGCGTTTCTATTTGAGGCGCATCAACCCCTGGAGTCACACTGCTGTCTGTGCGTGCTCGTGTGCGCGTGTATCTACTACATCTGTATCCATGACAACCAAATTACAGCCAGTCAGTCACCCCGTCACTCGTCCCAAGACAAAGCTGTCAAAAAAGCTGTGAGAAGGACGCACAGGTACCTACTACTCACACATATACAAACATGAACGGAGTTAACCCAAGCGATCCAGCACATGGAGCAAAGCAGGAGCTGCCGTTACATTCACCGTGAATGAAAAATGTCTCCCTCACCTGACTAACTCCATCAGTAGCAAATATCAAGCATTTTTTTAAAATCATGAGGACTGTCGGCAACTCGATTTAAAGACTCCAACCTGGTCCACTCAGATTTCTGACATAAGCCATGTGTCCCAACATTTAGTGCCCTTAAACATACACCTACCAGTGATGATGTAAAACGAAGATGACTCACAAGTGTTCAAAAACGTATTGCTTTCGTTAAAGCACACGTCTGCAACGACACCCAGAGACTTGTAATATATTAATATATGCTTTTCTTTCCCAGCATGCTAGCAGCTTGACATAGGAATAGCAATGATGCTCAGTTCTCCACGTGTGCCTTTAGTCCAAACAATCATAGTCTATGGTGCAGAGGATGAATTCTATCACGTGTGCTGATCCCCTCACCTTTCCTCTCGCACCACCATGACACTGGCATTTTTGTTGCCATTCAAATGATATGCATTAATAAATCCTTCTGCATGCTCTGGTGTCATTGTCAAGGCCGAATTTTCATTTTTGTTTATAGTTGAGATGAGCAATGAATGAAAAATGACATAAGTGTGTATGAATAAAATAATCAATCAATAACTGTAAACTGTTCAGTTAATCAAGGTTTTGATTTGAGGCCTTACACTGAAGTTACACTCCACTAGCTAAGCAAATTAAACAAGCACATTTCAAGAAAACTACTTTTCATCCTTTCAAAGACCCCAAACCACTCTCACACGATTGCACATGCTCAATTTAGCATGTTTTGCCCAATGTAATGATTTAAATGCTGTGGTCGCCTTTAGATTTGCAGGTTGCTCCGGTGACCGTACCATCAGATCCTCATTCAGTTTTGATTTCTTTCATTTTCATCTATAATGTCCAGAACTAAGATGTAAAGAAATAAATATCAGCTCTGAGTTAACAAATAGCATCGTTAGCACAAAGCTATTACAATACAACTTATAATCATCTGTCCACGGATTAGTCCCATACTTTGCCCAGTATAACAGCTGCATCATAACTCAAACATAACTGTTTATATTATGCTAACATAGCTGTGTCGCTAGCGGTCACGTAGCACATCATTATATACCAGCTAGCCAAACTTCAGTAACCCTACAAACGTCACTGCTATTTAGTTTTCTGTCTTCATTTATGTTGGAAGTGATAACAGAGCTGTACGTTTGAATTTGTTTCCAAAACCCCGCAGTCAGGACATGCTATATTGTATTTAGATAGAAGCTAGCAAGCTAACTTCCTGCTAACTTCTAGCGGAGACGGCGAGCAGTAGTGTATTTTGTGAGAAGCTTGGATAAATAATCTGGGGCTTGGCCATTTAGTGCTCTGTACGTTAAAACAATAATTTTAAAACGAATTCTAAAATCTATTGGGAGCCAATGTAAAGAACATAAAATAGGAGTGATGTGAGCTCGCTTGCTAGAGCGAGTTAGTAGTCTGGCTGCTGCGTTTTGTATAGCTTGGAGGCGAGAACGAGATGATTTATCCAAGCTGGTAAACAGGGAATTACAATAATCTAAACGCGATGACACAAATGCATGGACAATTTTTTCCAGTTCAGCTAAGGAGACCATATGTCGCAATTTAGAAATATTCCTTAAATGAAAGAAACAGGAACGAGACAGAGATTTTACGTGTGAGTCAAGGCCCAAAGAAGAGTCAAATATTACTCCAAGATTTCGAATATTTGGCTTAGCAGAAGAACAGAAAGGGGCAAGAACCTGACTGATTTTAGAATATAGATCAGGAGGAGCTATGATCATGGTCTCTGTCTTGTTCATGTTTAAAACAAGGTAATTGTTAGAAAGCCAGTCAGAAACCTGAGTTAAGCACTGGACTAGGGTGGACAGCCTATCCAGCTGATGAGGCTTAAAGGACATATACAGCTGAATGTCATCTGCATAGAAATGATAAGACAGGTCACTAAAAGACTGAATAATGCCAGCTAAAGGAAGCATATAAAAAGAAAATAATAATGGACCCAAAACTGAACCCTGTGCAACCCCGCAAGTTAGGGCAGCAGTGTTAGAGGAGAACCTATCAGTCCTAACAGAAAAAGTTCTGTCTGATAAGTAGGAAGAAAACCAGTCTAAGGCAGTGCCAGATACACCAGCCAGAACCTTCAGCCTGTTGAGTAAGATTTTGTGGTCGATGGTGTCAAAGGCTGCACTAAGATCAAGAAAAATGATCACGGAACAATTTCCTGCGTCAGATGCCATTAGTAGATCATTATAGACCCTTAAGAGAACGGACTCCGTAGAGTTCTGCTTTTGAAAGCCAGACTGAAAAGGGTCAAAAATCTGCAATCGGCATAGTAAGGACCTGAACTGATTTTCTACAATCTTTTCTAGTAATTTACTTATAAATGGCAATCTTGAAATAGGACGATAACTACTAGGGGAGGTAGGATCTAGATTCTGTTTTTTTAACAGAGGGGTTACCTCAGCATGTTTAAAATAGGACGGAACACAGCCTTGCCTCAGTGAGTTGTTGATGATGGATAGTAATGTGGGACCAATGCTGGTGAGAGTCCCAGACAGGACAGAGGGAGGTAATATATTTAAGGAGCATGATGAGGATTTCATTTTACCTATTACTACAATTAAGTCATTGAGTGTGATTGGAGAAAAAGAAGTAAATGACCCTGGACACTGTTGTGTTGAACAATTCCTTGGGATCCTCACAGTTCAAAAGCTGTTTTTTACGAGTTATGGTCTTGGATTTAGATGCAGTTTTTCAACAGGTGCACCAAAGCAGATTTGACAGGGTTTTGCCACAGAATAAGATAAGATAAGATAAGATAAGATAAGATAAGATAAGATAAGATAAGATAAGATAGAACTTTATTAATCCCTCGGGTGGGTCCTCTGGGAAATTCGATTTCCAAAAAAGCACAGCACCGACAGAAGTTACAGTTACAGAATGTTATATATATATATATATATATACACACATACACACACATATATAAATACAGAGACAAATATAAATAAAATATACAAAGGGGATAAATAGAATAAATAGGAATAAAAAATAAAAATACAAGTGAATTGCACATTTCAAGTATTGAGTCTATTGCACTGTTGACTATTTACAAAAAGTATTGCACAAGGTATTGTACAGTGAGGTGCAGAGGCACTACAGCTTAGTTGTTCCCCCCTCCTTTGTCCTCCTGTTTCCCCTCCCTCTCCCCTCCAGAGAGGAGTTAAACAGTCTGATGGCGTGTGGGACAAAGGAGTTTTTAAGTCTGTTGGTTCTTGTCTTGGGGAGAAGCAACCTGTCACTGAACAGACTCTTCTGGTTGTTTATGGCCGTGTGCAGAGGATGCCCAGCATTGTTCATAATGTCCATCAGTTTCTTTAATGTCCTTTTCTCTGCCACTGTCACCAGAGTGTCCAGCTTCATGCCGACCACAGAGCCAGCCTTCCTGATCAGTTTCTCCAGCCTGCATGAGTCCTTCTTTGCTGTGCTGCAGCACACCACAGCATAGAAAAGTACTCCAGCAACCACCGACTGGTAAAACATCCTCAGGAGCTTCCTGCAGATGTTAAAAGACCTCAGCCTCCTGAGGAAGTACAGTCGGCTTTGGGCTTTTTTATACAGGTGCTCTGTGTTGCATGACCAGTCCAGTTTATTGTCCACCCACAGCCCGAGGTACTTGTACTTGTTGACCACCTCCACCTCCTCCCCCTCTATCTGAACCGGCAGTGGACCTTCTCTGGACCTCCCGAAGTCCACAACCAGTTCCTTAGTCTTTGAGGTGTTGAGTTGCAGGTGGTTTGTGTGACTCCATGCGACAAAGTTCCTCACCAGACTTCTGTACTCCTCTTCTTGATCATCCCAGATACACCCCATGATGGCCGTGTCATCTGCAAACTTCTGAATATGGCATAATTCAGAGTTGTAGCAGAAGTCAGAGGTGTACAGGGTGGAGAGAAGAGGGGACAGCACAGTTCCCTGTGGTGCTCCTGTGCTGCTGACCACAGTGTCAGACGTGATGTCCTTCAGCCTGACGTACTGTGGTCTGTCGGTGAGGTAGTCGGAGATCCAAGCCACCAGGCAGGGGTCCACCTCCATCCTGTTCAGTTTTTCCTGAAGCATACAGGGCCGGATGGTATTAAAGGCACTGGAAAAGTCAAGAAACAGGATCCTGACCGTGCCTTTTCCCCCATCCAGGTGTGAGTGGGCTCTGTGTAGGAGGTACAGGATGGCATCCGACACCCGTATGCAAACTGTAGTGGGTCCTGGGCATGTTGTACCTGTGGTCGGAGGAGGTTGAGGAAGAGCTGCTCTAGAGTCTTCATAAGATGTGACGTCAGTGCCACGGGTCGGAATAACAGTATGCCAGTAGTTATTGCAGGCCAGCTAAATACAGCATTCTGATTGGCCCATTAAATTCAAGCTTATTGTTCATTGGTGGTTCAGATCTCGGCAGTTGAAGTCAGATGATGACTTAGAATCATCTTTTCTGACTGAATCTTACAACATTTAGTTGTCTTTAGTGGATTTTCCCATATTTCAGTCATTCAGAGATTTAAATAATATAAGGTTTCATATTCATTCAGATGTTTTCTGACTCTAAATTTTCTTTTGTCTTTACTCAGGTTTTTCTAATTCACATTTTAAACATGTTCACCTACTTTTCAACTTCTGTGTGAACGTCAGCTTTCAACAGTTCTCAACTTTTGTTTTCAGGTGAAAATTTCTGTATTTTTAATCTCATTCAGCATTTTTTACTTAAATTCAGCATTTGCTTCATTTCAGCTCAAAACATTCAGCTATCAGCATTCACACTGCAGTTTCTTCAGAAAATGCATTTTCTAGTTATTTATTGATGTCTTACGTAGCAACACAACCACACGATGCATTTTCATACATGTAACACACGATCATGTAACATGGTCATGTCACATGTAACTCATGTAATCAAAGACTGATACCGATGCTAGCCACCAAATGCACAGACTGAGCTACAAGCTGTGTTTTAACACAGCTGTTAAGGTTCGCTAACACTTACGTATTCACTTTTATTAAATGACAACCAATTAAAATATTTGCATTCAATTTACTAAGAGGAGCATTTTCAGGGAACTTTATAGTAGCAACATTAGCATGTTAGCAAAAGTAGCTTTGAATGGAACTAATTTATATCTTAGGTGATCTCTACCATTGCTTAGTATTCATGCAATGAATGTGACTGATGATTATATGATTTACACTGACCGAGCAGGTTCTATAAGGGGCGAGGTGTCGATTGACTCAGGAGGGTTTGTGCAGCTCAGATAGAAAAAGGCCAACTGTGCAAAATCATTCTTTCTGAATAGTATTTTACGATTCCCTCTAGAAAACGATCAGGTTGACGTGTTTTGATCTGTGTAGATGATAATAATCATCACAATATCTGTGTAACAAAGGCAAAAACCAACATGATGTAACTAGAAAACCAAAATAATGTAATTATACACTGTACTGTGACATGTGCATATTATCACAGTTATACTAAACGAGGATGGGAGCACCCCTCCTAGGTCTGTTTTGCTGGTGTAAACACAGTATTGTTTTGTATGTTCAACACAGACAGTATATTGTTGTGCAGATGGATGAAACACAGTGTAACAGACTGTAACTGGATCTAGCTTGCTCCTTATGCTAATGCCACAGCCAGTATACAAATCAGTAAATATAACTGTTCAAGATGTACCTACAAACATGCTGCCCAGTATGGCACAAGCTCTCAAACCAACACAGCTCTATAAAATAAGCTCAAGTCTTGCAAGGCTGTCAGTTTTGACCTGGACAAATCTAAATTTTGACCTGACTTGAGAAAACACTGTAGATAAAGCACAGAGCGGGCTTCAGAGACACTTTGTCTGCCACAGGAGGAAGTCACACACACTTAGCGCTGTCAGGCAGCTGGAGTAAAGCTACCTACAGTATGATGACATGACTGCTTTTGATACTGACAGCTTAGATGAGCCAAACATCTGCTAGAAAGTGCCACTGAAGCATCGAGCCTTTTAGTCGTACTCACAGTGTTTACACAGCACTCAGCACCTTATTGAGCCAGCGCTCAGTATAATTGACCTGAGCTCAAAGCGCAACAACAAAATCACACTGCACAGTAACCCAACCACAAGAACAAGGCCAAAGTTTGCATTGCTCATATGGATTTATCTGGGAGCTTAGAACTTCGACACATTAAACACAGACACTGCATGAAAAAATGAACATTCACCAGTCCAAACTGGGCAGTTTTACGCTTCCAGGATTCAGGACCACTGTTAACTAATTACATATCATGCTGTTTGAAGAAGACTTTACCTGAGGGGTGTGATGAATTCATGATGGCTGAACCTGGACTTCTTTCCCCTGCCCTTACACTGTGTGTGTGTACGTGTGTGTGTGGGTTAAAGCGGGTCCTCTGAGTCGGCCATGTGTAGAAGGACACACGGATGATTCAGACCTTCTTCTCGACGTCTTTCTGCAAAAGACAAAATTGCGTTTTTCAGCATTCACACTCAAAACAACCAACACCTCAACCAAACAGCTACAGCCCAGTCACAGCGTAGCAGACAAACTCGGACTGCAGGTTGATTTGATCCTGCTCGACAGTTAACTGCAAAGATTAGCATGCTTAATGTCTCTCTTGGCTTCTGTTCTTCTGTCTGCCAGAGGTCAAGTCAGAGCCACAGTATAGTTGGAGTTCTTTATTTCCCTACTTTTCACAAATGCATCCAAAAGCCTGAGAATGCCTGTGAATATGTTTTTATTGGCATGTGTCAATAAAATATTTCATTCAAAACAATGATGCCAGCTTAAACATTTTAGTGTTGAGTTAAATCTCTGAAATTTCCCTATTTGACAGCTTTTTATAGCACTTGCTCACGTCCAATAATCCAGGTTACTGCAGCTACTGGTGATGTCTGTAAAGCTTCAATAGGTCCCATTAATGTTCAGTAGGGTTTAGGCAGTGCTGGGCAGTCGTTCACAAAACGAATCAAAACTGACATTCAGAACATTTTATCCATGTTGGTTATTTGTTTTTTATTTTATTATTGCTTCCGTTATGTACTGTCCCCTTTAAAACACACTAGAGAAAAAGTATCATGAGGAAAACTCAAACACTGAGCCGACAGCACAAATTCTGTCAAACATCAGAAAACAGGATTCCATCATCTGCTGTAAAGTTCAGGTTTATCTTAGTCACTAAGATAACCTTAGTTACTGATCCAGTCCTGTCATGTTTTGATGGTGAGAAAGTCTGACCTCTCTTAGTACCGATACCTCGCATCCCCAAAATTGCCAAAGCCATATAATACAGCTGTGCCTGAAGTTTAATATGGCTACAGGTTGATGTACTTTATGTCCTAATCTGCCCTCATCTGAAAACAGCTTCAATGACAACGAGTAAAGGGAGGTAACACAGGTCTGAACTGCTAACCAACAAATACCTCCAGATCCTTGGGTGACTTGAAAGGCGCTCATAAATAAAATTTATTATTATTATTATTATTATTAGGTGTTTTTGATAGGGTTTCACATTCCAGGGCCCAACTGTACATGTTGTATTATCTGTGGATTAACTGAAATATTAAAATGAAATGTTACACCAATAAAAGCCATTCATCAATAGCACAAATGAATACAGAAGTAGTTCAAATAAAATCTTTATGCACACAAGCTGCTGGTACACTTTTCCACAAGCTTTCATTTTATGTTTTACTGAAAGCTGCCATTCCTTGTCCTCTCTGTCTCTTTCTAGCAGCAATGCCTTCAGGATGCAGCATTCACTTACTACTGTTTATAAGCTTTAGCTACTTATATAGACTATGTCTTATTCTTACAAACGCTAGCAATACATGTAGTAATAAAATATTCTGTTTTTGTGACAGATGCTCCCGTCACCTCTATGCACTTTTGCCAAATATAAGGCCTGGGGGCCACAATTGGCCCGGCAAAGACTCCAATCTGGACCGCTGGAAGGCTTTGGACAATATGAACCAGTGCATAGCTGAACTGTCACAAGTTTTATAGGTTTTCCTGCTGATAAAGAGTCCACACATTCATACTACACCAAAGCTACAGAAAAATAATCAAATGACACAAGACTTTTTCCACTATCTACTACAGAAATTTCTGCTTTTATTATAGTGGGTCCACATTTTTTTTAAATGTAAAAAAAAATAATCTGTGAATTAACAAAACTTTATACATTTTCTGTCTTTTCACACATTTATCATGTCAAGAAACTGAGACGTGCAGTTGAAATCACACTTTGTTTGTCTTATATTAAAACATTGCAGGGATTAAATGTTCAGTTACGTTTCTCTACACTGACAGAAAAGCTGTTTCATTATGATATACGACAATAACTTCACAAAGAATCATGAAGTACAGTCTGATATGATGACATTCACACTGGCTATATGTCAGACTGTTCTGATCTAGAATAATGAGCACATTTGTTTTGTTTTATTATTTTAAATACAGAGAAAACCCGAGGCTCGCTGATGCTGCTTGATCCTCTGGCTCCACCTACTGGTTTTGTACTGAAAAAGGGTTTATGGAAAATATACTGACACCCTAAATAGTTCCCAATAAAGTGTGTAATAGGTGTGTGTGTGTCTAAGTGTTGCAGCTGAGTCCTTGGCTACTTAGCTGTAATGTGATTTAAAGTCCCCTCACCTCCTCCATTCTTTTTGTGTCACTCAAACCACACACACTCATTTGTTCTTGGACACATCACACACACACCGACATAGAGCAGCGTGGCGGCAGTTGTGTGAGGACTGCTGGCTCTCAGCCCAAACACTGATAGCAGTCGATTAATGCTTTTAACTGATGGAGGGGGACATCTCAGCGTGGGTGGATTCTTCATCGCTGTCATAATGTCACATACATCCAACATTTACTCGCCTGTAGATGCAGCTGAATCGGCTCAAAATAAACCTTTTTAACACATGTAGTCAACTAACCTGTATGTACAATATAATGGCTTTGACTGGTTGAAAGTACACTGGACTGCTTACAGACGCAGATAAAAACAAGCCTACAGGTGCGTGCCTACGTACTGTATGCCCACAAATTCAATTTAATTCATTTATATAGCACCAAGTCACAGCAACAGTCGCATCAAGGCGCTTTATAGTGTAAAGACCCAACAACAAGCAAGAAGGAAAAACTCCCTTTTAACAAGAAGAAAACTCGAGCACAACCAGGCTGCATCTGAGCTCATGTGATGTCAGACGGGGTCAGGCCTGGTAAGTACTTGGAACTGGAGACTGGCTGGGAATACACATTAAACTGGAATAACTGGTGGCCCAGCAGAGCATTAGTTTTCAGTGTCAGCTCACAACAAGAAGGTTTTTAAAAGCTCTTTTTATTTGGAGTCAGGAGACAGATACCTTCTCTACTTTTAAGATTAGACTTGAAACCACGCATTTAATCACTAGTTACTATTCATGTCTGCCTCGCTTCCACAGCATGTCTTCATCCTGTCTTCCTACCCTCACCCCCAACCTGTGGCAGCAGATGACCTCCGCTCCCTGAGCCTGGTTCCACTGGAGGATTCTTCCTGTTAAAAGGGAGTTTTTCTTCCCCACAGTCACCACAGTGTTTGATCACAGGGGGTCATTTGATTGTTGGGGTTTTCTCTGTTTTCTTGTATTATTGTTGTTGTGATTTGGCGCCATATAAATAAAACTGAATTAACTGAACTGGTAAATGGTAAATAGTAAATGGACTGGTTCTTATACAGCGCTTTGAGGCTGTTTGCCAGCACTTTTCACACTCTCCCTGTGTCTGCATGGGTTCTTTCCAGGTTCCTCCCACAGCCCAAAGACATGCCTGTTAGATTAAAAGCTGATGCTAAACTGGTCATAGTTTCTGCCTCTCTGTGTTAGTCCTGATAGGCTGATGAACTATCCAGGGTGTACCCCAGTTCTCAGACTGGGGTAGCTCGCGCAGTCTCCGCCCTCTGTGAACCTTTACCACACAGCAATCCATACTTTAGTCGTGTAATCCATTAGAAATACATTAAAATCCTCAAACAGCACACCCAAAGTAAAGAGGTCCAGATTAATAACAAAGAAAGGAGAGGCCAAGCAGACACCACCTACTGCTGCCTGCGTTGCACACCTGTCAGTCAAAGCAGCCACACCACTAACTACTGCTGACTTCTAAAAATATACCAGATTTGTGTGAAAAGGGAAATTAAGCACAGAAGCCAAAACCACTCTAAAAATATGTTTTTAATGCTGTAAAGTTGGCTACTTTATGATGGAAGTCTACGGGGACTGACTCGCTTTTGGAGCCAGCCTCAAGTGGCCATTAAAGGAGCAGCTCTGGAAGCTGAAAAATGAAAAACCACTGAAGAAAACAGCAGAGCTGAGCACAAAACTGAGGCATAAATCATGAGGAAATAAATCATTCAGCTGTCATTTTCCTCTACCACCTTAACAATCCCACCGACTGAATAGCTTCAGCACATTTAAGAAATACGACCTGTATGTTTGTGATTTTTAGTTCAGACTTTTTAAGCAGTTATTAAGTGTTAAAAAGGAACTGAACATATTGACCTAGCACTACAACACAGTGGAGATCAGCTAGAGGAACAAATGTTTCCCAGAGAAGCTGCTGAAGAACAACCATATGAGCTCCAAATAAAGTCACTGTTGCTCTTGCTGACAACAATACGACACAAATGTAACCGACATTACTGATAGCAAACACTAGTTTGTCGCATTCACTGATTTTGAAACAAAATGAGTGCATTTACGATAATGCAGCTGTGGCCGGATCATTTCCCGGCAGATATGTAAACATGTTAAAAGAGGAAAAACAGAGGAGTAATTAACAGCATTAATGAGCCAGGTCCTGGGTTTGCTGGTGCACATGGGACCTCGCTGAGGCAGAAATGAACAGAGCTATTGTTGAAATTAGCAGGAGCAGCTGCGCTTTTCCAGCTCTGAAACACGTTGTCCTGTTGGACACGTTAAAAACACTCACAGCTCACAACAACCGCTACGCAACACCAAACTACTGCTGTGCTGCAACACAGGTGCACTTCTTTAATCACAACTGAAAGCACAACAATGCAAATGATAATAATGAGCTGCCTATTTACACAGAGGTAGGCTGGTGTTACTTACTAATAACGACCGTGCACACTGCAAAAAAAAAGTGTCAGGCAGTGGAGAGAAAACAGGCCAGGAATGAAAAAAGAAAAGCGACGGCTCGCACTCTGCGGGGCCCCGGTTCTCACCTATTATGTTAACTTTGTTCTGTGTCGTTTTTTGTTTTCCTTTTAGATTGCTTTCAGAAAACTGTAACTCTGTATAATTAGCTCTCGCATTAAGTCCAAACAATTAGTGAAAATAATTAGTCAGAGGGTCAAAATGATTTAATACGATTAGTCACAGCCTGGAACAACAGTGGATTTATTCAACTTAAACTGGTGGGGAATGAACGTGGACTTTTATGGAGGAACGGGATGTCCTGACATGCAAAACAAGAATTATTGCAAAGCTTGTGTAACACACAACAGTTCAATAATATCAGAAATCAAACACAACAAGTGAAACATTTCAGCCTATAATTAGCTTGGGACTGACTGTGTTACTGGCTGCTGTCCGACTGGAGGAAAGCTGCCTTTGCAGCTCTCCTCCAACTTCGCTAATTCCTGAAAGAAGTCACAGGATGTCAGTGTCAGGGCCTATATAATGGGATGAAACGCTGTGGGTGTCAGCATGTCTGCGTGCCTCAGTGAGTGTGTATGTGTGTGTGTCTGCACTCAGGCTAAAGAGCTAACTAGCCATGACAGACTAACCTGCTGGCCAACTACTCCATTAGCCTAATAACATGCACACACACACACACACACGCACACACACACACACACACACACACACACGCATGGGGAGGTCGGGAGAAAGAAAGAGGAAATACGTGAAAACAGAAGAGCAGAAGCTGCTGCTTCAGTGTCCAAATGTTGCCAGAAAACCAAGAAACATAAATTACTCTGTTTCTCACTCTGCCACCTCCTCCTCCTCTTCACACTATCATTTCCTAAAATACCTGGCCCCTCCCAACCTGGAAAGGAGCAGGAAGTGCTGCCTGGCAACCACGGAGCTGGGTGCCGTGGTAACGGTTCACCTGAACGCCTCTTCCCTAAACAAACAGCAAGCCTGAGCAAGGGAGACAGGGGGAGCAGGATGTGGAGCTAATGTCAGAGGCGATCTCCTGCAGGATTTCTTTGGAGTCCCTTTGTCCTGCTTGCTCTCACCTGTTCTCTGTCACACACAGCAAGCTGCTGGACCATGACAGCATTTAACACCGGCCCCACTGCCCGCCCCCCCGCCTTGAGTCCAGCACATTCAAGGAGAAAGGAGACAGCAACTCCAACGCGCCAACACACACATGGTGTAGCTGTCTTTACCAAAGTGACCTTACTGTATCAGCACATATTTAAAATAACTGTTAAAGCTTCAGCGACTAGCTTTTAATCCTCAGGGAGTTAATAATGCGCAAACATCCTGACTGTTACAAAACTGATGCTTTACAGCTTTTCTATCTCTTAACATAATAACTAGTCCTAACCTGAACACGACAGGGACAAACACCATAATCACACATTTATACAACCATTAGTCATTCCTCCTTCGAGTGTTATCAAGATAATTCTCTATATTCCTCTGCTTCACTCAGTGTTACACTGTCCAGCAGAGCAAAAACAACAAACCCTGAGGGCTATTTTGTGACCTATTTGAATGATATTGAATCATACTTGTTATTAATCTCTGGCTCTCTTCCACAGCATGTCTTCTATCCTGTCTTCCTTCTCTCTCCCCAACCAGTTGCGGCAGATGGCCCCGCCCCTCCCTGAGCCTGGTTCTGCCGGGCCTTTTTAAAAGGGGGTTTTTCTTTCCCACTGTCACCAAAGTGCTTGCTCATAGGGGGTCATATGATTGTTGGGTTTTTCTCTGTATGTATTATTGTAGGATCTACCTTACAATATAAAGCACCTTGAGGTGACTGTTGTCGTGATTTGCCGCTGTATAAATAAAACTGAATTGAATTTGTTACAGTGTTGACATACTGCTGGGTTCACTGCAGGGCCCTTACAGAGAGACGTAATCATCACAACAACCTGTCACTAAAGAAGGCTCTGAAGTGGCTGAAAGCTCTAGAAATAGAAAGCAAGAAGCATCAAAGTTGGAAGGCAATGAGACAGAGTAACATAACAGAGCAAGAATCCAATTATTATGATCACTGGAGGTCAAAATGAATGGCAGATGATTATCGCTCTTACATAACTAAAAGGCTGGCCTTTACCTCCAAGATCTGACCTCTTGACTTTGGAGGAAGGACGGAAGAAATAAAGAAATATCTGCTAACATGATGGTAGAATTCACAAAGTGTAACAAATTCTAACCAAACATGAAGGCAGATAATCAATATCATTTAAGCCAAATCACTATTCTGTTTTGTTCTGATCTGAGTAACTGAGCCAGAGCTACTGAGACTTTAATACCATTACATTACAGACTTACATCACCGAATGAAGAAAAGCTCTGCTAATATTTACTAAACACATTTTAATATATATTCAATGACTTACACATAGACTCTTCTCAGTCTGAGACAATTGCCTTACTAGTTTGAAAGTTCAGTCCCCGCTAACTAGCCAGCACCGCCCCATCCAGTGTCACATTTCCCTGCTTGCAGGATCATCAAGTCACAGTTTTCAGACTGTCATCCAGCAGTCTGCAATGAAAATGTGCTGTGAGGTGGAGGGTCGCTCTAACCAGAACCTGCGGCAGGGGAGGAACTAGTTCATGTGATGCTATGCTGAGTTTATCAGAGCTGTCAAACAAAGCGCAGTTCAAGGCTGTTCCCACACTGCAACTGATTCACACATTGTTTTGAAGCTGACTGCCTGTCACCTGTGGACATTAAAGCCTCCGGTTGCCTTGGTAACTCTCTAATGTTTTTACTACCAGGTCACATGTCAATCAGCTATACTCTCAGTGGTAGTCGCTTCAGTTGCTCTGCTGGAAGTTGAGGAAAGTTTATGTTGCATCCTGCTCACTTCATGTCACCAGCAGTCACCTGAAGTCGCTAAACATCCTTCACTTTCTACAGTCTCTGGTCATGACATCACTGACATTCACTTCCAGTATGGATGCAGCCCAGTCAAAGTCCAGACCTAAATCACACTGAGATGCTTTGGCACGAACATGCCCTTCTTCCTCAAAAACCCTCCAATGTGACTGAATTAAATATATGTGCAAAGATGCAGGCCCAAATCCCTCCATGGTGATGTGAAAGACTCATTGCCAGTTATCGCAAATGCTGCCAAGGATAGCACAACCACTTATTAGGTTTAAGGTTTTTAAAATATTGTGATGATAAAGAAAATTCTTGCTTGTTCCTTGTATTACCCTTGGGGTTGTTATAAACTCTTCGTGAACATCTACAAATCAGATATAATGGGTAATTATGCATATTACCTACAGTAGCAGTCAAGAGTTTCAATACACTCTTAGAGCAGAGCAGTTAAATACAGGCAGTATGTATAATTACCTGTATGGCATCCAGTTACCTTGGATTCTCAGGAGAATGCAAATCCATAATGACAGGCCTTAAGCTAAGTGTTTATTGTCAAACCAATCA
Source organism: Aulonocara sp. 'chitande type north' Nkhata Bay (assembly GCF_057382095.1). Taxonomy (NCBI): domain Eukaryota; kingdom Metazoa; phylum Chordata; class Actinopteri; order Cichliformes; family Cichlidae; genus Aulonocara; species Aulonocara sp. 'chitande type north' Nkhata Bay. The sequence continues at coordinate 2,544,182 of NC_141347.1, read as the reverse complement.
TTGTCCTATACTACTACTACTAGGCTGTTTTAGGTAACAACAGAAAAACAAGACTGGCAGAAATAACCTCACCTTACACATAGTACCTGTTCAGTCTTACCTAGGACAGGCCGATATGACCTCATGAATACACACACAGACCCTGTGTTTGCGTAGTTTCTCTCTGGATACTCCGGCTTCCTCCCACAGTCCAAAGACATGCAGTTAGTGGGGATAGGTTAACTGATGATTCTAAATTACCTATAGAAGTGCTGGGTATTCAGTACCCTTCAGTACCCTTAGATTGTTTAGACTTAGACCTTAGACTGCTGTTAAAAGTCTAAAATTCAAAGCCACCATAAGCAGTAATAATGAATCTGCACACAGTGATGTCAATATTGCAACATCACTGTGTGCAGTTTACCCCAAGCTATAAAAGACATGACCTCACCAATAACTAGTAACTAACAAAATAGTACTAACCAAAGACAGGTAGCATGGTAACAATTTAAAAAAAACATCTTATGGTAGCATGAGTGTCCCGGGTTTGATCAATGACCATTAACAGAACCAATAAAGCTTTTTTCATTCTTTAGGGAAGAGATTTTTCTGTCCACACTCAAACACACTGTGGTAACTGTCCATCGTCTAAGGCCCGTTAACCCAAATGATGGGTTAACAGGGAAAATTTTCACAAAAATCCCTGGAAGTAAACCATGTCTATAGATGATACATCCACTTCAAAGACTTTCATACATGTGCCGTGTTATCTGTGTGACATGAACTTATTCCTTCACTCACTGCTCTTAACACACTAGCCTCTCTGTGAATGTTGTTTTTCCTTTACCAATGGCTTTTAAAATAGAAAGGCAGTCATTGGTTGATCTCTCTCACACACATTGAATACATGTAAAAAAAAAAAAAAAAAAAAAAGGAGCCCTATATCAACCTGTTATCATTTTTTTTTTTATTTCTTCCAGGAAACACCAATTAAGAGGAAGCTATGATCATGTAGCAGTTTTTATGAAGTAAATGAATAAGGGGCACATTGTGGGGTCCAGTTATGAATACAGCAATTATATGAATTTGAATCATTAAACTAAGGAAGAATAAGAGTACTGATAAGAGTTAATACAGATAAGCATTACCAGTACTGCTACTATTCAGTCCTTGTGACGTGCATCCCTACCCGTGAAATGTGTTCTACCTCAGCCTGTGCTTTGAGTTGCTGGATGATCTATGGCCAAACAACTCAGCCTCTAGGTGTTTTCACAACAGCTGATGCTGACGCACAAATTTGTGCTCCCTCTTGGGAGTAGGACCAATACTCAGCAGAACCATGCAGGATCAGTGCAATGAACTTTAATCCCTTTTCAAGTGGTTTTGGCAAAGCTTTTGGATTTTTATCACCATAACCGACCTGCATGATTTGCGGATGAGTCCCTAGTCATACTGGTCACAAGCATTAGTGATGAGTGCTACTGTCCAATACAACATCAATTTCTTCAGATTGTTCTTTGTTTGAAATAGATTGAGGTTTAATATTGCCAGAGGGCAAAATAAAAGTAGACAAAGACACTGTCATCTAGTCCAACTGCAAATCACTAACTTTCCAGCAGAGATGCAAGGAGGCGGGATTACAAATCTAATAATAAAGACAGACTGTGGTCGTCTTATTTTGCAAAAAGGAAACTAAAACCTTGATGTTCAGAGAATTCCATACACGATGACTGATTGTCATTTTGGCTTTCACATTAATATAAAAGTACTAGTTTTTGTTTTAGCTCCATAGAAACCATAGAATCTAAACACTGCGTATGTACCAAAGCCAGTTGGGGCACCTGTCTAACTTTACATACCGAAAACAAAGGACACCCACAAGCAAAACAAAAAAAACATGGCGAGTAGCCCTGCCTCATTGATAAGAAACAGTCAGGCATGAAAGTACTTTGTGTCGAAAGTGGATGACCAGGACATGCTAACTGACACGAGGCAGTATGCAAACAATCCCACTGTGTTTTTTGGACAAAGGAATGAAATGCTTCTAATTTAGCAAAGCACCTGAAAGATCAGCATTCAGATCTGTTCAAACAATTCAAGGTGAATGAGTTTCAGTTCATATTACCAACATCCAAAGTATTATGTTATCCTCAAAAATACATTACCATTTTGTTTGAGACAGATGTGAAACCATCTATGTCTTCTCAACAGAATATATCATTAACATTTTAAATAAATGGTCTGCCAGCATCATGTAAGTGATTTAAAATCACTTTTTAATGAAAGAGTTTAAGTAGATGGGATACTGGCTTTGTTTTGTTTTCAGATTAGGTATCAAGAATCATGTAATTCTGCTGGTATTGGCAAAGACTGCAAACGTTCAGGTATTGTGGCATGCCTATAATGCAGTGCTATGACCAACTGTGGGGAAGAAGAACTCTGACAGCAGGGGACCTCCAACAGAACCAGGCTCACAGTGGGGGCAGCATATCTGCTACAGCCAGCTCAGGGGTGAGAAGAAAATGTGGCTGCAGGTTAGCTTGTTGGGTGTGTATTTGTGGCGCTCTGTTTGAGACTGGTGACGATGTAACAAGATGTCCCATCACATTACAGAAAAACATAAATATGATGCTTTTTACTGACAGAACTATGATATTTTATCAGCATTAGGGTGATTTTATTATGTTATGCTATAAAGTGTTGTAATTTTTTCAAACATAAATGTAACATATTCACAAATAAGTTTTGTAATATTGCTGCAACCAGACCCTGGTCTGCGATTTTTACATTAGCACTACTGGGACTAAAAGGTAAAGCAGACATTAAAGATCAGCACTGAATATTACTTCTGTAATGTAACCATATTTTGTTTGTATGGATCTAGTGTAGTATTATAAATCTTGAGTATGTGATACTTCCATAACATCAATGATTACATGGGCTGCCAAACATTACAAAGCTGCCTCTTGATCCAAAAAAGGGAAGAGAGAAGGACTGAACACTCCAGATTCGACTTATGAGGCGCTTCACTTATAACTTTGCAACTTGCAAGTTATCAGGTTAATTGAAATCTCCATGAGTCCTGTAAGGTTCTGCTTAAAATCTCAGACGCGGTTAGCATTAGGTAAGCAAAATAACAGAAATAGTGCCATATGAAAAGCACTTTACAGAGATGTGTGAGGGTTAACATTTTAATGTAAATTACTTGAATTACTTCTATATTTACTTTAGAGCCCTTTAGAGCCATATTGTTATGATATTACTTCATTGTATGCTTTTAGTTAGCATGTTGTTGTTGTTAAATGTAAAATATAATTAAGTTTTATAAGATGTAAGCAGGTTATGACTATTTGTTAATGCTGTATTCTCACTGCAGAGACTTACAGGTTAAGAGCTGAGGCTTGCTTGCTTGTGATTTTCACAAATATCTTTCTACCAACTTTACTTACCCCTCTTATTCTTAAACTGACTGTCTTACACTCTCTTGTTTTTATGCTCCTTCTATTGCCTAAAGAGTAATTCAGTGAGCTCCATAATAAGGAGTCATTAATCATGAGATGACACAACTCCTGAACTGCAGCAAGATGGCAAAAATGCACATACAAATTAGACATTTTTAGTCAGTATACAACTCGACAATGATGCTTTAATGGCACTGCAGATGCAATAAGATTCAGGGGAAAAACTGGACAGCCTCAACATAAGTTAGTGTCTGAATACATGTGAAGACTTCATACCAGCAGTGGTAGTGGTACCCATAACAGCTACTAGTAGCAGCTGTTATGTTCTTCATTGGTAGCCCCTGGCAAGTAAAACCACCATATTTGTAGTTAATTGGTGCCCATTGCTAGCTCTTAGTTTATTAACTTGTGGTTGTCAGCTGTTTGTTCTGTACTAGTTAGCTGGAAGCTATCATGTCACTCCTGGCACGCCGCTAGTGCCTGTATGAAGCTGTAATAACTGTTACCTGTTTGGTAGCTAGTTAGCTGTTGTATCTGTCAGGTGTGAGCTTGTGTATTTTAGCTAGCCTTAGCACTAACTACACAGTTTCCAAGTTAGCCTATGCGTTAACTGTACGGCAGAAGTGAGGACAACGTTATAGCAAAAGCACAAAATGTTACATCTTAGCTCTGCAGCAAAATAAGACCAAATAAATGTCTACGCATAATGTTCTTGGACGGTCACGCACACACGCACGCGCCTCAATCTCTCGCTCACGCTCTCCCTCTCTCCCGCTTTCTCCCTCTGATAAAACCCCACGGTACCGTGGATGTCGGCGGCTCCTCTTGGAATGTGTATTAGAGCAGAGGTCGCTTCCTCCCGGCTTTGGTTTCTGCCGAGGCACGGTGTGTCCCTCCGTGGAGCTCCTTTGCGCTTCTAATTCACACGAAAACGCGTAGTTTAACAAGCGGGACGCGTCTCACCTCCTACCGCTTCACCTCCTCCATATTTACCGTCTGCCTCTCTCCCTCTCTCTCGCTCTTTCTCCCACCACCAACAACAACATTATTGACGTCCTCCTCTTGCCACGTGACCAGTCTGCTGAGGCTAAAAATAGACTCAATAGAAACCAATGGAGGCAGACAGACAAGGCAGAAGTAGACAGACAGACGTAAAGTTTGGCTTGTTTGTCTGCTTCACCTTACTTTGTCAGATAATCTTCGTTAGTGGAAGCAACCGGACAGCGTCTTACTTTCGAGCAACAGATAACACAGGAAAGACTTTCTAAGAGTATTCCCTTTAGTTGCGCAATTCATGAGCAATAAATAAGCTGACTGCCAGGTTTATGAACTTGTGAAGAGTGCTAAGATTCTTATCATCTATGAATATTTTTTGCTTTATTCATGAGCAAACTCTCTACTATCACACTGCAGGGCCTTTTTTGTTATTTTTTTAGAGCTCTAGTATGGCGATTACACTAAGCTAATCATTTGATTTCACAGAAGTCGCTTTAAAATCCAGACATGTTTGAAGAAGTTCTATAAAAGGTTAATACAAACTCTTAGTGATTTGATAGTATTTTCACATCCAGGAGACCAGGATTCAAGTAGAAACTTGGAATACAGTGTCTACTTGTACTGAAGCGCATCCCTGTCATAAGATGTGTCCGATCTATTGCAGGGCTAACTGAGAGGCAGACAACCACAAGTCTTACAGTCACAGGGAGAACATAGAAACGCCACACAGAAAGGTTTTGGGCTGAATTCAAAACAGGACCTCCTTGCTGTGAGGTAAGGCCACTGCACCACTTTGTCATCCAGTGCTCTTTGATAAGTTTTTTTTTTTCAGCTTCTTGTTTTTTTTTTTTTTGTTTGTTTGTTTTTTACCACATCATACAACCCTAATTATACATTTAATTGTACTCAATGCACGGTGTTTGCGAAAGCATATATAATTTACAACATCAATATGTTGTAAATTATAGATTCACAGTTTATAGCTTTTTTACACTGACTGCTCACTGTTAGTTACACCATGCTAATACCAGGTTAGACCCTTTTTGCCTTCAGAACTACCTTAAGTCTTTGTGGCATGCATTAAACATGGTTCAGGAAACATTCCTGTGAGGTTTGGGTCAATATTGATATGATAGCATCAAACAGTTGCTGCAGATCCGTGAGCTACACATCCAAGATGTGCCACCATTCATTTCTCAGCTCGTCATTTAATTTGTTTTTAAGTGACTGGTGAATTACAGATTTTATAAACACAGCAAAACTCAGAAACAAAGTGCATTTCCAACAGAGCTGCTAACAATAAAAAGTGTTTTGGTAAAAATTACTATGAATGGCATAATCTTTGTCTTGTCCTATTGTGTGCAGCAGTGTGTGTGTGAGTGTAAATGTTAGGAAAAGTGCTTGAATGGGAAAATAAGACTTTGTAGTAAGAAAATGCTTTGAGTGCTCAAATTAAGAAAAAGCCTTTATATATGTATATACACTAGGACATACATCCAGAGCATACATCCAATAAGGGTCCTCAGGCTACGCCCATGGTATCAAACCCTACATCGGAATCTGAGCGAGAGACATATAGCTGAAGCCATAATGGCTCAGATGTGGCCCTGGTTTGGGCCAGGTGATAAAGAACCAGGATACTCTAATGAGAAGTGGGCTACTGGAACAATATATGCATGTATGCCTTGCCTGCTAGCATCTTGCACCCTGCTGTTATGTGCTGGATTGTCTCTGGGGCATCTTTACACAGCCTGCACCTGGGGTCTTGCCTGGTGTGATAGACCCCAGCCTCTATGGATCTTGTACTCAGAGCTTGTTCTTGTGCTGCCATGATTAGTGCCTCTGTGCTGTCTTTCAGTCCAGCTTTGTCCAGCCACTGGTAGGATTTCTGGACCATTCATGGTAAGGAGCTTTCTTGTCTTTATGTCAGTGGCTTCTATCTCCTCCTTTGGCCAGCCTATTACCCCAGCAGGGTACCTGATCACGGGCAGGGCGTACGTGTTGATGGCCCGGATCTTGTTCTTACCATTCAGCTGACTCCTCAGGACTTGCCTGACCCTCTGCAGGTACTTGGTGGTTGCAGCTTTTCTAGCGGCCTCTTCATGGTTCCCATTTGCCTGCGGGATCCCCAGGTACCTGTAACTGTCCTCTATGTCTGCAATGTTGCCTTCTGGTAGTTCAATCCCCTCAGTTCTGACTACCTTCCCTCTCTTTGTTACCATCCGACTACACTTCTCCAGTCCGAACGACATTCCAATGTCATTGCTGTATAGCCTGGTAGTGTGGATCAGTGAATCGATGTCTCGTTCACTCTTGGCATACAGCTTGATGTCATCCATGTACCGTGGCTGACAACTGCTCCGTTCCGTAGTCGGTATCCGTAGCCAGTCTTGTTAATGATCTCACTGAGGGGGTCCAGGCCTATGCAGAACAGCAGTGGGGACAGAGCATCTCCTTGGTAGATCCCGCACTTGATGGTGACTTGTGCTATGGGCTTGGAGTTGGCCTCTAGTGTTGTACGCCACATCCCCATTGAGTTCCTGATGAAGGCTCTTAGGGTCCCATTGATCTTGTACAATTCTAGGCATTCCAGTATCCAGCTGTGGGGCATTGAGTCATAGGCCTTCTTGTAATCAATCCAGGCAGTGCACAGGTTGGTCAGTCTATATATATAATATAGGAAGGGGGCCGGGGACTGGTGAGTGTCAGCACCACAGTCCAGGATGAGACAACGAACATCCAAGAATACATTGGGAAGATGGCCCCAACTGACCGAGTGCTCAGTGAATACCTCAGGCAGCAGAAACCCAAGAAAGAGGAGGGAGACGAGGAACCATCATGGAAGGACAGGCCCCTGCACGGTATGTACCACCGGCAGATAGAGGAGGTGGCTGATATCCAGAAATCCTACCAGTGGCTGGACAAAGCTGGACTGAAAGACAGCACAGAGGCACTAATCATGGCAGCACAAGAACAAGCTCTGAGCACAAGATCCATAGAGGCTGGGGTCTATCACACCAGGCAAGACCCCAGGTGCAGGCTGTGTAAAGATGCCCCAGAGACAATCCAGCACATAACAGCAGGGTGCAAGATGCTAGCAGGCAAGGCATACATGGAACGCCATAACCAAGTGGCCGGCATAGTGTACAGGAACATCTGTGCTGAGTATAACCTGGAAGTCCCGAGGTCAAAATGGGAGATGCCCCCAAGGGTGGTGGAGAATGACCGAGCTAAGATCCTGTGGGACTTCCAGATACAGACGGACAAAATGGTGGTGGCTAACCAACCGGACATAGTGGTGGTAGACAAACAGAAGAAGACGGCCGTAGTGATCGATGTAGCGGTTCCGAATGACAGCAATATCAGGAAGAAGGAACACGAGAAGCTGGAGAAATACCAAGGGCTCAGAGAAGAGCTCGAGAGGATGTGGAGGGTGAAGGTAACGGTGGTCCCCGTGGTAATCGGAGCACTAGGTGCGGTGACTCCCAAGCTAGGCGAGTGGCTCCAGCAGATCCCGGGAACAACATCGGAGATCTCTGTCCAGAAGAGCGCAGACCTGGGAACAGCTAAGATACTGCGCAGGACCCTCAAGCTCCCAGGCCTCTGGTAGAGGACCCGAGCTTGAAGGATAAACCGCCCGCAGGGGCGTGCTGGGTGTTGTTATATATATATATATATATATCAAATCAAATCAAATCACTTTTATTGTCACATCACATGTGCAGGCACACTGGCACAGCACATGCGAGTGAAATTCTTGTGTGCGAGCCCCACAAGCAACAGAGATGTGCAAACACAACAACACAAACGAGCAAAATACAAGAATGGCCAACCTGAAACTAATAAATATATGTACAATATATAATAGTGTATGCATTTCTGGATGTGTATACTAAATATTTTCCTACGTGTGTGTGTGTGTGTGTGTGTGTGTGTGTATACACATTTTTACAAATTAAATAGTAAAAAAAAAAAAAAAATAATAATAATAATAGTAATAATAAAATATATAAAATATATAAAATATATATATATATATATATATATATATATATATACACACACATAATCCCCACCCTCTAGATTTGATACCAAGCTCCAAGAACACCTGGTGCGTTGTAGGCATCGAATGCAAGAGCAGCTGGCCTGAAAAAGAAAATTGTGGCTAAGCTGGAAAGCTGGCCCTTGTGGTTAACTACAAAGACTAAAGAAAGTACCTCCTGAACGTCTACTAGAAGATATGAATGCAGCATTACAATCTCTACTGCGCTGCAATCATCACTGAAACCAACCAGATGGTTGACACCATGGCAACAGTGACTCCTGAGATGTTTGACTACAACATGAACAAGGACAAGGAGCAGTACTCTCCTTGAAAAGGGAGACTAGAGGCCAAACTCAAGGTTAGTACAGAGGGAAGTTAGCCAACTATCAGGACTGAAGAAAGGCAAGCTGGCCATACCTGAGACCTTAGAAACTGCCAAGGAAAGACTCATAGTCTTGGCTAACCCCCGAAAAAGTATACCAGAGAAATAGTAGCTAGGATAAAAAAAACAGATGTCCTCCACTGAACCATCCAAAGTATACTCTCAGTGGCAGGGAAACAATATAAGAACAATGCCACTATGCCTGGAGACTGAGCAATACTGTAAGGATATATGGAAGAGAGGATGCAACACATCAATACTCAGTTGCTAGTGGATCTAAGAACAGACCACAGCAACCTCCCTGAACAGGATCCAGTAAGCCAAGAACTGTCTTGAGTCTCAAGTATGAAGCATTGGACAGCACCAGGCCCTGACATGATTCACACCTATTGGCGAAAGTATAACTACAAGTACCTTAGAATCCCACTGGCAAATAGGAACCATGAAAAGGCCACTAGGAAAGCAAAGCAGCAACCACCAAATACCTGCAGAGAATAAAGCAAGTCCTGAGGAGTCAGCTGAATGGGAAGAAGATCCGTGCAATCAACACCTATGCCATGCCAGTCTTTAGATACCTTGCTGAGGTCATAAGCTGGCCAAAGAAGAAGATGAAAGCCACTGACATCAAGACTGGAAAGCACCTTGCAATGCATGGAGGGTTTCAGCCCAGGTTCACCTCCCTGATACTGTACTGTTCCAGTGAGTGTCAGAACTATGATCCAGGATGAAACAACAAAGATCCATCCAATAATGTGCTTAGTGAATACCTCAGGAGGCAGAAATAAGAGAAAGAAAAGGAGCAAAAAGAGGAACCATCATGGAAGAACAGGCTCTTGCTGAGCCTACTATTTGCAGGTAGAAGCAGTGGCTGATATTGGAAAATGGCTACCAACACCAATAGCTGAAAAAACTGGACTGAAAGACACCACAAAGGCACTAATCATGGCAACACAGGAACAAGCTCTAAGGACAAGATCAATAGAGGATGGGGTCTACACCAAGCCAGATTCCAGGTGTAGTGTGTAAGAATCCATCACATTATGGAAGGGTGCAATATGCTAGCAGGCAGGGTATACATGGGATACCATAACCAAGTGGCTAGCATAGTATGCAGGAACATCTGTGCCAAGGCTGGCCTGGAAGTCACCAGGTCAAAGTGGGATGCGGTCCGTAAGGTGGTTGAGCATGACCAAGTTAAGATCCTTTGGGTCTTCCAGATACAGAAGAACAAATGGTGACGGCTAACCAACCTGACATCATAGTGGTGGACAAGCAGAGGAAGCAAGCCTTAGTGATAGATGTAACTATTCTAAATGATATCAACATATGTGAAAAGGACCACAAAAAGCACGAGAAATAGCAGGGACTGAGAGAGGAGCTAGAGAAAATGTGGAGGCAGCAGTGGTCCCCATGGTAATCTGAGCACTCAGGGCATTGACCTCCAAAACTGGGTGAGTGGCTCCAGCAGATCCCAGGAACAACATCTGAGATTGCTGTCCAGAACAGCGTAGTCTTTAGACCTGTCCATAGGCAGTGTTGTGGCACTGACACATTTGGCTGCCAATAGAAATGGGTCACTGCTGTTTAGTGATGGTGTGACTGCTTATAAGTAACAGGGTAGATTCTGAAGCAAATAAAGCTATACTCTGTGCTGAGATTTAGTAAAAATGCAGAACATTTGACACTACTTCACAGTACACATGGACAATGAGCCAAAATGAACTGTAAAAGTGACTCAAAACAAGGTAATGAAATGTTCTCAAATGGGAAATTAAGGAACCTGAACTCAATTCATCTGAGCATTATATTACTTACTGTAGACTAATCTGATGGCAAAAAACCCATAAGTTAACAATAACTGAAGGCAACTGTAGTGAAGGCCTACCAAATTATTTTAGGGAGCAAGCTTAGCATTTTGTGATGTCCATGTTCTGCTGAGTTCAGACAATCATTCACTGAAAAGGATACGTTGTTACAATAAGACACAATAGTTCTTTTTTTCATTATTATTATTATAACTACCTTTATTGAGGGCAGCACTTCAATCATGTCAGTCATGTCAAGTGTGCGGAGGTGCATGAAAATGTTGCCATTTTTTAGGCATTTCTGAATCTCACTGTAGCCCACTAAACATATGGTGGCATGGATAAGATGTAGTAATACATCATAATGGACACCAAATTTCTAATATTAGGCCAATCAGAGTCAAAGTCCTGCATATCAGTAATGCAGGAGCACTTCAGTTCAAATTTGTCAAAATCTGATTTTTTTAAAAAGCAATTAGTCTGATGTAAACAGGTGAAAACAACTGTCAGATTTAATTGGATAGCTCAGAAGAAACGCTGCAGAATCTCACTTTCATTCACAGTAAACAAAAAGAGAGGAGAGGAGGAATCATAGCTGAGGCTATAAATATATTCTCTCTTTGCACAATGTGAAAATGCTAAATAGATACATGCGGAGGAGGTGGACGGAATAAAAAATGGAGACTGGGAAAAAAATGAGGGAGGAAAGGTTTGGAGAGAGATGGGGTAGAAAGGACAAAAAAGGAAAGAAGGTGGGAAATGGAGGAGAGGGTTGAGAAGGAGGACATGAGGAGGAGAGGAGAAACAATGTGCATTAAGCCAAAAAGAGGAGAAAGGATGGGTTGCAATGAAAGGTCGGAGAAAATGGAGAGACAGAAATAGAGAAGTAAAGAGCTATTCTGGTAATGATGTTGTTGCCATGGAGATGCTGTCCTCGCTCAGGCTACTCCACAGGTGCCTCGTGGGTATTTCTAAGGAACTGTGCTGATTGGAGGGGTTTATGGAAGAGAAGGCTATGGATTGGTTGGTGTACATGGATGTCAAAGGTCGTGTCATTGCTTCCGATTACTCTCCACATATTTTCTTATCCCCTCCTTTTATGTTCTCCCTCTGACGAGTCATGAAATGAATTGAAATAAAGCTAAAATGAATGAGGTGCATCAGTGATAGTAAAATGTGTATCACACCTACACACTGTTATGTAGTAAATTACAAGTGCGTAGAGCGCTTAATGAAAGGGTTTCCATGGCCAAGCAGCTTCACCCAAGAGCTTGCCACCATTGGACTCTAGAGCATTGGAGATTTGTTCTCTGGAGTGACAAATCACACTTCTTTGTCTGGCAATCCAATGGACAAGTCTAGATTTGGTGGTTGCCAGGAGAATGTTACTTACCTGACTGCACTGTGCCATTCCAGTTAAAGGAACTCTTTATACGTCAGTACACCAGAACATTTTGGACAGTTTCATGTCCCAACTTTGTTGGAACCTTTAATGAGCAAGTTTGGTGTAGAAGAACTTGACTGCACAGTGACCGCTACCCAATAGAACACCTTTGAGATGATTTAGAGCGGAAACTGAGCCAGGCCTTCTCATCCATTATCAGTGTGTAACCTCACTTTCTGGAAGAAGAAAACGCCCATGAACATTCTTCTAAACCTTGTGGAAAATCTTTCCAGAAGAGTTGAAGCTGTTATAGCTGCAAATGGTGGGCCAACAGCATATTGAATCCAATGGATTAAAATGGGATGTCACTCAAATTCATATGCATGTGAAGGCAGATGAGCAAATTCTTTTGGCAATATAGAGTACAAGAATTATTTATCAGGGTTGGGGTCACAAGGGCAGCAGTCTAAGCGGAGATCCCTCTCACCCGACCAGCTCCTCCAGCTCTTACTAGAGGACACTAAGGTGGAGGACTGAGCCAGTCAATTGACGTAACATCTGCAGCAGGTCCCAGGTCGAGCCTTCGGCCTTCTCTCAGTTGGGCATGCCTGAAAAACCCCACCTAGGAGCTGTGAAGGAGGCATACTTGTTGCCTGAATGACCTTAACTGGCTGTACTCTGAGCCCCTCCCAAATTACCAAGCTCCTCATCCCATCTCTAATGTAGGGCCTTAGATCAATACCTGGCTGCTCCAGTCCACACTTCAGAAAGGACTTTGGCATAGAAAAAAATGCTTGTAAGAATGGGTGAATGAGGCATTTTGTAGAAAATGCTTTGAGTGCTCAGATAGAGTAAAAAGCTCTGCGTATTTACATTTACTCATTCAATATAGTTACTGAAAGGGTAAAAGTAGTATTGGGTTAAGAGTTTGTTTGTTTGTTTTTTTACTTTTGACCCTAATACAGTCATTTATGAGAACAGAAGCCCCACCCACATACTGTTCAAACTTTCTGTTTACAGGGGGTAACTAATCAGAAGAAAGCTAGCCAAAGGCAAAGGTAAACGAAACAGCTTGTTCAGACAGCAATAAATTGAGGGACTGCACCAAGGCCTGCTAAGTTTCACTAGACCAAAATGCAGGAGAGGACAACAGGTAAAAGGTAATGGGTTTATTTACAACAAACAGAGAACAAGTTTGACAGAGGTATCCAGGTGAGTGTTGCAAAGGTCAGGGGCAGGCGTAATATCCAAAAATACACAGCAGAGATGTGACACACACGGGAGAAATCTGCAGCAGAGAAGAAGAGATACAATGTAAGTCTTTGTCAAGAACCAGAATTACTAAATACAGCTGAGAGCTTGAATGAGGATTATTTTCAACTCTGAATCATTAAACATAATCCAGTAGAGTCCATGAGTAAATATCCAAAGCTTTAAATGAGTACAATGCTCCAGTGGTATTAATATACTCATTAGCAACTAAAAGTATTTAACATAGTTTTATAAAATGAAAAAGTGAGCTTTACGTGCGAGTGTTTCTTTAATTGTGACATCATACAGCACCAGTGGGTGGAAGTACAATCTTAGAGTAATAGAAATGTGACAGGTTCAAACCCACAGCCGTAGGAAAAAAAGAAAAAATCTATTCATACTGAAGGAGGGTCAAAGAGACTTTATTATTAGAGTGAAAGAAGAGGGGGAGAACTGGGCACATGGGTGTCATTAAAAGTTAGAAGACATTAAAAGATGAAAAGAAAGGAAGGGGATGGAGGCTGTTGAGGACAGATTAATAAACAGCATGTCAATATGTGGCGCGCGCACACACACACACACACACACACACACACTTACGCAAAAGGAGCAGTGGTGAGTCAGCCTCCAGTGAGTCACAGGAGAAATCAGAAATGTCAGACTGAAAAAGAGAGCGCGCACACACACACACACACACACACACACACACACACACACACACACACACACACACACACACACACACACACACACAGACAGACACACACAGACAGACACACACACACACACACACACACACACACACACACACACACACAGGGCTGTAGCCACCCATTTCTGACATTAATGAAGATATCCTTGACAAACTGTTCTCTTTCCTTCTTCTAAAAAAAGGTGACAGCGTAAGGCTTTAGGCACACACACACCTGAGAAACACGTGAGTTTAACACATCCTGTGTTGCAGTGCAGCTGGACGTTTGGATAATATTGAGTATATGCAGATATTAGACCTCGTCGTGGAGGATGTATATTTTCTGTCATCTGTTGTTGTCCCTTAACAACTCCCCAGAACCCCAAGATCAACACCATCAAGGATTTGGCTGCTGCTCATTAAACACACGATCACAAGGTGAATTATCCGAGACAGCAGCGCCCTCAAGAGGAGAAGAAGGCAGAGTGCAGGGATGTTACTGTGATTGCAATAACGCAGTACTTTTACTACATTTTAGGAGTAAACGCAGTATTTTTAAGTGCACTTCAATCGATAGTTTTTGTTTTTTCACCCTTTTTTCTGCTTGTCCAAGTCCACTAGAAATGAGTGCATCTGTAAATGTGAAATTTACAGTGGAGCTTGTAATTGTGATTTAAAGGCCAAACAGCCACAAGCTCCCAGAATGCATTGTTATTTACAGAATATTACTGTGTTAAAAAAAAAACAACAACACAGCAAAATCATGCTGTGATTTTTGCAGGAAATTATTAGAACATATAATGTTGGGTTTTTTTAGTCTGAGTACAAAGTCTGCTATTCTATTAGTCTACTATTTATGAAGTTTAGGAGCGTTGGTGGTGACTAATCCTAAGGATTTATTGGCCTGACCTTCTTGTCTTCAGTCAGCCTCAGTAACACTGAGGAGATGAAGATGACTACTAAAAATCAAAGCTATGTTAAACCTTTTTTTCATGAGTAAAACTGTACTTCAGCAGCTCCACAGGTTGACACTTTTCCCAACTGACAACTGACAACACGGATAAGGCTTCAGAGTGACGCTCGGCTCTTTGAAGTAAATTTCAATCTCTTTTCCTGATGTTTATCAAGAACGTATATTCACTCCTGATAAAATTTACAAGACAAGAGCAATGACTCATGATCACATTGAAACAGCAGCATTTGCTCCTGAGCCACAGCCGTCCAACAACAGCTAACAGGAAAAATTTGACAGCGACACAGAGTGCCACAGAGCCTCACTGTTATATTGTAGCTGATGTTATTACCTGCATGATTTGCTTTTCTTGTGTGTGTGTGTGTGTGTGTGTGTGTGTGTGTGTGTGTGCTTTCCTTTACTGGAATAAATATATTTCTGCTGTCATGCACATATTGATGCTTAAAGGTTTAAGAGAATGCAGGAAATGATGCGCAGAACGTAGATCTGTATCCGTGATTGTTTTAAGAAGTTGGGAAATTCTATCAGAAATTTTTTTTAAACAAACAAAAGCATCTGATAATTCAATGAATTATAATGATTTTAATGTGCACAGACCCACCAGAATTCTGTAAACATAAAAAAGAAGGTTTAATGGTGACTTAATAGGGCTAGAGCTAATAATAAGATGTAGTGCTGCTTCCATTAACCCAACATATTTCATCGATAGTGTTTCATAGTTATACATTTACAGCGATACACTGGTGAATTTTTCCGATTACTGTGCCACATCAACACCCCCGCCCCCTTCCGCCCCTGCGTCCATTGTCTTCATTACTCTGAGTGAAACTTGCTTTCTGGAAGGTAACGCAAACTGAGAATCCACACGAGTGGGTAGTGCCTTTAAAAGCACTGGTGGCTATGACTGTCTGCGTCTCCACTAACGAGCTGCTCTCATTCAAAGACGAGCGCTCCCATCTTCCTCCTCCTCTTCTTCTCGCTCACGCACCCACCTCCATCTTTCCCACTCCAGCGTTGTCAAGGCAACAAACCTTTACATCGAAGCTGTTAGTCATAAGTCCACGCAGACAACCCCCTCCCACCCCTCCCTTGACGCTGTCGTGACGTTTTATCACGTAAAATCTCATTTTCATGATTCATTTTTCTTGGAATCCTCTGTGTGAGCTGTGTGTACATCAGAGTTTGAGCCCCATATCATCATCCTCATAATAATATTAATATTATTAACACGATCACATACATATATAAACATAAGTATGCTTTCCACTGCTCATCGCCGTCCTAAAGTCACGTGGGCTTTTTTTTTTTGGTCTAATAAGGCCACCCAAAACAAACACACACACCCACACACAGGCGCACTTGAGCCCGGTGGCAGGCAGGGGAGGAGGAGGAAGGCGGATCTGTAAAGTCCACTCTGCAGGACTTCCTCGCTACAGCCGAGCAGACCGTGGAGCGCAGTAAGTACTCCACGCTTCCTGTCAACCTTATGCTCTGTGCCTTTCCACAGTCACTGTGAACATAACTCAGACACAGCTAAAGCAGGCTGGAGAGTCCCGTTGATCGATCCCACAGGTAACAGCGCACCGTGGGAGCGTGAACACGACTGTTTGACTTGCTGTCATTCTTCCCGTGTGTGTGCGCGCGCGCCGTGTGCGTGGAAGGTGAATTGTAACAAAGAGGAGCTGATAATGGAGTTTGAGCTGCAGTCGTGGAAATCCGTTGGATTCGGCTGTTCTGTGCTCCAGTCCTCATGTAACAGCTGTGACACACTTCCTGTTATGCATTGGGAGCGTCATTGATACCTTGTGCCTTTTGGGTTGATATGAAACATGATAAAACACAGCAGACACAGGCTCCTGTGTGTTTTTATTTTTAAATCTTCCGCTTCAAGCCAGTGTGGTGCTGGCTGTGTTCGTGCCATGGTGATTCTGTTCTGTAACAGTGACATCAGGAACTTTAAGATCCTGTTGTGAAACGAAACAGACTTTTTGCTCCTTTTATGCGTCAGTAGTTTAGCGCAGTTCAGAAGGAGCCATTACAAATAGGTTATTCCATTTTATGCTATTTTTATACCTTTTAATGCATTTCTTAGACGCACATTAGGGAATGCCTAACAGCATGAAAACATCAACCCAAAGAAGAAGCACGGTGGCAGTGGCATCAGGATTTAGGCTTGTCCAGCTGATGTTTAGCAGAATTTCAGTGAGAGGTTAAGAGCAACAACCACAAGGTGAGCAGAGACCATAGAAAGTCAATGACGTTCAAGTGACTATGGGTGAAATAAGTGCTGGCACCAGAACAACATTTTCTAAACTTCCAGGCAAACTACTTCCTGTGAAACAGAAGAAGAACACCTGTTGCCTATTCGCTGTCCTATGTCAATCAACAGTGTTCTGCATTCCCATTGGCTGTTCCTTTAATCGCTTGCCTCAGAGTTGAGAATAATTAAACTTGGGACCAACAGCTATTTTGACTAATGCGACTACTAACATGAGAGCAAAGGATAACAGATCTATGTCAGGATAGCAAATTCATTAATTCAGGCAACCAGAGCCTGGAATGGCCATAAACAACCGACTATCAGTGACAAAGTAGAGCACAGCAGGTGATTTCCTTCCCTTGGTGGACATCCATTAAGAAACTGGAAGTTCAGAGAGCAAGAACGGTCTCCTTTAGCAGCAGTAAACCTTTTTTTTAACCTTGTTATTGCTGCTAAATGGAGGTTCATTGTTGCATTGCGTTGACCATGAACACCCTTTCATGGTAACGGTATTCCTTGATGGCTGTAGCTTCTCTCAGCAGGAAAATATGCCCTTCCACAAAGTGAATATCTGTGGGACGCGCTGGACAAACAATTCCAGTCTCTGGAAGCCCCACCTCGCAACTTCCAAGTCTAAAGGATCTGTTGCTAACTACTTGGTCCATGCTTTAGTGGGTCAGGGCTGCTTTGGCAGCAAAATGGGACCAACACAATAGGCATGATCAGACCTAATGTTATGCCTGATCAGAGTGCATGTGGTACTTGCATGTTAATATAATTGACATGCTCTATGCTTATTTTATACACTAATACGGCATCTTATGAAAAACTTACCCAAGAAACTGAAACTAACCCATAACTCTTCTCATTCCTTATTGTAAGGAATGAGAAGAGTGTCGTTGCCGGATATTAGCACACGATAACAGACATGTCATGATGTATGTGTAGTGCTTTTTGTTACCAGTGTATGAAGGGTTTAGAGCCTGATTTTATGTTCTAGCAGGCCTGAATCCTGAATCAGTCACAGAGGGCATTCAGTATATCTGTTTTTAGATATTTATATTTCTTTTTATAGATGGAAGACTGTTCAGCTAAATCCTTTTAGCATGGTAGACGGCCCCTTGGTGAGTCTTTTCACTGCCCAGTCTTTGACACTGGCTGGTGAAAGACAGACCCTAAAGATGGAATACAAATGCAGGAGTGATGTTGGCTGATGTTATGTTTCATGGGTACAGATTTTCTCGTACTGCAAAATTTCCTGAAGCAAATATGAGTTATTTTAGCTTTCTTTCCTCTCAAAAGCTCAAATAAGTCAAACTCTTTATAATGTGACATGATGAAAAATAATGTTTATGAGGTACTTTGTTGATGCTCTGTGTTTATCTTTGTCTAACCCATCCTTCTAATTGAATTTACTTTGATTTTATTCAGCAAATGGTGCAGCCTAAGGCATCGGTTCTAACTGCTCTGTTCCTGTCTCTCAGATCATGGAGGACTCTGCCCCCCGTCGTAGTCGCGCTGCGTTTGCGGGGCTGGTGGGAGTGTCCCAGGTGCTGGGTTTGGCATCGGTGGTGCTAACCGGTGTGTGGATGGGTCACTTCCGTGGAGGTTTTGCCTGGAATGGCTCAAAGCAGGAGTTTAACATCCACCCTCTGTGTATGGTGCTGGGCCTGGTCTTTCTGCATGGAGATGGTGAGTCCACACTGATCAATGAGTGTACAGGTAGAACCTCAGCCTAATCAGGATGTGGCTCAAACTGAGTGATGCATCTCTGTGATTGTATTATACTTTTTTCATTGTTAAAAAAAGGCTTTACTTTCCTCACCCATCACTCCCCATCAGGTCAGGCTAGATCGCCGCCCCTCCCTGAGCCTGGCTCTGCTGGAAGTTTCTTCCTGTTAAAAGGGAGCTTTTCTTTCCCACTGTGGCCAAGTGCTTGTTCAAAAGGGGTCGGCTGATTGTTGAGGATTTCTCTGTATTGTTGTCGGGTTTCAACCTTACAAGATAAAGTACCTGAGGCGACTGCTTTTGCAAATTTACTCTGCATAAATAAAATAAAATTGATATAAAATGTTTGTTTATTATGTATTTGGTTTTTTTCCAGCAGACATACCGACCGTGCTACTGTCAAACATTTTAGATCCCTAATGTTAGTGTTAAGCAATAATCCAGGGAAGTCATGAAATATCATCTGTATCATCTATAAAAGATTTATTGAACAGAACACATTGTATGAAGAATAAAGATAGAGACAGGAGGTTATTAATGCAAACAACACACACACACACACACACACACACACACACACACACACACACACACACACACACACACACACACACACACACACACACACACACACAAAACCCAGAATCAACATGAAATCAAACAAAGACATCATGTTCAATTTAAAACAAGTTGAGCATTTTGGTAAGTGTTTCAATGTTATTCAAGTTAAACTCTTAACTTGCACCACCTGGGGTAGAAATAGGCGACTTAATTTAAAATGTAACATCTCGTAGCTGATACTGATATTTGTTTATTGAGCATGTGGCTAAAACACAAGCCAGCCCTGCTCCCAATCGTGGGCTTGTTTCCATTGAGCACCATAAATGCTTTATAGAAGCAGAGCAGAGAGTTCTTGCTGAAATATCAAAGTGCTATCCAGCTGACCAGTTAGCCAGAGCTCAGCTGAAAATGTTAGAATAATTTGAAAAACTTGCAGTCAGTGATTGTTCCTCTCTCTTTTTTTCCTTGCAAAATGCTCAACAGAAAATGGCTGCTCTAAATTAGTAGGACTGTTGGTGTGTGTGTGTCTGAGCTTATGAGTGTGCACCAGTGCATCGTAGCCTCAAGCCACTGTTTTGCTGACTTGTTACATTAAGCTAACGCTGGCCAGACACCCATCAGTCCTCCCTAACCTGACCCAGCAGGACTGAGACAAACAGAGGAAAGGGGGAATGGTTTGCATCACTGAATGAATGTAAACAGCTTGCGTGTGTGTTTTTGTCACGCATCCAGTAAAGGTTTGACAGGATGACTCTAAAGGGAAAAGTGGCACAAAAAAGCACCAGTCAGCAAACAACAGCATATTTTTCACTGACAGCAGAGGGCCTCCACTCTATTGGTCTTTAAATTCTCTTGTCCAATTATGGTATTTCTCAGAACTGGGTCTTCTTGTTTGTTCATGCTGTAGCATCCCTGTGCTGGATATATTGAGCTAACCGCTGCTAGCTGCACTCCACCAGTTTTAAAATGTGTCAGTTGGAATTATTATGTTATTTGCACCCTGACTGTCAAAATTGTATAAACAAAATCAAATATTCTTGTGTTAGAGTTCAGGTTAGTTGCAATTGACCTTCATGCTAATTACCAGTTAATTTGATACCTGACATTAAGAAGGAAGTTAGTTTGTTAGATGAAAGTGAAATAATATTTTTGACTCAGCTTTTTCATGTATTTACTCTGCCTTTTGTCATCCTTTATGCACAAATGTAGCTAGTTATAACTCGATGAAAACAAAAGGATGAGGCTCTACAAAAAAAAATAAAGCAACACTTTTTAATCAGAGTATATCATCAGCTGCCCAACACTGCCACAAGGAGGTTCTGGGGACAGGCATTTACTGTAGGAGAGCTGGACAGGGTGGTAGAAGGCCCTCAATCCATCACTGGGACTAGTATCTGTTCCTTTGTGCAAGGAGGAACAAGGTGTGCACTACCAGAGCGACAAAATGAACTCCAGCAGACCACTGGTGTGAATGTTTCTGACCCAAAAAAATCATAAACAGACTTTATGAGGGTAGAACCGTCTGGTACCGTAGAGCCCTGTATGCCATCAAATACCAGAACTGGCCGGTCCACCATTGAGAGCATGTTCACCTTGAGTGACACACGTGACCCTGGAGAAGCTCTGGAGAATGGGATGCGGCCTTTAGCATTGTTCAGACTGACATCTCTGGTGGTGGGTCAGTGATGGTGTGGGGAGGCATCCCCATGATGGGACACACTGACCTCTACAGGCTAGTCGACACCATCCTGACGGCCATTGGGTGTCAAAAAGAAATCCTTGGACGGATTGCCAGAAACTTGGGTTACTGCTAGTAACTCGGGAAATCACCTTGTTGGTGCAGGAATATTATTCTATATCTGTCACACTGTATTGTTGATTTTTTTTTTAGGCCAGTGTTAAGTGGCTCAAAAAACAAAAAAACATTCCTCTTCAAACGGTCAGGTACAAGGACTGGACTGAAAATGGGTGAAAATGCAGTCAATGTAAGACCTTCAGAAAGCTGGAAGAGTTTCTGCTCAAGAAGACTTAAGAAAAACATAATGAAAGTCTGACTGCTGAAAACGGAAAATATAAGAAAATGAAGAGTGGCTTAAGATGTCTGCACAGCACTGCATGCTTTTGTATGTAGTCTTCATGTAGCTTTAGTCTTAGTCACTCTGCAACAGCACGATGAACATCATTCAAGACTGAACTCAGATCACCACAATACAACGTTACAACAGTGAAAAATGCAGAACACACTTGACCCCACACATTAAGACAGTTGGATGACACGCCCACACGACATACACATCCACACAGCCAGATTAAAGGAAGTGCAAATGACAGCTGAGGTGAAGTTGCTCTGTCACACACAAATGTTTTGTGAGGTGACCTAAATACTTAAACAGCATAAAAATTGTAGGAATTTTGTCAAATCTGACTTGAACTTCAGATGTCACATGTTCATTTGATCCAGACGCTTGGTATGTGGACATCATGTGGAGAGACTGCCCACCAGCAATTACTGTGCCACACAAGCCATTAATACGTCTAAATGTATTCATTCATTCATTGTTTCTAAATGACACTATATAGCAGCTTGGTTAGGCCATTCTTTCCAATTCCCGTGTTCAGTTTCTTTTTAATGCAGATTTTCCCTTTTGATGGTGCCGTCAGTCATCCAGCTCAACTTGATTTGTTTTGGACACACCGTCACTGTTTTTGACATATTGCTGCCACCTGCTCATGCTGCAGCAGACTTTGCTTTGTGTCCGCAGCCCTGGGTACCGTTCTAATGAGAGTAACCACATTAGCTCAACTGGTTCAGTGCTAGATTGCATTAGAGCAATAAAAACAAAGGTTAACTGGACATTAGAATGAGATTGAGGAAGGATCTTGATGTGAAATGGAAACCTCCTGGGGGTGTTCCTCACACAGAAACAAACACATGTCCACACTAATGCTGTTACACTTCAGCTCATGCCCCCCTCCTTCGCCTTTAATATTGGGTTCTTTTGAGTATCTTGCACCCCCATGAGGTGGCTTAAATCTCTGTGATGCTGTGAAGTGGAAATTAAACAAAGCTGTTGGCTCAGGTGGGTGAATGAAGGATTTATGCTGAGAACAATTAGAGAGTGTGTGTGGTAGAGCTGGAGGCTCAGTTGCTGCACAGTATTAATGCTGACCTTTTACCACAGTGTCCCCTCACTTCCAGCTGGACCGTCCTGACTCTGGTTCTGCTGGAGGTTTCTTCCTGTTAAAAAGGAGTTTTTCCTTCCCACTGTTGCCAAATGCTTGCTTATAGGGGGTCGTGTGATTGTTCATTCTAAATTAGTGTGTGGCTGTGAGCTTGACAGATTGTCTGTCTGTATCTGGTACCCTGGAACAGGCTGGCAGTTTGTTTTGGATGTACTCTGCCTCTGGAGCCATAACCATTGAGATAAGCTCCAGCCCCACTGTGACCTTATACTGGATAGAAGGAATGAAGGAAGGAATCTGTAATTGCTTTATTTTATAGAAAATCAAATGTTAGCTCCAATAATGGTGTCACTGCAGGAAGTGACACACAATCATGCTGTTTAGTTGTGTTGCCTTGAATTCTGAATAAAATACAGATTATGTTTCTAGCAAAGTAAAGATAGACCTCAAAATAACAATTGTTTCTTTTTACTTGTGATTCCTTCCATACTTTACATGGTCTTCTAATTTTGTTGCCCAGTGGTCAATGCAAACAGCTTACAGGCGTGCACCGTGTTAAAGACTGATTGCAGACATCTTCATCCATTAGTAACGTGTCACATTCTGCCAGGCACCTTTAAAAATGATGGACAATGGGTCCACACAGGTGATGGCAGCTACATTGTAGCTACAGCTGCCCTGGGGCGCACTGACAGAGGCGAGGCTGCCGGACACTGGCGCCACTGGGCCCTCTGACCACCACCAGTAGGCAAACATGGGGTTAGTATCTTGCCCAAGGATATTTGGCATGCAGCCAGGAGGCAGCCTGGGATCGAACCACCGACCCTGAGGTTATGAAATATGAGTATGAATCATGTTTTGCTGTTTCAGACTGCATTGGATGAAAAAACAAAAGTCTAAAAAAGAACAAACAGCAATTAACATGTGTGTAATGTTTGATCAGTGTTAAATGCACTTAATGGATTCTATAGTCTTCCCTCTGTCTCCATGTCTCTGTCTGTCTGCCTCTCCAGCCATCCTGGTCTACAGAGTGTTTCACAATGAGCCGAAGAAGAACGTAAAGCTGCTTCACGGCATTATTCACCTGCTCGCTCTCATCATGAGTATTGTAGGTAAGGGAGCTACATCAGCCGGCGTCTGACTGCTGCAGATGTTTTTTTTTTTTTAAATAACCATGTGTGTGTCCGTCTGACATGTTGCTCTATGCGTGCGTGCAGGTTTTGTGGCTGTGTTTGACTACCACAGGGCAGCCAAGATTCCTGACATGTACTCTCTACACAGCTGGTGCGGTATGACTACCCTAATCCTGTTCTGCTTACAGGTACACACACACAGACTGAATCTCTGCAGCAAATGTAACACATTACAACACTAAACTTTTTATCCCTCCATTTTTGCCAGTGGGTGATGGGTTTGATGTTCTTCCTGTTTCCTGTTGCGTCGGCATGGTTACGAGCCTCATACTTGCCTGTCCACGTGTTCTGTGGCCTGGCTCTGCTGGTAATGTCCGTAGGGACCAGCCTGCTGGGCATCACGGAGACGCTCCTCTTCAACATCATGTATGTCTGTACTCGAGTATCTGCCCCCTCGTCTCCTCTTCATTTCATTAGTGATGTTCTTTAGGCATAAACCACAGACAATATGACATCACACGAGTGGCTTGTGAAGGTCGTTGTGTTTTTGTCATTTCTTTTTGAAATCATTTCTTGCTTAAGTAACTACATTTATTTGACTATTTCCACATTATTGTATAGTCAGCACCAGTGGTTTGATCTGAAAATATAAAGCTGGACATTTGTCCAGGGAATATAACATGGCCGGTTTTAATGGCTTCATATCAGATATTACGAGTCTGGTGCGTAAAGGCCTTTTTAGTTAGGGTCATCGCTGATTACAGCTTGGATCTCAGAAGTCAGATGGCTCTGATAAAAAGAAATCCACCACTCTAATCCAGTACATCCGCACACTGCTCTTGTTGCCTACCATGGTGGACATGGTACAATCACCAGTTGCTAAGGAAAATGTGTAGTGGTTCCTGGAGGTTGTTGGCTGCATGAAATTGGTTGCAAAGAAGGCGCTACACCAAAGACCTCCTAGCAGGCTGCTGAGGTTGTGAGCAATTTTTAAAAATCGTTGTCTGTAAATACTTGCTAATGACATGCTAAGAGGTAGCAAAACTTTCCAAAATGCAAGTTTGTCATTTCCATTCAAACTACAAACACAGCAATATGATAGTGACCAAAGCAATCGGAAGAAGGTCATTGCCAACCGGAATAAGTTTTTCCCTGGTGACACGTGGTTGCCAGGTTGATCACTGACCAGTCTGTAGGTCTGTGTGATCCTTAAGCAATCATTTCCCAGCAAACTCCACCAACCACTCGCAGTAAAGTCGGGGAGTACTAAATTTTCCCTCACAACTGCTGGTTGAGGGATGGTCACTGAGTGACCTACATTCATTGATCCCACAATGTCACAAGTGCAGAATGTCAGACAAGTTAACATCACATGGTTTGTGGTCACATGTCTGCAAATCCTCAATAACCACCATCTGCTCCTGATTTATCTCAACTAACCTTAAATTTTACTATGCCCTTACCCACTTATGATGTCCCCTTGCTTCCTTGGGGCCAGGCCAACCTACTCTAAGTTCACCCCAGAGGGAGTGCTGGCCAACGTCTTGGGTATCCTGTTGGTGTGCTTTGGATTGGTGCTGGGACACCTGATGACGAGGGAGGAGTACAGACGCCCACCAAACCCAGAGGAAGAAGCTCTGTCCGTCCATTTCAAGACACTGACTGACGGGGGATCACCAACCACGCCTTAATCTCACTCTGAAGCCTCTCTGTGATCTACATCTACAGAGCCAACAGACCACCTGTGCTACCAGTCTCTGTTAGTACCTGCATACCTGTCAGAAAATGAGTTCAGCTTTAGGTTCAGTGAAGTAAGAACAGAAATCTGTAATAACTGTCCTTCTCATGTTATTATACCAACCAGCTCTGTCAGCTTTGTCATGAAAAACATTTATACAAACATAGTTAAAAATGTACTGTTTCACTACACATTGTGATATGGATGTTTGTGTACGTCATGTTTGTGTAGTTGAAGGGCGCAGTTTATATTTTATTGTTTCCTGTTGTGCAAGTGTTCATGGTTAGGTTGGGATTCTCGTTTTGCTTAAATGTGTCTTGGATTCCTTCACTTGTGTTTTATCATTGTGTCTTAACTATATTAAAGATGTAGCATCAGCTGACCGGAGTAGCTGCAGTGTTCTCCTCTCCCGTCCTTTCCTCCTCAGCTCTGCTCTGTGTCGGCTTTGTGAGGACAGTTATTGACATTAATGCACTCCCAGCGTCTCACCCCCAATTTTAACCATATTAACTACAGTAAATCTCACACCTAACATAACTCTAAAACCAGGTCTTAACCCTCAGACAGACAGCGGTGTGAGAAGATTCAAGTTGTACCTTCCAGAAAGTCACAGCAGATGGCTGCCATGGGTGTTATTTGGTGATTGTGCTGATGCTATCCTTTTTAGTAAATCTGGCACCTTATCAGGGGAATTAAATTTGACTAAAGAAAGAAACCACAAACACAAATTTCTACTTTGACGCTCAAAAAGAAGCTACACTACCCTCAGAACAATTGTACAAATCCTGCAAACGTAGCCTTTCTGTGAGCAGGGTGGAGCATGGTAGTGCAGGGTGGTGCGCTGGTAGTCTGTAGAATAGACTCTGTGCTCTGCTGGAGAACCACGTGTTCAAAAACTGTTCTCCACAGCCGCTGTCTACTCTCCGTGCTGCTTTTCTGTCTGTGAACATTGGTTGAGTTCCCCTCATGTTCCTCTCTGCGTAACTAAAGAGCCACAGGTCCACGTTCATTTTGGGGTCAATATGTGGCATTAAAGGTGGTGTGAATTGGTTGTATGATAAAATTTCCTCTGCTGTTGCTCCGTCTTCGTGACCTGCAGTACCATAAAGTTCTGTTTTCTGACCGAATCCTATCATTAACTGTTCCTGTTTAAATGCTTCAATAACCTGTTGTGTGTATTCAAATACCTACATGTATGTTTTAAATCTACTTATTTTTGTTTTGCTCGCCTTCGGCTCGGACTTCAGTCTTTGTGCCTCAGAGAGAGCTTGGTGGAGGTTGTTCATTTTTCTGTAAGTTGTGACAGTGTCGTTGTTCACAGGAAGTCGCGATCTCATCAGGACAACCTGAAATAAAGTGTTTGAAATTATTTTCCCCAGATTTTTAACATTGGATGTGAAAGCAGCAAGAAAACATATTTGAATTGTAGATTGTTTTAAAATGAACATTCTAAAACAAACATTTTTACTGTACGTAACAAGCTGTTCACGTCACCTTTATGTGCATTAAGCTGCACCAGTTTTGTCGTTTTGTCTTTGTACACCAACATAGTGGATTTTAAATCACACAGGCAAGATGTCATTGAAGTGCAGACATTCAGTAATAATCTAAGTGGGGATCACGTTAACTGTTCAGGGTTTACATTTTCTAACGCTCAAATGTAACTGGACATGGAACTGAAAAGCAGTTTGATGGCCAGTTCAGGTCTGTTCCCGCTTTATTTCCTGAAAGGTTAAACAGATAAAAGATCTGTAGTTCACCCTGAGAGCTGCGCTTGCCACTCCTAAAGTTTTCCACAGCAAAAAGTTTAGGATGGCCGAAGGAGCAGTCTGGCTCATTCTTACAAAGCAATCATAAAAGGCCCGATAGCCCACTGACTGGTGCTTTATGTTAAAATCAATATTCTATTTAGATTGCTTCTGCTGCCCCCAAGTGGCCAAAAAACAATCAGTTATTGTAAGAGCACTGCATATAAGATCAACACAACAAGAAGGTAATGTTCTTGTTCTAATGTAAGATTATACCCAAAAAAGCTTTTCCTTGTTGGGTCACACAATGAGAGACAGACTTACAGTTCAGTCTTTTATTCAGCTTTATTCCTCTTTCTAACTCAGTGATTCCACATGAGCCAAAAACACATTCATGTTGCTTGAAATGTTTGATAATGAAGCTCTTCTCGTCACCATCCTTGGTTTTAAATGTAAGCTCATCTTACACACTGTGAAAGAGCCCAAAGTACACACTGACTTGGCTCTGTTCTGACGGGATATTTCACAGTCAGGCACCAATGCAGACAGAAGGTAAACATCCTACATGTGATGCACAACACAGTTTTGCTAACAGATTTTCCACGTTTTCACTTTGAACATCAAATTGCTAATATCATCTCACAGCTGCAGTCCCCTGAGCAGTACGAGATGATGGCAGTGGTCAGAGACTGTACTGTGTGTGCTGTGTCAGACATCACTTGTTTCATCAGCAACAGCAACTGAAAGTGAGAAGTTTGGGGGAAAAAAGCACTACAAATGTACAAAAACTGGCATTCATGTTTATAAAAGACAGTTTTAAAGAAGCCTGATCTTAATATATCATTAAAGTGAAACTTGTCCCTCTTTTAAATATTCAGCTAGCCACCTCCCCTTGTCGTTAACAAGGTTAAGATGGAAAAGTTAAATCATTCCTTGCTGACATAGACAAAAGCATTTTGAGCAGTAAACCGTGTCTTTTGCCATAAATATGTTGTCTGTTTTATCTGTTTTAGCAAGCTAGGCAAACTACTGGTTTGAAAGGAAAACCTTGTAAAGACATAAATAAGCATGTGCTTGATGGATTCATAAACGATAGTGTGCTAAAAATTGGTAACATTCAAAATCCCAAGTAGATGGTGATCACTTTGGGAAACGCAAAAAAGAAACAGCGTAATTTCTGTATTGCAGCAGATGTTTGTTAGCCCTAGCATCTAAGGTACGATAAGAAAAACGCATTTTCCATTCAAAGTAACGGCTTTTAAAACCCAGTAACGTGGCACAATGAGGAAAACTTTTTTTATGTCACAGTTACTGTTACTGACGCCTAGTCTTTGATATCACATAAGCAGAAACACTGTCGACAACTATAAATGTTTGTTATATAATAAGACTTTTGATTAATGACTTAAAATCATTTGTTGCAGACAAACATTTTAATTATCATCTTTGATTACGACAGTTTTTTTCCTATTTAACATCCAAATTTAGGTCTATGTTCTGACCTAAACTTCCTTTTTTTAATTATACTTTGCAAATTCTAACAAAAACTTTCACCACTTTTAAAAAAACTTTTCTTGTCTCTTTTTATTTCTGCCCTTGTTGCCTCAAGAGAATTTGCCTTTTCCCAGAACAGCACTATAAATAAGAACATTATTAAATAAAGGTTATATTGATTCACTGCACCAGCTCATGGTACAAACCGATTTCACATGAAAAGTCCTGCCTGGCTCTAGTACAACTTAAGATGGTGTTACTCCAACACAGTACAATGTACATGTTTTGGAGAAGTTGTTTCTTCACATTTTGTTTGAAGATTTTAAACTTTTTCTGAGCGCAGGCGTTTATAACAAGCACAGAAACACACCAAAGTTGGAGGAACCATCTGAAGAGTAAGTAAACACACGGCTACGTATGCTAATGTTTGTGAGGCTACGATTCTGATCTGACTGTGAAATACACAGTGGATGATAAGATGAAAAGAGTGAACTGAACTTTAGTTTTTGAAAAACAAACAAACCTCAACACAGTAAATGAATGTAGTTGAATAGTGGTACATTTTTGGGCCTCATTGGTAAGGCTCTGTGGCTGCTGTTGGTGGTAAGATAGTTAGCTTGGCATGGTCATAAATTAAGCTGGTTTCGCGCAGATAAATAGATTGTTTCATTGGAATTTTACACAGTTATCTTTGGAAAGGCAAGAAAAACATACAACACCATCCAAAGAGTTCAAATGCACATTGTTGAGGACAAATATCCAGAAATTACATGTCAAGCCTAGTTAATGGTCAGAGTGAGAGTGACTGACAATACTGACAACCGAGGCACATACAAGCAAAATGTTTCCAACATAATACAGTATGAAGAGCCCTGGTGTATCACTTGGAATCATATGGTTTGCATAATTAGACCATTAGGACTACAGAATATAAAAGGCCTTCAGAGAGCACAGAAAAAGGCTGAATGGATGACCCTTCCAAAAAATCCAATTTTTACAAATGCGCTATATCGTTCTAATTGAACCCAGAAAGAGACCAATTTTAACCCAACATCTTTAGAGTTTCTGCTTCATGTAAACTAAAACTCTAAAGTTTCAGTTTACGTGTTCTCACAGACGATCCCCCAAAATAAACACGATGGCAAATCCCAAAGGAATACCATTTTAAGAAAAAACAAAAAGAAACTTTACAGTTTAATACAGACATAACTTAAAAAGATAAATACAATTTTTTCTCCTTTTTTTTTTAACTCAGTGTTTATTCAATGACAGTATTTTCGAGTTTCTCAAACTATGGCTTGGGTCTGGGTCACTAACAAGCGTTTGACTGGTACAATGACGCGAGCCTGGATTCGTCCATTTCTTTCAAGTCAGTGTTATTTAAGCGCTTCAATCTTGAAATGAGATCTTTATTAAAGGCGTCGGCAGCAGGCAAAGGTAATTGCGGTGCTTTTTCTCTCCTGTCTGGACGTCACCATTTAGACTTGAACTGCAGTTTTAAAATGTAATTCAAGCCAGAATTGTGCAAGAAGAAGAATACAGTCTTATTCCATAATTATCTTCTTCGTTCTTGTGCTTTGTGAGGTGAACACCTGTTAATGTTTCACTTCCAAATGGCAGAACCAGTTCATTATTGGTGAATATGTTCCATGCCGTTCTTATAGGTTAGGCATCTTCACCATGAAGGAGTCAGTATGCCTAAGATGAAGTGGCACTCTTTCCAAAAACAACATAGAGCAATCACTTAACCTAGCAAGTGAGGTGGAGTTCTCTGAAGCATACTAACAAATACAACCAAATGAAAACAAAAGCTTTTACCCAGTCTGAACTTGGTGTGTCTTGCTCTTATAAACATTCCAAGTACTAAATGTAGGAACTTGACATTACTTTGTTTCAAGAACAGTCTTCCAGTATATCGGTACAGTGACTTCATTTATACCACTTTTCATTAATGTTCTTGTATTGTCTTTACACATTGGACTCTACAAAGGGTCTTTTTGGTTTAACCGGAGACGCAGGACCCGTACGTCTCTCAGTCGGTCTGTCCGAGCAGCTGTGGATCATGGGCAGCGTCCGAGCCACCTTCACATCCATGTAGGAGAGATTCTGACAGGCAACCTGCACTGAGCCCTCACCCTGATGAACATTTCCTGGCGTCACGTCATAGAAGTCCAGCTGGTTATCATAAGAGGCGTGACCATTGTGGGCATTGTTGTTGCTGCGGTTGTGGTAGGCAAAGGATGAGAGCTGGGGTGGAGGGGGGTTTTTGCTGGGCGAAGTGACAACTGTGTCCACTGAAGACACGGCCCAGGAGCGAGACGGACTGAGACAGGACGCTGAGCTGGACGGAGCCTGTTGCTGATACTGCTGGTGCACCCTTGCCGTCTTGTCGATTACTCCCATAAAAGGAGTGTTCCTAGATGAACGTCCCACCTCTCCAGGGTAAGTCCCGCCTCCTGACATGCATATTTCTGACTGGGGAGAGGCGATCAGGAAGTTATCATCATGGTAACCACTAATGCTTCTAGCAGAGGCCAGATCTGAAGGTAGATCCATGTGCTGAACAGAGGCCGATGTCCTAAAGCCTGGCCCAAGATTAGCTGGCTGTCCAGTAGCAAGACTACCACTGCTGGGGGAGAAACGGACGCTGACACTCTGGGAATGGATGAGAGGCCTAGGGGAATGACCAGAGGAGGAGGTTGGGTGAGCACTGAGTGGACGTCGAAGACCACCCTGGTGTTGATACTGATAATCGTGCGATGACTGAAGCCTATCTGAAGACCCCATTGCTGCCTCTGTAACTTCCAAAGGGTAGTAGGCTGCTTTGGATTGGTTACGGCTGAACTGACGGGACTGGCCAAAACGGTTTACCCCCGCCCACTCGGCTCCTGCTGCTTTCCCATAGCCAGATGTGCCTCTGGCCTGGCTAACCAGGTCAACTTCTTCTTCTTCATCCTGTACATAAGAAGCTCCAGAGCTCAGACCAGGCTGAGCCAATGGGCTAGGCCTGACATCCATAGGATTTGAGCAAAAGCCTTCCCCAAGCTCTGCTAGTTCTTTGGGCAGATGGGCGAACTGGGAATAGGCAGAACTTCCCAAAACCATGCTGGAGTGGGTAGAAGAACTGGGCTGATTGGTTCGGACCACCTGTGCTTTGGCTGGTTGGAGCCAGTGGCCTTGGACGGGGTTCTGCTTCTGGAACCTCTGACCAGCCAGATGGGGGTGACGCTGGACTCCCTGGTTCTGATCTAAGTCAGACTGTGGATAGTTTTGTACACCTCCACTTTCGGACAATGTAGGCATACTTTCAGACACTATGCCACCTCGCTGCTGATGCTGGATTAGGGAGGAAGTAGGGCTGAAATCGTGATAAGATGTGGAAGGAGGGGGAGGTGCAGAGTGACTAGGTGAAGAAAGGGAGGCTGCGTGGGTGGGACTGGGGAGGTGATGATACAGATGAGTGGGGGAAAGGGAGGAGGGCGATGGTACCCCAGAGTGGCAGCGGGTGTCAAGACTTTGAACCGCAGGTTGAAGGTGACAGGGAGAGGAGTCTCTTTCCCTGAAACTGCTCTCTGCTTTCTCCTCTTCCTCCTCTTCCTCTGTAAGCCCCTCTCTATCCTGTACCTGCAAACAACCTGAATCTCTAGACCTGGCCTCGCTGATGGACATGTTCTGCTGATAGACGTGATTAGATGATGGAGGATGAATGTCCTTTTGCTGTGCAGCCTGCCGACACTCTTCTTTGACCCGTGACAGCAGGCGCTGAATCTCCCGGTTGGATGGGCACAAACGGCTGGCTTCAATCAGGTCCTCCAAAGCAGCGTGGAATTGTCTGGGTTGTGATAGTGACAAGGAGTGAAAACAGGACAAACTTCAGAAGATGACAGAGAATGTGTATATCAGAATGTTTCCGGAATTATAGGTTTCATATTGTCAGTGTTTAGAAGGTCTGTTCCAATCTTTCGATGTCTGGTTACCTGAAATTTGCTGCAATCACATTCACAAAGAAAAAACAGGCTTAAAAATGTGTCCCTCCATCTGAAATCTATGCCTTCAGTCACTGTGACTGTAAGGCAATGCTAGGTCAAAGCTTTAGGTCTTTACTCTCTGGTGAACGGTGCCAGTCAGTGACCCCACGGTAACCACTCGTCACTAGTGGAAAGTGTGTCTGGTTGGCAAGCGGTTGCAGGAAGTTGCATGTGGTCACAGAGTGGAATACTTTTACTTTGAAGGGAAATGGTCTCCGTTTCTGGTTTGTGCTGTACTTTTTCATG
Source organism: Aulonocara sp. 'chitande type north' Nkhata Bay (assembly GCF_057382095.1). Classification (NCBI taxonomy): domain Eukaryota; kingdom Metazoa; phylum Chordata; class Actinopteri; order Cichliformes; family Cichlidae; genus Aulonocara; species Aulonocara sp. 'chitande type north' Nkhata Bay. Next base: position 2,511,096 of record NC_141347.1, on the reverse strand, counting down.
CTTCACCACTACATGGTGGTTAGTTAGTGACTGAGTGCAGACAAGCTGGCATCTTCTACGCAAACTATGAGTGACCGCAGTAATCTTCTAGCAATGAAAGCAATCACAAGATGGTTTTTGGTCCAGCACCCTTTTTGCTTTCCTAGTGATTGGAGGTTAACAGGGGATTGCCAGCTGGTCTCTGGGCCTGTGTAACTGAGGCCTTAGCAAACTGTGTAGAGCCTTAGCATGGAGGTAACTGGAAACTGACAACACCCCGCCAAGTTAAAACACATGAGACCCTTACCTGACAGCACATATGTCTTCTACTTCTTACAGTTCAGGTCACTCTATCTCTCAGGTTTTCTTTACATGGTAGTGAGCCTAAAACTACTCAACTCTTTCTCACTGCAATCTCGTGTCTAAGTTTCAAATAGTTTAAAAATGTCAAACAATAAAATCATCACAGTTCTACTACTGAAGATCCAAAGAACCCAAACTCTCAGAAGATGACGATCAGTTAGTTTTATTCAATTTCTCACGACACTGTTTACCTGCGGCTGCGTTTGGCACGGGCTCTGGCATAAAAGGCTTCATAAGATTTGGCTTTTAGCTCCAGGGCCTTGGTAGCAAACTCCTCAGCAAGGCTGAAGTCCTGTAAGGAAGATTAACGATATATCAATACTGAAATAAAGTTTTCGAGATGAGATTTGTTTCAAAATAATAAGCAAAATATTCTCAACATGTGTGTGTGTAAGAAGAAGCCTCACGTTCATCTTGCGGCGGCAGCGTGAGAGGTTGAGCAGCACGCACACCCTGAGCTGTTTGAACGTCTTCAGCTCGTCTCCTGGAAACTTCTGGAGAGCTGACTGATAGGAGTGAGCGGCTTCCCTCACTTTACCTTGCTGGAAAGAAAAAAAAAGAAACTCTTTCAGAAAGAACTTTGGAATATCGAATCAAATCGATATCGAGTCAATCAAATCAAATCTCATCAAGATGGAAATGTGCGCTACCTTGTACAATTTATCTCCTTCTTGGATCAATTTACTGAGCAGAACCATTAAGATATCTGGCTTAGAGGTCGCCATGGCCCAGGTTGCAGGTCCTACACACACACACACACACACACACACACACACACACACACACACACACACACACACACACACACACACACACACGCACATGCAAGTTTAGTTTAGGGATATATGAAGGATGATTTAGAGTTCATGAAGGTTCATTCTGCAGGATGATGTATTGCTAATGGAAATGAACTATATGGGAGTCCGGCCATGCAGCAGTGAAGATGCTTACTGCATAACTACAACATCCATGGTTTAATTCTTGCTGTTAAACTGAACATGCTTCATGCTTCTACCTATTTTGGCTCCCTTTTTCAGTAGAGCGATGACTGCAGAAGTGTTTCTGCAGCCGACTGCTCGATCCAGAGGGCGCATCCCGCTGCAGTCCACATGCTCCACTGACGCACCGTGATCCACAAGGTACTGCACCTGGACACGGATCAAAGCAACATTTTTCACCACTTTTATAAATTCTCCTCCGGCTACATTACATTGCCCTCTGCAGCGGCTGCAGAACAGGTAGGACAGGTAACTGTTCTAAATTAACTAACACAATCATGGTTACTCTGGCTGTACACACCACATCTGGGTCTCCGCAGAATGCAGCCAGATCCAGAGGCGTGCGTCCATTGCGGTCTGCATGGGTTGTGGCTGCTCCTCTCTCCACAAGCTCTCTGACCAATGAGAGCTGGCCTTTTAGACACGCCCAGCTCAGTGCCGTTAGCCCTTCTCTGTCGGTCTGTTCGAGGGAGGCTCCTGGAAACAGACAGATTCATTAGGGTCGGAGCTATTGTCAGGGTCAGAGTGATTAGAATGGGGGCTCTAAGGACGACCTTATAAATAATGGCTACAAACATGGCCTCACTAGTCTCAGCACACATGCCATTTCTGTTAAAACCGTCAATTCCTACAGTGGAGTGTTTGATCACGAGGACAACAGATTCATTTCATATTTCTTCTACTTTTTTGTCAGTGTCAGGAAAGAGGAAAACACGTTTTTACAGCAGTGTACACGCTGAGAATACTGTACAGTATCACAGCTGTCCTCTAAGATTAGCGTTTGTAGTTAAAGTATTATTGATTAGGACCAATCTCGTTTTCAAGGGTTTTTTAACATCGGAATCTCCTGATAAAAGAAAAAGTAAAAAATACTTTCTGACTGCACTGAAGTTGGACATAAACAATGTGACTGCTGGTTTAATTGCATTGCTGCAGCAACTCTTGCTGTTTTTCTGGCTGCAGAGTGCAGTGTGTGATTACCATGATCCAGCAGCAGCTGGGCAGTGCTCATGTGTCCCTCTGAGGCTGCAGTCATCAGAGATGTTCGCCCCTGCTGGTCCACCATGTTCACCTCCACCCCCTGATTCAGAAACAACTCCACCACCTGACCGAAGGATGCAGGAGGAGGAAGACTGCAGTTATCTGCTGCAGGTATCGTGTGATCATGTGCCTGTTTGCTTTCTGGTTCCACCATACCTGCCAGTGACCCCGTCTCACGGCGCTGAAAAGTGGAGTGACACCCTGCTTGTTTCCTTGCTCCACAGCTGCCCCCTGATCCAACAACAGCCTGCAGACAGACAGACAGCCACATCCTGCTGCTGCTGTCAGAGCTGACGCAAACACACAGAGTGAGACAAGGGAAACCAGACGATTACAAACTTCAGCTCTGTAACTGAACACATGGCATTATAAAGCTGTGGTAGGTGTTAGAGAACAAACATTAAATATAGAAGCCAGAGTTTATTTTGAAATGACGCGACGGATATTAAATGAATCCACGTCTGAGCTTTGGTAAGAAAAGTTTGCAATGAGACAGAATCACCCAGGTCTGATCCTGGCTCTGCTGGAGGTTTTTCCTTCCCACTGTCACCAAGCGCTTTCTCACCGAGGGGACGTCTGATGTTGGGATTTTCACTGTACTACTTTAGGGTCTTTATCTTACAACATAAAGGACCTCGAGATGACTACATAAATAAAACTTCTGTATTTCTTAGGAGAACCTTTTGTTTTCAGTGTAGTTTTCTATTGTGTATTTGCTCGTTTCCATTTAGTTTTTATTGCTTCAGTATAGTTGTTATTGTATCAGCTTGTTTTTCACATTTACTGTATGTTTTTATTTTTATTTATTTATTTTTTGTCTCATTTTAATTATATTTTTCAAAGACTTATTTTATTGTGTTGGTTTTTTGCTCTTATATAATATAAATATAATAATCTTGGCCAGAGGAACCAAACATGTAGAAGAGTCTAAATACTTATTTTTTCTGTTTTTACTGAAGTGAACATTTTCGTCCACTAGATGCTACTAATGTAAAGTATAGTGATCAGTCATGTTGTCTCCTGTTTGCCTCTCATTAATTATGAGGTTGTGGTGGGAAAATGATCCTGCTACATCATCTGTTATTGTAAATGACCTTTTAAGCAAACCAAAGCATGTTTATGAAAACATTGTTTCCCACCATGTTCCACGTGAATTTATCACACTGATGGCGTCTGGTTGACAGAAAAACAAAGCCTGCCGTGACAAAGTAGTTACACAATAGTAGTTACATGGTCATTACCTGTCTCTCCCCATAGACTGTCATATGTGTTGATCTCAGGTCTCTCCTCCCCTTCTTCATCTTCCTCTGGAAGGTCCAATAGGTATGACACCATCTACACACACACACACACACCCGACTATGTGATTGTATATTCTGTACCACACAGTGTTATACATTAAAGGTGTGTATGTGTGTGTGTGTGTGTGTGTTTGTATCACCTCTGTGTGTCCCATGCTGGCTGCAGCAATCAAAGCCTGCTGCACTGCTTGGCTCCTGCTTGCCCCCTTCTGTCCACAGCAGGTAGTACAACTCCACTCCGCCCTCTTTAGGAGAAAGCGCAGCACCTCGAGGTGGCCTCGCTGGGCTGCGTGAACCAGCACGCACCGACCGGAGCCGTCCACGTGACCCACCTGCACCCAAGGGGAGACAGACACTCAAAAACAGGGTTGGGACTCTTTCTAGGTTAAATTGCAGTGATGCCACTGACTATCAGAAAAGGTTATGAGACCAAGAATCAAAAGAAAAAGAGCAACTGAACTGCAACAATCTCAATTTTCCTTATTTAACATATTTCACTGTATGTATAAGGTTGGCCCCTTGCATACCACGGTGATATTTTTTTGTGCACAATTACCTTGGAACAACGCGAGGGACAGAAAACTATTACTTTTTTCAGCAAATGGTGGATCTACAAGCTACTGAATTATGGGATGTACTGCACAGAAGCCTGTGAAAATCCTGCTGTTGTCATTCTTTACATTAGCTGCAAACATCTGTCTGACACCAAACTGCACATGTGGAGTAGAACTGGTAGCTACCTTGGCTCTGTGCTGACTCAGCATTGTGACGATATCCAGGTGACCAGCTGCAGCAGCGAATCCCAGTGCAGTCAAACCGTCATGTGACCAAGCATCCAGCTAAAAATTGAAGGTGGAATTGTGGTTGGAGTAAATCTGCTCTTGTTAACACCCAATGACGCGTCTCTATGAACTCACATGATGTTTAAAAAGCTCCACGGCCTTTTCTTTTTCCTTACCTGTGCTCCATGATCAAGCAGCAGTGCTACAGCATCAGTGTGGCCCAGGTGAGCGTGGACACACAGCAGGGGGGCGTTGTTCAGGACATCGCTACAGTAATCCACATCAGCCCCAGCCATAATCAGCAATCTGCTCACCTGCAAAAGGAAAAGAGGAAAGTTACAGCAGAACTGTGGTGGGAAATACACTCGTGTGTGTGTGAGTATGCATTGTTACCTTGATATTGGGGGTGTAGAGGTTGCGCAGTGACGCAAGAACAGGGCTCAGGCTCTGGGTGCTGTATGACAGCCACAGCCCTTGCAGAACTGAGGAGGAAACCCCTAGCTTCCTACTCAGGCCCTGGATGAGGAGAACAAATGCGACAGAAACCAACAGTTAGACATAAAACAGTGGCATCTCATTGGTTTGTGATCTGTAAAAAAAATCTACTGGTGTGGTTTCCAGCCCCATGTATCTGCGTATGCGTGTCTAACTTTGTGTGTGAGAGCTTGCCTTGTAGATGTGCGCCTTCAGGATGTGATGCCCGAGCTCCAGTGTCTGCTGTCGGGTCAGCTTTCCTGCCTGTCTGCAGAGCCAGAAGGACAGGAGAGTGTGGCCACTCCTGGAAACAGAGACACACAGCTCAGTGAGAAACATCTGTCCCTGTTTTCTTCTCTCTCCATTTGTCACTCATGCCCTCTGGCCCTCTGACTATACCTGGGATCGCAGAGGAACCGGTCATCCTGGCCCTCCTCCCTCCACATGAGCCACTCCCTGAAGGAGGTGTGGTTTAGCATCCGACTGCCGTCGCTGCGCCGCAAAAGGAACGAGGAGAGCTGCTCCAGGCGCTGTGAGAACTCCGCCCACTCCAGCGAACCTCCGGCCAGGGTGCCCGCATTTACCACCTCAAACAGCTGTGCATTGACAGTATTGTATCCACTGTTAGCAACTATTAGCATGCTAGCACTAACTGAAGCACAGCTGAGTCTGAAAGGCACATCAGGAAGTTTGATGATATTTGTTCATAAAAAAATATCCTGATAAGGTCACTGATTTCAAAGGACGGTTCTTACAAGGTGACACAATTATACACACAATCGATGCATTTCAAGTCATTACTTTGAGGGCTTAAATCTATTTGCAATATCAAATATGGCTCTGTGAGTAATATCATGGTCTAATTATAACGGTGTGGTGTGAATGAGACACGGCGGGTCCAGGGATCATAGGTTTGAGCCATTTTATTCAATATTCACACCACAACACACCAACCCCTGAGTCCCCGTGTTTATAACTAGGCGGGCGTGATGAAGGATGCCGTGCAGGTGCGTCCGCCCTCCCTGCACAACACCGCAGACCACGCCCCACCACAAACGGTGATAAAGATGACAGAGGAACATTGTACAGTTCCCTGAAGGAGGGACCAACAATCAATTTTGAGCCAGCGGGGGAAGAATATGTTGTCAGTATTGCTAATGCTCACTAGAGTTATTCGGTGTGTATATTTGTTAAACAGTCATCTTCACTGAAGAAAAAAGTATCTCGTGTATGTGTGCTCACAAAATTCAGTAGTGTTACAAACGTTACTTCCAGTAAACTCATCATGTTCCGAGTCCACAGTATACTACATAAAGTTTACCAACGTGAAAATGCTGGTGTGCTATGCTACAATCACACTGGGGACCACAGCCCACAAATTACTAAATTACTACAAACTTGTTGCCTTTGAAATGGTTGTTTTGAGACGGTGACCAGGCCTGTCAGCTCAGTCAGCTGCCATCCTCAAAACAACTTTGCTGTGTCAAGATGGCAGAATAACAGCAATAAGACAGAATCAGTCTACAACTGATTGGCGTCAAGTCAGCAATTATATGCAATGTTTTTGTGATGCTAAAACGAATAACTATGATAAATGTACTACCTGCAGTCAATTACTGATTTTTCCTAGTTGCAAGGAAGCTGCTGTCCTGTTTTTACTCTACTGCGACTGAGCCTTTACCTGCTGGTCAGTCAGCGGGTGCAGCGATGCCACAGTAACGTTGAGTAAAGGTAGAACTCTCTGGAAGGACGACTGGGTGGGAAAGCGCATGTTGAGCTGCAGCAGGTAAACCTCTGCTAGACTCACAGGAACCACCTGCACACACACACGCACGCACGCACGCACGCACGCACGCACGCACACACACACCCATTAAAAGCCTTTTCGGTATATCAGATGAGCTACAAAGAGTGCACACATTTGTGCTTTATGGTTACACATCAGTATCTCTTTGTTTACATTGAAAATGCCACGCCCACTATTTTCCGCAGTGTCCAATTATTTAAACTAACATGCTCTCGCTCTTGTACGCTTCAGTTATTTCAGCTGACATTTGTTTATATTATGTTTACACTGAAACTTAAACAAGTCACAGAATCGCTGCTAGTAAACTTTTTGGCATGCACATTTCAAATACAGATTAAGTTCAGGGTCGACTGAAACTGATGTTGGTGATTTTCAGTGGAAAATATGTTGCTGAGTTTCAGAGACTGTCCCTATCACAAAGTTGTTTGACATAAAATTCAATGACTGAAACTAATTTTAAAATAAAATGTAGTCAGAACAGTCAGTCCCTTTAAATACATTTACTCAAATGCTGATATAATCTCCAAGAGCCAACTGTGACGGACATTTTTCCAGCGGTATGGCACGGTAACTGACTGAATGTGTCTATAGCTTTTTAAACAGTAGCACACACTAAATATTTCCAGTATGGGGAAGATTAGTAACTGTCCTGTATTTTGGCTAAACAAATCTGGTAAAAATGACAAGCAGACAGTAGAGAAAATAATTTTTGCCGTCCATGTGGAGTTCCTGTAACAATGTGATGTCATGTGGAAACTATGAATACTGCTTGATTTATTTCATCCGTGTTTAAATGAAAGTGCTTTAATCTGTGTCGATTATACTTCAACTGTCAGTTACTTCTTTAGTCTAGTTTGTAGCAGTCTCGACTTTCTTCAGGACTTTATTTGACCTTTACCTTCTTTCTCCATCTCACCTTGAAGCTGGAGCTCTTCAGAACGAGGTATCCCCCCTCTATCAGGTCCAGGATCAGTTTTAAATAGAGATATGAGCCTCTGCTCAGGCTCTTCAGGTGGCTGATCAGTTTGGACAGTGCAGTGTTATCGAGGCGGCCATTGCTCAGTGACACATTGCTTTGGATCTCAGTGCTGCTGTGGATACGCTGCATCAGGTAACCCTGAGAAAAGACAGACCGATGCAGTACAGATGTGCAGACAGACAGAGAAATAGAAATCTATTTACACCTTACCTGCAGGTCCTGGTCTATGGCGCTATTCTCATCCATTCGGTCTAAAGAGATGCGGTGAAAGGGCAGAGAATGAGTGATGTCCTGATTGAATAAAAACACAAAGAAACAGATTTTGTTAGTTCAGAAAAAGTTGTGTTTATTAGCCGTGTGTGCTGCTCACAGTAATTTGGCAGCACAGACAGTATTTGCTTCAGAATAATATGATTTTAATCATATTCAGAAGGTTCCAAACTGATAAGAGATATTCAGTTAACACTGGTAACAATGGCAGAAACCAACACAACTCAAAATAGTCCCCATGTGCTTGTTTGTATGTTTATGCTCTCTTCACAATGCCGGGAACCTAGGACCCACTGCACTAGCATAGAGTCTTTCTCCTTTAATGTGTTCAGGGTGAACCTGCTCTCATCTATGGAGCTGCTAGTTCTGGATTTGTATGGCAGATGTCTATCAGGCTCCACAGTGCTGGGCTGTGACCAAAAGGCCCACTAGAGGACATCGGGCCCTGAGACCACCCTCATGAAGTCTGTTTCTGATTGTTTGGTCAGAATCATTCACACATGTTCTCATCCTCTTCAACCCTGTCCAGGTCTCCTACAGTCTCCTGGAATCTCTTCGATGTTCTTGAGACTGTGCTGAAAGACACAGCAAACCTTGCAGGAATGGCACGCATTGGCAGGAGCCGGACTACCCGTGTGACCTCTGTAGGGTCCAGGTATCACCTCATTAGACCACTGTTAATGGACATTAGAGGACATTAGACCACTGTTACAGCACGATCAGCGGGGCCTATCGCGCGGTGCCCCGCGCTTCACTCGGACTTTCTGACCACGTCATGATCCACCTAATCCCCGCGTACAGACAGAGGCTGAAGCTCTCCAAACCTGTCGTGAGGACCAAAAAACTGTGGAGCAACGAGGCTGTGGAGGAGCTTCGCACGTGTTTGGAGACCACAGACTGGGACACAATGAAGGCTGCTTCTAACAGCTTGGACGAGTTCACGGACACTGTCACCTCCTATATCCACTTCTGTGAGGACAGCATTGTGCCATCACGCACCAGGGTGAGTTATAACAATGACAAACCCTGGTTTACTCCTAAACTCAAAAAGCTGTGGCTGGAAAAGAGAAAGGCGTTCAGAAGCGGAGACAGGGACTGCTACAGAGAGGCCAAGTACAGGTTCACTAAAGAAGTGGACGTTGCTAAACATCAGCACTCTGAGAAGATGCAGCAGCAGATCTCAGAGAATGACTCGGCCTCTGTGTGGAAAGGTTTTAGGAATATCACCAACTACAAGCCTAAAACCCCCCACTCCACTGATGACTTGCTCTTGGCCAACACCCTCAACGACTTCTACTGTCGTTTTGACGAGCCAACAGGCAGCCTTCACACCTCCAACGGCCCCAACAATAGAGACACTTTGGACACTCATTCCCCCACCTCTCCCCCCTCCATAGAGCCATCACCACCTTCAAACTGTTCACCTGCAACACCCCCCTCCTCACCCCACACAAAAGAGGATTTCACACCACCTCCTCCCACCACAACTCTTCATATTCATGAAGCAGATGTGAGGAAGCAGTTTAAGAGTCTGAATGCTCGAAAAGCTCCCGGCCCAGACGGTGTGTCTCCTGCCACCCTCAGACACTGTGCAAACGAGCTGGCCCCAGTGTTTTCTGGCATTTTCAACTCCTCACTGCAGGCATGTCATGTGCCTGCCTGCTTCAAGTCCTCTACCATAATCCCTGTCCCCAAGAAACCTAGGATCACTGGACTAAATGACTACAGACCCGTGGCTCTGACATCTGTGGTCATGAAGTCTTTTGAGCACCTGGTTCTCTCCCATCTCAAGACCCTCACGGCCCCCCTCCTGGACCCCCTGCAGTTTGCATACAGAGCCAACAGGTCTGTAGATGACGCCATCAACATGGCCCTACACTTCATCCTGCAGCATCTGGACTCCCCAGGAACCTACGCCAGGATCCTGTTTGTGGACTTCAGCTCTGCCTTCAACACCATCCTTCCAGACCATCTCCGAGACAAGCTTTCCCAGATGAATGTGCCTGATCCCATCTGCCGGTGGATCACTGACTTCCTGACGGACAGGAAGCAGCATGTGAGGCTGGGAAAGAATGTCCCGGACTCCCGGACCATCAGCACCAGCTCCCCTCAGGGCTGTGTTCTTTCTCCTCTGCTCTTCTCCCTGTACACCAACTGCTGCACCTCCACCCACCAGTCTGTCAAGCTAATCAAGTTCGCAGATGACACCACCGTCATTGGGCTCATCTCTGACGGGGATGAGTCTGCCTACAGGAGGGAGGTTGAACGTCTGGTGTCCTGGTGCAGCCACAACAACCTGGTGCTGAATGCCCAGAAGACAGTGGAGATTATTGTGGACTTCAGGAAGCACACAGCTCCACTCCCCCCCATCATCCTGACTGACACCCCCATCACCTCTGTGGACTCATTCCGCTTCCTGGGTACCACCATCACCCAGGACCTGAAGTGGGAGCCCACCATCACCTCCGTCATCAAGAAAGCCCAGCAGAGGATGTACTTCCTGAGGCAGCTGAAGAAATTCAACCTGCCAACACGGACGATGATGCAGTTCTACACTGCAATCATCGAGTCCATCCTCACCTCCTCCATCACCGTGTGGTACGCTGGAGCCACTATCAGGGACAAACAGAGACTGCAGCGTGTTGTGCGCTCTGCTGAGAAGGTGATTGGCTGCAGACTCCCATCTCTGCAGGACCTGTACAGCTCCAGGACACTGCGGCGTGCAGCCCGGATCTCAGCTGACCCTTCTCACCCTGGACACAGTCTGTTTGACCTGCTCCCCTCAGGCAGGAGGCTCCGGTCCATTCGCACCAGAACCTCTCGCCACAAGAACAGTTTCTTCCCCTCTGCTGTCGGACACATGAACAATAACCGTATGACTGTTCCCACCACTAACACATGACCCTACGCTGTGTTCACTGCATCATTCCATGTTTGGCACTGATCACCACCTGCACTCATGTATATATCATGTATATATCTATCTACTTAGCACTTTTAATTCTTATTCTTATTTTTATTTATTTATTTATTTTTCATGTCTATTTTAGCGTAATTTATAACAGTATGTTTGCACTGAAGCACCGCAGCAATTTCCTAATGTTGTAAACCTGCTCAACATTTGGCAATAAAACCTTTCTGATTCTGATTCTGATTCTGATGCTACCAGGTGACCCCAGTCAAATGCAAACAAATGCAGAAGTAGTGAAAAAACAGTCGGAAAAGATGAGGAGGGAAAAATGTCTGTGTCCTCCAGTTGTAAAACCATTCCTGTTTTGGGGGTTGCCTCATTGTTGCCCCTCTAACGCACCTGTGTGCTCTTTTGTTCCCATTTCACGGCCACCTTTGTGATTTTACACTTCTGTGTGTTTGTGACTTGTGTTTACCTGCTGACTGGTCCTGACAGTGGTAATGACCTTCAGCCAGGAAGGAAATCTCTGGATGGTTCGGGATAGAAAGGAGGTCAGCGTGTCGCCGTAGTCCGGCCGGTGGAACTCTGCCTCGTTTAGCCCATCAATCAGTACAATAAGGCCCGCCCCTTCTACATGCAGTTTATTTTCTGGAAAACAAACAAAACAAACTCACATTGCATCACTGCACATCAGTTAATGTGCCACAGCAGAATGTAGTAGAAGCTGTACCTCTGTAGAGAGCATCGAGCGGTTCTAGTATTCCTTTCTGAAGGGCAGAGATCGGATCCTGGATACAGGAGCGCAGACTGAGCATGCTCTGGAGCTGTGGCGCCCGGTGCAGTAGTTCACGATAGGTGGCCAGCTGAGGCGCGCTGCTTAATGTAGCCGCCATGTTGTGGACAAACTCCGGAACGAGACAGGTGTGGCAGTTATCGGCCTGACAGAAATGATATGAGACTACCTACAAAACAGAGGCAGAAGAAAGTCGGTGAATCATCTGTAGATTTTCAGTAAAACTTTGCTAAGGTGGATTCACACGCTGGCCTTTTAGCTTGAGAGACTAAGTGATCATTCATTACACTGGTTGGTATTACAGCAGTCTAATTCATGTGGGTCTTTTATGGTCATTTCCACTGCTGTACACAAGCAGCCTACAGAAAATTATGAGAAGCACAACAGGTCATCTTTGATTAAAAAGTAGAAAGAGGAATGAAGTAGGGACACTACCTGTCCCGCGAGCCTCCTCAGCGCCTCCTCCTGTCTCCTCCTCATTTCTGGTGTGCCTGGACAGCTTTCTCCTGACCCCCCTTCATCTCCTCCTCCACCTCTTCCCAGGGAGTCGTGGGAAAAAGTCTCCACATCTGGGAAATTCAAACATACAAACGTGTCATTCTTTCTGAGCAGCTGTTGCCTTCATTAACTGCATGATTTTACACTGTTTTTCTGATGCCTGGCTCAGCTATGGGTCTGGCTACTGGCCCTGTGGATTTTATTGGGTTACATATGATGACTCTGTTAGTCTGAGTGAATTTAAGTACATAAACATTTTTGTCTAAACTGGTCAAAGACACTCAGAGCCTCGTCTTGGCTGTGTGCTTTGGCTCTTTATCTTGCTGAACCTCTTTTCCAGTGTCAGTGGTGAGAGGCTACACAAGAAATGAACTTTCTGATATGCAAACGCAACCAGAAGACAGTTTAACTCTTGCATACGTTTTTTCTAGGGTTCTGCTAATATCCACATAATGTCTCTTGTACGACACAGTTTACAGAGCTGTGAAACAGGAGGGATCTTTTCCTCTTACGTTTGTTTATGGTCTGGCTGCTAGAAGCATTTGGCCACATACGGTTTCCATGACAACTAAGTGCCACCAAGCGAGCAATGATGGCCGTTTTGCCAAATCCCATGTTGCCGATGATAACCGCGCCCCGGCTGGTTGCTGGATCATCACTGCGGAGGCAGGTGTCCATTTCTTGGAAGAGCCACTCCCTGCCGGTGAAGAGCCAATCAGATGAGAGACCAGGAACCTCAAAGTGAAGCGGCTTCAGGTTCAGAGAGGGAGTGAAACGAACTGCTGGAAGAGAGGGAAGAGAGGAGCGCGTGTAATGCTGCCATTTATTATAACTGCATCTCAGGATGTTTGGCACCATGTGTGCATTTACCTCTGTGGTCCTGTTGACTACGAATCCCAGAATTCTGTCTAGGCATTCTGAGGGATGTCCTTGAAGGGATGTGTCTCTGCTGCTCATCAAGATAAGCCAGGTCTTCAAGGTGGGCTGAACTAGTGGCTAAAGAGAAATAAAAAAAAAAAATGCTGTAATAAGACTGCTGCAAAATAACTGACATAATGTGCTTTATACAGATGCTAAGTTGGTTATAGAAAACTAAATTAGAGCCGTTTGTAGATATATTTTTTTCCACTGAAGAAACTCCAAAGTTTAAGTTAGCTATGGTGAATGTGTCCTTACTACTTGGTACAAACAGGTCTGGCACTTTGGTAAACCGATGCATTCACGTTCTTGCCAAAGGTTAGACGAGAATATTCTTATAATTCTTGTTTCTGTTAAAGGAGGACACAGCTAGGAGAAATTAGTCAGTATAAAAGATGGATGTAGCCAACATGATGTCACCATCTGCTTTGTGAAGTCTTTTTATGTAGCCTAGAGCTATATATATGTAGAGTCACCTTCATCAGCGAGACTCTTGTTTTACATTCTATGGACTCATATAGCTCCTAGACTTTAAATCTCTTTTAAAACTGTTCTTATTGTTCATTTACCATTAACATACCTCCACAAATACGCTCCACAACAGTGAGAAATATTTAAAAACTCTCAGTAACAAATATGTTATAAATTGCTGTATGAACAATTTAACAAGTTAATCTTAACATAACACCAACCAAGCAAAAGTACTCATGTGTCTTCTAGCTTGTATGAAGACAAACGTGTTTATAGCTTTAGAACAGATTTCCGTATCTGTTGTTAGCAAAGCAAACAGGCAGGATTACTAGGATTTCAGCATCTTGACAGTTCCTAAAAAGTTGATATAAAACCTAACAAAGGACTAATACAAGTTAAAAACTTTAACTTTCCCTGGCTGCAAACACAAAGCTGTGAGAAACCTACCAGAACTTTTGTCTTAATGACTCCAGTAACAATCCTGTTGCACTGCAGAGAATACGAGTGCAGGCTGTGCCTTGTATCCTGTGTGTCACTTCCTTCCTTCCCCAAAGTGCTCATGACTTTTAGCTTTTATTGAAACAGGAGAAGGAGAAGAGGAAAAGGAGAATGGGCTCTGAACACGCTACCCAGGCACCATCTCCATTTTTCAGCTTGTTGCCTTTTATCAGCAGTTTATAAACTACCAATGACGAGCTTGTTAACACACCTGCCTGTGTACACATGAAATAAACCAGAAACTTGAAAGAAACCAGACAGTCTTAATAGGTGCTCTTTTTAAGGTGTTAAGGATTCTGTATTAACATCTGCCCGTGCCTCAGTTATGTCTCTGGTGAAGTATGGCCTGGATCCAGGACTGTGATTTTCTATGTGTGCTTCTGAAACACTGTCTTTAACTCTCTGTGTCTAACTGTAGCCCTAACCTGTATGATTATTATATATTTATATATATATATATTTATTATTATATTTATGTTTTTACATAAAGGTGAGGGGTTTTTTTTAAAGACAGATTATAAACTAGAGAACAAGCTGTGTTTTAATTCCTCACTACTGCGTGCATGTGATCCAATCACACTGCAAAGTGTCCTGGCAGGTTTTTACAATAACAGCAACATTAAAAAACAAATTTCATGTTTTATTCAGTTTGATGCAAAATGAATGAACGTGCCCATAAAGTCCTCCGTGTCACTTATTAATAATATAGGAATCTTTTTCTAACTGTCGCCCCCACAATTCACTGCAATTGTTTGTATATTTGTATACAAATTTGAATACAAGTGCGTTGCGTATGCACTGGGACACACTCTGAATTCACTTTTGCAGAGCAGAGGGATGCACTATGAAGCCAGATTATGGGCTTAGTGAGCTGTGCTGAGTTTAAACTGAGTTCCCTGTCCTGCCGCTGGCTCTCTTTTTACCAGGTTTTCTTTTACGATTTGGTCTAAAATGAAATTATCTGTAAGCAATCTGCAAAATTATAGATTCTTTTATATGTGGAGCTTGTTAAGCTGGACTTTTATGGTTGGTTGGTGTCAGCCAGTTAGTTGTGACTTTTCTAGACCACACTGACTATAAATATCTGGTAAAATGCAACAGAACCTCACACTGTGCTGAAAGGCAAAAAAGGCCACATCGCATTCATCTGCCATCTTACCAGCAACCGAATTAGGGCGAGGCATGAAGTAGAGGGGGATGGAATAGGTGGAACCTGATGACTGGGTGAGGCCAGTGCCTCGATCTGGATGGAGTTTGTTTAGGCTGTAAGTGGAGGCAGCCATGCTGTCGTCCACCCTATACAGAAAACCCTCATTTCTGCTTCCTGACGCTACCACACTGGTAGACGAAGTGGACGCCACCACTGGTCGACCCCCCTGCTGCCACAGGTTGAGACTGCTGCCATGGTAACATTCTCCTGCATACTTAGCGCCGTCATCCCTCTCTGCAGCTGAGTCAGCAGAATAGCTAGTCAGCGTGGCTGAAAATTAGAGAGAAGGGGAAACAGGGGGCATTAGCAACAAGAGCTGGTTGTTTAATGGCCCATTTGAAGACAACTGCCCCTTACCTATGATCCCACTGTCTCTGCTCTCCAGTGTTGAGGTGGGGGAGGTGACGGAGGCGTGGTTCGGGGAAGCGTGCTTGTTGTTACTACTGCCTTCAGCACCAGTGGGAGGGTGCAGTGTGGAACTGGGCGAGGTGTTGCTACTAGCCAGACTGGAAGAAGGAGACATCCTCTGTGGGAAAGGCAAAAGAAAAATAGAAATATTCTTCTATTATTGTGCATTATAGGTATTAATGTTATATCGTACAGTTCTCATTCTTATAGTTATCATGTGTCTGTATAAGTTAGCATTTTTTGGCAAAACATCTTTAAATATTCAAATAGAAACACAGTGGATGGATGAAATAGATTTGTCAGTGGAACGAGACTTTCCACGACCTCGATAAAACATCGTATGGCAGATTCACAGTTAAATCTCTGAACCTAAGAGCATTCGATGATTTAGGTGGAACAAAAGCGTGTGTGTTACTTACCTGCCCATCCTGAGCATGGTAAGGGGAGCCTGGCTCTCCACTGATGACCTTTTCTCCAAGTAGAAAACCAAGCCTCGTCATCAGGGCATCAGCTGCCTCATCTACTGAGGGGGGTGGTCCTAACTCCTCATCTTCACCTAACGAGTGAAGAAAAGGGAATTAAAAAAAAATACTATGCTGATGATGTCATCTGACTGTTGACTGTGACATGTTAAGCAATGGAGACCGTATACCTTCATGTATTATAATCACATTACATTTTTTCAGTAATGCAGTAACATAAACCATTAGTGAAAAATGTAATTCCAGTTGCAATTATGCCAGTACTTGTGTTACAAAGATTTCAGCTTGTGTGCAGCAGAAGGAGAACGATGAAGTCTACAACTTGTCAGGAATGAGATATGGACATTCATTTTATTTTTATGGCACAAAGGGACGAGAGCGTGATGATAACGTTGAATCTGCATGCAGGACAGAAACAACTGGATTATACTGGTGGCAAGATTTGAGCTTTTTGCAAGCACGGACAACATGCTAACGCAGGGCTAGCGAAAAACCTAGCGTGATGAGCAGGGAGAGGATGAGCTTCAACACAAGACAAAGCAGTGATGAGCAGTCAGCCTCTGTTTCTACCTGTTCATAGTAGAATCACTGTGATGATTGTTTTCAGGTCTCTCATACGCTCATACATATTCCATGTGTGTCCACCGTCCGTATTTGTGTCCATATGGGGATTTGTGTTGGTGTGTGGGACTGTAGTGATTCCACTTCCATCACTTATCGAGTCCATTCCTTATTGATTCTCAATGGCGTCACTTTGAGAGTCACCGCCATCGCCAAGCAGCTTATCAAACACATTACATTTGTGCAAATGAATTGCATGCTGGGTGATTACATTTTTTTGCATGTTGGAGGTATGTCCCCTCTTTCTTGCCATCTGGGTTGGAGTCATTACTCAAAAAAAAGTGTTCTGTATTACACAGAACACTTTTCTAATCCAGCACACGTTACATTAATTTCATGTTTCTCCATAAAATGACCTGAAACACACTGTCTCATGATTACCATTTAACAATATAAACCCACAGGCTACAGCCCCACACACCAACACAAATCTTTCTCTAAGTACGTAGGTAAGAACACAAAGCAAAGATGAAAACCAGCACAAAGAGACTTTAAAACATGAACAGATAGAAATGCAGGCTGTAGCCTGACTGCTCATCAGATTGTTATCTGTTGAAGTTCAGTGTCTGGCTGCTGGGCTGGCGTCAGCATATGCTCAGCATAAAGCTGCCTCAATCACAGTTTTCTACAGACATCCACTGGCAACCTGCTAAAAAGTCCCAATTTGATGTGCTGGCTTCAAGAGCAGACACTGTTATAAGTCCATCCAATCAGAAGAAATTATGAAAATAGAACAATTCAGAGAATCTCACACACGCTGCAACTCACTCAAAGCACATGCAAAACAGTGATTGATGTTGCTATTAATGTATTCACTATCATGACCTAAATATGCCAAGAGCACTGCACACGTACACACACACACACACACACACACACACACACACACACACACACACACACACACACACACACACACACACACACACACACACACCAAGACAAGAATGTAAGCCGCAGCACGAAAGCTCCGACTCTGTTTCTCTCTCTCTGTAATTACAGCTTTAAACTGCTGACTGCTGGTGAAGAATCAGACACACACACACACACACACACACACACCAAAAAAAAAGCCATCCAACACAAAGCACGTGTGTGTGTGTACGTGTGCACATACATGCGTATGTGTGGTCAGTCAATGACAGGGTTGTGAGTCGTTTTTAGCAGAAGAAAAATAAAATGGAAAGATCAGATACAGAGCGCGCAGACATTTCCATTTCTGCTTTCTTAACTAGTTCAGCTTCTGATTGCTTCTCCTGTCTTTCCTCCCTTCCTTAGGAGCCTTCCTCTCCCTTTGCCGTCCCTTCTTCTCTTCTTTCTTTGTGTATTTCTTCTTTTTTCTTTCCTCCTTTCCATTCTTACGTTCAGCTTTTCTTTCTGTCATAGTTTCTCTCTTCTTCTAACCATTTGTTTTTCATCTCTCCTCCAGTTTCTTTCCTTACTTTCCCTCATTAGTCTTCCTTCTTTTGTTCCTTTATCTCTTCCGACTTTCTTTGCACCCTTTGTGTTTTCTCTGGTCCCATCTTTCTTTTGTTTTTCCTTCCTCCGTTTTTTCTTTTCTTTCTTATTTCTTTTATCTCTTCCCTCCCAGATTTCTTTCTTTTGCCCTCATGTACTCTCTTTACTTCCTTTCTTCCTGAACCAGAAGGACTTTCTGCTATAACAGAATCCTGATATAGAAACTCTAACATGTTTCTGTCAGTAAAATGATGCAATCATTTCTGAAGTTCTGGAGCAGTCTGAAAGTGTCACTATGATTCTGCTTGTTAACTGCACCTCTGACTTCCTGTAACATTCAGTGAATAAAATGATGAACAGCATCAAGAGCATAATCCTGGGGCAAGGACGTTTAGATAAATTAGAAACTCAGAGCTTTGTAAACTGGGATTAGCGTGCGTTTTAGCTGATCTAAGCACAAGTGACTGGATACAGGTAAAGGTGCAAATGCAGTCCACATACTTGAGATCTGATTGGTCAGATCATTTTGGTCACATAATGCATTTTTAAATGAAGAAAGACGTCCTTTCTTTGATGTTATTTTCTGTTTTCAGTTATGGTTTAGATACTGTAAGTGAAAGCAACAGAACAAGCTGGTTATATTTTTGGGAAAGTATGGTGGCTAAAATAGACCCTGTGAACTCTCTGAAGAATAATAATAATAATAATGATAAGAAATTTTATTTAAAAGGGCCTTTGAAGACACCTAAGGACACTTACCAATAGAATAAAACACACAATAGAACAATGACAACAAAGAACAATAAAAAAGGCACAAGATAAACAAAAAATTAGTTCACAGTGAATATGCAGATTTGAACAGATGGGTTTTGAGTTGGGATTTAAACTGGGGGAGAGAACCAGTGTTTCCTATATTTGGGGGTAGAAAGTTCCACAGCCTGAGAGCAGAGCAGCTGAAAGCTCTGCTTCCCATGGTGGTGAGGCGGACAGAAGCCACAGCGAGCTGGATAGAAGAAGATTGAAGTGAGCGAGCAGAAGAAGTAGTGCTTAACAGGTCAGAAAGGTAAGGAAGAGCAAGGTTATGAAGGGCCTTGAAGGTGAGCAGAAGAACTTTGCACACTCTCTTGAATTTCACAAGGAGCCAGTGAAGCTCCTGAAGATCGGGGGTGATGTGCTGGTAGGAGGGGGTTCTGGTAATAATGCATGAGTTTTGAACCAGATGAAGCTTATGGAGGGATTTTTAGGGGAGACGATGTAAGAGAGAATTACAATAGTCAATGTGGGAGGTAACGAGGCTGTGAATAAGACTATTAACCACCTCACAGAGAGCCTGACACAAAGTCCTGAGGGCAAACTCAGTCTAAGGAGTTAGCTGTGACTACATCAGCTAACATTACTTAACCAAACAGCCTTGTGAGAGGTCCTGACTTCATTTTAACAACATCATTCAGTGTCACAGTAAGTACCTTGGGTTTTCTAAAGGCCATTAGTATATAACTTAACTCATTTCTACATTGTAACATCTGTTTGGAAACCAATATGATCTTGCTTTAGTTCTTTGCGAAGACATAAGACACAAGTTTCTCTCCCTTATTTCAGAAAAAAAACCTCTTACAAAGTGAAAATACAAAAGAGAAATGAAAGCAGCAGCTGAGTGTATACGCTGGAGTACACAAAACCAACAGTGAACAACCTGAGGCTAGGACACAAGCTGCTGAAGAGGAGGAGTCACCACATATCGATATATAGCGATGTAATACTTTGTCAAAAATGCAGATAATCACGTTCCTTAACTAAAAGGACAAACTTTCCTGCTCTGGCAAGAAAGACATGTGAGCCTTGTGGACACCTGCATAGCTGAAAAAATAACAAAACTGCAGTTCTTCAAACAGCCACTTGGGGCTGACTGTAAAATCATAGCACAGGTAAACATGTTTACAGGCGAGTTTTTTTCTAACCTTTCTGTTCATAAAAAACAAACTTTTTTAGATTCATTTGCTTACACGCTTGGAACAACATACTAATCAGACATTAAATGGCATCACCAGGTTTTTGCCAGCTTGAGCAGCTCGACTCATTTTTGGGGGGAAATGTAGAATCCACTTTTTTTTAGCTAAATTTAAAGGGAAAAAAGATATTTTCGCATACTATTTGTACAAAATCTGAAAAAAATCAAACACAATTAGAGATAACAGATTAGAGTAAATTAAAAAAATATGGTATTTGACTGATAAAACAAGAATTTCTGGCCATAGAGAGATCCATCACTCTCACCTTCCTCCTGTCTCCTTCCTCTTCGATCTCTCTCCACTCCTTGGATCGGACAATCCCCCCAATCGCGACACAACTGCGAACTCTCCTCGTGAGAGTGACAACAGCAAACGTGCAACAGCAAGCGCCGCAGGAGGGACGAGGTGTGGTTGACGAAGCCCCCCGCAAACACACCTCGACCACAACCGCAGCCATTCGCCGGCCCCCACGGGTGACGGACACTGGAGCGCCCGTGGCAACACCACTTGGCTCTGGAGCGGGCGCATGCTTTCAAAATAGCCGCCGTGCAGTCCATGGCTAGCTGTCAGCAGGACTCTGATTGGTTCACAGTACTTCCATGTAGGGGGCAGAGTAAACTAAGTCAGCTGAAGTTGTGCTCTTCTCCCTCTCCATTAAGTTTTGTTGGTGAAAATGTGATGACATCATGATCCCGTCTTCTTCACTTTGGTATCGAGCTCCTCCTTCTCCAGAGTACACAAAGGAGAGGGGGAGAAAAAGATGAAGGAGGTAGAAGTGAAGTGATAAGAAGAGGAAGAGACTCTCCGGAAAAAGAAAAAAAAACACACCAGAGGTGCTCCGACTTTTCAGGCTGAGTGACTGCGGGACAATAAAACATGCAAATCCAGTGGTAAGAGATGAACTTCTTTGTTACTCTTCAGAGGTGAAACAGCAATCTGCATACATGAGAAGTGCTCTAAAGTTGACTGCAACTCACACAAACCTGGGAAATGCATTTCCACTGGTTATTGTCCTTTGTAGCCAGAAAAATGAAAGCCTTTCTCATTCACAGGTAGAGTCCCAGAAAACAGAGTAACAACTAAAGCATCCAGTGCAAAAACAAGCAAAAAAGCCCACAACAATCCTCTCACATACGGTACGCTCTTAGGTCAGAACACACAAAAAAGAACACTTCTAAGTGTGCAAAGCCTCTTTCTCCACCAGCAGAGCCTCCATATCTGTTCTGAAAGACGACCTCCCTCGTCCGACTGCACCGCAAATTAAAACCTCCCCTCCTCCAACCCCCAAAAAGAAAAAAAACCCCACACAGGCGAGAAACAGAAAGCCTGAAGGAGGAGCTGAACCGAGAGCGTAATCTGTTACATGTCGAGAAGCACGAGGAAAGTTTAGAAAAACAGTTCAGCCTTGTCTCTTCTAAAAGAAGAAAAAACGCGCAGAGACAGAACAATTTCTGAAAAGCAGCAGAGCAAAGAAATGCTGCAATTAAAGTGAAACTCTTTCCAAGAACAGAGGAGAGTGCGACCACAAATCACAGTGAACATGGAAGACTGTAATCCACTTTAGACCAAGAAATGTGGAAAATGTATATGAACTAAAAAAAAACTAGTTAAATTGAAACAAATATTATTTAAAATGTGATTTTATGAAAGAGTGCAGAAAAAACGGGTTTAAATTTAAGACTTGAAGGAAAGATTTAGGCTGAAATTTGTGGAAGAACGAAGAAAAAACACAAAAAGCTGGTTTATGATTCTATAATGTCTCCAACTTTTACCTTTGACCTTTTGTTGTTCACCTAAAAATAGTTTTAGTGCAACCTAAAACATTTAACAGGTTACATTAATACCTTATAGGTAACATATAGATGTACAGAAAAATGAAACTACTAGAGATAATGTATCTAAAGCATTATCCACTCATCTTAGAACGTTATTACACTATTTATTTTTTTATTTAGTTTTCTAAAAACATACAGAGTAAGAACCTTTTGTAAAGCCACAGTTTAAAGCCTCTGTGATGTCACCCACTGGACTGTGAGGTCCTGCTATAAAGGCTCGAGTCAAACATTTTTACCATGAGCATCTCTTTGAAAGCCAGATGTGATAATAGAAAAGTGGAGCTGACTGTGAAACAATAACCTCCTCTGATTGAATAGTCATTAGCAAATAAGCTTGGGCGATATGTTGGCAGTCCAACAACCGATGACAGGCGATATATATGCGCAGGCACAGACATTTTGATGGGCGGAGCCATGTAATCATGCATGGACTGATTTTCGCGTTTAGAATTTATACGTTTTGTTTGTTGAGGGAATATTTTACCTTCTTTTCTTGTTTGTTTCAGTATTAATATAGCTACTTTTTGGATTATTCATTCATTTATTTCTTTGTTTGAGATTCGCCAAATCATACAAAAGACTTAACATTACGTCTGAGATTTTTTTTTTGTGCTGGCTGGAAGAGACATTTTGATTTTTTAATTACTTTTTGTTTAATTTGTATTTGTAGTTTGGTCGAGTCTGTAAGACAAACACTGGAACAGCCTGTAAACACGGTTATAGTAGAAAAAAGATGCAGTTTCTCGTTGTTTCCCTCCCCACCATTGTTGTTGTTTTTTTATTCAAATAAAATGTTTTTGTGTTTTTTCTGAACACAGGCCGCTGCCTTTCGTTCTTTTTGAGTTTGAGTAAAGGAGTCGCTGCATTTTGCGCACTCTGAGTTATGTGCATTTGTTCACAGCTGGAAGAGTGTGCCATTAAAACAGCGCTATTATTTTTTTGGTTGACCGCTTCTCTTAGCTTCAATAAACAATATTAGCAAACTTACTCGTGGGCAAATAAATAAATACACCGCTCTTGTGTAAACGATCGGCGAAAGGCTCGGCCTATCGTCAATAGTCGATATATTCATCCAATCGCCCAACCTTATTAGCAAATGACAATATGTTAAACAATCCTCCTTTCTGAGTCTATAAACTCATTAATAAAGAGTCTACCAGACACAGATAGAATTGTATCCAACACAAAGTGTTTTCAGGTTGAAGGATCCCTCCGTGTTCATTAAAAAGAACTTCAGTTTTGAATGAACTTTTCTGACCCCCGAACTACATCCATCTTTTACACTGTTGGACTTATTAGTAAATTTTTGCTAGTTAGTGTAAAATACCAGCATAAAATCTGATTATATGTTAATAATGTCTTTGCAGCTTATTTACACAGCACGTACATAGTTAATAACGGGAGGTTTAAACATGTTATTCAAAGAAAGTTTATCAAATATTGTAAACTGAAAAAAGGCTAAAAGCTAACCTTGCAGTTAAGCTCAGATATGATAAGCTCTAGTCAATCTTGAGCTAGAGTTAGCTTGTGTTTTTTGTTTTTTAACGACTGAATTTAACTGCAAAGGCTTTAATTATGGTGAATTATTATAGTTTTATAATAATTCATCAGATTATAGTGTTTACTAAGCAAAATACAAGTCCCAAATTGTATTTTAGCAAGAGATATCCATTCACTGCTCTTAAAATGAAAGATGCTAAATGTTGGTGGCCAAAAGATTTTACTGTTCACAAAAATCTGCTTAAATCGGCTTAAATCTAGGACTCTCCACCATTTGACCCTAGAAGAAGCTTCTCAGATGAAAGGTGAAACATCTTCAAGCAACTTAAAGGAGTCCAGACGCTTTTCTTTCCAAGCTCCTTAGACTACTGTTGACAAAAAGTTCATCTGTGGCTTAAAAAAAGCATAACTGTGAGTTGAAATGTTAAGCAGGCATTAGCTCCTTTTTCTGGATTGAGGACATATAATTTATTTATTATGAAATTACTAAAAAACTAAATATTTGGCACAATAAAAAATGTTTTTGTACAAAGCAACAACTTAATTTCCAATTAAATTACTTTTAGCTATTAAAAAGCTAGCTTACACTTAATTACTGCTATAGCCCAAGCTACATACCACAACATACTTTGCACACTGCCTCTATCTGAGATCAGTACAGGCAACAACTCTCTGTGTTGCTTGTTCCTGACACAACCTCAAAGGTATTTGTGTCTCTTCCCAGGATCAAACTGTGGATCCATGTCAGCAACTAATGATGTGTAGAAGTCACGGAAAGGAGCAGGACAAAACAAAGGACAGGGATATGCCGGGGTGGTGAAAAAGAGTATAAGCACAGGGGGAAAAACACAATGGGAAGAAAAAAAAAGGGTTAAGAGAAATAAGCCAAATCTGAGATTGTCTGTGTTTGTGTGTGTAGACGTTGTGCAATAACTAAAGAAGTCTCCCTTCTTTAGTGCCGTACTTTATAAAGGGCAGAGAGATAAACTCCACATGGTAATGTTTAAGACAAGTGTGTCAAATCAGCCCCGAGGAGGAGGAAGAGGAGCAGCGGGAGAAGAGTTTAGGTGAGGAGAGGATTGGAGAGCTTGGCAGGGGGCTGGGTGTAATATTTCAGTGTTTTCTCTCTCACTCAGGCACAGTGGGACGATCAAATACAGGGTCAAAGGCCAACCCACCCCCATCTGCTACCATACGCTGTGTAACAGGTCACAGCTCTGTGTGTGTGTGTGTGTTTGTGTGTCTGAGGGAGGAAGAAAACACATAGTGCGCAGATGACACAAACAGTCTGCAGTTTTAACTGCCTTCGAGTGCCTTAATGAGGAACAGGCTTGTGTTACCATGGTTACAAGAAGATTTGCATAAATTGCGCGTATAGATTTCTTATGATATAGATTCATTATGCACACAGAAGAGGAGACAGACCCTCCCAGCAGCTTGAATCCTGTTGTTTCAGCATGTTTCACACCAAACATGATGTTTTAAGCAGCAAAGCATTTGCAAAGATCAACTGATGAAACGACACAGACAGATATGAATATGTTGTCAGTTGACAATGTTTCATCTTCATTGAAACGTTCGCTTAATGACAGAGCTTATCAGCTCAGACTGTTCCAGAAGGATTCCCCAGCTTACTGCCATTGTCTGTGTGCAGCTGGAGGGTTATGATTTAACTTTGCATTAACAGCCATACGGACTTTCCTGAAATCCTGACAATATGTTACACTAACTGGTTGTCCTCCTTCTCCTCCTTTGGCAAACATTTGTGGGTTTCCACTGTATAAGT
This sequence comes from Aulonocara sp. 'chitande type north' Nkhata Bay, assembly GCF_057382095.1. Lineage (NCBI taxonomy): Eukaryota > Metazoa > Chordata > Actinopteri > Cichliformes > Cichlidae > Aulonocara > Aulonocara sp. 'chitande type north' Nkhata Bay. The sequence goes on along the minus strand of NC_141347.1, from coordinate 2,485,704 downwards.
GTACTCACATGATAAACGTGAGTCGACGCTTCACAACAACGGGCAGGTTTCTTGAATTTGCAAGGATGCATTTCATATGTATACATGTATATCCAACATGTTTATTACATCTCTCACACAAATGTATTTTAGTCTTGTACCTTTCATTTATTCTTGAAGGACTTTTTCTTCGAAGGAGTTGAGCTTCACCCTCTAGAAACTATTTTAGTTTTGCCTTATAAACATTACTCCAGGTATGGATTTCTAGAAGTTGATGGTAAGTAAAAATGAACTACTAAAATACTAGTGAGAAAGAGCTGACATAGTGTTTTGGTTGGTTATTTTTTATATAGGCTCACTTTACAGCAACGGGAAAAGCAAAGGGTAAGCTAACTGAAGTTAGCAAACATTAACTACTAGCTACGAAACGATGAAGTAATCTAGTATAATGTGAGTTAAGATTTTTTGAAGTATTTTCCCTGTGTGTGGTTCACAAATACAACAACCCCCCAAGACTTACAGCTTCGTCCTGTACTAAGTGGTGGCACCAGCAGCACTGTAGCAGTTAAACAAGCTAACACAAGCTGGGGGATAAGATGGCATTTAGCGTGGTGAGTTAGTATCTAAAATCTACAATATCATGTAGTGAGCGGCATTATGAGGTATGAATTGAGACTATTTGTTGGCATTTTTGTTATTTTAAACAACTAAAGGCATGCAGAATTGTCTGGTAGTTATTCTTGCTTCTAGTGCACCTGTGAATGTAAACATACCTATCACTCAGTGTGTCTGTGCAGGTTCAGTCATCCAGGTCATGGATGGAGCTTGAAAAAAAGAAAAGCGACTAGATCTCAAGCTGGGTCAACACACCTGAATCAAATGATTAGTTCATTACCAGGCCTCTGGAGAACTTCAAGACATGTTTAGCCATTTAAATCAGCTGTGTTGGATCAAGGGCACATCTAAGACCTGCAGGACACCGGCCCTCGAGGCCTGGAGTTTGACGCCTATGATGTAAGCCAAGGTGTGAAAAAGGGTATGGGTCATTATCAGCAGAGGTTTCGAGTGAAACCGTTGTGAGACCTTCCCTCACCAATCATGTGACCCATTGAGATCAATTGGCACAACTTTTTAAAGAAGTCCAGCTGCTTTTCTTTCCAAGTCCTTCGACTATCACTCAGTGACGCTGATACTGATAACATCATAAACATGTTCAGGAAGTACAGCTCTGATGTAAGATTTAAGGGCAGATTTATAAATATTTGTATATCCTACCAGTGTGTTCATATTTTCATTGGGTTACAACATAAAAAAGTAGGTCTTGTCCATTAAAAAGAACCAGGGCTGTGGCTCTGACAGTGGACACTTGGTTACTAATGAATGAAACACTGCAGGTATTAACCCTTTTTGGTCTAAGTCGTTATCATTGATGAGTTTGCCCTAATCCTGTGCTTTCAGAACATGATGTTTCTGTTCTTTTCAAAAACTGTGCTCCCAGGTCAAAATGTACAGGTTAGGGTTAACTCCCAGCATTATTTAGACCTCAGATGGTTAACATGAGTATCACATTAGTAAGGTAAAATAAAATCAAGGTATGTACATTGGATCAGAACAGGAAAGGAATTGGATCAGTGCATTTACGGGGAGAAGAAGCCACAGGAACAAAGAAAATCAAGGAAGGAGTGCAGTACAGTTTATATATTATATTTAAAGACAATTTAAAGTTTTGGTTTTAAAATATCACAGTAGCCATCACTACTGGTAGTTATTTCTGAGTCCTATGCCATATCAACAAAAATATTTTTTATCAACCGTTTTAAATGCAAATAAAAATGTCAACAAATAATTACAATCACGTTCTATTTATAAGATGCAGAAATATATACACAGATACTGTGACTAATATTTGCACACATATTTCCAGCACTACTTGTTGTTTTTATAAGACCACATAAACGTCACACTAGAGCAGGGCGATATGGCCAAAAATATTTATCACGATATATATTTGAAAATTTGCGATAACGATATAACCGACGATATAATTGATGCGAGACAAAATACAACTCCACAACATTACTAGCGCAAAAAGACAACCTTCCATTTATTTTCACTTAAACAAGAAGCTGGTTTTTATGTACATTAAAGCTTTATAAAAATGTAACAGTGCAAATGCAAATTCCTTGCTGAAAGTTTAACCAAAAGGCATTTCCAGTAGAAATGGGCTGACATATCCTGAGCATAACCATGTATAATATCCACTGAAGTTAAAAAGAGGTGCTTTGCAACATTAAACTGCAGTGTGCAGTACGTATTTTTCGGACCATAAGGTGCACGGGATTATAAGGCACATTAAGCGAAACAAAGCAGTCAGATAAATCAAACTTTATTAAACTCATTCTTCTTGCTTCCTCCACTTCTGTACCATTGATTCATTAATGTTGAATTCTCTGGCAGCTGCTCTATTCCCATGTTGTTGCAGTATATTAATGACTAACCTCGTATTGTGGATGGATTATCTCAGTTGTTCTCCTGACTGAAGTTTGGTCCGTTTACAGCATCCTGCCATGCGATTGCATTTGTCTCTAACCATGAAGAACCTTCACGTTCACTTTTATAAGTGGAAAAGTGTTAGTGTTCGTCCTCCAGCTTCACTGTTTATGTTATGCTAACATAGCTGTGTCGCTAGCGATCACGTAGCACATCATTATATAGCAGCTAGCCCAACTTCAGTAACCCTACAAACGTCACTGCTGTTTAGTTTCCTGTCTTCATTTATGTTGGAAGTGATAGCAGAGCTGTACGTTTGATTTTTTTCAGAAATCTCTCAGTCAGAACATGCAATATCATGCTTAGGTAACTAGCGAAACTAGCGAGCTAACTTCCGCTAGCTTCCTGCTAACTTCTAACTCCGTTAAATGTAATAACTTTTGTTTTCATGGATGCCTGGAAGTTAAACTTTATAGTTACACCTGGTAAAGCAGCAATGCTGATCGTTTTATTAAAGATGAAAGAATTTAGACAGTTTTTAACTCTAAGTGATGCTGCAGTGTTGTTTGACCTGAAACATACGGAGTTTAGGACCCAGATTACTCCCAGATTTAAGAGCATCTTAGTCCGACAAATACGACAATAACAACGGCTGCTTGCATGTTCTGCAAAAAAATGTGCTTTGTTGTGTATCTGACGGACAAACACCAAACCAGTTCCACATCACGGAAGTTGCACCATTTTTACAAACCAATTCTGGTTCATCTGTTTCACTCAACAATCGGCCATGTGCGTATGAAAACAAAGGCACTGCGCATGCGCGTTTTACTCCCATTCTATCGCGATATTTCATTTTCCTATCGTTGCCTAACATTATACCGGTATTACCGTGAACGGTATAATATGGCCCAGCCCTACGTCACACAATCAAATACTAAACATGAGTGATCGACCAACATACTGAGCTACACAGACAGCCCCAAAAGGTTGATTCTGTTCATCTGGACGTAACGTTTTCAGTGGGAGAAACCTTTCATTGAGCACGCACTGAGATAAATAGACAGTCCTACCAGGTCTCTTGCCCAGGCGAAGGTTAAGGAGAGGAGAGGAGGGGAGTGAACGAGTGAATCCTTCGATCATCCTGACTTCTGATGCCTCTGAGTCCGTGTTACCTATTGGAAAAGTGACAAAGAGCAAGAGAGAGACACTGCTGCATGAAACAGTGGTGTACATAAGAAGAACTCATCTGTATGTGCCCAAACAAACAGCCACCCATGATCTGCGTGTTTTACAACAATATTAGACGAAAATATTTTGTGTAATATAGCATTAACATATCTATCTTTTTACACATCCATGACATGGCTTCATTGAAACACACAGACTAGAGGCACAGCTTCTGGTCGGAGCACAAAACGACGGGTGAAAAACACATATAATATGAATTTACTGACCACTGGTATTGTTCTTGCGACCTTTGCCGCCCAGTAGCATCTTCAGGCTGTTCCGGAACATGATTGCTCACGATGTCAGCAAACACACATGAGCACACTTCCTGTCAACACTCCTACAGAGATGGAGACAGAGAGAGAGTGTGTCAGTAAACCATTAGAACTAATCACTTCCTTTTCCAGCTGACTCCTTATGTCCAGTCATGTTATGATCCATATGTGTTCCTTAACAGAATCTCATTGCTCTAACAGTTTAATCATCTGCAGTGAATGTCATTTCCTTGTGTAAATGTCTCTGACCGAACTCAGTATACTGCTATAGTGCTATAACATCAATAGCAGCAGGTCCCCAGAGTATCTGAAAGGACACTTATGTAGCTTGGGTGGCAGAAACAGAAAACAGGGAGGAGACGTGGCACTCCTGAATGCCTGAGAATCCTGAATAGAAATATATGTAAGAATTCTGTTGTTGTGCATTGCATCAGTGATAAGCACGGAGGACTAATAAAAGGATAAGGAAATACATCTGTTATAGGATTATGTGCATTATATAGGTTCTGTCAGGTAGAAGATGAATCAGATTTCCATTTATTCTGGCATTATAAAAAGGAGCATGACTTGTTTCTAGAAGAACTTTGGTGGCTTTTAACAGGAAGAAGGCTCATGGAGAACCACCCTCAGGGAGGGGCGGCTGTCTGCCGTGATCGGCTAGGGAAGAGTGGATGAAGACAGGACAAAGAAATGCTGTGGAAGAGAACCAGAGATTAATAATAACACGAGGTGTATAAACACATAGTGAGTGAAACACTCAGGCACACTTTTCGTTTGAAAATGCATCGTTTTCTCTCCGTTTTAGCCTCAGTGCATCATGGGAATCCTCCAGCAGCCTAGACCTTTTGCAGCAAAGTAAGGGAGGATTTAAGCTCATCATTTTTTTGTCAGATGTGTTGATTCATCACATCCAGTTGAAAGCTCCGTGAAGCTAGCAAAGGCGTCATACCGCTGCGATGCTTTAATACATACATAAATGGACTGTTACTTACACAGCCCCGTTCTTTTCTGTTTGATTACTCAGTTTCTTACTACATGCCTCATTCACATACATTCATACTATCAATTTTGACTTAACCCCGTAAGACCCAACCCATCAAAAAACAGCCAGAAAATTCTGTTTTTTTGGAACTGAGATGTTTAATAAACCTTATAACAAAATGCTATATCATGTATATATTTGCTATAGCATGTTGTTTATGGTATATCTTTATTATATATTTATTAGTGCTGTCAGTGTTAACGCATTAATGCTGTCATCACGATTAACACGATTACAATTTTTAAAGGGCTCAACCCATCTGGAGCGCAGAATGGACACACGTTGGACAAACTTCCTGAAATGCGTTAGCAGAGTCATTTCAGGGATTTTGAGTCAGTCTGCGCTCCAGACGGGTTAATTGTTCATCGCATTAGTCGTGATGATGGCGTTAACATGTTTAAGCTGCATTAACGCTGGATGCTGAGTAACCCCTTACATGGATTGATCTGCGTTAACTCATTAACGCGAATTAGCCCGTTTTAACGCGTTAATGCAGATCAGCCTGCGTTAACCCGTTAACGCTGACAGCACTAATATTTATTATATATTTTTTGTATGGCATTTGATACATTGGGCATTTTTGGCAACTTTTTGTTAACAACAATGTTAATTTTAGACAAAAAAGAGTTTTGTCCATAACATTTTGAAATTATGGCAAGTATTGATCATGTTCATGAGATAGAGGTCTCAGAAACTAATGTAGGAAATATGATACAAATGGCATTATAGGGTTAACATTCACACATTCCCCTGGAGAATTCACAGACCAATGGATACATCAGGGGCAACTTGGGGTTCAGCATCTCGCCTAAAGATACTTAAATATACAAACCAAAGGAGCTGTATGCTCTACCTCCTGACCCACAGCTAAACATATATGAGCTCAGAACTTCATTCTAATCAGTCATTTGCTCATAATGGGGTCTAAACACGTGCTGAAATAACCAGAAGTATGTTACAGATATACCATGGCCAGTTAGCTAGTGTTATAGAAATAAGCTCACCAACCCACTTTTGGTGTTAGCAGAGGGTTGTGTGTGGTGCACCCTCTATGAACCTTTATGACCACTGTCTACGACTGTAGCTGCGGACTAAAATCCTTTTTCTACTCTCCAGCCTCCAAGTTTTAGTTGGGAATTCAGTCTTTTCAGAGCACATTTCCAAAGCTGAACAAGGACCACTGTCAGCAGCTGCAGTCCAAGATGGTGGAGGTGGGGTCTATCCATGGAAAACTAAAAAGCTGTATTACATTTAAGAGTTGATTCTACACAGAATCACACATCACACAACATTTCCCTTCTTTGCTCTTTTGCTTTACTACAGTGTGACTTTTGAACACACCCATACTGCTGCCTGGCAATGCTGTTGCTAGGCAACCATCTGCGGTTGCTAAGCAATCCCCTAATGATAATTCATATTGATGTAACCCTTTTTGCCTGGTGGTGTATGCTTCTCTGGTTTATCTGTGCCGTATGAAGGCTACAGAACTTCAGATGTGGGTCACTGTGTCAGTGTGAGGTTATTGATTTTGAGCAAATAAGCAACTCCATGAGACTTTACACAACTTTAACTTAACGTGAAAGACACTCAGGACAAATATGTGAAACTATTCAATTGAAAGATAGTTTGATTTAAAAAACAGATTTCTGACATATATCCTAAAACTGAAGATGGCAAATGCACATCTTTAACCTTGTGACGTCTAAGCTGTCAAACCCTAACCGACCTTGGGCAATCTAATGAATACCTCATTTGTGTTTTATTAAACTGTTCGCCTAAGTCAGCAGGAAAAAAAAAATTTATTCATTCTAACTATATTTTTCCAAAATATAGGGATAGGTTAGGGCTACCACCTACTTCTTAGATCTCAGAGGGGTAAGAAGATAAAGAAGATGTACTCTACATTTCAAGGGCACTGATTTGATTACACGTATGGGTACCTGACATCTGGGAACAAAAGATGTGTTTTAGTGTTGACTTCAGATTTGGGGTTAGCCATGTGGTAGCGAATACGCGCTGCATTAGTTTTGTTGTGTTCCAGCTGTAACTTCATCAGACGACACAGTGTTGTTTGCACTATCAATGTGGGGGGAAGCTGAAATCCCTTCGGTCTTCTCCTGAATGACATTATCGCCACTCCGAAAAAACTCTGAAAAACTCATCTTTTCAAGATGCTGCTGTTTTTCTCTCTGTATAATCTGGGAATCTCTGAGCTCTTATACTGATATATCATTAATGGTAAATACAGGCGCAATTGTACATGCACATCTTTAACCTGACCACACTGGCCATGCTGGTTTCAAAAATTGAGAGTATCCAAGGCAAAATGACGCCAAAGCGTGGTGCACGGTGCTGCTGTCAATTTTAGCTCATGCCTCGTGCCTTTTCGCTCTCCCTGTGTTCTGAACTCTGCTGGTGATCCCTTTCCTGTTCCAGCTCACTTTTCTTCCAATCAGCACTCAATCTACACAGAGCGTGATCTACGTCGAGCTACATACTGTTCGGTTTTTAGGCAAATACCTCTGCAAACAGAAACAAATGCGGTACTATGAATAAGTGGAGTGGAGGAAAGTAAATGTACTTCCTTGTAAAAAATTTAAATAGTTTGTGATGTCAGTTAGAGGGATTATTTTCTTTGTTCCCTGATTTCCAAAATGTGGGAGAATAATGCAAATAAAAACAAAAGTTATATTTCCTGATAGCATAGAGTTAGGGTTACAGTTAGGGAACCCAATGCTGACTTAGACCTCACAGGGTTAATCTCAGTTGGTTCAAAGTATTGCTACATAACAAAACCAAATTGTGTCTTGTGTGAGAGAGCCTACATGGCAAGAGGGACGTTTAAATAACACAGGAAGCCCGAGTCGCAGTGGCATTGCTTCCTCACTGTTTTACTAAGAAAATGTCTCTGCTTCAGGATTTACACTCTGAAAAAAATCCATGTACAACATGCACTGAATAGTTTTAGGACTGGCACTGAAACCACACCAGGGGTTTACAGTTTAAACAGTTTAAGGAAGCACTGACCTCTGGCCCCCTCTGTTGACCATTGCTGATAACAGCAGCATAGATATAGTTTCCACTGGGAAACTGATGTTTTCACAGCACAGCAATTTAATAACTGTACTCTCATTCAGCTTTATTAAACTACCAGTGTGACTCGTGTCAGCAACAGTGCATATTAATTAGGCTTTTACACACACACTAATTTCTGTCATGTTACTGCTGGCTTATTCCAGTTCGAAATACGACATATGGCATAAGGTTTCTATATGATTTATCATTATCGTGTTTTCTTTTTACTGGATATGTCTGACAACCATAAGTCCAAATATAAGACCAAAAATATATATCACGATATACATTTGAAAATTTGCGATAATGATATAACTGACGATATAATTGACACGAGACAAAAAACTTTACAACTCCACAACTTTATTAGTGCAAAAAAACAAAAAAAACAATGTATTTTCACTTAAACAAGCAGCTGTTTTTTATGTGCATTAAAGTTATATAAAAATTTAACAGTGCAAATGCAAATTCCTCGCTGACAGTTTAACCAAAAGGCATTTCCAGTGGAAATTGGCCGACATATCCTCAGCATAACCATGTATAATATCCACAAAACTTAAAGAGGTTATACACACACAATACGGTAATATTATGTTGAAGCACAGTATGTATCACCCCGCGAGGTTCCGCCTACGATAGCCGTAATGCTCCGGCAATCCATCAAGCGGTGCGGCTTCGTAGGTTAGCAAAGTCGTACTGAAACATTTGACAGATTTTCGAGCGCCGTGTACATAAAATCGTTTTGAGGTCAGTAAACACAACCAGAATTCATACACAAGGCACACGGGATTATAAGGGATGCTTTCAGAAAAATCAAAGGACTGATTTTAAGTGTGCCGTATTTTCCAAAAAACACGGTAATAACGACAGCCCGCTAGCATGCTCTACCAAAAATAGTGCTTTGTTGTGTATCTGACGGACGAAAGCTGAACCAGTTCCACACCACTGAAGTTGCAGCAGTTTTAGAAAACAACAACAAACCAACTCTGGTTCATCCGTTTCATTCAACGATCCGCTTTCGCCCTTCTCATTCTCCATCGCCGCCGCCGTGCTTTTTCCGCCATGTGTGTAAAACAAAAGCACTGCGCATGCGCGTTTTTTCCATATTCTATCGTGATATTTTATTTTCTTATCGTTGCCCAACATTATACCGTGAACGGTATGATATGGCCCAGCCGTATTGGCAGGAATATTTTAATCACAAGAAGATCACAAGCAACACTGCTACTTAGACACTGTGTGGAGCCACATGCCCCTTTAGTTCCATTATATTCATAATAAGTGTCACGGTTCGGGGCAGCGGCCGTGTGAAGAGTGGAAGGAGGACTCAAATGCAGCACTTATTCAGACGTGAAGGGTGATTTATTAACAATACCAGACATAAAGTGGAGATGGCAAACAGAACTAAGGACGAACTAACTGGGAGAAACTACACAAAGAAATAGCAAACCTGAGCATGAAGGGAGAACAGCAGGGAGAGCACGCAGGGGATTACACCAGGTATGAACACAGACGACGCGACGAGGAGCAGAGGAAAACACACACTAAAGTACACAAAGAGACACTGGGAAATCACACACAGGTGGGAGACACAGCTGGACCTGATTAACCTGACGAGACAGGGGAACACTAACACCAGGGACCAATAGAGGGAGCACAAACCCAAAACCCAGTATCTAAAATCCCAAAACACAAACCATCCCAAAACAGCCCAAGAATAATAAAGAGAATAATAACAATAAGGAACACAAACACAAAGTCACTGAGTCATGGCTGCAGGACCATGACAGTACCCCCCCCTCAAGGGCTGGCCCCCGACAGCCACAGAAACACACCACCAGATCCGGGCGGGCGGCAGGGGGCCCAGGACGGAGGGACCGGGCCAAGACCAAAGACGGAGGCCCCAGAGTCCCAAACAAATGTTCACAAAAAAAAACTCACAGGGGAGCAGAGTCCAAAACACAGTTCAGGTGGCCGGCCACGAAGAAGGCCGTGACAGCGCGCAAAAAGTTCAGGGGGCCGACCGTGCGGAAGGCAACGGCGGCCACTCAGGCGAAGAGGGTCCGGGGGCCGGCCGTGCGGAAGGCAACGGCGGCCGCTCAGGCGAAGAGGGTCCGGGGGCCGGCCGTGCGGAAGGCAACGGCGGCCGCTCAGGCGATGGCGGTCCGGGGGCCGGCCGTGCGGAAGGCAACGGCGGCCAGTCAGGCGACGGCGCCCGGCCACTAGCCTAGCCAGCGGTCTAGAAAACGGCCGTTTAGCTCCAGACCCAAACGAGGCTGGGCCAGGCGAGGCTGAAGGCATGGAAGCCGGGGCCGCAGCGGGCGAAGATGCTGAAGACGCTGCTGCAGGCGATGATGCGGATGCTGAAGACGCTGCTGCAGGCGATGGTGCGGATGCTGAAGACGCTGCTGCAGGCGATGGTGCAGACACGGAGGCTGGACCAGACGAGGATGCAGACACGGAGGCTGGACCAGACGAGGATGCAGACACGGAGGCTGGACCAGACGAGGCTGATGAGGATGCTGAAGCTGGACCAGGCGATGCTGATGAGGATGCTGAAGCGGAGGCTGGACCAGGCGATGCTGATGAGGATGCTGAAGCGGAGGCTGGACCAGGCGCAGTGGGTGAAGATGAGGATGCTGTGGCCGAGGATGCGGGCACGAAGGCTGGACCAGACGAGGATGCAGACACGAAGGCTGGACCAGGCAATGCTGAAGCAGAAGCCGGACCAGGCGATGCTGAAGCCGAAGCCGGACCAGGCGTGGATGAAGCTGGAGATGAAACCGGGCCAGGCGTGGATGAAGCTGGAGATGAAACCGGGCCAGGCGTGGATGAAACCGGGCCAGGCGTGGATGAAGCCGGGCCAGGCGTGGATGAAGCCGGGCCAGGCGTGGATGAAACCGGACCAGGCGATGAAGAAGCTGTAGCTGAAGCCGGACCAGGCGATGAAGAAGCTGTAGCTGAAGCCGGGCCGGGCGAGGACGAAGCTGTAGCTGAAGCTGGGCCAGGTGAGGATGAAGCTGGACCAGACGAGGCTGAAGCTGAAGCTGAAGCTGAAGCTGGGCCAGGTGAGGACGAAGCTGGACCAGAACCAGGCGAGGCTGAAGCTTCAGGCTGAGGCGTGGCAGTAGCAGGTGGTAGCGCTGCAGGTGATGATACTGCAGGAGGCGGCGCTGCAGCCACAGGTGGAGAAGCAGCCACAGGTGGAGAAGCAGCCACAGGTGGAGAAGCAGCCACAGGTGGCCGGACGGGATCCTCGGGCCCCCCAGCCGACGTGGCAGTCAGTGTGGCATGAGGCTGGACGGGCTCCTCGGGCCCCCCAGCTAGCGAAGCAGGAGGCTGGACGGGCTCCTCGGGCCCCCCAGCAGGCGAAGCAGGAGGCTGGACAGGCTCCTCGGGCCCCCCAGCAGGCGAAGCAGGAGGCTGGACGGGCTCCTCGGGCCCCCCAGTAGGCGAAACAGGAGGCTGGACGGGCTCCTCGGGCCCCCCAGCGAAAACAGCCGCAGAACCAGTGGGCACCGGGGCCCCCGGCACACATGAAACAAAACCAGTAGGCACGTGGGCCTCTGGCACACATGAAACAAAACCAGTAGGCACGTGGGCCTCTGGCACATATGAAACAAAACCAGTAGGCACGTGGGCCTCTGGCACATATGAAACAAAACCAGTAGGCACGTGGGCCTCCGGCACACATAAGGAGGGCTGCAGCTGCGCAGAGCACTGACCCTGCTCAGGCAGTGACAGCCCGGTGCAGTTCACAGCTGGCATCTTGGCCTCCAGGGGTCCAGAGTAAGCTGAGGGCAGAAACCCAGCCTCTGGGGAAGCCCCGGAGTGAGCAACAGTCTCTAATGTTGCCAGCTTTTGAGGAACAGGTCCGTAGTGAAACAGTTTGTCTCCCTGCTCAGAAACAGCGGTGGAAAAGCAGTGTGAAAATTGTGACTCAGCCATTAACTGAACTACGGGTTGCGGTGATGCAAGCGGTGGTGGTGGCTGAGTGGCTAACTGGAGCGGCGGCAGAACAGGTAATTGTGTCCTTGGGGAGGCTAGCGGTTGAGCTACAGACTGGGAGGCTTGTGGCTGGACACAGAACTGAGCCGGAGAATGGCGATAAAGTCCTGGCTCAGAAGGGGCGGCAGAGAAACAGTCTCTCGGTTTTACAGAGGGTTTGTACACTCCCACTTGCGAAGGATCTGTTACCACGAAGGTGGGTAAGCGACCCGTACAGTCTCCCATCCCGCTCTGAATAGCCCCAGAAAACAAAGTCCCGGAATCTGGGGAAGCCCATGCATCCCGCTCACTCACCGCCTCAGGCTGCTCGGAAGTAAATGCAGACGGGGGGTGAAGTCCAAGGTCCAAAAGGAGAAACTCCTGCTCCCACGAACAGAGCGAGTCCAGAAGCCATGGGAGACCGGTCACCAGACGCTGTAGCCGCCTCTCTATAGCGCGCTGGGACGTGCCACCCGGGCTTTCCAGCCACAGGTCGATCAGCTCCTGTGTGGCATCGATGAGTGTCTCCCGTAGCTCCCTGGACGGATTAAGCGCTGCTGGGTCCATCTTGTGGTCGCGTCGTACTGTCACGGTTCGGGGCAGCGGCCGTGTGAAGAGTGGAAGGAGGACTCAAATGCAGCACTTATTCAGACGTGAAGGGTGATTTATTAACAATACCAGACATAAAGTGGAGATGGCAAACAGAACTAAGGACGAACTAACTGGGAGAAACTACACAAAGAAATAGCAAACCTGAGCATGAAGGGAGAACAGCAGGGAGAGCACGCAGGGGATTACACCAGGTATGAACACAGACGACGCGACGAGGAGCAGAGGAAAACACACACTAAAGTACACAAAGAGACACTGGGAAATCACACACAGGTGGGAGACACAGCTGGACCTGATTAACCTGACGAGACAGGGGAACACTAACACCAGGGACCAATAGAGGGAGCACAAACCCAAAACCCAGTATCTAAAATCCCAAAACACAAACCATCCCAAAACAGCCCAAGAATAATAAAGAGAATAATAACAATAAGGAACACAAACACAAAGTCACTGAGTCATGGCCGCAGGACCATGACAATAAGCCAGATACCTAGATAGCTAACATCTCCAAAGCTGAGATTACTCCAAAACATTACAGACAGATGAACAGGACTACAGACTGGAGGTAAAATAGATACATTTGAAGTTTGATTTTTGGTTGAACGCTATGTCACAATATGTGAGCATAACATTAGCAAAGAAATCTAGATGTCTGATAAGGTGAATAGTGTTACGAAAATAAAAGCTATGTCATTGTCTTACCAGGATGGTTAACTGTAGTGTGCTGTACAACATCAAAACTACCAAGTGATCACAAGAAGTCATCTGTAATTCTGATTTTCTTCCATTAACATTTTTTTCTGCTTTTACCGACCCTAAGTTACAGTAAAGTAAACCAACTGCACTCGTAGTGTCACAGGTGTGCTACTCAAATATAAAGCTTAACAAAAAAGAGCATCACTGTTTTTCAGTTCTTTTTGTCCAGTTCTTTTTGTTGGGGTGTTGGGGTTACACTGGAGGTAAACCTTAGGTTTAAACTGCACAATCTTTAACACACACATTATTTAATAATGGAAATGTAGGCTTCCTGCAATTATGAGGTGGGATCCACATGACAAGCAAATTTAATTCAAATGACTGACACAGCACTACCTGTTTCCTGATATAATCTAAAACGAATCCAATGTATGCTGGGAGACTTCACTACATCAACAATTTAAAGTTGAAATTTCAAATATTTTCCTGCTTTTAACAGTCCTACATGAACCCTGTTAGGATTAAGTCACCATAGGTAATAAGCTACATTATACTTATACAACCAGAAATGTAATAATAAAAACGTTTTTTGGAAGGAGAAGAAGAAAAGAATCATTCTAACTGACACACATCAGAAAGTATTTATAGTGGATCCAAAAAATGGTTTTTTTTCTTCAAAACATTCAGATCTAAAACTGCCCATGTGAACAAACCTGTCAACCAAAGCAGCCACATGGTGTAAGAAAAGCAGTAAAAATGCTTCTGAATGCCATAAAATTGGGCTTATTTTAAACTTTTGTGCTGACAAATAAAGATATGCTAGAAAAATAAAGGTAGTCAAAAAATATTGACTTTCAGTTCAGTCTTTATTAACTGTGTTATACTTTAAGCTATAAAAGGCACAAGTAGTCAGCTAAGCGGGCACCCTTATGCCTTTCCTGATGACTGTAACTCACATTCATCACTGAAGACTGCCTGCCCTTTCCTCACCATGCAGGACTCACAAAGCTGCATCACGTTGTGAAGCTGCTGAAGTAAAATCTTTTTGGACATATTTACAGTCTTAGTGAGTTTGTACTTATTGACTACAGACATTCAAAAATACCACAGCGGTCTGTGCATGCCCTAAATCATTTCAACAACAAACACTGTCGTGATGGAAGAAAAGACTTTATGAAATATGTGCACACATATATGTATGACACATTTCCATCCAAACTTGTGCTGCCAGTTTGAGTCTGAGCAGCTCTTTCTCCATCGGCTGTTTTTATTTCCACTTTTTTTCTTCTTTTCTTTTACTGTTAGTCTCATATTCCATGGTTTCGATTTCTGTTTTTTCTGGAAAGACACACACACACACACACACACACACACACACACACACACACACACACAAAAACACACACACACACACAAAAACACACACACACTCACACACACGCGTGCATAAAGGTACATGATGGATGAGGAAACCACTCAGCATATCATCATTACTGTGAGCAGAATGTGGCAGAGTCTCTATGCTGTCCAAGCCTCTTCCTCTTTTCCTCTCCCTTTGTGTTTGACTATGTTTTCTCTTGGGAACATTCTCCTTTGTGTGTGTGTGTTTAGTGTGTGTGTGTGTGTGTGTGTGTGTGTTTTTTGTGTGCCCAAGGGAGAGTGGATCAGGTGCTACTACCAGGTGCACTATGAGCAAGAGAGCGAAGTGACTCCACAAGGACGAACCTTTCTTCAGTGAGTGTGTGAGGAACATGTGTGTGCAGTCAGATAAGCCACTGCTGTCAGTAAATAACACTTTCGAATGTTTAATTTCATTCTTGAAGAAAAGCATAGTGCTGAAATTAATTTAGCATAACATTCATTCCCAGTGCAACCTCTCTTGGCAGCAGATATTTCAAAACCTGAGCAAATAAACCCCATGGCTATCTGCGAGGGGAGTTTAGGAATAAGCCTAATCCATGTCTGAGAAAGAATCCCACAAAGAGCTTCTAGCTGCAGCAGCTAGAGGACTACTGGCTCTTTAGATATGATGCACACACAGCAGTGACTAGCTCAGCCTTGCATGGGTGTGTAATGTGTGTCAGTGTGCTAATCCTTGAAGGGAAGTAAGCTGGAGTGACGGGACTGAGTCTAAAAAATAAAAACCCAGACACCCCCCCAATCGACAGCACGCGCATGACTGAACTGCAGCACATATATTAATACGACAGTGCATGTGTCTGGGAAATGAGAGATGTTGGCCTTCTTATGTAAATGCACTGAAGACAAATTAGACAATGGAAAATAGACCACGAGTCCTTTGTGTCTGCCTGAGATGGAAAAATGAGAAGGCAAGCAATAACAAACATAAAAATGTTCACGTACACAAATGAAACAAAAGGAGAAGACAGGGGTTTGATGAGAAAAATGTTTTTGTATTTACCACATAAGAAAAGTCACCAGGATTGTAGTAAAAGCATTTTAGATCCGTTTTTTTAAGCTTGGTCTCACTTTTGTTTATCAAATTGCCAAAAATGAGAGAAAAATACACAAACTTCTGTTAAGTGAGTTAACATAAACTTTGTCTACTTACACGCATGGTTTGTTACACAAGGAGGCTGTGGAGCCTGTGTTTTGTACTTCTATCAAACTGAAAGAACGGTAAACCAGTGCACTGATTCAGACAATCATAAAGCAACAGTAACTATTATTTTGGCCACCTGGGTAAACAGAATGAGCTGTAAAAATGCTTTTATAGCCAACGTGCCAGCCTAGCTCTTTGTCAGGCAAATGTTAACTATTATGCATTAGGTCTAGCTCATCTAAGTCCCTGTTAGCAGATGATTCAATAATTGAATAAGTGACAGAATCAACACCAGCAAGCTACACTATCAGAATTCTTGGAGCATGGGCCATGAAGGAGGAGCGGTGGCAGGGATCTTTCACTGCAGCTTGTGAAAGCTAGAAGATGTAGACCCAGATTTGTTAGCTTTACTCTCAGACTCCCCCCGAGTCGGCTGCTGTTTCGGCCTCTCTTCAATCCCAGTCTCCACTCGCAGACATCCCACGGTGGAAGCAGAGCAGTAGGTAAAGCCAGTTGTAATTGTAAGATGGGCTTTATGTAAACTCTCTCTTTTCTACACTTTTTCATTCAAATTATTCTTAAAGTTTAAATAAAAAATGTACATGAAAAGAGATATTTTTAACTTATAACTGATAACAGCAAGATAATTGTTAGTTTCATAAATAATTATGATCAATAATACTGACCATAATGATCCTAATTATGATTTCTACTTTAATCAAGCAGCCTCAGAACAAGTTGTGTTTTTTTTCTTATTTCCAGTCACAGAGTTCCTGTGGTGGATCCTCTTATCAAACAATCGAAGTGTGTCCCAGCTGCAAGATAAAGCTTCATATTTAAACTGCTGTAAACAGCTTCTTCTTCTTCTTTCGACTCTGTATGATGTCATAAGGAGAGAGTATCTCAGCTCTTTTTTCCAAGGGACAGCCAATCAGCAGGAAGTTCTCTTAAACAGCCAGAAGCTGAAATATCTTGTTTCAGACAGTGAATGAACTGAGAAGCTCCATCAAGGCCTGATATGAACTAAAGAAGGATTATTTTAAACTATAAATTATGCAAAGCTACTCTAGTAAAGTACAAGAATAAAAATTATGGGGTTGAATGTGATAAACTGCGCCATTTCAGCCCGACATTCACCAGTTGTGTTCTTTAACTGCCATAGGGACTACACTTTTCTCCCCCAAAAGTTAGCAACCACAAAATGTTAGTGGCTGAGTAAGTTTCGACAGATTTTTTTTCTGTGAAAAACATCCAGTGGTGGTGCTTGAGAAACAACACTTATGTGAGTGGAAACTTAAGCTAACCACACAGGAATTCACAATTTAATGCATTTTGAAGACAGATCATTCATTATGTCAGGAAGTTGTTCAAGAAACTCGCTGCAGTATCCAGCAACCTTTGAAATTTTGTGTTGAAGGAGAGACTGAACAACAAAACAATGTTGCTGCTGTCCAAATGTGTACAATCTGCACTCTACATCACCACAAACACACCAGAAAACATGCAGAACTGAGGAGACATGCGGGAAACGAGGAATCTGATGTGAGTCACTCTGATCAGACGGAGGCCAGTAAACGTGACTC
Source organism: Aulonocara sp. 'chitande type north' Nkhata Bay (assembly GCF_057382095.1). Taxonomy (NCBI): domain Eukaryota; kingdom Metazoa; phylum Chordata; class Actinopteri; order Cichliformes; family Cichlidae; genus Aulonocara; species Aulonocara sp. 'chitande type north' Nkhata Bay. The sequence continues at coordinate 2,468,172 of NC_141347.1, read as the reverse complement.
AGTGCTGACGTGGTGAGACGCTCATTCATGTGAGTGCCAAAGCCACAGATAAGCGTGCTGTTTGCATGTCTCTCTCTCTTTCACACAAACACACCATCTGTCGTGAGTTCCTCCTCCATCTGACTTCCTCGAACTTTTAGTGAGTGTGTCACAAAAACAGAGTTCTCTCCAGATTTAACTGTAGCACAAAATATACATAATAGTGAAGCCGGCTGAGCTGCAGAAACTCAGCTCATATATGCACTCACCAAACACTTTAGTAGGTACACTCTGCTAGTACGCTTTTGCCTTTAAAACTCCCTGAACTCTTCATGGTGTAGATTCAACACGGTATTGGAAACACTCCTCAGAGATTTTGGTTCATGTTGACATGTCACGCAGATGCTGCAGATTTGTCAGCATGCACGCCTATGATGCCAATCTCCTACCACCACAACACACCAAAGGTGCTCTATTGGATGTAGACCTGGTGACTGTGGAGTGAACTCACTGTAAAGTTCAAGAAACCAGTTTGGAATGATTTCAGCTTTTGTGACATGGTGCATTATCGTGGTCAAATCAGCCATTGGAAGACGGGAACACTCTGGTCTTATGGGAATGAAAAATACTCAGGTAGGCTGCTGCGATTAAATACCGCTCAAATACTAACGGGCCCAAATGTGCCACTAAAACATCATCCACATCAGCTCAAAGCAATCTGCCAATTCTTATTAAACCTCTAACATTAACATCACATTGTTGTCAGTCACTGTTTTCTCTGTAAACCTTAGAAATGGGAGTGTAGAGAAATCCCAGTCGATCAGCACTTTCTGATGGGCAGGTCAGCTGCTCAGCCCAACTGACACCAAAAACCATGCCACGTTCACAATCACGTCAATCATCTTTCTTTCACATTCAAAATGGTTACCTGCCTAAATGCAGTTGCTTTCTGCCATGTGATTGGCTGATTAGATAGTTGCATTCACGAACAGATGAAATGTGCGCCTGAAAAAGCTGGTGCTATGCATACTGCTGTAGAGCACAGCTACCTGTTGATGCCAAACAAACACCCTAAAACCCTAAAGTGTTACATATTATTATCCCACCCATCTATCATCCATGTAATGGTGCGTTCACACCAGTGTAAAGAAAAATTTTGCCCTCCGTTACTTGTATTGTTGTCAGTTAACAAACTCACATACATTCATGTCTAACAGCTTACAGAACGAAGACTATAACTGATAGTTGGAATCAAGTAATATGAACATATTTTAATAACTTACTATTAAGTAGTGTCGCTTGTTTTTGGTTTTACTTTATTTTGCGCTATCAAATATTTAAGTTTAACATTGAGTAGTTATGTTCTTTATCGTGCTACCACATTTATGCATGGAAATATGTTAGCTAGCATATTTCCATATGAGCTATATACCATCATGCTACCAGATGTAAGGACAGAAATACCTTGGTGCCGTTATACTAGCACACTTTGGTACAAAAATCTTTGCTACTGTCAAGCAAGCACATTTAGGGCCAGAAATACACTGACACAAAGCACATGAACAGACAGCACAGATAAAAGACTCAATTACTGCCCGATACACTTTTTAAGTATAACCAGGGTGACCATATTGATGACATTTACAAACACTAAATAAAGTGTGTGCCTTTAGCTACATGTGGCTGATGGTCTGGATTTACTTTAGATAACTGCACATTTTCTGTCTAACCACATTTGTGCTCAGAGAGAGCTACAGTGGTACTATGGATGAATACAGTAAAGTAGTAAATCAAGAATTCAATTTATGGCTGCTTTAAACAAAACAAAAACAACTAATTACTCAGCTAAAATGCCTTTATTTGAAATGTAGTGAATAGGTCTTTATTTAAACTGTACTTGTATTGTAGATAACCCTTTATTTCTGTTTGTCTCTACATCACAAGTTGAATCTGTCATATTTTATCATAAAGACTCTTGACTCTTTGCACATATAGTACAAAGAATTCCTTCATTGCCAAATTTATTTTGTTAAATCTACTTTACAGCATTATGCTGTTGACATGGTGGAGAGCAGTTTTTTTTTCTTTTATAGAGACTAGAGAGACCGCTAGAGAGATTGTTTCTCTGTGTAACTTTTCCCGTTGTCATAAACCAGAGAGCCACTACTGAGGATCGTTGCTGACCCACTGCACTCTTGGTGTCGCAGCTTTGCTAATCTAAAAGGAAGGTAACTAAAACACAGTGATTCTGCATCATAGTTTCCAAAAGTCTCAGTCTCTGTCATGCCAGATTTTCAAAGTAAAACTGGGTCAAAGGCATTTTCAAAGTTTTATGGATCCAGTGTGGATCCTGGTTTAAACAACAGAGTCATTATTTACCCTGCAGTTCTCAGGCAGGGTTGACATAGCATGCAAATTTAATTCAAATCGCCCCACCTCTGCTCTACTTGTTCCAAGACAAACTTTGGGCATGTTTTTCCAGCAGCTCTGTGGGGAGTCTAAAATAACCCAAGGTGTACTGGGAGATGTAGTCCTACTCGCCTCCCTGTTAGGTTATCTTGGGTGTTGCACCGATAGCCCCCCAACACCACAGAGAGATTTCCCTTTTTATCAACCACCCAAAGAGTGTCTGATTATATAAGCAGAGGAAATCACCAGTGATATTCACACCACACACTCAAACACAACTTCAAACACACTGAACCTAGAGCACACAGGTTTGTTTGACTAGCTTTAGTTGTGTATCTATAGGTGTGTCTGTTATTAGCAATAGCTGAGTGCAGATGGTCTTGCATTAGACTGAATCCACTTGTACATGCACACACACATGCACTGTGCCAGACTCTTATCTCTCTTCCCCAGAGAGGCCAATCCTGACTTCCTGCAATCACTCAGGACTCACTTGGCTTGCCCGCATACAGTACAGGAAGGGAATGAGAGTGTGTGTGTGCGTGTGTGGCCCCCAAAACAGCTTCCTGCAGATAAACAAACAAAGGCCTAAGTGATATGCTCACCTTTTACCCTTTCCTCATGGTGTAAACACTTCATCACTTTTCCACTCTTTGAAGTAATTTAAAGCTTCACAAGACAACTTCACACCACTGCCCTCCCACAGTGGGGTGAAAAGTGATTTAGAAAAAAACAAGCGGTCTCATGTACAGACACAACCTATAACTGTTCTGTAAGAAATAACTAAAAATCGGCCAACCATTTTGACCAAACAAATCTACTGTAATTAAGCTCCACTAAGCCAGACTGTCTAGCTCCAGCAGTCTTTCTGGGGACACTGGTCAGTCCAAGGGGGCAAAGTAAACAGACAGAGAAAGCAGCATGCTAATAATGCTATGAAATACTATTCATTTCATAAGAACATTTAGTTTAGACTTTAATCAGCATTTTGCATAAAAATGCTGATTCAGTGATAAAGTGATGAAGTCACATATTGTACTAATTGAGTCTTGTTTACTTCTTAAGTTACCAGGATAATGTTCGCTATTGCTAATGGCTGTTGCTCTGCTCTCCAAACATTCAAAGATTCATCTTGTGTGATTTTTGTAAAAGTACACAAAATATTTATTTTCTGCTAGCATTAATTATTTCTCTCTTGATGCATACTCAATGATATGAGCATGATAGTAAGTAAATCCTCCAAAATAGATCTGTTCATCTGAACAGAATCAGTTTTTGGGGGCATTAGTTCTGTCTTTCACTAGAATAGATAGTATTTGAAATGTATGTACAGTAGTGGTAGCAGGGCCTTTCTTAAATAAATTAGGTGAGCCTACTTTGTGACACTAAAAACAGAGCAGTAACCATCAGTTTCTTCAGGGAGTATCTGATGTCATGGATGAAGTCTAACTCCCCCATCTTGGATTGCAGCTGGTACTGGTGGTCCTTGTACTGCTTTGAAGCTTCCTGGAGCTTGGCTGAGTACATCAACCAGTACTCCACTGCTACAGGCTCTGGTTAGTGGTCTTCAAGCTTACAGTGAATCTTCAGAGCACCACTTCTGCTACAGCTGCTACGGAAACAGGAGGAAGCTAGCAGCCACTTAACTTTCAAAAATATGAGTGAGGGGATTTTCCATGACCAATGGGTATGAAAGTTCGGCCCTATAGACTCCAATGTTATAATGTTCCACTTTACAGCATTGTGGCTGATACAAGAAATGTTTTTGCTAATCCAAAGATTAGCAAAAACATTTCTTGAGTGTCTGTCTCTACTATTTAGAGTCGCTGAACTGAACTGAGCATTTTTAATTCCTTACCCGATTAATATTCTACCCTGCGGTCTGGTACATGCCATCTAATAAAGTGTTGCTACATTTTTAGTGAATTAAAGTCTAACATTTTATTATGCTATTCAATTCAATTCAATTTTATTTATATAGCGCCAAATCACAACATAAGTCGCCTCAAGGTGCTTCATAGATAGAGAGAAAAACCCAACAATCATATGACCCCCTATGAGCAAGCACTTTGGCAACAGTGGGAAGGAAAAACTCCCTTTTAACAGGAAGAAACCTCCAGCAGAACCAGGCTCAGGGAGGGGCGGCCATCTGCTGCGACCGGTTGGGGTGAGAGAAGGAAGACAGGATAAAGACATGCTGTGAAAGAGAGACAGAGGTTAATAACAGATATGATTCAGAGAGGTCTGTTAATACATAATGAGCGAGAAAGGTGACTGGAAAGGAAAAACTCAATGCATCATGGGAATCCCCCGGCAGCCTATGTCTATTGCAGCATAACTAAGGGAGGATTCAGGGTCACCTGGTCCAGCCCTAACTATATGCTTTAGCAAAAAGGAAAGTTTTAAGCCTAATCTTGAAAGTAGAGATAGTGTCAGTCTCCTGAATCCAAACTGGAAGCTGGTTCCACAGAAGAGGGGCCTGAAAACTGAAGGCTCTCCCTCCCATTCTACTTTTAAATACTCTAGGAACAACAAGTAGGCCTGCAGAGCGAGAGCGAAGTGCTCTAATAGGGTGATATGGTACTACAAGGTCATTAAGATAAGATGGGGCCTGATTATTTAAGACCTTGTATGTGAGGAGCAGGATTTTGAATTCAATTCTGGATTTAACAGGAAGCCAATGAAGGGAAGCCAAAACACGAGAAACATGCTCTCTCTTTCTAGTCCCTGTCAGGACTCTTGCTGCAGCATTTTGGATTAGCTGAAGGCTTTTCAGTGAGTTTTTTGGACATCCTGATAATAATGAATTACAGTAGTCCAGCCTGGAAGTAATAAATGCATGAACTAGTTTTTCAGCGTCACTCTGAGACAGGATATTTCTAATTTTAGAGATGTTGCGCAAATGGAAGAACGCAGTCTTACATATTTGTTTAATATGTGCATTGAAGGACATGTCCTGGTCAAAAATGACTCCAAGGTTCCTCACAGCGTTACTGGAGGCCAAGGTAATGCCATCCAGAGTAAGAATCTGGTTAGATACCATATTTCTAGGCTTTTCAGGGCCGAGTACAATAACCTCAGTTTTATCTGAATTAAGAAGCAGAAAGTTAGTGGCCATCCAGGTCTTTATGTCTTTAAGACATTCCTGCAGTTTAACTCATTGGTGTGTGTTATCTGGCTTCATGGACAGATAGAGCTGGGTGTCATCTGCATAGCAGTGAAAATGTATGCTATGTCTTCTAATGATACTGCCTAAGGGAAGCATGTATAATGTAAACAGAATTGGTCCTAGCACTGAACCCTGTGGAACTCCATAATTAACCTCAGTGTGTGAAGAGGACTCTCCATTTACATGAACAAATTGGAGTCTATTATATATCTTATTTTATTAGGGCAGCACGGTGGCACAGTGGTTAGCACTGTTGCTGCACAGCAAGAAGGTCCTGAGTTCAATTCCACCATCAGGCCGGGGGCTTTCTGTGTGGAGTTTGCATGTTCTCCCCGTGTTTGCGTGGGTTCCCTCCGGTTATTCTGGCTTCCTCCCACCGTCCAAAGACATGCAGCTTGTGGGGATAGTTTAATTGGATAATCCAAATTGCCACTAGGTGCGAATGGTTGTCTGTCCCTGTGTGTTAGCCCTGCAACTGGCGACCTGTCCAGGGTGTACCCCGCCTCTCGCCCTATGACAGCTGGGATAGGCTCCAGCGACCCTGAAAAGGATAAGCGGACGTGAATGAATGGATGGATGGAATATTTTATTAGTCTGTTACTTAGCTGATATGTACATCTGTCTATTATACCTATACAGTTTATAGATACAGCTTGCTAGCCAAGCTAGTTTTTTTTAAGTGGTCTTAAGTAAAAGTTCTGCAGGCTTTCTATAAGTCTGTCAAAGTTTTTCTTTAGACACTGACTGGTGGTTCATTTTCAACTTTTCTCATTTTCAGTACAGTCCTTTTTCCTGAACATTTTCAGGGGAATGATTTAACTGACCAATAAATCACTGCAGCACATAAAGGGCACCTAACTCAAGGGACAAACTAGTGTTGTGTTTACATGTAACAGGTAACTTAGCAAAGAATCAGTTTTAAAAGGTTTCGATCCTGTGTCTGTATCCTGCATCTTTGTTTCAGCAACAGAGCTTTATTATGTTGTTTTAAATGTATTTTTGTTGTTCTGGTCTGTGTGCGACTTCACACATGATGTTTCTGTTTCTGCTCCTGTTTCTATTTTTATTGCACTGAGCATATAAATGTCACAAAAATTAACCATGAGAATAATAAAGTTCTTGTGTGTGTGTATATAATTTGCTCCCATTTGTGGAACCTACAAGAAAAATATCAACAATAACACAGTTTGACAGGTATACAATTGTATTTTTTCACCAATAAAGTGATTCCCAAAGGTCTCTAAGAAGAAAATCTGTCATATCTTAGCATGCTTTACAATGCATCCTTAAAAATTTTAAGTAAACTGGACAAAAGATCAAACACTATCTACAAGAGATAAACAATATCTGAAAGTCAAGTCCTTAAGAAATAAGAAACTATCCAGCAACGACCTGACGAAGGACCTAAGAGATGCATCTGCTCAATACTGTCTGCAGAAGTCTCAGCTAATGCAGTCAAAACACATCAGTCATGGCCTCCCTACAGCCCAGACCTCAACATTATTGAAGCAGGGTGGGATCAACTTGGCATAGAACAGAACAAAAAGCAGCCAACATCCAACGAAGCAACCTAGTATCAAGGCAAAATGTGACACGCATGCAGAAATTGCATTACCAGCAGGGGGAGATAATATATGCCAAGCCACAAAGTCGGTAGTGAGCAAGTAGTGACTCCGTTACTGTACATGGAAGTTTTTCAACTTGTTTTGGTGGTAATAATAATAAACCTCTCCTAATCAGGTGTTTCTGATATTTAGTCCACTCCTTGACATAGTATAGCCATCACATTACTGCTGAATTTCATCTGACTAATAAATAACTGAACAACTGGAAACATCATTGCAAACACCACACAGAGGGCTGCATTTCATGTAAATGGACTGCATCATTGGAAGCATCCTGATAGGGTGCATCACTCTACTTTATGACAACTGGGCCGCTTTGGATGGCGAGCTGCTGAAGGACGGAAGAGAAAAATATTGGCATCCCTCGCTCCATGAGAGGTGCATTAGTCACGCCAATATGAAAAGCTCAAAAGATCATCAAGGACACAGGTCAGGTGGTCCACACTCACTCTGTGGAAAATGATGGTGGGGCATTAAATCACAAGATGCCCATTTCCAAGAGAGTTTCTTCCCACAGGGAGTCAGAGTGGTGGGGTATGCTCACATACAAGCACTTACACTCTGGATTCCCTTCTATCAGTCATCATAGCATTTTGTGAGAAATATATCACTGATTACACTGCGCTGAGCTCAAAAATAGAATTAATCAGGTTTGGGAGAACGGGTTTTATTTGCTGGGTGAATTTGGAATTCATGTTGAACTTGCGAAGAGTGTTTAAAAAAAATCCTAATAAAATTACATTGCTGGGGCACTTCAGTTTGTATTCCTTTAATTGGCACTAGTGAGGCCACGCAAGTGATCTAATTAAACTAATGACTGACATGGTGGGGAGGGGGAGGCTTTTAATCAGAGCGCCGTTAAACCCAGACTACGAAGTACAGGGTTAGGCAGATTAATGCAGGATTATGCCCATCTGCACTCCCACTGTCTAGGAACAGAAGCCAGCAAAAGGCTGGGAGTGCGCAATACATGACAAACAACTCCATCACAGAGACGTTTAACTGCATCCTGAAAAAATAAAGTTTGGTGAAAAATAGACCATCTCAGCTTCAGTTCTATCCATCACGCCTCAGCAGCTGTTGCCTACCAGCTTTAACATAGGGAGGAATCCAACAGAGTTTATTGGATAAAGATTAGAGTCCTGAATACTGACAAAAAAAGAGGAAGGTTACATTACTTTGCACAACTCTAGAGCTGAAATTATATTAGGGACGATTTAAGTTTTAGGTCATTCAAGCTAATGCTTAATTTCAGTCCATTACAGATATTTCTTGTGTGAAAAGAGGTTTTTATTTGATTTGTTTTACATATCAGGGCCTAAAAGGGAAGATTCTTGATGGCTTAAATTCTTTAAATATTTTAAGCAAATCAACTTATGCTCTGCTCGAGTATGGAAGTGGAATAGATTCACAAATTACTACCCTCATTCAGCAATTCTGACTTGCAACCTCATATTTGCTGAATGCTGAGGTCTGGACGGTACTTTGGATAAAAGGTTATAATATGAAATGTGACTTTTTATACTCTGCAGACTTCTGTATTCCCACACTCTGACAATAGTTTCTATGTGTGACTTTTGAACACTTTTTAGGGAGTACTGCATGAATCATCAGAGATATCATGAGAGAATCTATGAGAGAATTCTGATGGTGGTGAAATCAAATTTGACCGGTGCAGTTTTCCTTTTTTGTTACCACTGAAACGTTACGTTAACTTACCAGTAAGTCTCAGTAAGCTGTTGAAATTTTGTTGATATTTTCTTTGACTCCAGGAAAAAAACGACACCATTATTCTCAATAAAGAACCAGTTTCTTTTCTTACAGCTCCTCATCATATCATCTTTGACCATTTAGCCACAGTGACAGAACTAGGACTATACCTTAATATTCTTTAACTGTCAGGGAGTCAGCTGCCAGGACCTTAAATTTTTGCTGTTGATTACAACACTTTGCAATCAAAAAATACAATTTCTGCTGTTTTCCAAAAAGCCACTGATACGACCAAATTCAACAATAATCAGTTAAAATAGTTCAACAGTTTTGTCACAAAATACAAATAATTTTTTTCCACATTTGGTCTGGTTTTCTGTAGCTCAAGAAGTAGAGCAGGTCATCTACTAAGGTTGGTGGTTTGATCCCTGGCTGCTCTGGATGCCTCTGGATGTATTCGTGTGAGTGTTAAGTAGAAAAGCACTTAGGCATAGAGAAAGGTACTTATATGAAGGAGGCATGTTGTAAAAAGTGCTATATAAGCACCAGCTCATTTTATCGTTCTCTTTTCCTTAGTCCATTTTTGCATCTTTTCAACAAACTATCCTATCAAACTGAAAAGGATACCCATTTCCATACCAAAAGAAGCAAAAAAATTTTTTTTCACAAAGCGCTTATGTTTTGTTGTTATTTGGATGAGGTTGTGCAGATATGATCCAATATGATGCAGGCTGGTGTATTCAGTGATGCCCCAGATCCTTCCAGAAGGCCTTTGGCCACTGGCATCAGCGCCAGCATTTGGCCATGTATTACACCGCTAATAGTTAGCTATAACTGCCACTAATACAAGACACATTATAAGACATGTCTTCGAAAGACTCCTGAATTTACATATATGGGAGAATTTCGTAAGAACAAAGACGGTGGGACCTTCCAGAGAAGAAAAAGGATTTCTTAAGAATGGTGATTTGACTGGTGTTGGATAATACTGTTACTGCTTTATTCTAGTGACCACTGAAATGCAAGTTAGTGTACAAAATGCCTCAGATTAACTGCTCATAAGATGTGTTACCAAGATGGCTTCCAAGTGCTGAGATATGCTTCTAGAAGAATGTCGATATTGGTACACTGCCATCAATAAATGTCAACTCATATAGGTGTCAGTAAGGTATAAATTGAAAGTAAGACAAATATCTGGATGGTGCATTCTCTTCACCCCTAGTAATTAGGTGTAATTTGTACCTATACTAATTAATTTCAACCTGTAACATGTTAGCTAAATAACAACACACACAGACAAACAGATCTGATTTAGCCATTCCAGCCAACAGAGACATCACAATAATGTAGCATGTACATAGTGTGGGAGATAATCCACTCATTTCCAAACAAAGGATTTGTGTTTCCTTCGAACACAACTGTAAACCACCAGCTGGCTCCATCACACATCCGGCCCAGCAGTGGAGGCAGGGGAAACTAAAATGTGACCAAAATGTGTGAGAAAAACAAGACCACACCAGGGCGGGAAAAGTAAAACCCGTGTCACACATGTACATGCACACAGTTCCAGGTGAGGGTCATCTTTTCCAGTCTGTCACGATGCTCCCTTCACTGTCTCTGCTGTTATTTTCTCCTTTTTATCTTCAACTGCTTTTTTTTATATCTCAGTACAGCCACAGTCTCCCGCTGTTATTGTTGCTTTGTATTTTACACGTGATGTTCAAATGTGTGTCAGCTATACCTTACATTAACAGCAATGATTCTAATATGATTCAGAGAATATGAGAATGTGCTCATGTGGTCTTCAAGCATAATTTTATAGTGATGTTTTTTGCTGTCAACACAATATTTCTGCAGTGACTAAGAGCTGCCGTGCTGAGTTCAGCATTAATATAGGACCACATTTTTTACAAGCACCAACAATACAATGATTATTAAATAAAAACACAAACACGGGGTAACAATAATACTAAACATGGACCTTTTAAGATTAATGGGCCTGTAATACGTTATATATATATATATATATATATATATATATATATATATATATATATACATATATATGACACACGATATTATGGCTGTACGTCCACACACACACACACACACACACACACACACACACACACACACACACACACACACACACACACGTACGTACCACCTTACTATAATATTTAGCTCCTTCCTTCGCTCACATACACGTATAAACACAGAGAAACACAGGAAAGACAAGGCCTACCTTAAGTGTTGTTTTTCCTCAATTCAGCGGCGATGAGAATAACAACCGTCTGACCGGTGGATAATAGGTCGGTCACGGTCGGGTTAATATCCAGCCCTCGGTGTATCCTTCTCCGTAAAACCCCGGTACAAACCAGCGGACCCGTTGTTGTGCGCGAGGCGGATTCCCACACTTCCCAAATTCCCCGTTCATTACCGGATATTAATATATTTTTATCAGTAGATGGACTGGTTATATTACGCTCATTATTCTCCTTCCACCGGTGAGCACGAGCTGACGTCTGAAGAGCTCCGGTGGCACGAATCTCCTCCGGTCGACGGGAGGTGCTGCATTATTCATAAGAGGGGCGTGGCCAATACGCGGAGTGTGTGTGTTTGGGTGCGCGCGCGTGCTACAAACAACAGAATGCTTGGGCTGGGTTCAGTTAAACCAGCGTAGTCGCGATGAAGCGCTCGCGACGACGACATCTAGCGGCCAAAAGGTAATTTGCAGAAATAAATCTAATCAAAAGGCACATTTATTTTGCTGGAGAAAGTCAATGAGCAACATGGTTACGTTATATGATTCGTAGAGTAACAAATGCGTGTTAATCCGCATGTGAAAATAGACCACTGTTGTGTTAGTGTGCTTGTATCAGTTTTTTGTCTCTGTAACGTGGTTGTTTTTTGCTTGTTTGTTTATTGTTTTTAGCTGACCTGTTCACCTTTTATCTCAAGGCTTTAAGTTTGCACGATTTGGGCACGTTGAGTGACAGGTGAATCTAAACGATGAATCCTGAATGTCTTGCGGAACAAAATGATCTCATCAGATCAAATTACATGCTTCCACTCATCAGGTGTTCCTTGGCACATGCAGCAAAGAGGAAATATTAGTCCCTCTTTCCCGGGGTGTTTCTCATGAAAGCCACGGATATCTTTTGCACCTTCACAGGACGTTACAGTGATGTATTAACAACCTCTTTTTTCTCCTCTTGAGTAGTCTTTTCCAAAATATTGCTCAACAACTAATGACCTTAGATGCATGAAGAGCTAACCAAACAATTTTCAAGCTACTTGTTAAGTGAAATATTGCTAGCATTTTACAAAACTGTCATTGAACAGCAGCTACTCTGTGTGATGCTTCCACAGACTGAATATAAAAATGTAGAGCCACAAAGACATCAGTGAATACTCCCGGTCATGTAGTCTTTCAGAGTGTCAACTTGTCTGAGAAACCAAGGGACATTGGCTCTGATAGGCTAGCAATGACATGGTAAAACATACCCTACTTTCAAACTAGCAGTTTAGACCATCAAGTCGTCAGGAAGGTGCTTACTGAGGTCACAAATAAACGGAGATAACAACAATTGTTGTTTCAGTGTACACCGGTACTTGGTGCCACATTACCTAAGCAGATTTAGATGCATGCTCCACAGCTGTGTCCTAAAACATAAATCCAAAAAACTTTGCCTCCTCTTCTTCATTATTTAACATGCAGTTCTTGTTTGAACCAAATATTTCAAATTTGGAGTCATCACACCATAAGACCTGCTGTGACTGATTTTCAATTTAGCAATTCCATGGAGACCATGGATGGATCAATTATAAGGCATAATAAGGACAAAGACATCTTTCTAACATTCACACTGCACCGCATCCATCAGAGAACAACTTGAGGTTATCCCCAAGGATATCTGGCTAGAATGGAGCAACCAGGGATCAAAACACCAGCCTTCCTAATAGTAGAGGACCCGCTCTAACGCTTGAGCTATAGGAAATCACTTGCAAAGGTAAAGAACCTACAATAATACAGAGAAGACCCCAACAATCACGTCTCACTATGAGCAATGGCTTTGGTGACAGTGGGAAGGAAAAACTGCCCTCTCTACTTTCAAGATTAGGCTTAAAACTTTTCTTTCAACGCATAGTTAGGGCTGGATCAGGTGATCCTGAATCTAATAACCCCCAGGATGTTGCCTCTACCTGAGCTTGAAAGTAGAGAGGGTGTCTTTCTCCTGAATCCAAACCCATAGCTGGTTCCATAGAAGAGGGGCCTGAAAGCTAAAGGCTCTTCCTTTTGTTCTACATTTAAATGCCTCAGGAACCACAAGTAAGCCTGCAGTCTGAGAGTGAAGTGCTGTAATGGGGTGATACAGTAAGATGGGGCCTGGTCATTCAAGACTGTATATGTGCGGAAAAGGTTCTTAAATGTGATTTTGGATTTAACGGACAGCCAATAAAGAGAAACCAGTGTGGGAAAAATATGTTGTCTCTAGCTAGACCCTATCAGTACGCTTGCTGCAGCATCTTCAATCAACTGAAGGCTTTTGAGGGGAATTTTTAAGACATCCAAATGATGTACATGCTGCACAACATGCAGAGATGTGCCACATTTTCATCTAATACCTCTTTGGGAATCAGAGACCACAGAGTCCACAGACCTCAAGCTCAAAGGGAGAGAGTTCCAGAGTCTGGGGGGCACCGTTACAAAAGTTGTCACCTGTCGTTTTCAGCCTTGTATGATGAACAACCAGCAAGCCCTGTGCAAGTGTTGTGTGTCTGCACATAACACTTGATCATTCCTTGAGTTAGATTCCTGTTTTGTTTGTCTTGAATGACACATTGGTCAGTTTTAAGTGGCTCAAACAAAACGATTCCTCTGAAAATGGTCAGGTACAAGTACTGGACTAAAAAGGAGTGAAAAACAGGCCAGTGTTCAAAGAACCTTCAAACGGCCCAGAGAGCTAAGAACTGATTACATATGAAACATGTCTGGCACCTTGGAAGAAAAACAATAAGGGGCACACCTCTGGAAGGAAAAAAAAAAACACACTGAGTTTCAAGGTTTAAAATTTCTGCAAAATTTACTGCAAATTATCATCAGAATCAAGTAGAGGCATTGGAGAAAAAACAAACTCTACCAAAGAATGCTTGACTGGTGTGGTAATTTCAGCTGCTCTCTACAACTCTACTAATCAGTAAAGGTCTGCCTATATGGCAAAACACAGCAGGAATATATCAATATTACTTGCATGTTAAAAACAAAAGAAGAAGAAGAAGAATTTACACCAGCAAATAAAAGTATAAAAACACCTCTTCTCCTCCCACCATTTTTTTTTTGGAAGAGATGCACACACACGCTAAAATAAAGAATGACAATTAGTCTTGCAACATTTGTAGACTGTAAGAGACTGACAATAAATAATTTCTTATAGCAGCATACAGTTTTATATGCAGTTTTTTCATAACACTTTAGCTCCGAGTTTCACTTCCTTTGGCAGACAGCAGATCATATTAACTAGTTACAGTCATTAAGTGGCCAAAATAAACTGGCATATGTCTCGTATTTAAAAAGGGCGTCACATAACACTGTAATTAAGGTTAGGTAACCGATTGGTCTTCACCCCACTTAAATTTGATGAGACAAGGACATCATTAACCTCACAATACATTCATAGAAGCTCTGCAGTGGATGGCTTGCTTCTGCTAAGTTAACAGACTTAACACAGAGGCTATTTTAAAAGCAGGAAAACATTCTACAGTGCAACAGACAAAAGACACGATATTCACAACAGGCCAGTGAAGTTAAGTATAAGTGCTCGCCTCATTAATGGACAATATCGTAGGCAGGAGACAGGTTTAGGCTGTGCCAAGTCTCAGCTGTCACAACAGTATAAATGTGTGCCTTTTCAAAGCTGTTGAAGTCGGTGGTTACGCTGACAGTGTAAGCGCCCATGTTGTCGACGAGAAGCCAGTCGCCCACGTACAGCTCAGGAATCCAGTAGCTTTCGGTTATTTTGTCGATGCTGTCGCAGGTTGGACCCCAGATGACGGAGCAATATCTCGGTTCGCTCTTCTTAACAGCCTGCAGAGAGGTTATCAACTGAGATATATTTAAAAAAAAAACCCCACAACCTGTCTGAACTAACACTATGCTCAAGGTTCCAGCAGGCGTTACCACAGTCCTTGATTCTAACCTTAGCACATGATGTCACTGGCCTAAACATGCAGAAACTGCTGCTGTTGAAAGCATGGATGTTTAGCACTTTTCACCAGATGTGAAGAGGAAAATAAATAAATAAATAAAACGGTGAAATTCTTTTATAGGGATGCTGTTGATATTTACCCTGTGAGGGTACGGTTCAAGTTTGCTGTGAGCGGGGTCAAAGGTGATGCAACTCATGGAGCCGTACACACCGTCGTTAATGTAGTACATCATCACCCTCTCGGGGCAGCTTCCTGCTCCGTCTGGAGAACACAAACGAGGAATGATGGTTAGCATAACAGCAGCTGAGATGCTCAGAAACTACAACCCTGTACGCTAAGGTGTGTCGAACAGTTACATATCACTGCAACACCTGCGCATTTATTGGCTCTGTCCTCCACGACGACTCTTTTGGCGATGACGTTCACTGCCAGCGTGAAGGCCGATTCCACGTAGTATCTGCCCGGCTCTGCAATCACCTCCAACCCACTGACAGGTGGGAAGAATTCATCCAGCGATCCGTTAATGACTTCCGAGAACTAGGAACACACACGGTTAATAACTTGACTCCATGGCCTTATGCCTCTGCTCACAATACTTACTCTTTAAAAAAAAGGCGGGGGTGTTTTGTGGTAGCGTGGGTTCCTCCCACAGTCCAAAGATGTGCGAGTTAGGTTAATAAATGGTTGCCCGTCTCTGTCTGTGTGTTAACCTGCGATATCCAGGCAACCTGTACCTGTGTGTCTTTACCCATGACAGCTGGGACAGAATCCAGCCCAACTGCGACCCTGCACTGAATAAGTGGGAGAAAATGGATGGATAGTGTTGCAGTGGTTAACTTGCACTATAAGGCAGATCTTATATTTAAAGCCTCCTCCACAACTTGAGTTATGCTTGAACGATCCGGTGTCTGCGTGAGAGTGCAGACAAAAAGCTCATCTCAGAACACACATACACACTCCAACTCTTTATTTACCATTGGCGAGCCCATTTTACATGCAGTCTTCAAATGACTGTGATGCCGTTACTGTTTGTGCTACAGACAAAATTCACTTTTATTCAGAAGAAGAGAAGACGAGCTTCTACAGGTTACTGCATTCCAGCAGATACTGGGTTCAGGACATCCAGACAAGTAGAGCAAAGACAGAGCTGAATGACAGCACGCTCCCCTGAATACCAGTCTGCTGTCGCCGTGGGGGAGAAACTAAACACACAAACATGTGTGTTGGCTGGTGTAAGAGTGGTTTTTCCTCCCTATAGCCTTTTAAATGAAATTTCTTCTTCATAATCAATAAAAATGATATGACAGAATAATTTTCAGCTCCTCTGAACGCCCTGGGAATCTCAAATGTACCAACAGCACCATCATGTGGCCACTGCTCTCCTTTCACTCTGCTTTGAACTACAAAGGCAGAAAAACAGATTCCAAATATCATCTGCAGCGAGAAGAACACCGTGAATGCTCTCAACGGGAACCATCAAGAAAAACAAGCAAACCAACTGATAGTGAAAGCATCAGAGTCACGTTTGTGTTCACGCATCGCTTCTTTGCTTGTTATATTGTTACATGTTGTATTTGTTGTAACTTCTTCTAGACATTTTTATTTCAGTGAGACTTTTAGTTGGATAAATAAAGGATGACCATCAGGTGAACGTCTTTAAGGTTTCTGTGCGTTTATAAGTGCAACTGCCCCACACTCCTTCCCCACATTTTGTCACCCTGGTTGGCACCAGGCTGGGAGCTCACTGACCCTCAGGAGGCATTTCCCAAACTGCCATCTCAGGCTAGAGATCCTTGTTTACCATCCATCCATCATAAACTGTGTTTGAGGCTGTGGTTGTTTGCAAGTGAGTGAGAACTGATTGTATACTGCATATTTTTTGACTTTTCATACACAACTCTAAGAAACAAATCCTTTCAACCTGTGGGGAGTTAATGTGCCAGAGCTGGTGATTAGAAACAGGACTTATATAATGTGGTGGAGACAATGCTAAAGCAGAGACTTTACCTCTTCAAACTTCTCTTGGAAGTCCCCAATCTTAGAAAATCCTCCACCAATATCCAAGAGTCTCATCTGGAACCCCAAAACACTCTGAAAGAGATCAGTGTTGCATACTGGAGCTGCAAATAAACAATACAGGAATTATTGTTGCGTTTATGTCACAATGGCTCACCGCTACGTCAAAGACGCGCCGAGCGTCTTCGATGGCCTGCCTGAAGGCCGAGCTTCTGGTGCAGCCGCTGCCCACGTGGAAGCTGACGCCGACCACCTCTAAGTTCAGCTCTCTGGCACGGCCCAGCAACTGTCTAACTGTGGGCAGTCTGGCTCCAAACTTTGGACTGAGTCTTACCATCGATTTGGAGTCGTCCACTGCAATTCGTATTACCAGCCTGCAAAGTGATTCAAAGGTGTTATTGCAAATAACACTGATTCGATCCAAGATGGCGCCGCGTATGGATGCCCTGGTGCTTCAGTGCGTTACTTCTGTCTTGTTTTTGTGCATAACTTCTGTGTCTGGGCACTCCTCTGGATATTCTTACACCAGAGAAGAGCTTCTTAACCACAGGACTACAACACCTGTGGATTTACTTCCAATATTTGTCGCATCCGCGGCAGATTTACTGCAGACTCTGATCAGGAAAGTGAGACGCCGAAAGAGAGGTAAGCGAGCCGGCGCACTCGTGCGTCTGAGGAGACGTGGACTGCGAACTGCTCTTCCTGGGATCTTCCTTTCCAATGTACGATCACTCAGGAATAAGACAGACGAACTGGCCCTGATGAGAAGCATGAACAGAGACTTTGCCTCCTCCTGTGTGTTATGTTTTACGGAGACGTGGCTCTGTGAGGACATCCCGGACAGCGCGCTCAAGCTGGAGGGCTTTCATCTGCTGCGCGCTGACCGGCAGGCCTCTCTCTCTGGTAAGACCAAAGGTGGAGGTGTCTGCTTCTACATTAATAGTGGCTGGTGCACAGATGTAACAGTGATTGCTCAGCACTGCTCTTCCTCTCTGGAATACCTTTTCATTCACTGCAAACCGTTTTATTCTCCGCGGGAGTTTGCTTCATTCATCCTGGCCGCTGTTTACATCCCGCCAGATGCGGATGCGCAGGCAGCTCAGTGCGCACTCGCGGAGCAGATACTGCACATGGAGCGGACATTCCCGGACTCTCTCATCATTGCTCTTGGGGACTTTAACAAAGCCAATCTGAGCCATGAGCTTCCCAAATACAAGCAGTATATTAAATGCCCGACCAGAGAGGAGAGGACATTAGACCACTGTTACAGCACGATCAGCGGGGCCTATCGTGCGGTGCCCCGCGCTTCACTCAGACTTTCTGACCACGTCATGATCCACCTAATCCCCGCGTACAGACAGAGGCTGAAGCTCTCCAAACCTGTCGTGAGGACCAAAAAACTGTGGAGCAACGAGGCTGTGGAGGAGCTTCGCACGTGTTTGGAGTCTACAGACTGGGACACAATGAAGGCTGCTTCTAACAGCTTGGACGAGTTTACGGACACTGTCACCTCCTATATCCACTTCTGTGAGGACAGCATTGTGCCATCACGCACCAGGGTGAGTTATAACAATGACAAACCCTGGTTTACTCCTAAACTCAAAAAGCTGTGGCTGGAAAAGAGAAAGGCGTTCAGAAGCGGAGACAGGGACTGCTACAGAGAGGCCAAGTACAGGTTCACTAAAGAAGTGGACATTGCTAAACATCAGCACTCTGAGAAGATGCAGCAGCAGATCTCAGAGAATGACTCGGCCTCTGTGTGGAAAGGTTTTAGGAATATCACCAACTACAAGCCTAAAACCCCCCACTCCACTGATGACTTGCTCTTGGCCAACACCCTCAACGACTTTTACTGCCGTTTTGACGAGCCATCAGGCAGCCTTCACACCTCCAACGGCCCCAACAATAGAGACACTTTGGACACTCATTCCCCCAACTCTCCCCCCTACATAGAGCCATCACCACCTTCAATCACTTCACCTGCAACACCCCCCTCCTCACCCCACACAAAAGAGGATTTCACACCACCTCCTCCCACCACAACTCTTCATATTCATGAAGAAGGTGTGAGGAAGCAGTTTAAGAGTCTGAATGCTCGAAAAGCTCCCGGCCCAGACGGCGTGTCTCCTGCCACCCTCAGACACTGTGCAAACGAGCTGGCCCCAGTGTTTTCTGGCATCTTCAACTCCTCACTGCAGGCCTGTCATGTGCCTGCCTGCTTCAAGTCCTCTACCATAATCCCTGTCCCCAAGAAACCTAGGATCACTGGACTAAATGACTACAGACCCGTGGCTCTGACATCTGTGGTCATGAAGTCTTTTGAGCGCCTAGTTCTCTCCCATCTCAAGACCCTCACGGCCCCCCTCCTGGACCCCCTGCAGTTTGCATACAGAGCCAACAGGTCTGTAGATGACGCCATCAACATGGCCCTACACTTCATCCTGCAGCATCTGGACTCCCCAGGAACCTACGCCAGGATCCTGTTTGTGGACTTCAGCTCTGCCTTCAACACCATCCTTCCAGACCATCTCCAAGGCAAGCTTTCCCAGATGAATGTGCCTGATCCCATCTGCCGGTGGATCACTGACTTCCTGACGGACAGGAAGCAGCATGTGAGGCTGGGAAAGAATGTCTCGGACTCCCGGACCATCAGCACCGGCTCCCCTCAGGGCTGTGTTCTTTCTCCTCTGCTCTTCTCCCTGTATACTAACTGCTGCACCTCCACCCACCAGTCTGTCAAGCTAATCAAGTTTGCAGATGACACCACCGTTATTGGACTCATCTCTGACGGGGATGAGTCTGCCTACAGGAGGGAGGTTGAACGTCTGGTGTCCTGGTGCAGCCACAACAACCTGGTGCTGAATGCCCAGAAGACAGTGGAGATTATTGTGGACTTCAGGAAGCACACAGCCCCACTCCCCCCCATCATCCTGTCTGACACCCCCATCACCTCTGTGGACTCGTTCCGCTTCCTGGGTACCACCATCACCCAGGACCTGAAGTGGGAGCCCACCATCACCTCCGTCATCAAGAAAGCCCAGCAGAGGATGTACTTCCTGAGGCAGCTGAAGAAATTCAACCTGCCAACACGGACGATGATGCAATTCTACACCGCAATCATCGAGTCCATCCTCACCTCCTCCATCACCGTGTGGTACGCTGGAGCCACTATCAGGGACAAACAGAGACTGCAGCGTGTTGTGCGCTCTGCTGAGAAGGTGATTGGCTGCAGACTCCCATCTCTGCAGGACCTGTACACCTCCAGGACACTGCGGCGTGCAGCTCGGATCTCAGCTGACCCTTCTCACCCTGGACACAGTCTGTTTGACCTGCTCCCTTCAGGCAGGAGGCTCCGGTCCATTCGCACCAGAACCTCTCGCCATAAGAACAGTTTCTTCCCCTCTGCTGTTGGACACATGAACAATAACCATATGACTGTCCCCGCCACTAACACATGACCCTACGCTGTGTTCACTGCATCATTCCATGTTTGGCACTGATCACCACCTGCACTCATGTATATATCATGTATATATCTATCCACTTAGCACTTTTAATTCTTATTCTTATTTTTATATTTTTATGGCAGTATGTTTGCACTGAAGCACCGCAGCAATTTCCTAATGTTGTAAACCTGCTCAACATTTGGCAATAAAACCCTTTCTGATTCTGATTCTGAAATCAATCCTCTCAAAGGAAGCTGCACCAAATGCTGAAACATAGTAGCGGTTGCTCACTTACTTGGCTTGGGGATGGACAAGAGAGATTTTTAAGAGTTCCTCCTCATTATCAAAAGTCATCAGATTCACTCTGTGAGCGCAGGCGTATCTGATGTGGGACAGCGGTTTGGTTGTGTGGGCGTAAATGATGTCATCGGGCTTCACGCCAAGCGATAGGGCCAGCTCGATCTCAGCCTGCGTGGGACCAAGATGTATTTATACAAGAGCTGACTCTCAAGAACACAAACTAATCCTCATTATTTTAAGATATTCCATCAGTACCTTGCTGGCACAGTCGAATCCGGTGTCCAGAGCGCTTAGCATCTTCAAAACTGCTGTTGTGTTGTTGCACTTCACTGCATAGAAGGGTTTCACCCGAGGCAACAGACTGATCCACTGCAGGTGCCTCTCTAATATATTGTCAAGATTTACGACATAGAAAGGCTCCTCGCTGCCCTAGAAGATGCATTTTTTGGAGACCTCTTCATAATCATACAATATTTTGAGAGCCATCTCAGAACATTTGGACAAAATTAAGGAATTTGAATGATACGATGCCTCTGATGCTCACCACCGAATACAGCTGTCTAATCTTGCCATCAATGATGTCACTGATGCTCCTTCCAGTCTCTAATATTTCAATGGGATTCCTCTCAAGAGACAAATCATGCATGACTGATCCATTTGTAGTTTCAGGTGCTGGAGGAGACACGGAGCAGGAAAAGGCAAAAAGGTCTAGATTCGTAAACAAGAATCAACTTCATTCACAAAAACCAAAACATCAAATTAAGTTTTTCCCCCTGTTTTCTTACCATAGGATGAAACGTTCTCCATACAGTGGAAAAAAGAAACCAACAAAGCTATATAAGCTATTTTCAAACAGGCCCGAGTGTGTTTGCAGGGCTTTCTAGCTATGCAGGCACACTTGACAAGGATTCAGTCCAACAGATACTCAGTGTGCTGTGTTTTATTAGCTGAGAACAGACTTTTCTCCACCTACCTTTAAGGAAAAAAACAAAAAAAAACCCCCCAAAAAAAACCCAAAACAAAGAACATCAGTAGTATTTACTTTACAAAACCTGCAATACTATTTTTTTTCCTGTGCAATGTCAATATGTCTCTAAACTAACTACACTAGGGAACAGCCCGTGAGGGTACGTTTCAGTAGTGTTTCCATGTGTGCGTGCCATTCTGTCTCTAAACATGACAGCAGCAAGTTTTCAATGTAATGTAAAACTTTGTTAACATGACCCAACTCAGCACTCCTGCAATCTATTATAATCCACCAAGGTCATCAAGATCAACTCGAATGATTTATCAGTCAAAAAATAATATAAAGCCTTATAACTATGACTCTTATAAGTATGATGACAACATAGGCATAGAGGGAATGATACAAGGATGTTAAAAATGACATTATTTTGGCCTTTGAACTATTCTTCAAATAAAAAAAAATCTTCATGTCTTACTTTTAAAGCTATGCTTTTCATGTTTGTATAAGGTGACCTGAAAACCTGTTACATCTTTAAAGTATCATCAAGAGAAATCATCTGCTGGGCTAGGTATAAATACACAGTAGTATAACACTGACGTCTGCAATGGTACAATAGCGATGGGCTAATGGACATCTGAAGACTGCTGGGTACCACAGACAGGAGCTTCAATAACTTTATGAAAAAGTGATGATGCAATGACTACGCTGGGAGATGAAAATCAGGAGCCCCTCATGTTTTACAACTTTACCTGACTCATCAAATATGCCACAGAAGGCCAGCATAAACAGGCAGTGAAAATAAGTTTGTGCTGGGAATCCTGTGTGAACATGTGCAATAAAGACATTTTGACCTTGAGCACCCAGACCCACAATGGCCTGTCCTCTGGGTGCATACTTACTCCCTGAGCACCTGGCACAAACAGTGGCATGCTCTTACAGCAAAACAGCATTTCTCAGGTTTCTATATTTTTATTATGCTCCCCAGAAGTCCTGCGCTGGCCACTCCACCGCAGGCCTGCACCTGCATAGCGAGCAAATATGAATCTGTGTCAAATTGAACTCTTCTCTGTGTGAAAGGACGTTACTGGTGATAAGAGCCGCGTCTCTGCGGCATTTCCCACACAGAGACGTGACTGTTACGTTTCGGTGTTGTCAGTGTGTTGTTTTTGGCGTGACTGTTATGTGTTTCCTGTTTTACTTTGAAAGTCTGTGTTATCTTAGTCTTTTCAGTTTACGTTTCCCTGTCTCGTCAGTTCTGAGTTGCCCCAGCTGTGTTTCCCTCTTGTTGTCCATTTTCCTGATTGCTCCCTCTAGGTATTTAAACCCTGTGTTTCAGTGTGTCATGGTCGCGATCTCCCCCGGTTGCCTAGCCCGGGGCGTAACATTGTGTGTGTGTGTTTTTTTTTTTCCTTTATTTTTACTTTTTTCGTGTTGCATTCCGGTTGCCTAGGCCGGGGTGTAACAGTGACACAGTGTGTGCTTACAGCAACTGGAGTGCACTCCGACTCGTTTTACTAGCAGGCAAAGCCCTCGCCTTCTGCTCAGAGAACGAAGTTCACCAGAAGAACCAGCTGCAGTCCACAGGACGAGACACTCACTAATGATTACCAATTATGTTGCAAAAAAGTAAATAAATACTCAACTGCCTGGGAAGAGCTATTGCACTTCCTGTGAATAACAATGAGGAAATTACTCTAGAAACAGGCTGCTATTCAGTCCAGAGTGCTTGTGAGACAGTAAGTGAATGAGGAGCAACAACTTAATCTATTGCATACATCTGCTTCTACAAAAAAAGGCTGTATCTTAAAAAACCCCAGAAAACATCAACTTGTAAGATGATGCTTTACTCCAACTAAAAGCAAACCTGTAAAAACAAAGCTGCAGATATTGAAACCATGTAGCCCAGAGTGGGGATCTGATAGTATTAGAAGTTCCACTCCATTACTAGCATACACATACAGGTGTGCAGATGCCTCTCCCCTGACCAAAATAGACAAAATTTAGTGGGAAACGCTGCTGCAACTAATCTGAGCTGTTTTCAGTCAGCTAGTCCAATTTTTCAGCCTGAAGTCAATGCATCAGATGAGGAATGAGACCACAAGACCAGGGGCCCGTTCTTCGTACCTCGCTAAGTAGGTTAGCCGGATTAGATTGTTGACGATTTCGCGTGATCCTGGATCAGTCGGTTCCCCGAAGCTCATCCGGGACTTGCTGTCATAGCAACAGAGCCGTAAGCGTAAACCTGCTCGGGAGCAGGTTTACTTTATGTAAACAGGATTAGATCGCGGCCACGCAGGTATGTCCGCTTCATTTATACGAAAGCAACAGCGATATTTTACCACTGTTTCACCATAAATAAATAACATCAATGTAACTAAAGATAATGCAGCACTTGATCCTTTTATTGATGTCACACAGATACATACAGGTCATTTCCTAAAAAAGGGAAATGAACTATTAACATTCTATTACATGTATGTGATTATTACAGATGTAATTCATATTTCAGAGTAGTAATTGTAAATTACTTCGTGTAATCAAGATGAGAGACCACGGCTATAAAAGCGAAGGTGGATTTGGGAAGCCTGTCGCAGCCATGTCCTGTCCGTATACGCGACCAACCCATTGCGGAAGGTGCAAGATTGATAAGGAGAGTCCTCAGAATTCAGCGTATATTGCGGGATAGACAGGATCCTTTAGCTCAGCGCGACAGTGTGCTCATAGAGAGATATCGATATTCCCGTGAGGGTATTATTTACTTAACCAACTTGTTGACGAGGGGGTGCAGGACCACCACCTGTCTTTTTTTCCTCTGCCCTTTTCTTGGTTGCTGTTATGAACAAACTAACAGAGTATTACAGGCCAGTATTACCTTGCCAAGAGACGCAAAGCAATCTAAGAGATAAATATTACCATTCTGTAGAATACTCCTGTATTCCACTTTTACTTGTTCCCATGTTCTTGTGGGTCCTGTTGTGGCTCTAATGTGAAAGGGGATATAATATAACATATTATAATATAATATAATGCCATATGATATTGGACAATATAGTGTCATATGATAGATCTACCCTACCGCCTACTGGTGTTGGCCAGAGGGGCCGATGGCGCGATATGGCAGCCTGGCTACAACCGTAGCTGCCTCCACCAGTGTGTGAATGTGGGAGTGAATGAATAGTGGTATCGTAAAGCGCTTTGGGTGCCTTGGAAAGCGCTATATAAATCCAATCCATTATTATTATTATTATTAAATTACCTACGAGTTTGATTTGTCAGCAACTTTCTGCCAGCCCTCTCTCCTTGCTTTTGCAGCCTTTGCAGTGTTCTCTTGCGTTTTAATTAAACTCTGAAACTCCTGAAATCCCTCACTCATGAGTTCTTGCTCTGCTGCCGGAAAATACCGAGCACGCCCCTTCGACATTTTCGCCGACCAATCAGCGGGTTGACGATCAATGTTTCTACTATCGATGCGTAGCCCCTTTTACGACACCCAGTGATGTCACATTCCTGCGTCCAGCTGTAGTAATCGTCAACAGCAGGTGTGTTCGGGGAACCGGATTAGCGAGCTCACGGTTAGCGCGATGATTTGATCTTGGATGTGTCATTTGATCTTGGATGTAGTAAGCGACATACGAAGAACGGGCCCCAGGTAACACATCCTGTAAAGCTGCCTAATTAACAGCTATGAAATCACTGACTAATGATGAATCACATCCATCAGACCTCTGTGTGCTGATAAGTAGGAGGGTCTGCAGTTTTTAAGTGTCACAATTCTCTGTGTCTTAAATACACCACCGAGGCTGAAAGAAATAAAACTAAAACCATCTTTGGTACTTCTAAACATCAACAGTCTCTCACGTCTTAATGACAGGACTGTGGTATTAACATTTTTATATTTTTGCCTGACTACAGAGAGGCTTAACTTGATTGATACAGTAACTCTTTTCCAGCCTTACAGAGCAACATGCTCTGTAAAGGACATACTGAACACCGAGATCTGGGCTAATAGCTTGTTGAGAATCACTTTGCTGGTGTAAAATACAACTTTATGCCTGTTAAACTGTTATCTTTGGAATTTTTGTAGCTTTAACTGAATAGGTGAGTTTCTGCAACAGGCTGCCACTAAAGGGCCTAAACATACAATTTAAAATGAGTTCTGTGCCAAGATGTCTGTTATGTGTAGACACGCCATTGGTTTGTCTTTTTTTGTTTTTTGTTTAAAGAGCCACAGGTCATTAAATGGCTTACAAATCCCTCGGAAAATGTTCAATGAAAGGACTGGGCCAAAAATGAGTGAAAAAGCACTTCACAAAGCCTGCAGGAGTCCTGTTTAGGAGAGCTTGGAAGCAAATACAGGGAAGGCTTAAGACTTTTACAAGCACTGTTTACTTCCGGAGAAAAGCAACATTGACCGCTGGTATAGTGGAGGTGTGCATTGCCCGTGTTTGTCTGGACCATTTACCTAACCTGAAGATGGAAAAAGACATGTGGAAGCGGCCTCATCTCTGGGTCGTACAAGGCTGAAGTCCAGCGCTGAGTAGTGATGTGCGGATCGATCCTGAAATATCGATTCCTCCGATACCAATCATTTATGTTCTAGAATCGATTCTCACATTAAAATATCGATATTTTAGTAATTTAGGGTAAATTGTAGTTTATCATTAACAGGAACACAGTGGAAAGAAACTATAACATTCGGATTTTCTACATTCAAAGGAACTACTTCCTCTTCCGCCTTTCATAGTCATGTGCGAAATACGGCTGTATAAATGTCTCGCAGCCCCTTGGCGTGCGCGCTCACAACAATGGCTGAGCGTAATTGTGCGGACGTATTTTACCTCCACAAACAGCTGAGATGTGGTTTGCGATACATTTGGCAAAAAAGTGAGGTGTTGTGGCCATACTTGCCAACCTTGAGACCTCAGAATTAGGAAGACATTCAAAAGGGCTGTTGGGGGGGAGTGATAAATAAATTTTACAGTGTTTATCGGAGAAAATACGTTAAATGTCACCGTTATTATTGGCCGGCCCAGAAACAGCGGGGGTGTCCAAATTCAGAGGCTGCTTCCGCCTGAGGACCGGCCTTCATGGTCTAAAGAAAGCCGTCACAAGCTCCCTCGGTGGAGTGAAACTCTGCCGTCTGCTCCTTGCTGTCTAAAATATAACTGGGCGCTGACTTAAACTCTTCTGTTTAATCAGTTTTCTGCTTGATGTTTATTCAGCTGTGTGAAAACCCCGGAGGAACCCTCCCGAGGGATTAATAAAGTTAAATTTAATTTAATCTAATCTAATAACTTTAATCTCAGCCAAACCGATTTACTCACGAACAAATAAAACACTGAAAAAGCCAAACAAGAACATTTTTAAATTATCAAAGTGACTTATATATCATGTTTAACCCGAGTAGTGAAAGACCGCGGGGGTTTGAAGACGATGCGTCGGTCGGCTCAGATATTTGAAGTTTACACAGCTACATTCTGAAAACCTGAAACCTGAAAATATGTTAAAAGTTTTTTTTTAAATTTTATTATGTTGCTCTTTGTTGTTTGCTTTCTCTTCTGTTTTTTTTCCTCCATACAGGTGATCCAGGTGTTTTGCGGGGTTTTTCTTCCCCCCCCCCCCCTTCTCACCGTCTCTTCTCCCCTTTGGTTTTCAATCAAATGGACCAATATGGCAAGGCCATGATGATCCACTTGGTAAAATAAATCTGCTTGGCATCTTTCTTGGCCTTAAGACAACAATTCTGATGGCTAAAGATCCAAACGGGACACAAAAAAAAAAAAAGAAAAGAAAAAAAGTTTCTTTGCGACCCAGAAAGAGAAATAAGAGTAATATTAAAACTAAGTAGCTGCCGCCGTTGTTGGAAACTGGAATTGGCTGCGCCTGCTATGAATTCTCGATATGGTTTTTCAATTTTGTTGCCCGGGTGGAAAATCGGGAGAAATTCGGGAGAATGGTGGCTCCGGGAGATTTTCGGGAGGGGCACTGAAATTCGGCATTCTCCCGGAAAAATCAGGAGGGTTGGGATGTATGGTTGTGGCAACATCACTAACCTTGTCAAACACCTCAGAGTAGGGGAGACCGGGGATAGTTGTAACGTGGGTCAGTTACACTTCCAATTTCTCCAATCAGGGCTAAGTTTCAAATGATGTGACTCATCATGTGCATGCCCAACTCAGTTCTGCTATCACATGTGAAAAATCAGCACATTTTGTCAAACACAGACAATTTAACACAAAAAAAGTAATTTGTATGCCAAAAAGTAAGTTTTTCTACTTTATTTCAATTTCTAATAGCATTATCTGCTTTGCAGTTAAACTCATCAAACTTAAATTATGTTATTTGTATGTCTATGGGGATATATTCTGTGTAGGTCTTTAGTGCTAATGTTTTAGCCGTTGGCTGTAATGTTAGCTAGTTCATGGCTATAGGAGTCTGGGTCAGTTGTAACAGCAACAGTCTGGGTTAGTTGTAACAATAATGCAGATGTTACAACTTACCACACTATTACTTTAACTTATATTAAACAAGTTGGGGCAACGACATCAGCAGAGAGAGCTTCACTGGTCGCATTTGTATATGCGGTTAATGCCATTGGCAACACAATTCCTCCACTGTTTGTGTTCCCACACATACATTATGCAGACCACTGTGTCAGAGATGGACCAGTAGGAAGTACTGGTAGTGGAAATAAATCAGGATGGGTGCAAGAAACAGATTTCCTCATCTTTCTGAAGCACTTTGCAAACCACACCAAGGTAAGCCATGATAAAAAGTAATGGAATTGCGATGCTGGTGAACAACTACATTTTTTCAGCTTCATTGTTATGTTCAAAATTGGTGCAAGAGTTGTAGGTTATAATGCCCACTGAGCCAATGAGGCCAAACTCAAGGAAGACCAACCAAAATTTATGAAATATTCAGTTGCAGAAAATTCCATAACTTGTCTTTTTTGGGGGGTTGGAATATGTTCAAAAGCTAGATTTCTGCATTCTGTCACACACACACACACACACACACACACACACACACACACACACACACACACACACACACACGGCTCTAAGTGCATTCGTGTGTTGAATAAACAAAGATTACTTGTTAATATTTTGTTAGTACCCTTATTTCATTGTGTTACATTTTACCCCAGGATATGTTACAACTAACCCAGACTATGGGGTTAATTGTAACATTTCACTCTTTGTGTTTGAGACCATACCATGCAATGGGTAATTGTGCTGCAGAGAAAATAGCTGCACTATTTAATAGCAGAGACATGTAAATACTTTGCATTACATTTTGAATCCACTACCTTAAAAGAGCTTCAATTTACAGACAGAAATGTCAAAAATGTTACAACTATCCCCGGTCTCCCCTAAATCATATCACAGGATATGACAAGTGTATGTTGAGACGAACTGAAGAGGAGGACAGGGACAGGTGCTGCTAGGGCGACACAGACGTCTCTCACGAAGTCCTTTAGTGCTGCAGGCAGGCAAGGTGTTCAAATAGCGCACAACTTAAGTTTTTTTATTTCTATATGATGAACTCTGCATTATTAAGTGATAAGAACAAGTAATCTGATGACCTATGTCCAAATAATGATGTCCAAATAATTTCCCCCAGGGATCAATAAAGTATTCTGATTCTGATTCTGATATAATCATTATGACGCTATAATTTGAGATACAATAAATAAAATGAGTTTTTGTACAAAGTATCGGTATCGGATCAGTATCGTCGATACCACCCTGAATATTACTTGGTATCAGATCAGAAAGGAAATCAGTGGTATCGCACATCACTAGCGCTGAGTGACGGTGCAGGTAGCAGACTTACCAGGAAGAGATGCCCCCTACAGGCTTATATAGGAATCTGCTGAGGTATGAAAACAAGCTAGAATACCTTCTACTTCTGTCCAATCGCTAAGAACACCGTGCACACATAACTTCAAGCTAATTTTTGACTTGCCCTAAGGTTAATCCATTGTTTATTGTTGATGTTAATCCATCATCACAGTATAACAGGAAGCCAGGATATCAGTCTGTGCAGTTAGGAAAAAAAAATCATACATTTTAACTGCTTTGGTGCAAATCAAAGTGATAAAAGGTGAAAAGGATATTATGCAATTTACACACGCAATGCTATTTATATAAAAAAACCAAAGCATTTGCAGATGGATAGTTACACAATGGTGTAACTATCATCTTAGTGTAATGTATGCTTCCTCTCTGGGCATTAATCACATATGAAATCTACCTCATGTTCCTGTTTCTTTCATTTAAGGAACATTTCTAGATTGCAAGCTACAGTCTGCCCCTCTGAACTGGGGAAAACTGGTCCTTTGTGTCGTTGTGTCAAGATTATTGTAATCCTTCGTTTACCAACTCAGATAAACTGTCGCTTTCATCCTTACAAGCTAGAAAAAATGTTGCAACCAGACACCAAACGTACTATAGCAAGCAAGTTCACATTGCGCTGATTTTATTGTTTTTATGATGGCTCCCAGTTTATTTTAGAATTTGTTTTGAAATTCTCATACTTGCATACAACTGGGCTCGTCAGGCACTCTGTTTGGCTGCAGTGGTTATTATTATATTTACATGCTTCCATCTCCCGTTTCTGCTCGGTGACAACTCGTACTTTTCCACTCTCCTTTTTCCTCCCTCCCTGGTGCTCACAGACACATAACGGGTATGGCAGTCCATTCTCCCTGCAGCACGGACTACACTGCCCATGAGGCTACATTTTTTAGGGCTATGCCTGTAGCATTCTGTAGCTTAGCACAACAACAACAACAAAAAGGTGCTCTCTCACCCAGGAAACACACAGTCGCAGAGCGCGCATCACCCTGTAACCATGGCAATCGCAACGCTGCCGCCTGGAACAACAGGACATGCTGTCAAACAAAAGTCAAACAGTCCTGACCCGCGACAATATGAAACAGGAAAATACCGCCATGTAATCCATTTATTTCAACAAAGTAACTATATTCTAAATACCACCTTTTTAAATGGTAACTGTAACGGAATACAGTTACTCATATTTTGTATTTTAAATACGTAACGGCGGTACATGTATTCCGTTACTCCCCAACACTGTCTGTTGCTACCCCATGGACATCGTAGGATCGTACGTCATTGTCATGGACAATCTTGGTTTAGTGACGCAGTCACACAGCCAGCTGACGGATACTCACTACTTAGAGAGAAGGGGGGGACTGTTTCATTTGTTATGTCACAGATTGCAGGGCTTCCACGCAGAACTTCTGAATAACTCTATGAAATTTGTAGAGTCTATGGATGTGCAAGTGCAGCTCTGAGTTCAACCGGATTTTGAACGTTGTCAATAGAAATAAAGTATCAAGTCGATCTTACATGCTGCACAATAATATTCAATATTTAGTATTTACTGTTATATTCACATAGATTGTCACGATGATGTTGTTTATTATATTGCTCTCTTTTTTTGCATGTTTTCTCTTTTGTCTGCTGGGGTCTGCTGGGTCTGCTGGGGCGGCAGCATCTCTGCTGGGGACAGGAAGAGACTGAACAGGGTGATCCGAAGGGCCAGCTCTGTTCTAGGATGCCCTCTGGACCCAGTGGAGGTGGTGAGTGACAGGAGAACGGCGGCTAAGCTGTCATCCCTGATGGACAACATCTCCCACCCCATGCAGCAGACTGTGACAGCACTGAGCAGCTCCTTCAGTGGGAGACTGCGGCACCCACGGTGTGGGACGGAGAGATTTCGCAGGTCTTTCCTCTCCACTGCTGTCAGACTCCATAATAAAGACTTTAACTGATCAAGCACACACATCCATACATATGCAATAATACCAAGTGCAATAATCCTTTCTGTCATCGTTGTATTTTTACTCAGTTGTATATAGTATTTGTATTTGTATTCTATTTTTATCTTATTGTATATTTATTTTATTTTATTCTACTGTATATAGTATTTTATTTTATTCTATTCTGTACAGTTGTGTACTGTATTTATTCTTATTGTATTCTAATTTTTGCCTCATAACTTTTGCACTGTCCACTCCTGCTGTGACAAAACAAATTTCCCACGTGTGGGACTAATAAAGGTTATCTTATCTTATCTTAGCTCCAGACTAAATATTTCAGCTTCCTGTTAAATACACTGCTGCTCGCTGTCTTTACTCAGAAAACTGAGAGGACCGAGGCCTGCAGTGTGTGGCCCTAGTGTTCAGGAACAGAACCTCCTCTGTTTAGCTGCAGTTAAAAACTTTTCTGTCTAAACAGACCTTCTGTTTTTTTCATTGTTCATCTCTTTATCAAGTTCTTTTTTTTTTTTTTAATTCAATGTGTTTCCTTAGTCTAATATGATCCCAGTGTTAATAGGAAAATTAGGAGCTGTAAACCCCAAACTGAAAGAGTGGCTCTGGCAGATTTCAGGCACAGCATCAGAGAAGACTGTAGTCCTAGAATCAGATGATGCAGAACGCACAGAGCTCTGGTCGATGACATGCACAACCATGCTGTGATGTGACTGTGCTGACCAGTGTTGTTCTCTAGCATATCGAGACTATCTCTCCACACCGTTACATATTCCATATGTACGGGGTACGACCCCCCGGTCGTGGCGTGTGGATATTTCTTTAAGACACTCCGGCACGCCCGGCTACGCCCCACAGCTACGTATAAAACAGCTGTGCAGACGTGACACCGGTGATCGTTGATCTCCACTTGTTGTGTGTGTGTGCGAAGGAGTGCTTACCTTGAGAGTGCTGTGTGTGTGCGCGTCTCTTGGAGCGTGCTTCGGCATCCTCCGTGGGCGATGTATTTCTCCCTTCTAGGTCCCCTGGTAGCCCCGGTATTCCCCTGGTAGCCCCGGTATTCCCCTGGTGTCCCCGGTATTCCCCTGGTGTCCCCGGTCCCCTGGTGTCCCCGGCCTGTTGGTCCGGCTGTCGGCTTGCTGCGGCCCGCTCTCCTTGGCCTCTCTTGCGGGGAGGCTCGGCACTCGGAGCGGGTGCTGTCGCCTGGGCGCTGGGTAGCTTAGCCTGTGGGCTACGCGGCGGCTCGCGGCGTCGGCTTGCTGTGTGACTACTGTCAGCTGGGCTGCTGTGTTGCTTGATCCCGGTGGGGACACTGCTTTGCATCGCTAGCGTGTGCCGTCGGCTAGGCTGCTGTGACAGCATAACACATAGGGGTAAACAGTCACGGGAAGTAAACAGCTTCAGTGTTGCTATCGGCTAACTGCTGTGGCACGCTACATAGGGGTCACGCGGCTCGGCGTTGCTGTTACGCCATCGCCTGCTCGCTCGGCTCTGCTGCGGCTGTGTGCATAAACGCCGCCAGCAGAGGCTGTGTCCCACTCTTCCCTGACAGTGAGGTGTGTAAGGAAGATCGCTTGCCTGCCCTGCGGGAATTAACAGTGGGTTTGGGTTTCAGGCTAGGGCGGCACTTCCCCGTTGGTGTGTGGCCCCGCCCCTTGCTAGCCACGCTGTATGGCGGGCCACGCCTCCCCGACTTGCCTTGAGTGTGGCATTCCTATGCCTTTGGAGGATGGGCACGAGCACTGTGTGCTGTGTCTGGGTCCTGAGCATGCTTTGCTGGCTAGGGAAGCCCCTGCCTCGTGCATGAATTGTTTTATTCTGCCCGAACGGACTAGGGACGCTCGTGCTTGGTATTTTTCTGTCAAGCGACCCGCACCTCCCTCATCTCAGGCCTCTCAGGCGCAGGTGCGGAAGATAGCTGCTGCTGACGTAGACTCTGGTCCCGCAGCTCCATGGGCCGGGTCCCCTTCCTCGTTTGTCGACCTGCGGGCCCCTCCCATGCCTTTCCCTCCTGTGACTCCGCCCCTGGGCCTGTGCCATTGAATGTGGACTATGGGGAGGCGGACGTTGACCAGGCCTCCGTCGTCTCCTCCTATGCCTCCCCCCTGTCTCCCGAGGTGCCCCCTGCTGGTTCCCCTGGCACGGAGTCTGGCCAGTTGAGTTTCTTTCAGCTTTTGGAGAGGGCGTGCCGGGCGCTTGAGCTGTCCCTCCCTGAGGTGCCGGTCTCGGCGCCTTCTCGGTTTGATGACGCTTCACGGCCTCAGCGCTCCTTATCTCAGGTGCCGCTGCTGCCTGATTTTCAGGACCTGGTGTGCACACAGTTTGAGGCCCCCGCGGCCCTGCACCGTTGGTCCCTTGCCTGTAAGCGCTTTTCGGCCATGCATGGCCGGGAGCGCATTGCCTGTGGGTCCCTTCACCCGGTTGATCCGTCCCTGGCCCCCCTGGTTGCCCCTTCGGGCTCCCTCCTGGGGCGGGCGGCGTGCCCTAATAGGGATGTGAAAACCATGGACGGCCTCTTGGCTCGGCTGCATAGGTCTATGGCGACCCAAGCCTGCCTGTCTAATTCGTCGGCCATATTATCGCTTCATCTGCGGCATTTGGCCCGTCGATTGCAGGCTACCTCGGGCAATCTGGAGGGCGTGAGTGAGTTGCTGTCCACGTCCTCTCTCCTAGCCTCACTCATGAAACATCAGGCTATTGCCACGGGCTCTTCCTTGGCTGCTTTTTGGGTGGCGCGTCGCCATCTCTGGCTGTCTCAGTCCCGGCTCCGTTCGGATGACCAGGATTGCCTCATGAGGCTCACGGTCGACCCTGCGGCCATGTTTGGCCCCGGTGCGGCTCTGCTCCTCCAGCAGGCTACGGAGACTCGCCGTGCTACGCAGGAGATGTCGCGGGGCTTACGCAAGCGTCCGGTCAGGGTGGGGCGGGCTCATGCTTCTGTGTCGCCTGCCCCTGCTGCTCCTACTTGGGGTCCTGAAGATCTCCGGACCCAGCTGGAGGCCTTTCGTAGGTGCGGCAGCCGCGCTCAGGCTCGGAGAGGGGGCCGGGGTGCCAAGGGCCAGTCGTCCTCTGGCCGCCCCCCTCCTTCCTGACGTTTCCCCGGGCCAGGCCGTCCTGCCCGCCTCCCTGGCTACAGAACAGCGTAGGGTTGCCTGGTCGGCCCTGGGGGCAGACCCTTGGGAGGAAGGAACTGGGGTCCCTTCTATCGAAGGGCACCATACGGGAGGTGGACGCCAGGGACCGCCGGGTGGGGTTCTTCTCCCGTTACTTTTTGGTCCCGAAGCGGGATGGGGGTCTCCGTCCCATTCTGGACCTCAGGGGCCTCAATCGCTATCTCCGGCCCCTGAAGTGCAAGATGCCCACGGTCCCCAGGGTGCGTCAGGCCATCGCTGCAGGGGACTGGTTTGCCACCATCGACCTGAAGGACGCCTACTTCCAGATCCCTATCTGGCAGGGTCACTGGCGGTTCCTCAGGTTTGGGTTTGAGGGGCGGATCTTCGAGTTCCGCGTCCTCCCCTTTGGCATTTCCCTGGCGCCCCGTACCTTTACCAGGTGCATGGATGCCGCCCTTGCTCCTATGAGGCTGCGGGGTGTCAGGGTTCTCAATTATTTGGACGACTGGCTTATCTGCGCTTCCTCGGAAGAGCAGTGTCGCAGCCATGTTGCCCTGTTGGTCTCACACATTCAGGCTCTGGGACTCCGCCTGAATCTCAAGAAGTCCAGGTTGGAGCCGTCCCAAACCACCACCTTTCTGGGCATGTCCCTGGACTCCGTCAAGGCCTTGGTCTCCCTGACGGCAGATCGCCGGAGGGTCCTCAGGGCGTGCCTGGCCTCCTTCAGCCTCCACTCTCGGGTGCGCTGGGGACTGTGTCTCCGCCTCATGGGCCTGATGGCTGCTACAGTGCAGGTGGTCCCATTGGCTCTCCTGCACATGAGACCGGTTCAGCGTTGCCTGCTGTCTCTCGGCCTCTGCCCGCAGCGGTCACACCTGTCCACCGTGCTGGTTTCCCGGGGCCTGGCCCGGGCCCTGCGGTGGTGGAGGGACCCTGTCAATCTTCGACAGGGTCAGGCGATGGGTCCTGTGACTCGCCGGCTCGTGGTCTTCTCAGACGCCTCCCCAGTCGGCTGGGGGGCGGTCCACGAGGGTTGCGGGGTCAGCGGCCACTGGTCGGGCCCATGGTTGTCCCAACACATCAATGTCCTGGAGTTGCGAGCCGCGTTCCTGGCACTTCAGCTTTTTTCGCCTCGGCTGCGGGGGTTTCATGTTATTGTCCGGACGGACAGCACCGTGGCGGCTGCCTATATCAACCGCCAGGGTGGGTTGGGCTCTCCTCCCCTCTGCAACATGGCCACCAGACTGTGGTTGTGGGCCCACCCCAGGTTTCTCTCCCTCTGGGTGGTCCACGTGCCTGGACCCCTGAACACGGCAGCGGACATGCTGTCCAGGGGGGGCCCGTGCCCTGGGAAGTGGCGACTCCACCCGCAGGTGGTGGTCGGGATTTGGCGCCGGTGTGGCAGGGCAGCGGTCGACCTCTTTGCCTCAAGAACTTTGACCCACTGCCCCCTGTTCTTTTCCCTGAAGGCCGACGATCCCCCCCTGGGCTGGGATGCCCTGGCACACCCCTGGCCCCGGGTCCTCCTGTACGCCTTCCCCCCCTTCTCCCTCCTTCATTCGGTCCTCTGTCGAGTTCAGACCGAGGAGATGCGGCTCATTCTGGTGGCCCCGCTATGGCCTCACATGCCCTAGTTTTCGGCCATTCCACCCCTCCTGGACGGCGTGCCCTGGCCGCTCCCGATTCGGAGGGACCTCCTGTCGCAGGCCGAGGGGGCTCTGTTCCATCCTTTCCCGGCAGGGCTGCGGCTGACTGCCTGGCCCCTGAGAGGGAGGGGCTCGGCGCCTTAGGCCTCCCTGCCTCGGTCATTGACACCATGCAGGAGTCTCGGGCGCCTTCCACCAGGGCTGCTTACTGCTACCGCTGGGGACTGTTCGCCGCCTGGTGCGCGGCCCGCGGGCAGGACCCCCATGGCGCGACGGTGGACGTCATCCTGAGCTTCCTGCAGTCCCAGCTGGAGGCTGGCAGGGCTGCCGCCACATTGCGTGGCCTGGTGGCTGCCATTAAGGCTGTTCGCCTCGGTCGCTCAGCCATTAGTGACGCCGATGCCGTCTTGATTTCCCGATTTCCGCGGTCCCCCCTTGGGATCTGGACCTGGTCCTTGGTGCCCTTGCGCACCCTCCCTTCGAACCTCTGCACGAAGCGGGGTTGAAGTGGCTGTCGCTCAAGACCGCTTTTCTCCTCGCTATTACGTCTGCTAGACGAATCGGCGAGCTGCAGGCCCTGTCGGTCCATCGTGACTGTTGCAGATGGCTACCGGACGGTCAAGGGGTGGTCCTTCGGCCTAACCCCGCCTTCCTGCCGAAGTCCCTCTCCGATTTTCACCTCTCCCAGTCGGTTGAGTTGCGGTCAGCCCCCACTGGCGGTCTGGATCAGGAGGCGGCGCAGCGTCTCCGGGCCCTGTGCCCCATTCGTGCACTGGCGCTGTACATTGCTCGTACTCGGCCGTTTTGTTCCACGGACCAGGTGTTCGTCTCGTTCCATCCTGGGTTGCTTGGCAGGCCCCTGTCCAAGCCCCGGTTGTCCCGCTGGGTCGTGGAGGCCATCCGCCAGGCTTATGCCTCGGCCGGTGTCCCTCTCCCCTTGGGCGTTCAGGCCCACTCTACGCGTAGTGTGGCCACTTCCTGGGCTTTGTGGAGAGGCGCCTCCCTCTCCTCTGTCTGTGAGGCAGCGACGTGGTCCTCGGCCTCCACCTTCACGCGGTTCTACCGCTTGAATGTGGCTTCCAGCCCGTCCTTCGGGGACCGGGTGCTGGGTGCCTTTCGGCAGTAGCCTTGCCCCGGCCTGCCAAGCTCCTGCTGGCTGCCCGGGAGCGGCCGATTGTTGCGGTTCCTGCGCGGGACCAGCTCAGGCCAGTCTTGCACCTTGCGGACTGCACCTCCACCCCCCGGCTTGGCCTTCGCGTCTGGCTTGGCCCTGACCGGGGTGGTGTGTACATATGTGTATTTGTATATAGTTCTTTGGTCTTCACTCTCGGCGGTTCGGTTGCACTGTCTCCTCGCGGGGTGTCTTACAGAGTTACCCCGTACATATGGAATATGTAACGGTGTGGAGAGATAGTCTCGATATGCTAGAGAACGTACGGTTACGTTGTAACCTTGGTTCTCTTAGTGAGAGACTATCTCTCCACCGTGAGGCCACTCGGAGACGCGTTCCGATCAAACGATCACCGGTGTCACGTCTGCACAGCTGTTTTATACGTAGCTGTGGGGCGTAGCCGGGCGTGCCGGAGTGTCTTAAAGAAATATCCACACGCCACGACCAGAGGGGGGTCGTACCCCATACATATGGAATATGTAACGGTGTGGAGAGATAGTCTCTCACTAAGAGAACCAAGGTTACAACGTAACCGTACGTTTTGAGTTTATTGACTTTATTGACAATTGATTGACTCATGAATCACTAACACTGCAAGATCTGCCAGAATAGCTTCATCACTCTGTGTATTATGTAAATAAAACAATGTAAAGATATTTATGATTCTCATAAAACCATGTTTATTCACAACAGAACACAGAAACAGTGTTCAAACTGAGTCATACTATCTCACACTGCGGAGCAACTGAAGATTTTATCCTCAATGTGTTAGAAGCGGGGAAAAATGGGCAAGCATGAGGATTTGAGTGAGTTTGTTCAATTATGGTCAAATTGGAATGGTCAGATCATCTCTAAATCTGTACCTCTGGTGCGGTGTTCCCGGTCTGCGGTGGTCAGTATCTATGAAAAGTGGTCCAAGGAAAGAACAGTGGTAAACCAGGGACAGGGTGATGAGTGGCCGAGGCTTGAGTGGCACCGTGTGGTCTGATCCAACAGACGAGCTGCTGGTGAAAAAGATAATGCTGGTTCTGATAGAAAGGTGTCAGAATACACAATGCTTCAGGAATGGTTTGAGGAGCACAGCAATGAGATTGAGGTGTTGACTCAACCCAGTTATCTGTGGGATGTGCTGGATAAACAGATTTTCTCAGTTTAAACATTCAAGATGTTTCCTGTGTTCTGCTGTGAATAAAATCAAAATTTTACACATTGGTCACACGTCTTCTCCACCAAAGCAGTGCTGATGGGAAAGGAGTGCTTGTATACTGTATGTGAAAAGTAACCTAGTGCTTTATCAGCTGATCGATGATGCTAAAACACGGTATTATGCTAATCATAAATCATATGCTATCCATGTAAATAATACACAATAAAAGACTGAATCAGTCAAAAGTACCTGCTGACATCATGAGAGACATTTTCTGTCTAAATGCTGGTTACTTCTCTTTGCACCCTCTAATAACGTCTCTGTTTTACAAGCTTGCTGCATTTGACTTTGTTTGGCGTAGATGTTTTCCCAGTCATCTAAACCAAACTCTAACTGTTTGGTTATTGGATACAGTGCCTGCCCCGCAGCCTGCAATACAAAGAATAGCTGTTGAAGTCAGCTCATTAGGCACTGGATGATGTTTTGAATTTTGAATTCAGTTTAGTTTTATTTGTGCCAAATCACAACAACAGTCACCTCAAGCAGCATAGCTTCCTAGCCTATTGCAGTGTAATTAAGGGAGGGTCCAGCTAACTATAACCTTTAGAAATATTTTAAGCCTAATCTCAAAAATAGAGATAGAGTCTGTCTCTTGAATCCAAACTGGGAGTTGGTTCCATGGAAGATGGGCCTGGAAGATGAAGGCTCTGCCTGCCGTTTTACTTTTGAATTTCCCAGGAACCACAAGTAATATTAGTCTTTCTATCAATATTTGGTTAGAGGCCCCTGGCATATGCGACTTCAGTAAATGACATGCACACACACAAAATGCTCTTTCTTCCCATTTCTGTTAATACACCAAACAATTCATATGTTAAGTTTGTTCTGTTAGTATCTCTACAGAGATAGACAATCACTGTGGAGCTTATGTCACACAACAATAAAGCTCTCATTACACACAACAGGTTCTTCATTCAGTCTATGAAGACACTTCGTGTTTGCTGTAAATTCAGATGATTATTATCAAAGACCAGTCCAGCAAAAATCAACACAGAAAAGTTTGTACTCGGAAGTCCACAATAGATCTAGATTGCTGTTCAAAAGTAC
Source organism: Aulonocara sp. 'chitande type north' Nkhata Bay (assembly GCF_057382095.1). NCBI lineage: Eukaryota > Metazoa > Chordata > Actinopteri > Cichliformes > Cichlidae > Aulonocara > Aulonocara sp. 'chitande type north' Nkhata Bay. The sequence continues at coordinate 2,428,355 of NC_141347.1, read as the reverse complement.
AAATTATATTTCTTATAGTAGCTTTAAATGTGGCTATCAACAAGCTGGTGGGGGAGCATAAATCATGAGACTGAACTTTGATGCCACATTTTGAATCTAGATTCATTCAGTGCATAGTTTTACTTTCATTAGATGCTTGCGTTAGGTTTAGGAAGGCGTTGCTGTTTGAGGTACCCAGTGCATTTATACCAAGCAGTCCTACCCAAGTGTTTGTATACGTCTACTTGTACTTATGTTTTCACTTCTGATCATCATAAATGGTCATGATCTGCATGTAGTGGTACAATTCACCATGTCTGTTTATAAATATTTCTCTCAGATGGCTACCACTGATGGTGATGCAGCATTAGTCATGTGTACCTCACCAGGTGACACACTAAGCATGGGGCCCTAACTTGCTGTAACTGGTAGTGTTTTTTGTGTAAAGAAAGTCTCATTTTAATGCTTGTTTGTTGTAGGTGTGTATTTGCTCTTTTTCTCTTGAAAAGTCAACTGATATGTAGTATGGCTTGGAGGTTCCCAAGCTTGTACATAAACGTGGATATGCTGAACGCACAATGTGTTGCAGAAATAGAGCCGACACTATTTAACAACTACTTAACAAAGTAAGCTAATAAATAAAATACAAAAAAAGAGAGAAAAGGTCTGACACTTGAGATTGGCTGCTGGACTACTTGTTCAATGTGTCAAGCCTGACACTTCTGAAAGAGAAAACCAGAAGAATATAAACCAATTACAGAGTTATTCACTTAATTTACTGCTAGTGTCAATTAGTGATGGTAAATTTGATTCTTTTTACTGAATCGAGTTTTAATGAGTCACTCACCAAAGTGAATCGGGTTTTTTGAGTCATTTGATTCACTGAGTCAGTTGACCAGAGAGTGCAAAAAATGTACATTTTCACTCAAATTTGTTTCTCTTTTCATGTAAATACTACTGCTAAGATGAATGATTCTTAAAAAAAACTATTTTATAGAGCAAAAAAGAGCAAAAACATTTCTAAAATTAAGCAAGTTCCTATCAAAATTGCTTAATAAACATTTATTGTGTTTATTTGTATTTTATTAGTATTTTCCTTAAATGTGTCAAATATATATTTTCTCATCTAAATGTCCACTGAGCTGTGAGGCAGGCAGCGGTAATGCGCCTTAACATTGGTTGCCAACCAAGAAGAAGAGGAAGCTGTTCGCCAGGAGGGAGGGGGTGAGTGAGTGAGTGAGTGGCTGTATCCCAATTCAGGGTCTGCAGCCTTAAAGTACGCAGCCTCAACGATCCTCAAGGGCCGCGTACTTAAAGACCGCTAAGGCCGGAAGTGCGAGGCTTATGAAATGGGATGGTCTAGCCTCCGTTGCGCTGCCCAGGTTGCCTATCAACCATGATACTAACAGCTGGAAACGTGTCATACAGCTTTGTTTAACATAAATGAAGGAGAAAATCTTTTGTTCATTTGTTTGTTTCTTTCTACATGAGCTTTGATCATTCTCTGTAGGATTAAGCTCAGCTATTGAACGCCGTATATTTTAAAGTAAAGGCTTTAAAACCAAGCTAGTACAAACGTAACTAATGTCACATAACTTTGCCGACATGTGGCCAACAGTAATGTTTTAATGTTCTGCGTTATTAAACATTTGCACATAAATAAGTGACATAATATTCAGCACTTAGTTTACTAAGTTACTCTTCGGTCGCCCCTCGTCCGCCGTTTTTTTTCGGCAGAATTATCCACACCCACCGCCGCACTATGCATTCTGGGATATGTTGGGCCACGAAGTCTACACTGCCACAGCCTTAAAATTCAGGGAAATGAAGGACACATTTCAGGGCCGCATTTCGAGCAGCCTTTGAATTGGGACAGCCTTCGGCGCGCCGCTGTGACGTAATCGGCCTTGAAATGCGTACTTTAAGGCTGCAGATCCTGAATTGGGATACAGCCAGTGATTCGCTTACGCTTACGATTCAGCACAGGAAGGGAGGGGGTGAGTAGCTCAAATGTGCTGTTAGCATGTTAGCAGAGTGATGCTACTGTGAACCGAGGAGCTATTTTCTTGATGTGAGCTTCTACTCAGGGTTTTTTCTTCCAGTTCAGAGCAGAAATGCTTTTGTTAAGAAACTGGCTGTTGTTTCCCCCCCCCACAATTTTAATTATAAGCTAGATATATTTCTACTAATGGAATTAGTTTGCTAACAGCAACAGGGATGAGTCAGTGAGTCAGTTGGGCTTGTGAATCATGATTCACAAGTCAGTAAAGTGATTCTCGAGTATTGAACGATTCGTTCACGAATCGAACTACTTTGTGTTAAGTGCCAGCAGCTCCGCTCTTGAGTAGATGAAGGAGCTGGTTCCAGAAGTTTTAAAAAGTGCATTATCCATACTACTGTATATCTAAGAGGTAGAAAGTAAAGTGACTAAAGGAAGGTAAAAAAAAAAAGTTTGAAAGACTAGTCTAAAACAGTTAAAAATTAAGAAACAAGTACGGTGTTGCAGAGTTACTTGGAAAGGCTGACGTCACTCCAGCGCCATCTTACTATCTTAACCTGCTACATACATAATGGGTGACAGTATTTTCTGTTCTCCGACCTCCTTTCCTACCTTTAGGTCAGCGGTCCCCAACCCCCGGGCCTTGGACCAGTGCCGGTCCGTGAGTCGTTTGGTACCGGGCCGCGAGAGTTGAGGCTCAGGTGTGAAATGTATAGTTTTCAGGGTTTTTATTGGTTTTCAGTGTTATTTTGTTATCGTTTTTATCGTTTACTCTGTTTTCTTGGGTCTTTTCACATGTGTTATGAATAAATTTTCTTTTTTCGGTACCGGTACTAGTTTTATTTAGTTGTTTTTATCCGCGACACCTTAAAGGCTGGTCCATGAAAATATTGTCGGGCATAAACCGGTCCGTGGCGCAAAAAAGGTTGGGGACCGCTGCGTTAGGTGAAACATCTTAAAGAAACTCCAGTCACCTTCTTTCCAAGCTCTTTAGACTACCATGATCTGGATGACAGAGAATCTACACAGACAAACACCAATGTTCATGTTCACACATCAGATCATAAAGTTTTTGGCTTACCTTCCTTTGTAGTGTCCATGTTCTCCGGTGTGAAGATCTTGCAGAGAACTTCCAGAAGTTCAAAACAACGGCTTGATCGGCTGGTTTTGTCACATAATAATTTCTATTGTGAGAGTTAGATTTTAATTTGTAAGCAAGTTTTGATCAGCTGACTGCCACGATCAGGGAAACACACACTGATTATTCTTAATAAATCGACGTGCCCATGTAGCGTGCTGGCTAGACCAAAATGCGGCAAAGGCTAGTGATGGGTTGGAAGAGGCACATACTTACTTTAGTAACACCTGGTGCGCTGACCGCGGCTTCGCAACCGGTGTTACGACTGGTCCACAGGCTGAACCAGCAGAGGTGTGGACTCGAGTCACATGACTTGGACTCGAGTCAGACTCGAGTCATTAATTTTATGACTTTAGACTTGACTTGAAAAAATGTTCAAAGACTTGTGACTTGATTTGGACTTTTACACCAATGACCTGGGACTTGAATTGGACTTGAACTGGTTTACTTGAAAATACTTGATATTTCACCCCAAATATAAAATTTAACATGCATATTATATAGAGATTGAAAATGTGACGTCATTCAGGGGTAAAACCGCAAAGGATTCTGGGAACTCATGGCAAGAGGTACTAGCGCACGCAGGCTTTCAATTGAAATCAGTCACACAGCGATAAAAAGAAACACAAAAATGTCAAGAAGCTGTTGTATTATTAACTGCAATAGCCGGTCGCATGACAGCCACGGGAAGCCGACGGGTAAAGAGATCGTTTTTATCGGATTACGTCGTTGAAGAGAAATTGTTCGAGCCATGTTTCCGAAGTAACAAAGAGGCGACGGATGGCCTGGATTGCAGCCATTCAAAGACCAAATATAACGTCCCAGAACACTCCAGCTCACAGGTTAGTCTGCTCCAAGCATTTCCACAAAGGTCAGTCTGCTGTTGTAGTTAATACGTCATTTTCATAACATAATTGGTGATATAGGTTACAAGCAAGTCTGACGCTGAACAGAAATTGTCGCGCTATGCTCCTTTGTTTATTGTGCATAAATAGTGAATTGTCCTGACACAATATTGCGTTTCGCTTCTGTTATTATGGTACATTGACAAAAACATATACTTTTATTCACAGGATAAAACAGGTTTTTTGTATCACTAATTGCCCAGTACGATTACAGCATACAATATTATTGTCACTGCTACATTTCTGTAATGTGAACCAGAAATTATTTCCACTACTAATTAATTACCGTTGAGCTCAAAGGTCCTATTAATAAACGGTTAATGAATGTGTATTTATGAAGACAATTTGTGAGACTGGTAAACTTATGATAGGTACGATGGTCTTTCGTTCTACACGGTGCATTTCAAGGTCCTGCACCCATCCGGCGGTAAACTGTACCTGGGCTTGTTGCAGTGACCTGAAGTTACTAAACTTCATGAGTGTGTGCACTCACTCCAAGAACCGTATAATTATAAATATGCATATAAATATGCTACGATGAGATAGCTGACTTCATCTAACTAGCAAATGTTGTCCAGGCTACGTTGGTGATGCAGTTTTTTTAATGTATATGATATTTTTGTCATGCGATTTTAAAGCCGGTCCTACAACCGCATCCAAGAATAACATGCAGCTTATCTCAGAACTGTCGGTGAAAATTATTCTTGGAGCTAGGTTTAATTGAGCTGCATTCTAAAGAGGTGCAATTTCACAATTTGTGTATATTTTCTAAGTTCACTATTTCGTCATGTGTTGAGAAAAACACAGATTTAAAAATTACATGGTCTAATATTTACATTTAGCATAACTGCAACATTATTTTTTCGTTTTTTTTTTAAAGACTCGAAAGGACTTGAAATTCAAAATTTCAGACTTGTGACTTGACTCGGACTTTTACACCAGTGACTTGAGACTCGACTCTGACTTGCCTGACATTACTTGAGACTTGACTTGAGACTTGAGGATAAAGACTTGAGACTTACTTGAGACTTGCAAAACAATGACTTGGTCCCACCTCTGTGAACCAGGATGCAAGAATGAACAAAGCTGAATGAGTAAAACACTCATGGCACCTGAGGCGAGCGGTGGCTGACGGAAGCAAAGGTTTTGGTGCTCCTGACATGAAGGAACCAATGTTTGAGCGCAGAACAGGTGATTCATCTCCCTTTTAAACCCAATGTCTGTGGTCACTTGACCACTACCTGACTCTGACCTGTGCTTCTCTAAGATTTAATGATCTTTCTGGATTTAGTTAACAGAATTCAACAAAATATAAGCAGATTTTTCACAAACTACACGACCGAGTTCCAAGTCCTAGACGCCATCAAGCTTATAGCTAATTTGGTTGACTGAACATTAAGAGCATCAGCCCTTTGAATTGAATTTGATGTCTCCACACTTGTAACTTCACACTGACCATGAACACAAGAGCCTACTGTCCATCAGTTCAGCATTGCTGTGCATTACTGTAAACTTAGCCACTATACCTCTTCAGCCTGTAAGCATACTAAACTCCCCAGTTTTCATGCAACCTGTAATTAACACTTAATTATGTTACTTCAAATTTGTTTTTCAGACACTTCATAAAATCATAATCCAGAAACAAATAACTTTTGGGGATATTATGAGTATTATGTCCATTGATGAGCAGTATTTACCTTTGAAAATAATCTCTCATTGGCTTCTCCTTTTCTTCTTACATCTTTCTCCATCACAGAGTGTCACACTTTAACTTATATTTTCTCGCTCTGTGAAATGTGACTTTATAGTACCATATTATCCCAACAGAGTACTTATTGTTATTAAAGAACAACCACTGTGATTACACAAATGGTGATATACATAAATAAAATAGAAATAAAATAGAACTTAACTGAAGTCCAAAATGATGTCTAGTCTAGAAAACATGGACATTACCAGATGCTGTTTTCTCCACCATGAGTAGCTGCTTGTGTGTGATGCTTCCTGAGTTAAGTTTTTTTAAAATTCATAACTGAAACGCTTGCTTTATTATGTTAAGATCAGATGGGTGGTTTGGCCATTGAAAAATGGTTAAAGTTCCTTTAACCCTCAAGGCACCCAATGTTTATTCAACTAAGCTTGGACATCAGGGACAGTATTGTTTCTTTTATTGTTGCAATTATCCATCCATCCATTCGCTTCCGCTTATCCTTTTCAGGGTCGCGGGGGGCGCTGAAGCCTATCCCAGCTGTCATAGGGCGGGTACTCCCTGGACAGGTCGCCAGTCTGTCGCAGGGCCAACACACAGAGACAGACAACCAGTCGCACTCACATTCACTCCCGCATTCACACCTATGGGCAATTTAGATTGTTCAATTAACCTAACCTTCAATGTTTCTTTTATTGTTGCAATTATTATTTTTAATTAAAATGACAATACAATCTACAGGCCCCATCTTATCTTGATGACCTTGTAGTACCATATCACCCTATTAGAGCACTTCGCTCTCGCTCTGCAGGCCTACTTGTTGTTCCTAGAGTATTTAAAAGTAGAATGGGAGGCAGAGCCTTCAGTTTTCAGGCCCCTCTTCTGTGGAACCAGCTTCCAGTTTGGATTCAGGAGACAGACACTATCTCTACTTTTAAGATTAGGCTTCAAACTTTAGCTTAAAGCTTTTTTTCTAAAGCATATAGTTAGGGCTGGACCAGGTGACCCTGGATCCTCCCTTAGTTATGCTGCAATAGACGTAGGCTGCCGGGTGATTCCCATGATGCATTGAGTTTTTCCTTTCCAGTCACCTTTCTCACTCACTATGTGTTAACAGACCTCTCTGCATTGAATCATATCTGTTATTAACCTCTGTCTCTCTTTCACAGCATGTCTTTATCCTGTTTTCCTTCTCTCACCCCAACCGGTCGCAGCAGATGGCCCCGCCCCTCCCTGAGCCTGGTTCTGCCGGAGGTTTCTTCCTGTTAAAAGGGAGTTTTTCCTTCCCACTGTCGCCAAAGTGCTTGCTCATAGGGGGTCATATGATTGTTGGGCTTTTCTCTGTATCTACTGTACAATATAAAGCGCCTTGAGGTGAGTTTTGTTGTGATTTGGCGCTATACAAATAAAATTGAATTGAATTGAATTACAATGCAATTGTTTCAGACAGTTGTTTCAGGTCTCTGTTATAAAAAAGACATTGAGTCTCAATGGGACTATCTGTGTAAACAAACAAATGGGCAAAACATTAAATGGCAGTGATTCTATGTCACTAGCAAATAAATAACAAAATTCTCCAGAAATTGTATTTTGCATAAAATGGTTTCTAAACTGTAGTGTCCATGGTTTTTGGATTGAAGGAACAATTCAACAAATGCTAAATTGGGGCAGTGTAAGAGCTGGACAGCTTTGAGGATTCAATTCGTAGGTGTTAGAAGCAAAAATTTAGTGTTGTTTTTGAGTTTATTTCATTTTGGATTTATACAGCTGAGAATTCTCTGACAATACAGAAAATACAGAAAGTTGAACTTAATTGAAATGAATTAAACTAACAAACAGAAACATACTGAACATTAGAGTCTGTGCTACACCACTGTCACTCATCATATCATGTGACATGATAATTAATAGTCATAATTTCATCACATTACTACTGTTTTTCCACATTTTGCTTTCACCTTGTCGAGTTACTGCTCAGGTTTGGATCTTCCTGATGCAGTGAGGCAGAAGAAGAGAGTGAGAGACAGTCATATATCATAAGTAATGAATTTCAGGTATCTTTTCCACTTGGCTAACTTGCACAGACAAGGTTTCCTATTAACTTGACTTGAACTGTGAAATCAACAAATACGTTTCATCACATTCTGCTGTGTTTGGCAGGTTTCTCTGTGTCACATTCCCATGGAATTTTTCACCATAGAAAGTCTTGAGTCTTAATAGCTTACTTACAACTGGGCTCGTCAGGCACTCTGTTTGGCTGCAGTGGTTATTATTATATTTACATGCTTCCATCTCCCGTTTCTGCTCGGTGACAACTCGTACTTTTCCACTCTCCTTTTTCCTCCCTCCCTGGTGCTCACAGACACATAACGGGTATGGCAGTCCATTCTCCCTGCAGCACGGACTACACTGCCCATGAGGCTACATTTTTTTAGGGCTATGCCTGTAGCATTCTGTAGCTTAGCACAACAACAACAACAAAAAGGTGCTCTCTCACCCAGGAAACACACAGTCGCAGAGCGCGCATCACCCTGTAACCATGGCAATCGCAACGCTGCCGCCTGGAACAACAGGACATGCTGTCAAACAAAAGTCAAACAGTCCTGACCCGCGACAATATGAAACAGGAAAATACCGCCATGTAATCCATTTATTTCAACAAAGTAACTATATTCTAAATACCACCTTTTTAAATGGTAACTGTAACGGAATACAGTTACTCATATTTTGTATTTTAAATACGTAACGGCGGTACATGTATTCCGTTACTCCCCAACACTGTCTGTTGCTACCCCATGGACATCGTAGGATCGTACGTCATTGTCATGGACAATCTTGGTTTAGTGACGCAGTCACACAGCCAGCTGACGGATACTCACTACTTAGAGAGAAGGGGGGGACTGTTTCATTCGTTATGTCACAGATTGCAGGGCTTCCACGCAGAACTTCTGAATAACTCTATGAAATTTGTAGAGTCTATGGATGTGCAAGTGCAGCTCTGAGTTCAACCGGATTTTGAACGTTGTCAATAGAAATAAAGTATCAAGTCGATCTTACATGCTGCACAATAATATTCAATATTTAGTATTTACTGTTATATTCACATAGATTGTCACGATGATGTTGTTTATTATATTGCTCTCTTTTTTTGCATGTTTTCTCTTTTGTCTTTCTCAACAGCTGATCCAGGTGATTGATAGATGTATTTTTTGTCTGTTTGTTTTGTTTGTTTTTGTTTTTTGCCCTTTATCACCGTCCCTCTTGCCCACTGTTTTCTTTCCCTACCTCTCTTTCTTTCTCCCTTTTCTTTCCCCCAGTCATGTCTGTCCCGTGTGTAGCAAGTGAAAATAAAATAAAACAAACAATAAAAACAAAGGTCAATCAAATGCACCAATACCGCAAGCCCAGGATGGTCCATTTGGTAAAGTAAATCCGTTGGGCATCTTTCTCGGCCATTAGACAATAATTCTGATGGCAAAAGAACCAAACAGGATAGGCGGGGGAAAAAAGTATCAACCTGGCAGAAAATGTGTTAAAATAATGTGTTTAAATTTACTAGTTACTAAGTTACTAGTTATCACAGGTGGACCATTCATCTTCAAAACAGGTTTAAGTTCAAGTAGATAGATTATTGTAAGTATCTTGATGCATTCTCAATCATCCAGGAAAGTAAATCTCCAAAAAGTTGATTCTGTTCATCTGGACGTAGCGTTTTGTGGGAGAAACGTTTCGTCACTCATCCAAGTGGCCATTCCCCAACTCTCTGTGAATGGTACTCATGGCCATTGATCAGTGGGCTTTGATCAGTGGGTTTTGGTCAGTGGTTGTTGATCAATGGTCATGAGAATTTGCATAATTAAAATTAAGGAACTGACCTCCCAGCCCATTGTTCCTTCAGTGGGCTGGTTTCAGTCATTATGCAAATGTCCTGTTTATAAGGTTGAAAACCTGCAGTCAGCTGAGACTGAAGAAGTCACTTGGATGAGTGACGAAACATTTCACCCACAAAACGCTACGTCCAGATGAACAGAATCAACTTTTTGGAGATTATTGTAAGTAGTTCTAAACAGCTTAGCATTGATACATGTTTCATTAAATTACTGTAGAATTAGCATTAAAGCCTCATAGTAAAGATAACAGGCGAGAGAGGCACTTAAACTCCACCTATATTGCACTGCCCTCTGCTGGGAGTGAGTAAAAGTGGTTTTACTGATGATTATATCTACTGCTAGATCCTGAGTTTGACTTTAATCAATTAAGTTTAAGCATATAAGCAATTACTCCTGTATACATTTCATCATAGCTAAATGCTGCCTTGAAACAACTCCTGTGTGTTAACACTAACTTCATTTTAAAACCTCACATTTCCTATGTTATCACCTGTTTTTGGTATAGCCTTTTTATTTCATTTGCTCCCTTTAATGTAACAATACCTTCTAATTCTAATTTATCAGACTTAACCAAAATATATGCTTTCCTTCCTCTTTGGTCCTTCTTTAAGTTCAGTCAAAAAGCTAAATGAATTTGAGGCCTTTTGCCTGGAATCAATACTGTCATGTGTGTTTCTTAACTCTGTGTCTGTAAGCGTGTGCAATCCTTCAATAACTTCAATAACTCATATCAAAAAATGCAATATGTATAAAAATCATTTCTATTTACAAGCTCTCCCCTTTATCCTAAAAATACCTCCTATGTAATATCTGTATGTGTAAGCCTACATTATAACCACTACTTCTAGAAATCAAAAAGAAATCAAAGCTGTTCTACTCCTTCAACCCTCACTAATTTTCCCTCTAAGAATTATTCACAGCTTTGAAAAACCGGCATTGTATCTTCTAAACAGGATTCAGTTCTGTCATGGTCCTGGGCCATGTTGGCCCAGTATTCTTGGTTCCTTGTATTTTCGCTCCTTATTTAGGCCAGGTTTTCTGAGGTGTCCTGTTGTGGTGTTCCCTAAGTGTTTTTTTCCCTTTGTGACTCTTACCCCCTTGTGCCCCTCTGTGTATTTATGAGCTCTCGTCTCTCTTTGTGTTTATTCCATGTTTCCCCCAGCCTGTTATGTCTGTGTTCTCCCCGTGCTCTCTCTCCTCCTGTCTGAACCTCTGTGTACTTCCTGTTTTACTTTGACAGTCTCTCGTCAGTATGCGTAATGTTGTGTTCACTCCTGCCCTGTCTCGTTATGTTTATCAGTGTCACCTGTTCCCCACCTGTGTGTAATCTCCCTGTGTTCTCTGGGTGTATTTAAGTTGTGTCTTCTGTTATGGTAGTTGCTGGTTCGTCTGTGTTGTTTCCCCTCGGTCTCCCTGCGTCTCTTGTGTATTTCCCCGGACCTCCCTACATCCTCGTTTCTGGTTTGTGTTATTAGCTTACCCAGTTTAGGTTTCCGGTTTCTTGTTTTTCCACCAGTGCTGTTTTGTGCCCACCGTTGTAAATAAATATTCACCTGCACCAGAGCTGCCGCCTTTTGGGTCCTTTTCTACAACTCCACACGGCTTGCCCCGCAAACCGTGACAAGTTCACTTTAATCCTTTAACCTTAACTTAAAAATAACAGTTTCAGTTTTACCATATCCAAATGATCAAAAACCCAAAAGGTCCTAAAATGATCCTAAATTATTAAACAATTAAATTATTAAACCCTAAACCCCCCTTTATCTTGATACATTTCATGTGTCAAGATACTATACAAAACTTAAAAATGCTCAGTTTCCCCA